>NW_024429191.1:1088880-1688880 GCF_017639785.1 Mesocricetus auratus | reverse complement strand
CCCTCCATCTTTTAAAAACAATTACTACATTTACTCATTTGTCTCTCTCTGTCTCTGTCTCTGTTTGTGTGTCTCTGTCTCTGTATGTCTGCCTCTCTTTGTCTCTGTGTCTCTTTGTGCTTCTGTCTGTCTCTCTCTACATCTCTGTCTCCTCTGTGTATATCTCTGTGTTTCTGTCTCTTTGCATCTCTGTCTCTCTCTGTATATGTGTGGCTGTGTCTGTCTCTGTGTGTCTGCATCTCTGTGTGTATCTGTGCCTCTGTCTCTGTGTGTGTGTGTGTCTGTCTCTTTGTGTATAGTGTGTGTATGTGTATCTCTGTCTCTCTCTGTGTGTAGTGTATGTTTGTGTGTCTGTCTCTCTGTGTATATGTATGTCTCTGGTTCTGTGTATGTGTTACCCTGGTGAGGGCACCACTTTCGGCAGTTTGTCTGTGCCTTCCATCACGTAGGTCCCAGGCATTGAAGTAAGGTCATCATGCTTCATAGCAAGCATCTTTATCTGCTGAGTCATCTTACTACCCACCTGAGGGAGGGATTTGATTGAGACATGCCATTTAGGACCGAGCGTTCCGAGGTCTTTTACTCTTGCACATTATCCAGTTGTCTCTGTATTAGTTCCCATCTACTCATGGAGGACACTTCTCTGATAACTGAGTGAGGCAGTGCTCAATGAATACAGCAGAATGTCACTAGGAATTCTTTTTTTCATGCCACGAATTTTATTTCATGAGTTTATCTGTGCACCATTTCAGTATCATCTGAGGATGACTAAAAATATAGATGAGAGTGAAAAGTGAAACAAGATTGACATCTCCAATAGCAAATAATCATAGGAAGGGCTGGCTTACTCTTTCAGATGTGGATGCATGAGGAAGTGCTGCTGGCTTGTTCTTTGACTTCTGAACCTCTGATTACATGGTTTGCCGTATTGTTGTCATCTCTTCTGTTGGTCCCCAGTCATCTTCCCTAGGGCCCTACATTTTGTGATTTTTTTTTTACTTTTTAAAATTTTATTCTGTTTTTCACATCATGCACCTCGTTCCCACCATCTCCTGTCCCCTCGTTTCTGTCCTCTGCCCCTGCAACATCCCTCCCACAAATAAAACACAATTTAAGATAAAATGGGTGAGGAGGAAGGGAAAATCTTGTCACAGAAGCTGCAGTGTGATCTCCCTGGATCCTCTGGTTTCCTGGTCCTGCCTGAACATCTGGTCCCCTGGTCTCCCTGGATCCACTAGTTTCCTGGTCTCGTTGGTAGGAGAGAAGTGAGTTACACAGTAAGCCCCTTTATCTATATATTTTTACACGCAGGTGTTCATTGCAAAGAATCACTGTTTTGGCTCGAGGCCCCTGATCTCTGCTACACCATCAGCGCTGGGCCCTCACTAAGACATCCCATTGCTGCCCTGTGTCATACAAATACTGTAGCCCTGGGTCCACAGGACTGTGCCCCTGCCCCCCACCTGTGTTCCAAAAGATCATAGATGGGCGATGTTGGGGTGGGCCAACACTTAACCCCAGTTGTGGACCTGGGAAGTTGCAGGAGTTGGTCACCCCGCCAGCTCTCCCCCCACCTTCACCTCCAGGGTGAGCTCTCCCACATTGCCCTGGCGAGTTCATCTCTTGCAGAGATGAGCAAGGGGCAGGGGCAGTTCTCCCACACCTACACCTTAGGTGTAGGAACCACTCTCCCAGGTGCTGTAGCTGATGAGGGGCAGGGACAAATCTCTTGTTCTTATGCGCTCAGGGCCAATTCTCCCACCTGTGGTGTGTGTGTGTGTGTGTATGTTGGGGGGAATATATCCCCTGCCCATGTCACCACATGATAAATGAGTACTGGGGACTTATTGCTACATTTCTTTAGCACAACTGTAGTATTTGGCTTTTCTCTAGGTCCATAGCCTTTCCTAGTCTCAGGTTCTTGGCTATTCAAGCAGTGTCAGGCATGGGTTCCATCTCATGGAGAGTACCTTAAATCCAATCAGACAGTGGTTGGTCACTTTCACAGCATTTGTGCCCTCATTGCACCAGTGTATCAGGTTGGAAGGTCACCATCAAAGATAGAAGGGTTAGGAGTCAAATTGGTATTTGCGTTTTTCCTCTGTTGGTATGCCGTGTACCTTACCTGAACACCAGTCAGTAGGTGTGGAGGCTCTGGACACCAGCCTGGCTTCTCCATGGTCAGTGAGATATATCGGTGGTATTGTGATTTAAAAAAAAAGCAGCATGAAAGAGAAAGATGCCATGCAACAGAGTTCAAGCAGAGGGTTTTTTTGTTAGGGGAAAAGGAGAAAATCTGGCCTCCGGGGGCAGGAGCAGCATGAGAGAGGAAACAGGAAGAGGGAGGGAGGGAGGGGGAGAGAAACAGATGAACAGAAATAGAGAGAGGGAGGGAAAGAAAGAGATGGGAGGTGGGCAGGGCCCTGTTAAAAGGGCACATAGAGAATAGGCACACATGGAGCTCTTACTGCCTGCAGCTGAGGGCATATCCTGTCAGAACCAAGGGCAGGCCAGTACAGGTGCCTGAATACTAGCAGCCTTCCCTTTTTATTTATTACAAGAAGATGAGGCATTAGAAGGGGGTAGCAGATGAGACAGGGATGAGAAGGACGTATTCTTGAAACCACTTCCTATTGACCTGGGTGGGGGCATCGTTTATCTTTGGGGAACCTGGGAAAACTAGGGTGCTAGCCACTTCCTGGAGTAGCTGGATGTTTCGCTTCCCTGTCCAGGCTCTTTGGAACCATCAGGCGCCACCTGGACCTGGCAAAATGGTGTTCAACGTAGATCCAAGTGGACTCCCCAGGGCTTAAAGCACCTGATCATTTCCCATCACCACAGCATCATGAGGACATGTTTGGTAGTCTACACCTGCAGCCTTATGACCAACAGCTGGTAGTCCTGCAATACTAGCTATTAGGAATGGTCAGTGGGTCTCAAAAACATCCCAATGGGAGCAAGGATATATAGATGACACAGCTCCCATGAGACAGAGAAGTAAAACCCCAGGGTCTGAGAAACAAGACTGGCACAAGCCACCCAGCGGGTCATCATATAAAAGGTGAGGGCTAAGGGCTCATCTGTGGTTGTCTGGCACCAGGACTTAATGAGGCCAGAAGGCAAGAAACCGAACTGGGGAAATAAGAGTCCTCACTTGTGGGAACAACCAGAGGTGGGAAGGGGGAGGGACTCACCAAACATGCTGGTTTTGGATGGAGGGACCAACAATCCAGAGAACCAATGTAGACCAGGTCCCAGAGTCCTGGCATATCTTAAACGGCTTGCAGGCAGGAGGAAATGCCAGGAGAGTCTTCCTGGTCAGGGAACCAATGTTGTAATTTTTAAAAGCAGCACTCAAGAGGAAGATGCCATGCAACAGAGTTCAAGCGGAGGGTTTTTTTAATTAGGGAAAAGGGACCATAAAAAGGGAAAAGGGGAGGGGGAGACCAGCCTCCAGGGACAGGAGCAGCCCATGATAGGAAAGATACACAGAGAGAAACAGACAGAGGGAGAGAAAGAAAGAGGGATGGGAGGTGGGCAGGGCCCTTTTTAAAAGAGCAAATAGTTAATAGGCACAGGTGGAGCTCTTATTGGCTGCAACTGAGCATGAGTCCATGGACAGGCCAATACAATATTATCTTCAGCAAGAGGGCCTTATCATCAGTTTATGGAGAGCAATCAATATCCTGACTTGCTTGGGGTCCATTTGGAAGATGTCTAAGGATAAAAATGTATTGCAGGTGACTACCCAATACCCTGGGTGGTGACTTAATCGCTTTGGGATGGGGCTTCTAGATTTACCACATAAAAACACAGATGCCTTTTGCTGGCATGGGATATACCTGCACTAGGTCATTCTTCATTCATCTCTCTGATATTCAAAATCAGATGTAACCTGCCATCCTGTATCTGTTTTGACATCTCAGTACCAGGTGTCTAGCGTATATAGTCAGGGCACTGACAATGACACCACCATCCAACCTCTAAGACCCCTTCCCACCTGAGTGTCTGAAGCTCCACTGATCTGATGTGAAGGCTATTCTTGGTTGTTAACTTGACTATATCTGGAATTAACCAAAACCCAAACTGCTTGGTCCAACTGTGAGGGATTTTTCTTTTTCTTTTCCTTTTTTTCTGTCTTCCTTCCTTCCTTCCTTTCTTCTTTTTTTTCTAGACAGCATTTCTCTGTAGCTTTGGAGCTCTTAGACCAGGCTGGCCTTGAACTCATAGAGATCTTCCTGCCTCTGCCTCCTAAGTGCTGGGATTAAAGGCATGCACCACCAATGCCCAATGAAAAATTTTTCTTAATTGGATCTTTCAAGGTAGGAAGGCCCACCCTGAATCCAGATCATTTGAGGTGGGATGACCCACCTTTAGTCTAGGCCACACCTTCTGGTGGCAGCCTATATAATGACATGGAAGAAGGGAACATTTGCTCTCTGCCTGCTTGCCCTCGATCTCCCTGGCAAATCCATTCCTTCACCGGCATTAGAGCATGGTCCTTCACGATTCTGGTATCTACTGAAGACCAGCTAAGACACCCAGCCTCGTGGACCAAACAACTGTTGGATCCTTGAACTTCCCATCAGGAGACAGCCATTGTTATCCCCCATACAATCAGATCACTGACTGTAAACCACTCTAATTAATCCTTCTATTAATTCTGTTTCTTTAGAGAACTCTGACTGATGCATCTGGATTATGCACTCTACCGCAGTAAAAACAGAGGTTCCATGTGGCCCAGCCTTGTGAAAGAAACATCCAAGCAATGAATATGACAGTAATTCTGGCACCAGTAACAGCTCTCAGAAGGCATCTGTGAAGACCTAGCGGACCCAGGATGGCCACAGCTCTCCCCAGTGACCAGTACGTGCATCATCCATGGCTGTGAGCATCTCAAAGAGGTGAAGCCTCCTTCACATTCCAGGGCCTGCTGCACTGGAGTCAGTGGTGGAGTGGGGGGGTGACCAAGAGAGATACATCCTTAGCCCTTTGGGCCAGTCTTCGCTGCTCACTGCAATAACCCAGCTTCCAAGTGTCTATCCCAGTCTGACGAGGCTAGTGCTTTAGCTTGAATCTGAAATGTTCCCCAGGTTTATGTTTTGAGTACTCATCCCTTCGCTTGTAGTGTTTCAGGAGGATGTGGATCTGATTGGTGGAAATAGGGCATGGGAGTGGGTCTTGGCTCCTTGCTCTTTGATTACTTGGAGGCCATAATATGATCAGCCATTACAGCCCACCCTGCAGCTGCAGACTTAGCCTGGACATCCCCCACCAGGCTGGATTGAGACCCTCTGAAATGAAGAACCAAGTAAAGCTTTCTTCCCATATACCGTTTCCCTGGAGTTTCCTGTTACAGTGACACAAAAGTAACTAGTACGTCGAGGTGCAGGCTGGGCAACAGGTCTTTGCAAAACTTCCCAGAAGATCCCCTTACATTAACATGTGCCAGGCCTCAATCTATTCTTAAGCCTGTTTTCCAGCTTTTGTGCTTTCCCATGTCTGGGCCAAATGCTACCTCAATGTAAGGAACATCTTGCACAGGGATAATGCTTAGCAGCATCCTCAGCCTCACCTGCTGGAGCCTTCCCACTCTCAGTGGCATCAACTGATATCTCCGGACAGTTTCAGTGTCCCCCAAGATGCAGAGTCACTGTGATTGATTTGCTATTCTAGCAGAGCCTGGCTTCCATTCCCAGTGCTACACAAGCCAGGCATGATGACTTCTCCCTGTAATCCCAGCACTCAGGAGACAGGCAAGAAGACTGTTGTGAATTTGAGGCCACCATAGGCTACATAGTGAGTTCTAGGCCAGCCTGGGCTACAGTGCCTCAGGGGGAAAAATGCCTGTTTCATGGCAGCAGGAACTGAAAGATTGAACATATTTTCATGGCCTGTGACTTTAACCCAGCTGTGAGTGGGGCCATGGTAATGAAGAGCTGCAGGACACATGATGCCAGGCACAATGCCCTGCAAAGCCAGCCAGAGAGGATGTTCCCTGGCCTGTTAGAGATGCTGGGGCTGGCAACCCTGTTCTTTGATGTGTCAACACAGGACTCCCAGCTGGCTTCTGCCTCCATATGGTCTCCTCTTCTGTGCCCCACTTGTCTGATCTTAAACCTCTGCCACTTTTATAAGCACCAGTCATTAAGTTACAAACTTGCCACATGCTTCAATAAATCTGCACAGTTGAGTTGGGTGTACTGGCTGCTGATGCAGGGGTATCAGGAGTTCAAGTCTAGTTACACAGCAAGATATGGTCTTCGTCAATCAGTCATCACTTAACAATTTGATTCCTGTGCAGAAAGCAGATTCTCTTGCAGTTTGATGACTGAAAAACTGCTGTCCACGGAGAAAGCTAGTACCTAGCTGGGCTTCACACGTCCCCTCCCCTGCTCAGATTTGGAGAAGTGGATGGACGACATGCTTATTTGGAAAGGAGAACTTACTCCTGTGGTTTCTCCATCTTGGGAGGAAGTTCTGTGAAAAACAAAAAAAATTTTTTTGAAATACTTTTTCCCAAAATATTTTGGATACTTAGAATTAGCCTCTATCTGATGCCCAGTGGTGCCTGATGTGGGCACAGTTGGGAGCTGAGTCAGCAGCAGCTGGCCCTCACCCACTGGTCTCCCTCCAAGGTTCTGGAGAGGGTAGCCACAGATTTATCCTCAATCTCTCTGGATGTGGCAGCTTCAGATAAGCCCAGATCAAGCTGAATAGCCGGTGCTTAGCTGTGGGAACGATTGACCAATAGGACACAAAGAATAGTGGGTGGGCCAGCTCGATGCTCTGAAGTTGAGTATAATGACAATGGTGGTTGACTCTAGATGGGCCAGTTCAGGGTCAGAAACAGATGTAAGGAACAAGGCAGAACAATGGTGCACGCTAGCTAAGTCAGATTCCAGAAATTGCAGGACTTGCTCTCCAGGAGAGCATGCACATAGTGCCATTTACCCTTTCCCTCAGGAGACTTTTCAACTTTGAGGACACTTAAATTTTAACCTATGTATATTCTTGCATCTTATATGTCTACACACAGCAGACTGAATTCTGGGTAAAATGGGGTTCTAAGAAAAAGAGCATACCTCTTTTCTAAAAGAACTCACTGTGGGAGAGGCACAGAGAAAGGACAAAGGGGAGAAAAGAAGTTTAAGCCCCTTGCTCTCCAAGATGGTGTCATTGCTTGGCTCTGCTCGCTCTTCCGAAGACTGTATTTCTTCCATTGTGGCTTGTCCTGGTTGAGCTCTTCCTCTTTGCTGCTTACTTTACTATGGTGTCTTTCTGAAATCTTCTCTTGGATGCACAAGAGCTGAGGTGTATTTGGGGTTGCCACGAGAGGAAGCTGGAGACCTCCCTGTCCTAGGACCTCCAGAGTTTGGAGGGAGGGGAGAAGGTCCTGGATTTGCAAGGGTGAATGCTGAGTTAGCATATGGCTTGCTTTATTTTGAGATAGGATAACCTCAGACTCACTAGGATGGCCTTGAATTTCTGTTCCTCCTGCCTCTGTCTCTCCTGTGCTAGGTTACAGTCATGAGCAACACACCGTATTTGTCACAAGCACTCTGATGGTGACTTTTGTCACTGCCTGCTGGGGGATCAGGAGCAATGGATTTGTCATTAGGAATCTCAGTTCTCTCTTGGAAATGCCTATGCTACACAGAAGGCAGACAAGTGAGAGTGCCAACAGGGATATACTTCTGGAAGCCATGATGGCACAAGCATTGTCATCACTATGGGTGAGGCTGAAAACTGCAGGAGTTCAGCTTCACTCGTGACATGAATGCCGGTGACTGCCCTTTGAAATATCAGACTTAGTCCCTAAAGATATGAGAAAGGAAAGAGGGGGTGAGCAGGGGAAGGAAGACCATCCAAAGTCCAAAGCAGCTTGTGCTTGCTGCAAACAGCTGCAAGGATTGCTGCATCCTGGCCAAGCATGGCAGCACACACATGCATCTCTGTACTTGGGAAAGGCTGAAGCAGAAGCATGGTGAGCTTGAGGCCAGCTGCATGGTGATACCCTGTCTCAAGAAACAAACAAATAAGCTCTCTAGTTGTGTGCCCTGAGTTCCTCACTGGTTAAAGCAGATGTCAAAGTAACCTTGGAGATCATGAGGTTTTGAAGTCTATGTCCTGTTTCCTTGGTATCTCTAGCTTTGCCTCTCTGTAGAACTTAGCTACCCTATAGAAGGACAGAGGCTATCTGGATGGCTTTGATGAGGCCCATTAAAGCAAAGCTACTTCTGATCAAAAGATCAGACTCTAAGCCTGAATGGAGACCTAACCTGAGCTACCCAAAACATCCTGCATGGTTGCCTCCTCTTTTGAAGAATTAATTCAGCTGGGCCTGTCTGACACCTAGCTAGGAGCCCACCTGCCTCAGGAAACCCAAATACTCCAAGACTGGGAAAAGAGAAGGGAAGATCCCTTTGATGAGATTTTCCTCCCGGATGTCCCTCCCTGGGGCAGCCACCTGCACAGCTTGCAGCACACAGCGCTTGGGAGTCCTGATTTCTCCTTTCCTGCTTTTCTTGTTTGGATGCTGCAGTAGTTGCTTTCCCAATGCAACTAATACAGGACACCATACCCAGGGGGAATTTATGAAAGATTTGTGTTGTGATGGCAGAACGACAAAGGCATGGCAGCAGGGACAGCTGGAGGGCTCCCATATGGAACTGCAAGCAGGAAGCAGAGAGCATACTGGAAGTGGCACAAAGTCTTTGAAACCTCAAAGCCTGCCCCCTCAGCGACACACCTCCTCCAGCAAGGCCACACCTCCTAACCCTTCCCAAACCATCTACCAACTGGGGGTTAAGCTTTCAAACTTGTGAGCCTGTGGGGACCACCACAAAGGCATCTCTCTCTCTCTCTCTCCCTCTCTCTCCCCCCCCCCCCCTCTTTCTCTCTCTCCATCTCTCTACTCCAGGCCACTGCTGAGATGTACAGAGGAAATTCTTTTCAGGCTTCCTTTCAAGTCAGTCTCTAACTTATTTTATTAACAAGACTAAGAACCCATGAAAGGGAACTCCCCACTTCCCCAGTAGCTCAAGACTGGAATATCTGCTGTGGGGTTGGAGGTGTGACTCAGGTGATAGAATGCTTGATTGCACCCCCAGCTCTTGTAACCCTAACATCACAGCCTGTAATGGAGACTGGAAGGTCTGGAGATAAGACTCATCCTCATCCACACAGTGAATTCAAGGCCAGTGTGGGATATGCATCAGAAAATTCCCATCCCGTTGTTAGCTCACAATGTATGTAATGTAGCACATAACAGTGGTGGATTCCCACACAGATCAGGACCCAGAGGAGCACAGCTTGTCCACGGAGATTCGTGAAGTCTGCTTGTCTCAAACTTAGCTTAGCTGTAGTGATGTAGAAGAAGCTCAAGGTTCTAGAGTTGATGTTAAAAAGGACTGACTGATGGATTTTCTTAGAAGACATAAATAGAATGTAGCTAAGGGAATACTGCCTTCCAAATACCCAAAGATAAGTAGCATTCTACCCTGTTAGAGATAAGCAACATTCACAATGCTGGGTTCACCAAGGCTGGCCAGACATGAGGCCCATCCCCAAAGACATGTCTCCAAGAGCCAGCTCAAAGGAGTAGCACAGGCTATACCCACCATTAAGTCCTGGTTTGTCTTTAAGTTCCCTCGGAGTTCTTATCAGGAAAAGCATAATTCCACCAGGTGAGCAAGATGAACCTAGGTAACCACTATTTCAAACGTGGAACAGTTAAAATACTTAAAATAATCCTGGCATTATGCAATATCTTTGCTGTGTGAATCTCCCATCTGCCCAAGTGTTGGTCAGATTTGCAGCTTCCTGTCTCTTTTTTAACTGTTCAAAATGTAACCTGTGGCCAGGACCTAAAGAGATTTAAGGATGACATCGTATGTAGAAAGCATAAACCCAGGGTGTATGTAAGTTAGTAAAATCTTCCATGTAAGGTCGGCTCTTCCTTGGGCATCAGCCTCAGCCAGCTGCCCTCCCCCTCCAATTTTTCTTTCAGTAAAGAGATTTTCCTTTATTAACTTCTAAGTGTGCAGAGTGATTTCTCTCGGGGAGATGATATCATTTATATTAGAATAGGGGAAGGAAAACATATTGCCCGAGAATCTACCACCACACGCAACTTGTCATTTCAGTTTGTGGCTGGAATTCATGCCACCTATGTAGACAGAGAAAATCTCATGCAAGATGTTACAAGCTGGAAATAAGTATCCAAGGGTTGACAGGGGTGATGTCAACTGCTCTCTGTTGTCTTGATGGTGACAACTTGCACAGTCTCAGAAACCCAGAGACTGATTCAGAAGGGCAGTCTAAGGTCAGCCTGGTGTCTACAATGAGACTGACTCAAAAACAAAGAATGATGGCTGACACTTGTAATCTCAGCACTTGGGAGACTGGGGCAGGAGGATTACAACAAATTCAAGGTCAACTTGGTTTACTCTGCCTCAAAAAAGTAAACAAATAAAAAGAAAGACACACAAAGAGACAGACAGAAAGAAGAAAAGAAAATGCACTGGAAATGAATTTAGTAAAGAAATATAGCTAAGGGTGACTTTTGAACTCTCAAATGTTGTGGTTATAGGCATGTGCCACCATTCCTGGATTAAATAGTACTGGGGATCAATCCCAAGGCTTCACAAATGCTAAAACCACATTCCCAGCATGGTTCACCAACTCTAAAATATGAAAGACATGTTCCAAGGTCAAGACAGATAGGTGTAACAACACATTCCTAAAACTCCGCTATGGTATATGATATGATGTGATGTGATGTGTGGTGTGATGTGGTGTGGTGTGTGTGGCGTGGTATCATGGTGTGGTGTGTGTGGTGTGGTATCATGGTGTGGTGTGTGTGGTGTGGTTTGGTGTGGTGTGTGTGGTGTGGTATCATGGTGTGGTGTGTGTGGTGTGGTATCATGGTGTGGTGTGTGTGGTGTGGTATGGTGTGGTGTGTGTGGTGTGGTATCATGGTGTGGTGTGTGTGGTGTGGTATCATGGTGTTGTGTGTGTGGTGTGGTATGGTGTGGTGTGTGTGGCGTGGTATCATGGTGTGGTGTGTGTGGTGTGGTATCATGGTGTGGTGTGTGTGGTGTGGTATCATGGTGTGGTGTGTGTGGTGTGGTATCATGGTGTGGTGTGTGTGGTGTGGTATCATGGTGTGGTGTGTGTGGTGTGGTTTGGTGTGGTGTGTGTGGTGTGGTATCATGGTGTGGTGTGTGTGGCATGGTATCATGGTGTGGTGTGTGTGGTGTGGTATGGTGTGTTGTGTGTGGTGTGGTATCATGGTGTGGTGTGTGTGGTGTGGTATCATGGTGTTGTGTGTGTGGTGTGGTATGGTGTGGTGTGTGTGGCGTGGTATCATGGTGTGGTGTGTGTGGTGTGGTATCATGGTGTGGTGTGTGTGGTATGATGTGAGATGAGATGATGAGATGCTCTCAGTGAATGGCATTCATACATATTCAACACAACATTTATTACTCTAGATCTCAAAATAAAGGAACTTCATTAGACAAGGAGGAAGTGCCCTCTGACCTGGAAGCACTGACCTTCCCTTACTTAGTCCAAACCAGCTGCTTTGATTGTTTAATCTAGGCCCCATTAACATTCCTGAGCAGAGTCACAGGAGCTGGTGTCAAGCACTCTCACTGAATTTCCTGGTTTGCCTTCAACTAGACCTGCTTTTTTATCTCAGAGGCCACTTGGGCATGCTTCTGGTCACCTCTATATTCCTGTCTCAAAGGACACTTGCCTTGTTTGGCTTGCCTCTGGTGGGAAATCTTTAAGGATTGCCACTTTAGCGTTAGCTAACCATGTATGGGCAGGGACTTTGTCTTCTGTTTACACATACTCCTCCCCACCCCCCACTTCACCCCCACCTCCATCCCCCACCCCACGCGTACCTATAGCCAGCACATTTAAATTTGATACTGAATAAATTATACCAGTTCCTACTATGTGCTGAGTCTTTGGGACATGGGGTGTGTGTGTGTATGAGAGAGAGAGAGAGAGAGACAGAGACAGAGACAGAGACAGAGACAGACAGACAGACAGAGACAGAAGGTGTGTACATGTGTGGTATATGCAGGTATGTGCACCTGTGCACATACATGGAGGCCATATTGGCACCCTGGTCTGTCACTCTCTACCTTATTCCTTTGAGACAGGGTCTCACTGAACCTGGAGCTAGGCTTGTGGCCAGCAAGCTCCAGTGGCCTCCTGCCCCCCCCCAACAGCATTGATTGTAGGTATATGCTGCCACACGCAGCTTTTTACATAGGTTCTGAGGACTTGTGCTCAGATTCTCATGAGTGTCCAGCAAGGACTCCTATCATAGAGTCACTTTCCTAGCTCCTGGTTGTTATTAAATGATCAACACCATTTCTCAGGTACTGAGGTACAGAGGAGAGGTGTTTAAGGCACAGTCAAACTTGTTAATGATAAGTCAGGGATTGACTCCATATGCATCCACACATTCCAGTGGTTCTGGACTCAACTCAGATCTTAGGAAGGCAGGGGAATGGAAAGTTCAAGGCCTTTCTTGTTTGCAGAATGAATTCAAGACCAGCCTGAACAACCGAGTGAAAATCTATCATCAAAACTAAAAGTAAAAAGAGGGTGGGGTGGGAGGTGGGGCAGTGGAAGTGCAATGCTGGTGTGCAGTGGTGGAGCCCAGTGCCGGTGTGGAGCGCAGTGCCGGTGTGCGGTGGTGGAGCCCAGTACTGGTGTGCAGTGGTGGAGCCCAGTGCTGGTGTGCGGTGGTGGAGCCCAATGATGGTGTGCAGTGGTGGAGCCCAGTGCTGGTGTGCAGTGGTGGAGCCCAGTGCTGGTGTGTGGTGGTGGAGCCCAATGATGGTGTGCAGTGGTGGAGCCCAATGATGGTGTGCAGTGGTGGAGCCCAGTGTTGGTGTGCGGTGGTGGAGCCCAATGATGGTGTGCAGTGGTGGGTGGAGCCCAGTGCCAGTGTGTGGTGGTGGAGCCCAGTGCTGGTGTGCGGTGGTGGAGCCCAGTGCTGGTGTGCAGTGGAGCCCAGTGGTGATGCACTTGCCTAAGGGGTTGAGGCTCCGAGTTCTATCTTCAGTACTCTAAACAAGAAGAGGAGGACTGGAGAGATTACTCAATCTTGCAGTCAATGCAAAGAAACCCGGTGTGGTGGCACAGGTTTTTTTTCATCCAGTTCTGGGGAGGTAGGCACAGGCACATCCCTGGGGCTAAAAGAGAGAACTCTGGTTTTAGAAAACCAAAGTGGACATGACTGAGGAAGCCATTCAAAGCTAACCTCTGGCCTACACACACACACACACACACACACACACACACACACACACACACACTTCACATGTGCTAGGAACAAAACTCATCTCTCCCTCTTCAGCACGGCTGTTTTTGGTGTGAGGCACTGCACCACTGTAGTCCACTTACAATAGTTTATAGTTGTAAAAAGGTACCAATGTGTTGCAGGATCACTCTGCAGAGCAAAGAGTGTCTGGCAGCAGTCCACACTGGGACCTAGGGAAAACAGTTCCCTGGCTGTGATGTAAACTTAATATCTTTATGTCATTTAAGAACCCCCAGGAAGCAAACACGAAGAAAGAATTGATGTACCAGAGGGCTTCAGGCATAATGCCTCTGAAGGACAGTTGGTTGGGGGACACTCTGGGAGAGTGAGTAGGTCTGATATAGGAAAAGAGGAAAGGAGGGGGCGATAGGAAAAGCTTTCAGCTGGGTTGACTACAGAGAATGCCACACTGTTTAGACGTGTGCAGACCTGTGTCATTGCACTTCTCCTTGTCCAAAACTGGTTGGGAAGCACCTGGTGTCTACTTACAAGCTGAGGAAGAGCCTGTGTGCACCTGCAGGGGGCTGGAAGCTGCCACCCATGGCAGGTTCTCTTCAAGAGACCAGTGAGTTGCATCTCAGAGGCCATAGCCTTGATTTTTTGAAAATGTGTGTACTTGCTCTAGTGTGTATGAGTCCCTATGCACATAGGTGAAGGTCAGAAAACCTCAGGTAATCGGTCTTCAGGTATCTGAATTTTACCTGGAGCTCACACAGTTGGCTAGGTTAGCCAGGCAGCAAGGTTCAGAGGTTTACCTGTCTCTACATCCGCAGTGCTCTGATCACCAGTGTGTGCCACTCTCCTGAGATGTTATCATGGTTTCTGAGAGTTCAACTCAGGCCATCATTGCTTGAGAAGCAAATGAAGGCAAGAATGTATTGACTTCATTAGACCCAAGACAAATGATAAATGGGAGATTATTGGGGAACACTTACATAGAAAAGTACAAAGAACCGCGGGAGTGTTTCTCTGCTTTTCCTACGGGATCAGCTGATCCACCAGAAAAAGCATACAAACAGAAGCCACACCTCAACCTTCCCTCCTTCCACGTCTGTCCTCCTGAAGCCACACCCAAAGGGGTGTGGCCACAGTTACAGGTTCACCTACAAGCAAACATTTTCCAAGTGAGCCAAACCCATACAGCCTTTATAGTTCACAAAGGCCTTGAAGTCTAGCAGGCCTGGATAGTCATTCTCTACTTGAACCCCAGCACTCATGGGCTGTGTGCGCTTTCACAGGATACTTGATACATCTGAGCTTCAGGTTCCTGGAATGCCCAGGCTGCCTCCCTATGCCTTGGATTCTTGTAGAGAACACTGACTGGCCTCTCTGTGTCTCCAGACATGATACACAATAAAGTGGTAGTAACGGGCCCCCCACACTTTACAGGAAGCACACAGATACTTTGTGACCTTGACTCCTCTTCACATTTCTCATACCACAGTGGAAGCAGGACTACACTCTCCCTGACTATGGCAGAGATTATCCCACAGAGGAACATGGGGCCAGAGGCCACTTGAGGGCTTATTGTGGGGTCAGTGTTGACCAAGATGGAGTATGGAGCTAGGGAGGCCATGACCATCAGGAAGGTGGTGGAGATAATTGTGGAGGTGGTGAGATTGACAAGGCCACGAAGGGGCTAATAGAAATGACAGAGGCAGTAGGGACGGAGGTACACATGACAGAGAGGAGGGGTGATAGAAGATGAGAGCAGTGGCAGAGGGGATAGGGTGGGGATGGTGGAAGGGGTGACGGACAGGGTGATGGTAACCATGGCTGTGGGGGAGAAGCAGATGGTGGAGATGGGGTATCAAGGGTGATGGTGGTAGAGGGGGAAGTGGTCATGAGAATTGCAGTAGTGGTGATGGAGATGGCGGTGATGACAACGGCTGTGGTGGACATGGAGATGGTGGTGGTGATGGTGGGTGGAGAGGAACGGTGGTGAGCTTGGCTCTGACACCCCATGGGCATTCTGTCTCCTCTCGCCCACACCTGCCACTGTGCGCCATCACAGACCATGCTGTCTTCCTGGGGACTGCCAGTCTGGTCTGCCCACTTATCCTGTGACTCCTCAGTTACAAGTCAGGAGCATACTCCCCGTGCCTTGTGGGGAAATCCAAGAAACAGAAACAACCCTGCATATCCCTAAGCAGTGGCTAAGGTGACTCAGGCTGAAGTGTAGCAAGGTATTGCCATGGCCTGTGGGCAGACATGCAACAGCCGCAGGGACCTGCCCAGCCACACCTGCAGACCCGAAGAGCATGTCTCCTGACCTCTCAGAAGGAAGCAGCCACTCTGCTGAATGCTAAGTTCCTGGCCCTCTTCTATTTTACAGACCCACAACTGGCTTCCTTTGGGTTTCTAAACCAGGTTCCACAACTAGGCAGTTTCTCTACAGGGCCTTGTCAAGTGCCATCCTTGAATCAGTGTAGGACCACAGAGAGAAAGCATCCGAGTGGCCCCACCCTCTTCTCACTGGGGGATTACTTGGGTTTTTCATCACCTTTGATCTCCAGGCCACAGCAGAAGGTAGAGAAAACAAATGTCTCTCAATCAGCAGGTAGATGAGTTCAAACACAGTCTGAGCCCCGAGAGCTACAGCATGAACATGTGGTAGCCAGATGGTCTCCTCTGGAGTACCCTTGTTTCCCCCAGCCACCAAGCTCCTCCTCCCCGAGTCTCCTAAGACTCTATGGATTAAGATCCAGGTCTCGTTTTAGGACATAATTATGACTACAGGCACTACAGTGTTCCCACCACCACCGTCATCGCCACCACCCACCATTTTGGGTCTCACAGTATGGAGTTGCTATTTGTGGTAGTTTTGGTCCTATGGGAATCACTCATCATCTTAGAACCAAGCAAATAGTCTCAGTGGACAGATGCTGAGGCTGAGGTTGGGAGGAAAATGAAGGCATGGTGAGCTCCAGGACAGTAGGAAGGGCGGTCTGCTGTGATTTAAAACCTGGACTGGGTGGGAAGCTCACAAACGCCTCAACTTGTAAAGGTGCTTGCCACTGGCCTTGATGACTTGAACTTGAGTTTAAGCCCTGGACGCACATGGGTGCAAAGATAAGAAATTCTCAGTTGTTCTCTGACCTCAGATAGAGGATAATAAGTTTGAAATCCTAGAATAGGCTGGCTGCCATGAAAATCCCTAGCTTAGCATGTCAGCAACTTGTGATATTAGAGAAATATCAGAGCCCTAAGGGCTCTCCAGTCCAGTGTCAGGTACCTTGAAAGCATCAGCTCCCTCAAGACAACCTGAGACAGGGGGTATTTAATTCAGGTCTTTTACAGAGGAGAATAAGGTTAGCTGGGTTAAACTCAAGATGACAGAGTAATAGGTATGGTTAATCAACAACTATTGTTACCCTGCAGGTAGGCCCAAGTAGAATGTTTCATTCAACCCTCCTAATGCTAAGGATTATAATCATTATTTCACCTTTTCAGTTAAAAAAGGTCTAGTTAACTTACCTAGAATTTTATATTAACACATGGAGGTCCTGGGACCTAAGCCCTCGAAGCTTATATCTGAAGTCTACCTTGATGCCACAAACCCCATCGCTTTAAGGGACGCCACAGAGGCAGGTTCCTCTCAGTGTATACTGATTTGATTCGCACAGAATCCCCAGGCTCAGGGGTTCTCGAGCACATGGGTGGTAGGTGCCCAGAGTTGAAGGGGAGTGTGACAGTGGTTCAGGAAAGTTTAACCCGAAGAACTAGGGTCTCAGAAATTCAATGGCTACCCAAGTCACTCTGAGCCAGTGGTTCCAAGGTTGGTTGTCTCAGGGTCTCAAAGGAGGGAGGACAGAAGGCAAGGAAGCTTAGTTGAGGCAGGGAGCCAGCTCTCTAAAAGGGAGGGGGCTGGAGGGGCCTCCTCTGGGGTCATTCTTAGGCTTGGAACTAGAACCTCATTGACTAGTGCCTGTGTGTAATTGGGGATTGAGTTGAAGCTTCTGGTTGGCTGAACTGGACGGCTGTGGGGGACTCTAGTTGTGTGGGAGACGAGGTAGGAGAGTGCAGACTCAGGAGAGGAGGAAGACCACCAAAAGTTTCAGAAGGGAATAAGAATCGGGAATGGAGGAGAGGGAGAGCTGGTGGTCAGCGACAATCCAGACAAAGTGGGGGGCCTTTTATAATCCACAGCTTGTGAGGTCAACTGACAGAATAGACGTATCAAGCAGAAGCTGCCCTGTAAATGCACCCCTGTGCTCAGGCACAAGGGGGGCTTCCGAACTGATTAAGTTTTTGAGGTGCACTGTCTCCAATCACTATCTACCGAGTTCATCAGAAAGCTGGTTTATGAATAAAACTTCACTTCTGCCTGTATGGCGTTACAGAGAAGCTAACTGTCCATCTGTACTAGTTCTTCCCACTCTTCAGAGGCTTCTTGTCTAACTTAAAAAGACAAAGTAAGTAGCCAGGAGGCGGTGGTGCATGAATTTAATCCCAGCACTCAGGAGGCAAAACAGGTGGATCTCTCTGAGTTTGAGGCCATCGTGGTCTACAAAGTGAGTTCCAGGACAGCCAAGGCTACACAGAGAAACTGTGCCTCAAAGAAAACTTTTTAAAAAGATAAAATAAATTTTAAAAGCTGAAAGAAAAGCAGAAATTCCCTTATCGCCATCCGAATCACCCTGAACTCATTTCCGTTCACCAGGCACCCTGGCCTGCACATGAATGAGGAAACATTCCTAAGAAGGACTGGGCTGTAGTGACGGCAGAGGTTCCTTCATCCTGGGTCTCACTTCATGTTTTGGATGCTGTAAGGCTGGGTGAGAAGAGACTCCAGGCAGCTGGCCTGCCTCAGAGCACTGCCATGAACCACTTCCAGGCTATTCTGGCTCAGGTACGGACGCTGCTCTCCAGCCAGCAGCCCAGGCAAGTTCAGGCCCTCCTGGATGGCCTGCTGGAAGAAGAGCTGCTCTCGCGGGAATACCACTGTGCCCTTCTCCATGAGCCTGATGGCGAGGCTCTGGCCCGCAAGATTTCCTTGACCCTGCTGGAGAAAGAGGACTTAGGCTTGGCTTACTCAAGCTGGGTCTGCAGCAGGCTGCAGGCCCCGACAGTAGAGAGGGCCACCAGCTACAGGGATCATGGAGGTAAGCTGGCATCCCTTTGAGTCAAGGGAATAATGTGTAGCCAGCCCTAAGGTATCCTTTCATCTCTGAAAGGAAGGTCCGTGTGCAGGATGCAGAGCAAGCTCCTGGGAAACCTGGGCGGCTGGGTGCTGAGGGCATGTAGCATGCTTCCCACACTGAGCAGAGCATCCTCAGGACATACTGCTGACTACCTGCTTGGTCCATGGCTAAGCCCCATCAACACTGGGCTCACTGGGCTGCAAGATACACGGTGGACAGACAGACTTCTGCTTCCAGGAGACATACCATCTAGCGGGAAGACCCAAAGAGATACAATTAGTCACTTCAGGGCAAAAATAGAGAAACTGTCTGGTAATGTAACCTAGTTGTTAGAGTGCTGGCCTAGCATACACCAAGCACTAAGTTTAATCCCAGCACTGCTTAAATGGGAAGTAAGAGTGTACATTTGTAATTTCAGCACTTGGGAGATGGAATCAGAAGAATCAGAAGTTTAAGCTCATCCTTGGTTGTGTAGTCATGAGAGCACCCTGGTCTACATGAGACCATGTTTAAAAAAAAGATGTAGAGAAAGGGGAGTTATGCAACTGGGGGGCTGAAGAGTTGGATATAAAAGGGCAGTGCTCTGTGTGTGAGAGAGAGAGGAGAGGGGGGGCAGAGATGCCCTGATGGACTAAGAGGGGAAAGGGAAGGAGAAGGAAGATAAAAGAGAGCTGGAAGGAAATGGAATGAAAAGCTGGTAGGAGACAGAGACATGGAGAAATAGAAACTAGCCCACGAGGAGAAAGAGTGTCTTAATCGTTTTTATTACATTTATTTCTTTGTGAGGGCTATCAAAGGACAACTTGTGGGAGTTGGTTCTCTCCTTCCATGTGGGTTCCAGGGATTGGACTCAGGTCACCTCTGGGCCATCTCACCTGTTCTAGTGTCTTTTGTTCACTCTTTTTGATGCCGAGGATGGAACCCAGGGCCTGTCTGTGGCATAATATGTTCCATCACTGAGCTCCACCCTGGCCTGCTTCTGCCTCTTAAGTCCAAGAGAAGCTAGTACTGCTGTCTGCTCCCATCCTTCACTCCGCCAACATGTCTGGCTTCCTCCTCAGGAACAGACACTGTCTGAGATAGAACTTGTCCTGTCCTCCATGTGTGCTGTTACGGTATCAGCATCGGGGTCACAGATTCCAGCCTCTTTGGTCCCACCATATTTCCAACTTGGAGACATCCTGTACTTGGTACCTATGGAGTCCTTACAGTGTGCAGGGCACAGGTGAAACAATTCACACCCTCTTTCTAGGTCTCCCATCCATACCAACCCTTTGAATGCAAGCATCTCTCGTCTAATGCACAAAGCAGAAGCAAGCTAGCTAGATGCCTCAAGGTAGTAAGTGGCAGAGGCCAGTCTGGAAGACAGACAAGCTGTGCTCCTGAATCTGACCAGGGTGGAGTGGGTGGTCAATGCTTTTTGATGACCAGGAAGCACTAGACAATGCCGGACTCTCCCACGTATGCATTGTATCAGTGGGGTTGGCTGCACTTGTGTATAAATTCCCGGGTTGGTGGTATCTTTCCTCTCCTGAATATAGCTCTCGTTCTCTCCCTCCTAACATGGACACAGTGGGGAATATTTACTCCCTATCAGATCTCTGGATTTCCAGGTAGCCAGTGTTGTCCTACTGGGACAGCCATCCACCTGGGGAAGAAGTGAGAACCTTCCTCTTTCTTCAGACTGCCACCAAGGGCAGCTCCCTCCCTCCACTGATGCCCACATCTCAGCCACTGCTATTCCCTCTTTGTGATTACACTGGTTCCTGTTTTTTTTTAAGTCATTTCCTTCCTGGGGGTGCAATATTTTGTTTTGGATGTCACGTGATTTTAGAAAATGGAAGTGGACTTAGGGAATGAACATCAGGGGCCAGGAGACAGAGGGGCATGGTCCTTACTCTCTCTTCTTGTCCTTCAGGTCAGTTCTGTCCCAGACACACACACACACACACACACACACACACACACACACACACACACACTGCATGCAGAGATGGAGAATGTGGAATGGGAGTATGTTGGGGAAGTCCTGTTATTTGTCAATAAAGTACTGTTGAGCCTATAGAAAACCTAGATAGGAGGGACTAGGAGTCGAGGAGGATTCTGGGAAAGAGAAAGACAAGAGAGTCAACATGCAACCGCCATGGGGGTAGGAGCCCAGAACTATTCTCCGGTAAGAGACATACTTAGATTAACAATTATGGGGTAATTACTTAAAGCAGAGCTAGCCAGTAAGAGACAAGCAAGGCCAACAGCTTCATAATGAATATAGCCTCTTGTGTGTTTATTTGGGACTGATGCGGCTCTAGAACCAGGCTGGAGCGGCAGAGCCCAGGCGACTAGCGGGGGATAAACCAAAGCGGCTAGCAAAAGAAAAAGCTTCACTTAACAGGAGTACCCCTCCCAAGGGAGGAGAACGTGAGATTTGGAAATGAAGAACACTGGCTGAATTAAACAGAAGGTTGCAAAAGGAAGCCATTGGGAATGATCTAGGCCCCCCACTGCTCTGACACTGCATTGGCTCCCTGTGTCACTTAAGAAAATCTGGATGTTAGCACACAGGCCTGCCACACTCTGGCTCCCATCATCTCTCTGGCCTCATTCCCTGCTGTTGCCGACTGTCCCCAGTCCCATGTCCCCAGTGTTCCCCAGAACACACCTGCTTACCACCTGCCTCAGGACTTTTTCATGTTCTCTCCTCTGCCTGGAGTATTCCTCTCCAGGTATTCTCTTGGCCAACCTCTTAAAATGTCCTTTAACTCTTGCCTCAGATATCACTTAGCATCAAAATCTACCCTGAACATCCTACACCATTCAAATCCCTCCCTGCTGAAACCCCATGCTGAGGGGGCAGAGACAGGAGGATCTGTGGGGCTTTCTGGATATCATCCCAGTGCTGAGTTCAGTGAGAGACTGTCAGGGGAATGAGGCGGACAATGATAGAGTAGGACGCTCATTTTCCTCTCTGTGCCTGCACACATGCAAACACACACACACACACACACACACACACACACACACACACACCACATGCCCCCTGCCCAGACTTTTAAAATCCATCTATATAATTTATTTTTGTGTTTTGTGTTTTGTAAAAAAAACTCCACACAGCACAAGTTTATGTTTTAATCATGATGTCTCAAATGCCCAATATGGTATCATGCATAGTAGAACATGCAATACGTATTTGTTGAATGTTGGATGGTTTCGTATATGGATTGATGAATGGATGGTGGATGGGCGGATGGGTAATGGATGTATATGTGGGTAGATGAACATGTGGCAGTGAGTGGGTATATAAGGAGTGGTGATGAATGGATGGATAGGTGAGGGAGTGGGTGAACACATGGATGGATGGATGGATGGATGGATGGATGGGGTGAAAGGTAATTGAATGAGTGGGTAGATTGATAAATGGATATATGGTTGTGTGGTAGATTTATGGATTGATGGATGAATAGGTGGGTGTGTAGGTAAATAGGTGGGGGAGAAGATAGGTTGATGGGTAGGTAGATGGATAGATAGGTGAATAGAAGGGTGGATGGGTAGGTGGATGAGTGGATAGATGTATGGATGGATGGATGTGGGTGGATGGATGGATGGATGGATGGGTATATTATTGGATGAGTGTGTAGGTGGGTAAACTGATGGTGACTATATATGGGCCATGCATTACCACTATTCTCTCTTTACAAATGAATAAGCTGAGGCCCAGAGAAATTAAACAACCATGTGCCTCGGATCTAGGGAGGGCCCCATTTGATCTAAAGAATGTGGACACATTCCATCCTTTCCTGTTGGTTCCCTTTTCTGAAGAGGCCAAGGATCCAGGAAAACTACCAGAACAGGTGAGCAATCTTCAAGCTGATATGAGGTGGAGCCCTGCCCTCGTTGCAACCATACAAGAAAGCCCTGTCTGGAAGACCCTGGGAGGCTGGCTCTGATCTACACAGAGCAGTGTGTGTGCACACAGCCCCAGTAGAGCTCCAGTAAGTCTGGAGCTCGTGGTTTCATCCCCAGGGAACTCGGTGGGCTCAATGAGAAATCAGACACTCAGACAGAAGTTAGCCAGCCACAGCCCATAGCCCCCGAGAGGGCAAAGTAGGAAGGAAAAGTCCTGATGAAGAAAGAACTGGCTGTAAAATAGAAGCTACACAAGTCACAGAGTCACTGTTCTGTGGGCTGGGGGACAGCATCTGATGTGAGGTGCAAACATTCCCAGTTCCAGTCAGCTGTTTCTGACTCCCGAGGCATCAAGGCTGGTGTTTTAGGTGACTATGGTCTGGTGTGAACAGAAGAGGGCAGCCCCAGCCTCAGGTTTGTCCATGAGCTAGGAAGGATTTTGTTCTCTTTTCTCTGGGCTACAAGACATCCCTTCCAGTCTCCTGACTCGGGGATACTTTTGATTGCACTATACTCTATTCTGAGTACTACATTACTGCACACTGTCTTGGTGCCTCTGGGATTTCCCCATGTGGATTCCATCTTGGGAAACAGCATAAAGCCTTCCTCCAGGATACCACCTGATTTATTGGAAAGAGACATTCCTCCCAGCTTCCTTCCCCACTTGTAGGTTAGGATGAAGGGACTGCCCATATCGGCTTCCTTCCTCCTCCCTCTTCCAGACATCTTCCCCAGCTCCAGCCCTGCTCCCAGCTGCATATGTCTTTATTTCCTGGAAGGGGGTAGGTTTCTAGGAGGACTCAGTTTTTCCTCTGGCATACCTCCCAGCCTGTGATTCTTTCACTCTCAGAAGCCACAAAAGAAGCCCTGTGCCAGGAAGGGGAAGCTGGCACTTCCCAGAGGGTTTTCCCAGCCTGCTCTGTGTCTTCTTGCTTTGGAACTTGGCACCTGACCCAGCCAGGGTCTGTTTCTGATTCTGTTGCTATTGCCTTGAGTGACTCACCTGGACCCTTCATCCAGGAACCTCCTGGGCATTTTGTGTCTCCCTCCAGCACACTTTCTTCATCCGCTAACCTTCTCCAGTCTACTTCTCAATGAATCCATTTATAACCCATATTGACTTACCAAATTCATTGTTTTTCCTATTTGCCTATTCACTCCCCTGTGTATATTTATGTAGTAACTTAGCTACCTACCTTCCTACCTGTGAGTGAGTCCATTTACATTACCATCCACCTGGAGGTTGCATTCTCACATACTTCCTGTATTCCTAATTTGTAATATGCCATCTTTATCCTATCTATTCACTTACTCTTTATCACCTCCCCCTAAATCACCTATTTAACTCTCACTGGGAATTGTGTGCTTACCAAAATACGATGAGGCAAGGCACTTACAGCATGCTAAGGGACAATCTTTTTATGTTCTTTTTTTATTAATTTATTTTTTACATTCCAATCCCAGTTCCCCTCTCTCCTCCCATCTGCTCCTCAGAGAAGGTAAGGCCTCCCCTAGGAAGTATACTAAGTCAGTCCCTTCATCTTGTTGAGGCAGGACCAAGGCACCTGCCCACCCCCTATATCCCTGTGTCTAGTCTGGGCATGGTATCTCTCCATATAGAATGGGCTCCACTAAGTCAGTTTGTGCATTAGAGTTAGATCTTGGACCCACTGCCGGTGGCCTCATATGTTGTCCCAGTCACACCATTGTCACCAATATTAAGGGAGTCTAGTTCATCTTATGCAGGTTTGCTAAGGGACAATCTTTATCCACTTAGGACTCAAGTCAGCATTGGTCACTAAAACAACTGCCATCCTCCATTCACACACACACACACACACACACACACACACACACACACATGCTTGAACATCTGTACATGTTTGGGGAGGTGAGTGTGCATACTCATGTGTGTTCCTGTGTGTATAGACACCAGAGATCATCACTGGTGTCTTCCTCAACCACTCTTTACCTTTTGCTTTGAGACTGAGTCTCTCACTCAACTTAGAGCTCACTGATTGTTCAAGACTAAGGCCAGCAAGCCCCAGTGATCCTCCTGCTCTAGGATCACGGGTTCAGGGTGCCATGCCAGATTTAACTTGGGTTCTGGGATCTGAACTTAGGTTCTCATGTTTACACAGCAAACACTTTGCCAGGGAGCATCTCCTAGCTCCCAAATAGGGGCTTTAAAGAGAAGAATGCCCAGGGCTGGTTTGACCCTTCCTTCCCATGCCTTGTGTGCATTCTCCTCATCCTGGGAGGCTGCACTTTCCTGTCTATGCTATCCTGTCCCCTTCCTTTCTTTCCCCATCTCCACTGACCTCTGATGGGTACCAGCATTGTTCTGTGTCTCCAGCATTATCCTTCTGGGTGCTGATACGGCACCTTGTCACAGTCCTGCTCAGAAACCATCTGCACAGGCATGGGCATACTTCTACTTAGTTATTGTGGCACATGGGTCTGGGATCCAGGGGTGTCATGGAAGATGGAGAGACCAGGTAACAGCACAGGTGTGTGGTCCTGCTGCCATCTGGGTATATTCAGGTTGAGCCCCACTGTAACGCAGACCCGACTTGCTGATGAGACTCAGGTGTGGTGGGGGGCATCAGAACTAGCTGCCTTTAATAACAAGAAGGAGCCTCACATATGTCTCAGAAGAGCAGAGTGTCTGACACAAGTACCTCTCCTTGGCACCAGGTCACGAGGTCATGGGGCATGGTGAGATTTCTACTGCTAACCGTTTTCTCCCCATCAAACAAAAGCCGTTTCAAGTTGACTCCTAGCATTTCTCATTTGTCTGTTTACTTCCCTCTTGGGACTTTAGCAAACAGTAATGATGGCTTTAAAACTGTCACCCTACAAAGATGGTTACTGCATGCATTTTACACATGGGGAAATGAAGGCTCTCAAATGGGAATTGAGGGGTTTAAGGTCACCCATCTGCCAGGAACAGTCACACCACCCTTTGTCTTCCAGGCTGGTCCCCAGAATTCATCCTCACAATCCTCACCTTTTCTGTATACCACCCACACTAGTATCTACTTGACATTCACATTTGTAAGTCATTTTCAAAGTAAGTTTTATTTCCTGCCACAAGGAAGGGAAAGTATCCACATAGCAGTGTTGTTTGTTTGTTTTCAGACAGGGTCTTATATGGCCAGGCTGGCCTCCAACTCTCTATAGCATTTAAGGTGACCTGAAGGTTTGATTCTCTTGCCTCTACATCCTGAACTCTGGGATTGCAGGTATGCACCACCACACCCAGTTTGTGTAGTGGGCCTCGTGTATGCTAGGCAAACACTTTACCAACTGAACCCTAGCCCCAGTGCCAGAAAGTAATTTTTAAAGAAAAAATAGAACAATGCTATTAGATCCAAGCCAGATACAGCTCCCTGATGGGGAGCTGCCATCTGTAGGAAGGGGATGCCCTGTGTTAGAGAGGGTTAAAAACAGATTCACTCCAAACCAGAACTTTCTCCCTGATATCACCTGAAGGATGAGCAGAAAGAGTACTCGCTCTGTGTGAGTCAATGTTGTTTATCACAACTAAGTCACACTGAGCTAGCTTTCAGGCTGCACTATTAGGATTAGCACTCCATGTGGGTTTTAATTCAACATGTAGGAATAAAAATGATGGACCTTAGCCGGGCGTTGGTGGCGCATGCCTTTAATCCCAGCACTCGGGAGGCAGAGGCAGGCGGATCTCTGTGAGTTCGAGGCCAGCCTGGTCTACAGAGCGAGTTCCAGGACAGCCTCCAAAGCCACAGAGAAACCCTGTCTCGAAAAACCAAAAAAAAAAAAAAAGATGGACCTTCCAGAGAAATTCAAAGCAGTTTGCTGTGCCATGAGGGTGACAGTACGGAGCAGACGCTAGCACTACCCACATCCCTAACAACTCTTTGTTGTCTTGAGGGCATGCATGGGTGTCTGATGCAGGTCCTGTCCTGTAGAAGATGGCAGGGATGGTAGCTAGCCCCAGTGTGGATCCACAGCAATCATCATTTCAGAGTGTCTTAGTCAATGTGCAGCCTTCTGTGGTCACCCAATTTGTCTTGCAATGAGGAACTGAAATTAACATAAGAAGTTGTGGGTGGCTAAGGGAGCATGGGCAAATAAGAGGATATCCAAATACAGGATATGAACTCTTTGGGCTACATTGCCATTTTCAGATGGTCCCTTACTTGCTTTCTTTGCATGCTAGCTGAGCTTGGTAGGCTCTGGGCTCCTGACTGATCTAGGGGGGCAGGTGAGTGGTGGGGCCATCTGCTTCTCGCCTGGGCATCCGAGGACCTTCTTGGAGGAGTCTAGCACACCAGGAAGGGCAGCTGAACCCCAAACCTTGTGCATCTCTGCCCTCCACATCATGCGCTGCCTGGTTCCTTGCCCTTCTGGGTCCTACCTGCCGGAGCTGCAAGGTAAAAAGGCAGGATAGAAAAAATTGATGTGGCTAGAGCTTTTGCAAGCCCAGGGGAGGTCTTGACTGGTTCTGCCGAATGGTCAGGGTCCCTTCTGTGAACTGGTGGTAAGGTAAGAAAAGGGGTCTGTGTCCCCCTGGGGCGGGACTAATGAAAAGTCTTCTTTCCATTTGAGAGACACTGAGAATGTCCAGGTGCCTGGCAAAGAGGCTCTCTCAGCGCTCACACGTCCAGGGGCTGTGCTGGCAGCTCTCAATCCCACCAGGATTGGGGCTACCTGGTCTTTCACGTCTTCCTCCTTCTTCTTTCCCTTTCATCTTCTCTTCTTCCCTAAGGATATTGAACCCAGGTCCCGTGCATGCTAAATAAGCCGTCTACCCCTGAGCTACATCTCCAGCCCAGATCTGTTTCTGGGTAGCTGAGGTGTACCTCTCCTGGAGATTTCCACATCGTCCCTAGGAAGCTTGGCACTTGCAAACTGTAATCAAGCCTAGGGTGTTCTTAGTAAGCATGGAGCTTCTGACAGATTCTATGCTCTCTGGTCTCCAAGTGGTTTTTGAGAAGTAGGACATGATAGATGGTGAGGGCTGACTATATCATGTGGCACCTGCTTTGAAGACAGCTCCGTGGGCTCACCACCCAGCTACACTCTCGGCTGCATCTGTGCTGTGCCTTTGAACCATTGCTAACCTCTGAGTTTCAGTTTTCCTCAGCCATCAAACAGTGGCCTCAGAGGAATGTCTGTGTGGTAGGGTAATAACGGTGAAAGTCAAAGAGTTCAACGTAGTCCTTGGTACTTTGTAGTAACTGACTGTCATCAGAGGTCCCTAGTGTAATGTTTCTGTTATTGTATGGTTAAAAGGGGTGGGGCGGACGCCTTTTCTCAGACTACCCTGAAATGTACTGCCTAAATCATGGTGGCAAGTGTCCCAGCTCAGAGCCATGAGGCTGGAGGTTCTGGGTGGGGTGGGGGTAGTGTTTTAGGTAGAGAGAGAGGTCAGAGTCAACTTGACCCAGTCAGTCCCTCAGCTACAGATGAGGAAATCTAGTCATGAGAAGAGGAAGTGACCTCTCCAAGGAGGCATGTCCTGGGAAAGCAGAGGCTCTGAGAGCTTCAATAATGGATCGCAGGTCTAAATGACCTCCCCCTCCCCAAAGAAATCAGCTTATCTATCTTTGCGGTTGGGCTGAGCTGAAGAGAAACAGAGGGTCACCAGGGTTGTAGATGAAGGGACCTGCAAGCCAAACACCTGCTCTGGAGCGCAGCCCCAGTCTCAAATCTGGAGCCCTCTTCTCCTAAGCAGCAGCTGGCATAAGGCAGATCTGTCTGGAGGGTGGGTCCTCTGGGGACACTCAGTTCAAGCAAACTCAGGTTACCATGTGGAAACTTCTGAGAAAGCACGTGGTGGGTGTCGCGCTCACAGGAGGGGGTGGTTGCTTATCTCTGTCTTTGGCCCAAAGCTGGAGGTGCAGATAGAAAGTGAAAGGGAAAAAAAAAAAGCCGCCACAGAGCAGGAGGTGAAGGAGCCACTGAGGAGCTGGCGAGCTGGCGGCAGGAAGAGGACTAGCAGCTCACAGGAGTTGGGACAGCACACAGGAGCTGGGGCCCCACCGCGGTAGGTGTCTCCAAAGTCCGACTAGAAATCTGAGGCTCTGAGGCCGGCAACTGTCTGCCCTGAGGTCAGACAGCCAGCCTGGAAAGAGTTGGATGGACGTGCAGACGATAAAGAGGCGTCTCGGATTCTGGACTGACTGCATGCAGGATCTGGGAGCTGGTAACCAGAGTCCCAGGCTGTGCCCAGAATTCGCGGTGAAGGCAGGCGGGGCGTCGGGAGGTGGGGGAGGAGTGGAAGGGGGGCAGCCTTGCAGGAATGTCTGCAGCTCTGAGATGCAGACAGAGACCTGGAAAGGTGTGCGCCCCACTCACTAGTTCTTCGACACCTACCCGGGGATGCACAAGCAAGGGACGGACCCAGGACCTTGGATCAGGGGCTGCTCTTCACTGAACCTTCATTTGCCTGTTGGGACATACCACTCTGGAGTCTGGGTGCAGGGCACTTCTTGTGAGGACTTTTGAACATAGAGTGCCCAGGTCTGGAGATACCCCCACCTATTTAACCTCTAGAGGGCAAGGTGGAGGCCTTGTTTTACTTGGCCACATCCTTTAGGGAAAGTTGCAGTTGCGGAGAGTGCCAGAAGTCGGTAGGTAGAGTTCTCCTGGGGACCCAGACAGAACTGCAGCTAGTACACCTAACTTTGTATAGGATCCTAAGAATGTACTCTCCTACAGAGTCCCACAGCTCATTTCTCCTCCCCAGGCCTCACGCACCTAGACCCCCTCAAAGGGCTGGCCGCCCTCTTCCTTTCAATGCCAATTGCTCACTTCCAAGCAAAGTCATAATCTGTGCTTCCAAATAAATAATACGATTTCTAGAGCCGATTAAAGACACTGGGCTTTCCTCCTTTGGTAGCCTGGTGTAGCCAAAGGGCGTCCTCTTCCGACGACTGCAAACCCTGCTTTCCTGGAGGTTCGGAATAAGAGTGGAGAAAAGCCTGAGCAGAGAGGCCTAAGCAGCGGTTTCGGTAGCCCAAGTTTAGGAAATCTTCTGAGAGGCTGTTGATAACAGGTCGCTTGGTCCTCAGCCCAGTCAAGGTCCCTCGCTCTGACCCAGACCCTGTTCTCCAGTACCAGGTCTTTCCCCTAAGGTCTCAGGCAGGCCCTGGAGGACCACACCCTGATTCTGTCTTACCCGAGATCCCTGGTTGCATAATCTGGGAACCTCTGTACGATGATTCTAGCGACTTTCAAGGAGAGGCACTAAAGTGATCTGGGGAAACTGAGTCTGGGAAACGATCTTCTGTTGTTTTCAGTGGGTTAATACATTTACACATTAATTTACTTTAGATTCATAGTCAAGCAATAGATAATAATTTATATATACTTATACACATAACCTATAATGGTATATAAGATCACATTTATTAATTAATATGTTTATGCTTGATTTTATCTTGCCAAAGGCCATACAGCAAGCTGTGGAAAGCGTCAGTGTTTGAACCCAGATCTCCTGAGAACCCTGTCTACCTGAGTAGCAGATGTGAATTTCCATGAATGCTAGTGGGTTTTGAGCAGGCTGTCAAAGAGAGACCTGGTAGTTAATAAAGCAAAGGCCACCTGATGGGGACAGAGCCTTTAATTGGCATACGTTCTGGAAATTAACTGAAGGATGCTGTGACAAGATCCTGTAGCAGTCTTAGGCAATCAGAGGAGTGGCTGGAGGAAGGGGGAAGCCTCTAGATTTGACTTTCAGGCTTGCCTTCAGTCATCCTGGCCGACAACTAGCTTCCCCTCTCCATCACTCCTCTGCAAAATGGGCAAAACACAAGAGATTCCTGGAGAACTGTCTGACTCATGCAGGAGCACTTTGGAAACCCACCATCATATGTCAGAAGTCAGGGGCTTCCAGAGTCCGGATGGGCACACCTAAGGTGCCTCGGGAAGAGGCAGTAGCTGAGGAAGCTTCTCACTCGGGGACAGTCCAGCTTCTACTCTATTTCAAGGGAGAATCTGGGCTTCACTGTCAGTGTCTTTAACAAGAGTAATGGCCCCCCTCCTCCACTTCCTCATTCTCTGCTCTTTCTCATTCCTTCCCCTTCTTCTCTTTTTCTTCCTTCTCTTAAAAATGTAATTTCATTTCACTTATTTACTCATCTAGTTTTGGTGTGGAAGGGATCAGCACTTGTGCCGACATGCATATGTGGAGGTCAGAGGACAGCCCTGCAAGAGTTGGCTCTCTCCTTCTACCATGTAGGTCCAGGGGATTGAATCTGAGTTGTCAGGCTTGGCTACAGGCACCTTTACCCACTGAGTCATCTCACTAAGTCTGTCTCCCCTTTTTTGAGACAAGGTCTAGATTGTAGCCCAGCTATGCTCAAACATGCCGATCTCTTGCCCCACCTCCCGAGAGAGTTGGGGGTTCCAGGGCCATGCTGCTACTTTAAAGATGGTACTAGAGAAGTTGATGCTATTTCAATAGTGCTGTTTTGTTTGGGTGGCGGGTGGCATCATCATTTCCTGGGTGTTCGAGACAGTGGTAGAAAGTATTTTTGTAAAATCACAGTGAAAACATGCAACATAAATTCACTACTGAGCGTGTTCATAGTGTTCTGGAACCATCGCTACCTCTGTCTCTAGAACTTTTCCACCCCACTCCCAAATGAAAACACTGGATAATGAAGCAGTAACTCTGCCTTCTCTCTCCTGGTCCCTGGTGACCTCCCGTCTGCCACCTGGTCCTCGGATTCTGACCACTCTAAGTTGGTGTAATTGCAATCCTCCAGCGTCTGGCTTCCTTTGCCAGCATATCTTCAGGGTTCATCCCCGCTGCACTTCGGCTCTGAACACAATGACAAAAGAATATTCTAACACAGAGGCCGTGTATTGTGTTCATAGGCAGTGTTGGTGGGTACTCAGCTTGCTCCTGCCCTTGAACTATGTCTTATTTTGTTTGTTTGTTGTTGTTGTGTTTGTAGTTGTTTGGGTTATAATTTTGAGGGCTTGGCTAATAGGTCCTCATTCTGTACCCTAAGCTGGCAATCTCCTGCCTCTGACTCCCCAAAGTGCTGAGGTTACCAGTGAAGTGTGCACCACCATGCACAGCAGCCTATGGACTCTTTGTAATGTTGCTAGCTTTAAACACTGATGCAAAGAATCTGTTTGGTTACTTGCTTTTGATTTAAAAAAAAAGTCCTTCTTTTATGTTTTAGTCTCATTCTAGACCCCAGTCTGTCATCACCTACCTCAACCCCCAGAGTGCTGGGATCACAGGTGTGAGCTACCACACCCCGCTAGATTTCTCTCATTTATTTATTTTTTACATTTATTCATTTATTTGGTTGTGTAGGTTTGGGGGCCAGAGCCATGGCCTGCCTGTGCAGGTCAGAGAACATCCTGTGGAAGTCAATTCTCTGCAGTGTGTGGCTCCTGGGGATCCCCTCAATCCACTGAGTCATCGTCCCCTTTACTTGCTGAGTCATCTCTACCACCCGAGTAGCTTTCTGTTAAAACAAGAATATTTGAGCCAGACATAGTGGCACACACCTGTTACCACAGCACTTAGGAGGCTGAAAGATATAGTGAGACCCTTCCTCAAACAAAGAATTAAAGACTCTGGTGTGATGCCATGTGCCTTTAATGTAAGCTCTGGGGTTGCAGAGGCAGGCAGATGTCTGAGAGTTCAAAGTTAGCCTGGTCTACATAGCAAGTTCCAGGCCAGCCAAGGTCAACTAGTGAGACCATATCTCAAAATAATAGTAATAACAATAGCAATAATAAATATCCCAAACAATAAAACCCGCATTTATGCTTCTTCAAAATGTTAGTGTAAGGATGATACTAAGGTAACCAAATTGGGTATTGTCAAACAGCAGTCCAGAGCAGGCTGGTTGACACTGAGTTAGAGGGAAGAAAGATGAGGCTGTGGAGAAATCCAGGCCACGGGCCAGGTCACTATATGGAGTGATCAGCTGAGACACCTTCAAAAACAAACCCTGAAGAATGGGAGAAGTGTCTGACCTGCCTCTGGAGTTTCCAGCTGAGCAGAAGTATGGGGAAATATGGGAGGAGTCGTCAGGCAAGCTAAGGGGTGGAGTCTGCTTGGCAAGGGGACAGGCGTGTGGCCTTGGAAATTAAGCCTCCCTTCTTTTTAAAAAAAGTCGTATTGCTGTATTATTTCTAATTATGTGTAGGTGTGCATGTGTGTAAGCATATGAGTGTCCACAGAGACCGGATGTTGGATCCTCTGGAGCAGGTGTTACAGAGAGCTGTGAGCTGTCTGCCATGAATGCCAGGGTCCAAACTTAAGCCCTCTGCAAGAAGAGCAGATGCTCTTAGCCACTGAGCATCTCTTCAGCCCAGCTTCACTTACTCTTCAGCATCACTAGAGAGCAAGTGTGAGGAGAGGACCATTATGGGGGATGCCAGGTTTTAAATGTAGATTGCTATCAGATGCAGTTAGTACACACTGGCAGCCAGCACTTGAGAGCTGAGGCAGGGGAACTGAGCTCCAGGTCACCCTGGCCTACACAGGGAGCCCCTGTCTCAGAAAAAAAACAAAATGCCCCCTGAAAGGAAACCAATCCCAAAGTTGAAGGCCTGGGGTTGTAGTTCAGTGACAGAGCCCTTGCTTGGTATATAGGACTCTAGATTCTCTATCCCACCACAAGGTGAGAGGCTTGGGGTAATGATTACACCCCGAGACTGAGAGATGCATATTAAATGACAGCACAGTGTCAAACTCTCCAATGAAGCTTTCAGACTTGATAGTCAACAGAACCCAGAAGGTACACCTATGAACTGAGGCAGGGGGCTTGCTGTGAGTTTTAGACCAAACTGGCATAGAACATAGTCTGGCCCTGTCCTTTAAAACAAAACCAAACAAGACCCACAAAGAGTGCAGCTCCCAGGCTCTGCTGCAGACCCTGTGTTGGGTGTGGAGACCCTGTGCTGGGTATGGAGAGAGGCCCTTGCTGGGTATGGAGAGAGGCCCTTGCTGGGTATGGAGAGAGACCCTGTGCTGGGTATGGAAATAAACCCTGTGCTGGGTATGGAGGGAGACCCTGTGCTGGGTATGGAAAGAAACCCTGTGCTGGGTATGGAGAGAGACCCTGTGCTGGGTATGGAGACCCTGTGCTGGGTATGGAGGGAGACCCTGTGCTGGGTATGGAGGGAGACCCTGTGCTGGGTATGGAGAGAGACTCTGTGCTGGGTATGGAGAGAGGCCCTTGCTGGGTATGGAGAGAGGCCCTGTGCTGTGTATGAAGGGAGACTCTGTGCTGGGTATGGAGACTCTGTGCTGGGTATGGAGAGAGACCCTGTGCTGGGTAGGGAGAGAGACCCTGTGCTGGGTATAGGCACAGGATGTGGCACATGTGATTCCTGCCCTTGACTATTTGCTCAAGGCCAAGTCTGGTTCCTAGGAGTTAGCACAGAACACACTAGACGCCAAATTCTCAGCACATAGGAGATGTGTTTACCCTGAAAGGGACAAAGGAAGGAGGATGCCACCTCTGGATCAAAGATAGCAACAGGTGTCTCACAGGAGTGGTTTTCAAGGAGAAAAGGTGCAAGTCTGCATTGTGTAGGTCCTGAGTGGATGTGTTAGCCAGTGTAGCCCAACAGTGAATTTTGGTTGTTGGACCTTGGTGTTTTAATAGCTGGACCTTGGTGATCAGAAATCAGACAGGCATAAAGAAGTTGCCAAATAAGGCGATGGACCTGGGTGGCTGGTTTTAGGAATGCGATCTAATGGCTTAAGATGAGAGAGAAAAGTGGGAGGGAAAGACCTGCCAGCGCCATGTTAGCCATGCTCTGGCCTGTGAGAGCCCTTCAGCTCCCTGAAAGCACGGCCACTCCTAATTCATGTCAGAGTTCCAGCTGGAGGTTGGGGCCCCACTTTGCTAAACTGCAGCCAGAAGACCTTCCTTCTCCCTGCTCAGTATCTAGCTTGGGTTTCTTTCTAGGAAAATACTCTGGCTTCTCTTTCCAAGCCTCTGACTGCCACGGGAAAGTTGAGGCTCACTGGGCTGCCTGGAGTTGGGGAGGGACTCTTGGTGTGGACAGGGTGTGATGGCCCTGGTCCTCTGACTGCAGCTCTCCCAGAATGTCCCCTTCTTCTGCCCTAGATCCCAGACGCCTGCCACTTACCAGTACCTGTGGAGGCTGCATTTGTCCCATTTGTGGCTCAGTGGGTGTTTCCATTCAGGGCTCGGAGCACAGGTGAAAAGCTTGCTTGTAGTAGCCACAATGTGTCTTTTGTGGGTTTTCCTGTGATTTCCAGTTAACATTTGGAAAAAGTATTTAAAAAGTCATCAGAGGTGAGGCTCTCATAGAACCCAGAACTGAGCTGGAGATATTCATACCAGAACCTGCCTGGGCTTGGAGTGAGGTGCACTGGGGAAGAGAGGGAGAACTGGATTGGGGGGGCGCACTGCAGTGAGGTCACCATGCAGATCACAGCTGATCCCTTAGGGAGACTAGGAGCTGATTCTCCGAGGAATGTCAAATTAAAGCATGTGCCTATACTTGGATGTGCGCTGGGGCCTTTGTCCATGCTCTGATGCTGTGCCACGGTTGGGTGAAGGTAGGCTGAGGCTAAAGTTTGAACTCTGGGAAGTTCAAGAGTTTGGCTGTGGACATCTGTCAGGGGCCTTCTTGCTGCATCTTAGCAGGACAGAGATAGAGCCAGGGTACCACTCAGGACTCATCCTCTTTTTAGGAAGCTGTTAATCCAGCCATGAGGTTTCCACCCTAGTGACATCACCTAACCTTAACTTCTCCACCTCTGAGTACCAGCAAGCTGAGGTTAGGGGATGGACACATGAATTCCGAAGACATCATCTGGGAGAAATGGCATGCCTCTGGTTGTTCCTAGGGAGACCTTGGGAACCACAAGCTGCTGGCTGACTCATTGACTGTACTGTAGGGTGGATCTCTATGGTTCTCCAGCATCCACAGAGGCTAATGTGTCAAGTCAGAGCACTCTGGAGGCCACACTTGAGCTGTTATGTGAAATGGTTGCTTGCCCTCCTTCCTCCCTCCTTCCCTCCCTCCCTCCCTCCTTCCCTCCCTCCCTTCCAATTTCCTTTCTCTCCTCTGTTCTTTCATTTCTTCCCTTTTCCTTTGATTTCTCTCCTTTTCTTCACTCTCATTTTTCTTTCTCTTTTCCTTCCTTCATTCTTCCTTACCTCCTTTCTTTTTCTTTTCTTTTTCTTCTTTTCTTTATATATGTGCATGTGTGCTTGTGCATGTGGGAGCCAGAGATCAAACTTTGGGTGTCATTCTTCAGGAGCTGTCCACCTTTGTTTTGAGATAGTGTCTCTTGCTGGAATCTTGGGCTCTCTGCTTAGGCTAGGCAGCTGGATAGTATGCCAGAGATCCTTCGGTCTCTACCTGCCCAGGGTTGGACTATAGGCACTTAACACCATGTCTGGCCATTTGTTATTGTTCCGCTCCCTCCCTCCCTCCCTCCCTCCCTCCCTCCTCCCCCTCCCTTTCCATCTCCTTCCACCTCTGTGTAAGTGTGCTATGGTGTTCGTGTGTACAAATGTGCATGTGGGTGTGAGGGTAGTGTGTGTATGTCTTATTATTTTAGCAAGGTCCCTCACTGAACCTGGAGGTCATTGGTTGGCTACACTGATAGATTAGTGAGCTCTGGGGATCTGCCTATACCCACACCCAAGCACTACAAGTAAGACACACATGACCTTGCTTGGCTTTTTATGTGGTTCCTGGTGATCCAAACTCAGGTCCTCACTCTTGCATGGCAGGCATTTTACTGGCTGAGCCATCTCACTAGCCTTCTTTTGTTTGCTTGTTTGATTGCTTTTTCTTTAAAAAAATTAGGGTTGCAGCTATATTTAACAGAAGGTGTGGAGATTGTTTTTCCTCATCTACTATGTCTATGAATGCAAAGCCTCCCCAACTACCAACCTTTATCCCAGAGCAATCCATGTTACCATCTTTGACTCTGCAATAGTACCTCATTATCACTTAAAGTTCAAAGTCAAAGTTTGGGCTCAGTCTTGGGTTTGGGCTCAGTCCAGAGTATCTATAATGGTGGTGTCTTCCAGGTGCTTTCCCTACCCTGTAAACTGCAGCACTCCACCTATTCATTCCTCTCTGGCTCCACCCCAGCCTCTGGCAGCCCCCTTTTATGGAGTGATATGAAGTTGGAACTACACAAGTTGGGTTGGTGCCTTTCACACAGAGAAGTTGTTGGGAGTTGTTCTGTTTGCTTTTGTCTTGTAGTCATGGGAAGAGGACTCAGCGCCTCCCCATGTTGAGGGACTGCTCTATATACTCCAACCCTGTTTTTACCTTTTGTTATATAAACTCCAGGCTGGCCTTGAACCTGCAGTCTTCCTGCTGCCACTTAAATCTAGTACTACGGGATCTTCCACCAGGCTTGGATCTTGGTTTTGTTGTTTTGTGTACTTGAGACAAGGTCTCACTATAAAGCGTAGGTTGCCCTCACACTCATGATCCTCCTGCCTCAGCTTCTTTAACAGCTGGTATTGCAGACCTGCATGACCACACCCAGTGACAATTGTGTTTTTAGACTTTTCTGTGAAGCCCCTTTTAGAGAAAAAGAGGTTCTGGGCCCCTCAATGGCCTTTAAGCCAACAACTTTTTCTTACTTGTTAAAGGATCTGGAATCCTTGCAAAATGTCGATTGAAAGTCACTGTTCTCTTGCAACTCTCTTATTTAATATATGACAGCCTTGGAAACTGGAGATGGGAAGGGTTTTCCCAGAGTCACACAGCCTGCCAAAGCAGACAGGGTTTAGATCTCAGGGCTCATGATTCTTGTATTGGTCCTGTGCCACTGAACAGTTGTGAACTCAGCTGTCGTTTCCCCCCCTTAGCTACTCCTGCTTCCTCTGTCCCATATCCACCATGGAAGAACCCTGTGGGTAACTTCCAGGGACCAAAACCAAGTCTATCTCCAGTTTTTCTAATTGCTGTGTGTTGGCCATAGGCTGACTGAGCCCAGAGGATCTAGGGCACTAGGACAGAACCGCAAAGATGGTTGAAGGTACTGGGACAGAGAGGACAAGCTTGGCAACAGGGTGAGGACAATCAGAAGGTGATAGCATTACCCAGCTATAACCCTGTGTTCCCAGTGGCATCCCCTGTGTCTTAGAACAGTTGTAGTCCTCAGCCCAGCGTCCTCCTAGCTTCAGACATCTCACTCCTACTGTCCCAGTGACCCTTTCGTGGGACATCTTCCAAAGTAGGCCAAGCCAGAAGGACCTAAGACAGCCTCTAAGGCAAGAGGTAGAAACAAGGAGCTGAAGAAGTCATAACTGAGACATATAGGCCTACAGAGAACAGTCAAGCACAGGGATTATTGGCCATAGTGGATTGTATGCTCTGTACAGAAATATTGTGATGGTCACATGCACATACATGTGTGCACACACACTCAAATACACTCGTTAGCTGGGGAAATAAAACCTTTAATATCATGGACTTAATTCAAGGCCCAGTTTTGAAGCCATACTTCAACCTGCCATCCACCATGGCAGTGTGGATCCAAACAATAGCAGTATTTCCAGATAGTCCTGATGTGAAACTTCATGCACGGGTCTGCCAATCTTCTACTTCGAAATTCCAAAGTCCCTCAGCACTGCTTTGTGTGTGTGTGTGTGAGTGCATGTGCTTTTCCTGGGGATGAATTCTGTGGTCTTCCATATGCTAGGCAGGCAATCTACCACTGAGATACCTCACAGCCCAGTCTCTCAATATTGCTTATGCTCCTTGGCTCCCCTCCTGTCCCTTGTGATCACCTGAAACCCCTGAAGGAAGTGAAAGTCTTAACTGAGACTAGCAGTTTCTGCTAGCCCCCTCTGTGTCATGTCCTGAGCTGTCTGCCCACTCTGAGACACAAGGCCTGAAAACCATTTCCTCCTTTGACTATGGCACTTGCCTCCTCCTATCCAGTCCTGAGTCCTCACCTTCTTCCATGAGTTTTTGGACCAGGATCCCCCACCCCTAAATTCCAGGCAGCTTACAAGGCATCAAGAACGCAGTATCGTTCATTTAAAAAAATTATATGGGTGGGGTTGGAGAGACGTCTCAAATCTTAATAGTGTTTGCTGCTCTTCCAGGGGGTCAGAGTTCAGTTCCCAGCATCTACATCAGGCCCCTCACAATTGCCTGTTACTCCAACTCCAGGGGTTACAACACCTTCTTCTTACTTCCCTCACATGCACAGGCATATATACACATAAAAATATTATTATGTTCATCCCTGGAGCACAGCAGCAGCTGCCACCACACTTGAAGATACCTATACTTAGACTTTTATGCTGTCATTTTGTGGACACTCTGGTGACCTATAAATCTTGAACTCACTGAACACGTCATCTCACAGCAAGATCATTAACCCAAGTAAAACAAAACAAACCCCACGAAGTCCAAACCCTCCCCTGTGGGGTCAAAAAGGTCCCCAAAGGGCTCATGGCAGAAAGCACGGGAGATGTCCTCTCTGGTGGGTGTAGAGCCTCAGCAAGGACAGTTTGCAGAAAGCCCATTTGCCAAAAGGTAGCCTCCTCATTCCTTCTCTGATGTGTCTAGACATTTCTTCAGAAGAGGAAATTGTCTTGTCACCCACATGTTCCCTTCTCAAGTGGCAACTCCTCCCATGGTGGCAGCAGAGGATGTGGCCTGATACACATTACCCTAATCTGGTTCTTCATCTGAGAGACAGGAAAGCAATTACTTAAGGTGTGAGTGAAACCTGAGGGGTGACACGGGTGACGCTTGTCACCCAACCCCAGAAACTCGAGATATCTGGGAGTTCTGTGCTACCTCAGTCCTCCGTGAGGGGAGAGTCTGGCATGGGTGTGAATGACTTGTTGCTGTGACAAAATACTTGTCAAAAACAATTTAAGGAAACCTTGGTTTTAGCTCACAGTAGATACAGTCCACTGTGTAAGGAAGGCATGGTGATAGGAGAGTGAGGCCGCTGCTCACTCTGCATCTGTAGTCAGGAAGCAGAGAGAGGTGCATGCTGGTGCTCAGTTCAAATTATCCTTATGGTGCAGTTCTGAACTCCTAGCCATGGAGTGGCTGTGCTCACATTTAGGATGTGTCTTCACACCTCTAGAGACTCATAGACATGGCCACAACTTGTCTCCTGAGTAATTCTAATTCTGTCAAAGTGATAATCAAGATTAACCATTGCAAGCGGGAAGCCAAGTGGATAGGGTCTTTGCTCATCCCCACATGGCTTGAGCCATCTGCCCTGTGCTGGGCAGCTAAAGAACACCCTTCTTCCATTGGAGTCGCCAGGGCCATCTCTGCCTCCCATCCCTTTTGGAACTGCTGGCAGAGGAGAGGGTCTGTTTGAGAGACTTTTGAAGGAATTCCCAAGCAAGCAGAAACATGGAGAACATGGCCCTGGAGGCATTGGGAAATCCCAAGCCAAGTCCTAGGGAGACCTGTAGCAGCAGGTTTAGGGTGGTGAGAGGATCCAGACTGGGAGAGGAGAGTCCCTTCTCTGATGCCCATGCCCCCCTGCCACCAATGGAATGAGCTTTCTTTGACCAGAGGCTTCCATGTGACTGCCACACTGCACAGAGCCACCCTTGGCTTTTCAAGGTTCCACAGGGCACTCCCTCCCCTTGTCTGCGGAAAACAGATATACAGAGAGGGTAAGTCACTAGCCTAAGGCCCCACGGCTTTGCTCAAACTCCCATCTCAGCACCTGGTGCACCGTTTGCTCATGTCCTCTGGCTCCTCCCACCCCCAGATGTCAACAGTAATGAGTATTCATTCTCTGCCTTTTCCTACCACTTGTGATACCTGAGTGTGTCTCTCCTTCCAGGCCATAGTCTGTGTGCCACCATGGAACTGGGGCTTCCGGAGGGCAGCTACCTGGAGCTCCTTAACAGCAATGTCGACCCCCTTCACCTCTACCACTTATCTGACAATATGGACCTGCCTGGCGAGGAGGAGACCCAGCTCAGCTCAGGTGGGCCTTGTTCCCTGGGGCTTCTTCTGGCCTCCATCCCTCTGCTGGCTGAGACACGCAGCAAGCGTCAGGACCACGGACAGCTCCCAGTCCGTGCCGTGTGTGCTGACCCTCCCCCCTAGAGATATCCCCGCCCTCCTTCCCCACCATCCCTCCTCCCAGACTTCCAGGCTTCATCCTAGGGGCTTTCCCCTTTCAGAGCCGGACACAGACACCATCAACTGTGACCAGGTCAGCAAGCTGTTGCAGTACATGGAAGGGGATGAAGAGACCCCGGAGGCCTATGCCAACATCGGTAAGAAGGTGGTGGAGGTCGGAGAAAGGACAGGAAGGAAGAAGTCTCCTTCACTGAGCTCACTGGGTCATCTTGAACAATAAAAAAATTCCTCCCACCATAATCATAGCTGGGGAGAGCAACTAGGGTTGGAAAGGAAGGAGGGGAGGACGAAGGGAGATAGGTCCCTTCCCTGATGACCATCAAGCCAATCACATCCATTATGGCACTTCCCTTCCTTTCTTCTGCTTTGTGTATTATATTTGTTTTATTTTATTTTTGAGACAGGGTCTTATCTAGTCCAGGATGGCCTGGAACTCACTATGTATCCCAGGCCAGTGTGTAGGGTCATTGGCACGCACTGTATCCAGCTCTTCCATTTCCGTATTCTTTTCTGGTTTCTGCTCCTCTTTTCTACAAAGTCCACACCATATACCCTTCCCCAGCACCTAAGTCAATGAGTCCGGCATTGCAGCAGCTGACACTGGCAGTCTGTTAAATGCTACACTTTATGACCACTAGCTCCGAGTCACGTGCCACTTCATTTAATTTACCATCATTTATGGGTTACCTACTGGGTACCATATTGAATGCTTCAACACACTTCTAAACATTTGTGTCCATCTCTGGATAGTATACTATTTCTTCTCTTCATTCAGATGAGGAAACATAAAGTAACCAGCTCAAGGTTGTCCAGCATATGGAGCAAGTGGAGAATAAAGACAGAGTTTGAACTCAACCCAATGCCAACATTACTACTCTGCTGAGCTACTTTATGATAGTAGATATGTGTTCATGGGCACACACTAGTCATTTAATAAAACAAAAGTACATGAAAGGCAATGTTTTTTGTTCATTCATTCAACTTACACTTAGCAACACTTACAGAGACCTTACGGTGCACCAGGCCCAGGAGGTTGCAGCTACTAGGTACATGGCCTGAGGCTTGATGCACAGTAGGACTTCCAGGAGACCTTTTGACTGACTGTGTGCTTCCTCCCCTGGCAGCGGAGCTGGATCAGTACGTGTTCCAGGACACCCAGCTGGAGGGCCACAGCAAGGACCTCTTCAGTAAGTCGGGAGAGGCTGATCTTGGCTCAGCCTCAGTTTCTTCCTGACCAAAAGAAATGCCCAACAGCCACACCTTCTCACTGTAAAGATTGTGGCTTTACTGGGGGCTCTGTGATTGTGATGTGGGTCTCTGGTGTTTCTCCAAAGTAGAGCGCATTGAAACAGAGGAAGGCTTCAGTGAGAGCATGGAGGTCCCTGTAGAAGCAGGAGAGAGGTCCCAGAAGAGACGTGAGTGAGCCCCTCCTTGACCCAGCCTGGCATTCCTCAGACCTAGTCCCTCCTTACCTCTGCAACCTGCTGTGGTCCCAGTTGCTTTCATTAAGTCCTGTCTACCTCCCCACCACAACCTCCTACCTCTGCTCCCTGGGGAGGAAACAGACAGCTCAAGAGCAAATGTCCCTCCTCCTAGAGGAGTCCATGTGGGCTTCTTTGGTTCCTGTTCCTCAGTGACCTCTGAGTCCTGCTTCCTCTTCCTTTTGGGTCTATGAGGGAAGTCTCTTTAAGCAATGGGCATGGCCTCAGCCAGAACTGGGTTGCAACACTGGATATGCTGTTTATGGGCTATGTAGCCTTGGCTAGGTACCTACCCCTCTCTGAACCTCCTGACCTGTCTCTTGCCTCCTTAGTCTGTCCTCACCTGGTGGCCATTGATGCTTTGCCATGCAGATTCGGGCATCCCTGCCTTGCTGACCCTCCAGCTGTCATAGGATACATTCTGAGAGACCTGTGTGGGTCACCCTTCTACCTCTTGTGACTCACCATGGAGAGACACTACGTGGGTTACACTCACTTTCCCCCATGCTGCAGCCCATGCAGACTGCCCCACTGTTCCTCTTTTCCGTAGTTAGGTCCTTCCTTTAATGCCTTTAGCCCACCTCATCCAGGAAGCCCTCCCTGACCACGCACCCACATAAAGTCACTGTCTTACTTATGCTTATTTTTCTCTTTTAATGTATTCATTTTGTGTGTGTGTGTGTTTTACCTGTATGCATGTCTGTGTACCACATGTGTGTTTGGTGCCTACAGAAGCAGAAGAGGTCATAAGATCCTCTAAGACTGGCTTTACAGATGGTTGTGAGCTACCATTCGGGTTCTGGGAATTGAACTCAGGTCTCATGGGAGAGTAGACAGTGCTCTGAGATATCTCTACAGTCACTATATGCTTATCTATTGTGTGTTATTGGGGTGTGTGTGTGCGTGTGCGTGCATGTTATGGAGGTGAAACCCAGGCCTTTTGAATGCCAAGCAAACACTCTACATTAAACTACACTCTCAGGCCCTGTATATTTATTCACTGGTGGGCATGGGAATTTGGTATGTGTTGTACATTTAATGTGCTAAGAATGGACACTGGCAGCCCCATTCCTTCCTTAGCACTTCTCCCTGAAGGCAGTTTGTATACACCATTCCTTCTGAACCTTGTAAAAACACTCTACTCTTCTGCTCACCCCACTCCATAATCATACATATCAACACATATATGAACATACACTTATATATATGCACAGCATATACACACATGTACATATGTATAAACACGCAAACATGCATACAAATACACACATACATATGCACACACTGTTTCACTCTCTGCTCTTACCACGTCTGGGTGGGCATTTCTAGATTGCTACTGGAGAACACAGGGGTCAGTCTTCAGAATGTCCCTGCCTCATTTCTCCTCCTCCTCCTCTCTCCTTTCTTCTCTTCCTTCCTCTTTGCAAATTTATTATTATTGTGTGTATGGGTGCACACATGCTATAGTGAGCATGCCCACATCAGACAGCTTTCTGGAGTCAGTTCTCCCTTTCCACTGTTCCGTGGTTCTGGGGGTTGAACTCAGATCTCCTGGCTTGCATTACAAGTGTTGTACCCACCGAGTCACCTCACAGTCCCCTCCTCTCTCCCTCTCTCTTTCCTTCTTGTCCCCTGTTCTCCCTCCCTCTCCACCGAGCTAAGGTATGAGTCCCTCTGTGAGTGAGCATATCTCTTCTCTTCTTGAATTCCACGGTTAATATTGGGATCTGTTTGCCTTGAGCTGTAGATTCCTCGATCCATCCACCCATCTTCATTTGGTGCCTTCCTAGTAAATTACAGCCGACAGTTCCCATTGCCACATGTCCACCAGCATTCTGGCTCTTTCACATTTGGTGCAAGCTGGGGCCTTGGGTGCCACCTCCACAGCTAGCTGTATGTCCTCTTGCTGAGGGGCATGGTTTTTGCCACTGATCTGTTAAGGCGTTTTCTGCTTTCCACTGTTGTCTGCAAATGGCCATGTGCATGCAAGGTTATAGCATCCACAGAGGAAGTATTAAGGCTCTCTGGCAGGCTATGGGGGCAACCTGGGCAGAGCCCAGAGAAGTTGGCTCCAGTGGTTTTGTGGCTCCAGCCTCAACCGATCTGTGGTTCTGGGGCTCTGCCTCTCTCCTTCTCTCACCTACCTGCCAAGATTCTTACTGCTGAGACTTGAGTTCAAGCACCAGAACTGGCCAGCATCCTGAGGAGTAGGGAAGAAGTGGGACACACTTTCTCAGGCCCTCAGACAAGGCCACATGACCTGTTGGGAAACCAAGAAATCACAAGGCTGGGGACATCCCAATCCAGGGCCACTGATCTAAGGCTTCTTTCTGCAGGCTCCCCAGAAGAGCACCCTATGGATCCAAAGCACAGGAAGCTTGGTGAGATGGGCAGGTGGTCCAGACAGCCCCATTTGGAGGAGCATAGGTGTCCTTAAATACAGCACAAGCCAGCACTGAGCATCAGGGATTGGGAGTGGGAGTAGTTCAGGAGTAGAATGTGTGCCTATTGTGTGCCCTGGGTTGAATTCTAGCATCATGGAGGAAAAAGTAAAGAAGGGGATGGAGGGAGGACAGGAGAAGAGAGGGAAAAGGAAGAGAGGATGGATGGATGGAAGGAAGGGAGGAAGGAAGGAAGGAAGGAAGGAAGGAAGGAAGGAAGGAAATAGGTAGCTCAGGGAGGTGAAGTCACCTGCCCAAGATCACACAGCTATGAGAAGTGAATGGGGTACAAACTGAGATGGTGGTTCCTCAGCCTGCACTATGGTGGGAAACTTATCTCCCCCACCCAAATCTCCTAGCAGCCTCCTTGAATCCCCCAACATGATGGAGAGATATCTTCAGTCCTTAGGGAGCCCAAATCTGATACAGAAGGCAGGATCCGTCCCATCTCACAGCTCTCCCATTCAGTAGAGGAGAGTGCTGTGCTTACCCTATGGGGAGCATGTGGTACAACCCTGCCCTTCTTTGCATAGAGCCTGAAGGTTGGGGAAAGGTGCTTAGTCTCCCAAGGGTTCAGTGACTGCTGGGGAATGTAGGAGGGGCTGGAGCTACAGGCCCAGTCATAGGCTTCTCCAGTCTGACCCAGGGGTTCCTAGAATGGCCCCTGAGTCCAGCCACAAGGAAATGATCAGTAACTAGCCTATTCAGCTACTTAGAGCCCAGAGGGGGACGGGCATTTCCTCTAACTGCCCAGAGAGATATCCTTACTGTCCTGGGAGGCCTACCCCACTCCAGGTGCCCATCCAACTTCTAAACCACCCCTTCCCCACAGCTGAGCCCTCTATGGTACCCATGCTGACCGGGAGCTTCCTGATGGGGCCAGCAAGCATCTCCACCATGCCCTACCTACCACCTGCTCTGTCCAATCAAGAACCAGTGTCCTGCCATATACACCTAGAGGGAGCTACTCAGACATCTGGTATGTTGAGGGCCTAGAGGAAATATGCCCCCTCCCTTCTGGCAGAGGGTTGAGGGATTAGCACCAAAACAGGAACCCCTTCCCCTATTGGGCCATTCCTTTCCACCCACACCCTGGTAGAAAGCACACCCGGCTCACAAGGAAACATCTTCGTGGGGGAATTTTCCTGCCAGTCTCGTTCACTTCTCACTCCTTGTCTCTGTCAGCCACCCTGCTAAGCTATAGGGACACCACCAAGGGCATGACAGGCTCAGCTGCTGCTCCTGGAGAAATGAGAGCCCCTTGTGATCACCCACCTCGCATTACTAAACAGAAGTACAAAGATGGGTGCTGTGGACGGTCCCCCTCACTGCCGCTGTCTCCTGCAGTGCCCCCCTCTAGGTCCTCACCGAACTGTTTGGATCTCACCATTGGACACATCCAGCTCCTTCCCACCCTGCCCCAGGGACTCTGGCAAATCCAGGGGGCTGGCACAGGGCTCCCCAGTGTTCTGATCTACCATGGTGAGTGTGCGAGTCAGTGTCGCAACTGAGAGTCTCTGCTCCCCCACACATACCTGTTCTCTCCCATTGCAGGCACTTGGAAATATGAATGAATCCTCCCTCCCCAGAAAACCTTTCTCTACCTTCATTTCCCCCAAAGTCAAGGTGGTCTGCATGTGTGACCTGCTGTGTGTCACTATTTCCCTCCCCTTAGTTTTTCCTCCTTTAAAAAAGTTTCTAAAAAGATTTTCTTTTGATGTACGTGTACGCACACACACACAGGTGAGCGTGCATGACTACAGTGGCTGAAGGAGCCAGAGGTGACAGATCTCTCTGGAGTTGGAGTTACAGGTTGTGAGCAGCCTGGCATGGATGCTCAGCACCAAACTCAGGGTCTCTGGGGAACTAATGCATGCTCTTTGCCACTGGGCATCCCTCCAGCCCTTAAACAAACAAGCAAACACCCGCAGCTTCGCTTTTAAACTCTGACATCAGTAACACTCATCCTTAAGCCAAACAACAAGAAACTCCAGAGTTAATTGTCTCGTTACCTCTATTCAGTGTGATGTGGACAGTCTTGTGTGCATCTTGCACAGCTCTCTCTAATTTGCCTTTTCTTCCTGATCAGTTAAATGGTGCCTGAGAGACTTCCAAGGCATGTCTGGCTCTCAGGGATGAGGTGGGGGACGCTTCTGCTGTAGTCCATAACCTCTTTTTATGGTTGCATGTACTGACATGTGTATTTCTGTACAAGACAATGGTGGCCCAGACAGCTTCTAACGTCTAGGGAACGTGAGCTCTGATCATACCACGGAGTTCCAGGAAATGCCTGTCTGGCACCCTGTGAGCTGGCTGTGTCCACTTCATGCATGGGAATGATGTAACTCGGGGTTCTCCCCGGTTTCACCCTGAAATGTCTTCACTAGGAGGTTCCCTCTCTCCCAGACTCACTAAGCTCTCACCTCATAAGAGATCTGAAGCTAGGTATAAGTGACCCTGGCCAGGATCGCAGATTCATGGTGGCCCAAATACCACATCCCAACGTGGCAACAGCTAAATGAACTTTTAATAACAGAACAAATTGAGTTATAAATTGGGGCATCTTTCACATACATTGGTAGAAACCATAGGCAGGTTACAGCAAAGTAGGTGCCCCTGCTAACTCCTCAGATTCGACCTGATGGCGTTCTTAGCCTTTGATTTGGTGGAAATAGCATTTCCTGGTACATTGCCAAAAGGCTTTTTTTTACCTGAAGTCTTATGGATGTTAGGTCAAACACAGAGGTGGGCAATTAATGTTTATGGGAGTGGGTGCTAAAGACTCCCAAGACAGATTTACTCTGGACCTGAAACCTTTCCTGTCTCCACAGCCACAGAAGGTTCTAGTTGGCCAGCTTTAACACAGATGCAGTGCCCCGCCCTGGGAAAAGCCAATTGGCACTCCACAGTTTGGTTGAAGTAGAGGTGACCCAATGCACTCCTGGTTCTTACACTCCTCTTTCCCTTTGGTGTAGGTGAGATGCCCCAGGTCAACCATGTGATCCCTTCAGGCAGCCCTACTGTCTCCAGCCTCCCCAAATCCCCAGACCGGCCATGCTCCACCAGCCCCTTTGCACCGTCTGTGGCTGACCTGCCCAGCATGCCGGAACCTGCGCTGACCTCCCGCGTAAATGAGGCCGGTGAGGACTGGGGCCCTGAAAAAGGCCTTGGGAATGGGGCAGAGAGCTTGGGGAAGGATATCTCTGACAGTCATAGCCTGAGGAGATGGGCAAGTCACACTCATGGGTGACTGGTCATGAGGGAGGGTGTGTGAGGACTGATGAAGCAGGGAGTGTGACTGAGGGTTGGGTGACAGCTGGGACTTGTGTGATCATCCAAGCAGAGCCACAAGCCACAAGCCTCCTGTTGATCCATGGGTGTGAAAGCAGACCTGGCTTGCCTGGGTCTTCTGAAGCTTGCATGCCATGTTTTTAACCTCACTTTTCTTTGTTTGGAGACAGGGTCTTGCTGTATAGCCTCAGCTGGCCTGCAACTCAATATGTGCCTATTTGATTGACTGTAAACTTGCAAAAATTCCCCTGCCTCCCCTAGGGCTGGGATTACAGATACTACAATGCCTGGCTTACCGCAATCTTTAAAACATTGCTTAAAGATGTTTGTTTTTAAGTACAGCTGGCTGAAATAAAGATCTCATATACAGTTATGAGCTGCCTTCTTGTAACCTGGCCTCGGAGGCTCAGGCATGTGGCTCTGTCCTCTTGATGCCCCCAATACTGGCAGGAGTCCTTGGGAACCTTCCAGAGTCTAATTGACATTTACTTCTCTATCCTCAGAGGATACAACATCCCCCTCCCCATGCCAAGAGGGTCCCGAGTCTCCCATCAAGCTTCCGAAATGGCCGGGTGAGCGCCTGTTGAGCCCCTCTGTCCTGGAGACCTGAAATGAAAGCTAAAATAGCACTTTGCTCCACTCATGCAAGGCTTGCTTAGTCAGCCCCTTGGCGGCTCACTTGCCCCTCCATTCACTGTTTCTTCATCCACTCATTGCCCAGTTGATTTCCCCCTGTGCCACATCTATCTGGCATTCAACAGTGGTCCACACGGCATACGTCCCTATTCCCAGGGGCCACCTGTGGGAACAGATCTTGCATTTGCGACGGAGAGGATGAGAGAGAGGAGAACGAGTGAGTGGACGAAGTGTGGAGCAGTAGAAGGGAGGATGTCAGGGAAGTGAGAGAAAGCTAAGCTACTGGATGTTCCTTCCGCGTGCACTCCTGAGCTTTGCATGAACGCCTTCCCAGCCCCAGTATCACCTCCATTTCACAGATGAACTAGCCTGAAGCATAGAAGGGCATACAGAGGTTCACGGCCACACCAATGGAGGAGCCAGGATTTGAACTCAGACATATGGGCTCAAACTCCTTTTGTTGCTGTTGCTGTTATTTGTTTAGAGACAGAATCTCACTGTGTAGCTCACATTCTTAAACTGACTTTGTAACTCAGGCTGGCCTCAGACTCACATCCCTACTGTCTCAACCTCTTGAGCACTAAGATTATAGGTGTGCAATACCAGGCCCACTGCCTTTATCTTCTTCCCTCCCTCCCTCCTTCCCTCCCTCCCCTCTTGCTTTCATTCATTCTTCTTTCTTTTTTCCCAAATTGCTGTGTAGCTGAAGAAAACTTTGAACTTCTGATCTCCCTGCCTCTACCTCTCAATTCCTGGGATTATAGGCATGTGCTACCACATTCCTGGTTTTGAAACCCAGGGCTTGATACTCACAAGGCAAGCACCCTACCAACAGCTGAGACCTCACCAGCCCCGCTGTCTTTTCAAGGGCCATAAATTACATTATTTATTTATTATTTATTTATTCACTGTGTGTGTGCATATGTGTGTATATGTGTGTGCATAGCATACATGTCAGAGGACATCTTGCAGGAGTCAGTTTTCTTCACCATGAGGGCCCAGGGGTAGAACTCAGGTTTGTAGGTTTAGCAGGAAGTACATTTGCCCACTGAGTCATCTCATCAATCCCACCTCTGTCTTTTTAAACCTTAATTTTAACTAGTATATATCCATTGTCAAAATGATGGAGTTCATTGTGACAATTTCATACATATATAATTAATGTATTTGTTCTTACTTACACCCCTTATCATCTATTGTTTCATTCCCTTCTCCCAATGGTCTCCTTTCTTCCACTAAAAACTCTTCTATTTTCATGCATATATGTATATATATATATATATGTCATATCTAGATCTACGTGTCAGTCTGTGTGTGTGTTTCCAAGCTCCAAATACGAAAGGAAATATGTGATATATGTATTTCTGAGCCTGGCTCATCTCACTTAACATGATGAGTCCACAAGCAGCCAGCTCCCCTTCCAAACCCCACAGGGATGAGTGGCCCAGGCTGGCGTGTGACTGAAGGGCCTGAGGAGCAGCTCAGTGGCAGAGCATGTTCCCCAGCAAACTTGACACCCTGGGTTTCATCCCAGTAAACACCCTCCCACACACACCACAGAGTAGCCAGATAAGAGTTGAATTTGAGGTTTTCCTGGGCTGCAAAGTAAGATTCTGAGTTAAGAAGCTACAAAAAAAAAAAAAAAAAAAAAAAAGGATTGGGAATGTAGCTCAGCTGGCAGATTGCTCACTTAGCATGAATAAAGCTATAAAGCTTAGGTTCAACCCCCAGGATCACAGCACTCAGGAGGTGAAAGCAGGAAGTTCAAGGTCATTCTCAGCTACTTAGTGAGTTCAAGGGAAGTCTGATATGAGCCCACGTCATGCAAATAAATAATTTAAAGGCAGAAATGAATGGATAAAAAGAGAAAATTAGTGGGTGTGGATGAATGAGCTAGCTGGTGGCTGGAAACTGTGATGGAAACACTGGTGAGGGGAGGCTCTGGACACCCTCCCCTTCCCCAGCCCCTCACCCTGTTAATGCACTCTGGTTCACCCTTGGCTTCTGTAGCGTCTGTGGAGCGGTTCCAGCACTCCCTGAAGGACAAGTACCAGGTGGAGCCCGAGAACCTGAGTGTTCCCATGGTAGCGGTGGAGCTGGTGCGGGCCAGGTTGGAAAGAGGCAGCAACAAGAGCCAGGAAAGAGAGCTAGCCACTCCAGACTGGACAGAACGCCAGCTAGCCCGTGGTGGCCTGGATCAGGTGCTTCAGGCTGTTGTCGATCGCCGGCGACCACGAGAAACACAGGTGGTTGCTGTGCTGGGCAAGGCTGGCCAGGGCAAGAGCCACTGGGCCCGAACAGTGAGTCAGGCCTGGGCCCGTGGCCAGTTGCCACAATATGACTTTGTCTTCTATGTCCCTTGTCACTGCTTGGATCACCCAGGAGACACCTACCACCTGCAGGATCTGCTCTGTCCCCCAAGCCTGCAGCCACTGGTCATGGATGATGAGGTCTTAGGTCACATTGTGAGGCAACCAGACCGGGTCCTGCTCATTCTAGATGCTTTTGAGGAGCTGGAGGCCCAAGATGGCCTCCTGCATGGACCATGTGGACCTCTGCCCCCAGAGCCCTGCTCCTTCCGGGGACTGCTGGCTGGGCTTTTCCAGCGGAAGCTGCTACGCGGCTGTACCCTGCTTCTCACAGCCCGGCCCCGGGGCCGCTTGACTCAGAGCCTGAGCAAGGCGGATGCCATCTTTGAGGTACCCAGCTTCTCTACCAGACAGGCCCAGACCTACATGAGACACTACTTTGAAAACTCAGGGACAGCGGGGGACAAAGACAAGGCCCTGGGCCTCCTTGAGGGCCAACCTTTTCTCCTCACCCATAGTCATAGCCCTGCTCTGTGCCGGGCCGTGTGCCAGCTCTCCAAGGCCCTGCTGGAACAGGGCACAGAGACGCAGCTGCCTTGTACACTTACAGGACTCTATGTCGGCCTGCTAGGCCCTGCAGTCCGAGACAGTCCTCCAGGGGCCTTAACTGAGCTGGCCAAGCTGGCCTGGGAGCTGGGTCGCAGGCACCAAAGCACCTTGCAAGGGACCCAGTTACTATCAGAGGAGGTGAGGACCTGGGCCGTGACCCAAGGCTTGGTGCATCCCACCATGGGCACCACAGAGACCCAGCTGGCCTTCTCCAGTTTTCTGCTGCAGTGTTTCCTGGGCGCCGTGTGGCTGGCACAGTGCAATGAAATCAGAGACAAAGAGTTGCCCCAGTACCTGGCCTTGACCCCAAGGAAGAAGAGACCCTATGACAACTGGCTGGAGGGTGTACCACGCTTTCTGACTGGGTTGGTTTTCCAGCCTCGAGCCCACTGCCTGGGAGCTCTGATGGAGCCTGCAGTGGCAGACAGAAAACGCAAGGTTCTTACCAGGTACCTGAAACGCCTGAAGCTGGGGTCGCTGCGGGCTGGGCGACTGCTGGAGCTCCTGCATTGTGCCCATGAGACACAGGAACCTGGGATTTGGGAGCACGTGGTACACCAGCTCCCTGGGCACCTCTCTTTCCTGGGCACCCGGCTCACACCCCCAGATGTGCACGTGCTGGGCAGGGCCCTAGAGACGGCAAGCCAGGACTTCTCCCTGGACCTTCGTCAAACTGGCATTGAGCCCTCTGGACTGGGGAACCTCGTGGGACTCAGCTGTGTCACCAGTTTCAGGTGTGGGCAGGACACAGGGTAGGCGTGGACTGTAGCTCTGGGGGCCCCTGTTCCACAAGCACAGCGTCAGGTGGGACAGAACAGTCCCCTCCAATTTTAAGATGATAATACTGAGGGTCAGAGAAAGTAACTGTTGCCACACAGCCCGGAGCGGGAGTGTCATTCTTCTAACCAGTGTTTGAATGCCTGCCGTGTGCCAGGCACTGGAACGCATCTAGAATCTCAGTATAACCCGGGTCCAGATTGTTTCTGTCCTTCAGTTGCCGCCATTTTCTCATGTTCGAAGACATGGACTCCCTTTGTGTCTCTGCCCCCGGGCTCCTCTTGTCACTGCTCTTTGTATTCAGGCAGGAGCGTAACCTTCCCAGAGCTCAGGCTCCAGTGGTGCTTGCAGCCCTGCAGGAACACCCTGTACCTCAGGATGGGGGCTCTAAACTCATTCATTCGACTCACTCAAGTCCATTTTGCAGTTTGCTTGAGCATTTCAGGGCATCTCTAGAAAAACTTCCTCCCACATTCCTGCTAGACAGATTTTACTCAAGTTATAAGGTCTGCCACAGGTATGCCCAGAATCTAGCACTGACCTTCCTGGCAGCCAGAGAAAAATTGTGCCTTTTCAAGAAAGGGAAAGCAATAAAGGCAGATGAGGTCCTGGGAGGTGGAGATCAAGCTAAGAAAGGGAAAGATCTGAGGAGGTGGGAGGTCCCTTCGTGGAGCAACACCCCCACTGCAATCCAGCCTGGCCACTGTGCCTGGCTCTGAGGCCCTCCCTCCACAGGGCCGCCTTGAGCGACACAATGGTGCTGTGGGAATCCCTCCGGCATCAGGGAGAGCCCCAGTTACTCCAGGCAGCAGAGGAGAAGTTCACCCTTGAGCCGTTCAAGGCCAAGTCTCCAAAGGATGTGGAAGACCTGGACAGCCTTGTGCAGACCCAGAGGTGAGGAGGAGAGGAGCACGAGGTGGCTTTAGGCTCTGCAGGCTGCTTACGTCTGTCACATGCATGTCCTGTCCTCAGAGCTGCCCTCTGCTGCAGCTCCAGCCAGGCAGGGACCCCGATTTTGCCCTTTGCTCCATTCTAAGCCTAATACCCTGTACTAGGTCCTTCACTAAAGCCATGGAGACATCACTGGCCAGGGGTTAACAAGGATCTCTTCAGCATCTGCCAGCTGAAGGGACCCTCGCAGCCCCTCGGGAAGTCCAGACCCATAACAGAGCGAAGGTGCAGAGGACAAAGAATTGTGGCTGAGTGCTACCCCCTCTCTCTCCCCCCTCCCTCTCCTCCTCCTCCCTGGACCTCACACATGCTATTCAAGTACTCTACCACTGAGTTACATCCCCACATTTAGTTTTTATTTAGAGACAGGGTTTTACTAAGTTGTTCAGGCTGGCCTTGAATTGTATATGTAGTTGAAGCTGGCCTCCAATTTTTCATTCTCCTCCCTCATCCACTCAAATAGCTGGTAAAATAAGCTTATGCCACTCTGCCTGACTCTAAGGTTGTTCTTTTTAAATATTGTGTTTATTATTTATTTACATGTACATATGTGTATGTCTGTATATGTGCATGTATCTGAGGTTAAGGCTATCCCCTGGAGCTGAAGTTACAAGCAGTTGTAAACTGCTTGATGTGCTGGGAATTGAACTTTGGTCCTCTGCAAGAATAGTATATGCTCTTATCCACTGAACCGTCTCTCCAACTCCCCACCAAGGTTGTTCTTTGTTTAAGTGTTTTATTTTTAGTTATGTATGTGTATGTGTGTCTGAGTGCAGTGCCTGTGGAGGCCAAAAGAGGGCATCAAGCCCCCTTAGAGCTGGAGTAACAGGCAGTTAGGAGCCAAACTCTTGTTCTCCACAAGAGCAGTAGAAATTCAACCACTGAGCTATCTCTCCAGCCCCCAAAAGTTGCTTTTTTCAGTGGAGGGTCAACAACAGCTCTCAAGGAAGCAGCCCTGGGGGCAGAATGCGGGCACTGGGGTATACCGGTGGGCCTACACCTACTTACCAAAGCCCTTTCTCTGTAGGCTAAGAAACCCCTCAGAGGATGCAGCTCTGGATCTTCCTGCCATCCGGGATCTTAAGAAGCTAGAGTTTGCGTAAGTGAAGGATGGGCAATTGCCTCAGTGACCCAAGGTTGTTTCTGGTGTCTTAGTTGATCCTGGGCCAGAGGCATGGTGAGCAGGAAGGGAGAACTGGATAATTCTTGCTCTCTCACTTACCACTGAGAAAAAAGCTCCCACCTGCTGGGTGTGACCTGTCTGGATGAAAGCAGGAGATGCTCAGAACAGCAGAGAACTGACCCATTTTCAGGACAACACACACACACCTCCCCACCTCACCCTACATACTCACATGCACACATATAACACACACATATGCCTTACATATACACACACACACTCACTCACATGGACACTCACACATGCATGCAAAACATATACATATGCACACATGTGCACACATATACACAGAAGCTCATGCTTATTCACTCATCAAAAAGCTCTTTGAGAAGCAGAGACTGTGGTCCACGATGAACATGTGCCAGCAAGTTCCCTTGCAGGGTGGGCTAGGGAACTTCCTGGAGGAGGTGATATCATCACAGAAACTTGAGAAATAGGGAATAAGCTCACAGGGATGGAGAGGAAGTGCAACATGGAGCCACGGGCCCAGTGTGCCCCAGACCATGACCTCACACAGAAGGGTGTCCCCAGGACCTCAGTTTGGGTCCTCCTCCTGCTGAGCTAGGAATTGCACCTTGCTCCTGTGCCTGGGCTGACCACTGCCCTGGCCACACAGACTCCTCCAGGGGAATGCACAGCCTGGCCACTGCTCTCTGAACTCAGGTGTCCTTACCACCTACAGGGACAGGGCCCAGCCTGAATGCTGAGTAGACTTACTAGGGTTCCCAGTCTTATGCCTGCTCAGACCCTACCCTGCCTCATACTTGCTTCTCTGGGTCTTCCCTTAGTTAGAAGGATCCTTCTTGAGAAATGTGGATATGTAACTCCAGTGGCTTAGGGTCCAGCTTGCCTAGGACTGATCTGGCTAGGCACTGAGAATTTTGCATTCTTAGGAACCACTCCCTCTCAGCAAACTGGGACAGTTGGTCCCCTAGCCCGTGCAGCCAGGCCTGGGAGCTACCTCCCTGAGCAGTGCCACCAGGGTAGAAGGAACAGATGATGGGGCACCGTAGGTTCTAGGAAATCTTGGGTATCTGGGTTATGCTGGGGAGTTGCCCCCAGAACATGAGCCATGAAGAGCCCTGGATGTTGTATTTGGGTCTGGCTGTCTGAACAGCTCTTCCCCACAATGCTGGGATCAAGCCCAGGACCTTGTACATACTAGACAAGCACTCCACCACTGAGCTGTATCACCAACTCACTTTTTGCTTGTTTGATTATTTGTTATAGAGTTTCATGTATTCCAGGCTGACTTCAGACTTGCTATATAGCCAAGCCAAGCTGTATAACCTTGAACTTCTAAGCCTCCTTCCTCTACCTCCCAAATGCTGAGGTTATAGGCACACTCCACCACAAAAGCTTATGCAGTACAAAGAATAGAACCCAGGGCTTCTGTGTGTGCTAGGCAAGAATTCTACCAATTTAGCTACATTTCTAGCCTGTGTGTTTCTTATTTTGAAAGGGGGTTTTAATATTTAGCCCAGTCTAGCCTTGAACTTCTGTTCCCCCTTGCATCAGCCCCACCAAGCACCCAGGATTGCAGGCATGCTCTACCAGTGCTTTAACAACAATTTCCAACTGCAAAGTGTTTTCATTCCATTATCAAAGGTGGAGGGAGGAGGACACCGATGTCATCTCTCATTTACAAATGGGCATATGAGATCTGAGAAACTGGCATGGTTTCTTCAAAGTCATAAGCACCAGGTTAGCCTACCTAGCTGACTAACAAGCTCTGTCAGTGTTTGGTCCCATTAGAGATGAGATCTGCCCAACCAGGTCTGGTGGCACACACCTGTAACACCAGCCCTTGGGAAGTTAAGATGGGAAGATAACAAGTCCAAGGCCACTCAGGGCTACACAGGAAAGCCTTGTCTCAAAGATCCTCCATGCCTTTGATAGAGTTGCCCAGAAGATAGTCAGTGGACATATTTGGAAACTGAGGCTAGGTGATGTAAATGATTTGCCTGTAGTCCCACATGGTCACCCACTCTCTGCCAGCTACCCTGCACCCCACAGATAGCTAAGTCCCTCTTGTTTTCAACAGGACATAAGATGCCAAATTTGTACAGAGGTAAAAATATTGCTGAAAAGAGGAAATGTCTGAAGACAGCCACAGGGTGCTTTCTGGCTTTGAATTATTTTCAGTTTAAAAAGCCCCTCCCTGGAGGTCGGAACTGCGCTCTGGGTACCGGAGGCTGCAGAGTGGAACAGACTAGAGCTAAACCAGCAGCCACCTACAGGCTGGAAGCCCTGAGACGATTCTGAGGAAGAAAGGAAGGAAACAAAGGACTATTTTGGGGTGTCTAGTGTAACCACCTCCATGTTCCCCACCCTGCAGGCCTCTTCTGCTGTCTGATCAGTCCAGATGAGAACCCCCACATGTATGCGAGGTGGGGGTGGAGACATGTATCTCAGTGGCCAGCATACTTCCTAGTACGCTACACATGAAGCCCCGGTTCAATGCCCAGCTCTACCTACATGGCATGGTGGCACTCACCTGCTGTCCCTTTTGAAAGTAGAGGCAGGAAAGCAAGAGGCTTAGGATTGCCTGACGCAGCAAGTTGGAGGCCTAGGCTAGAGAGCTTATCAAAATAAAGTCAAATTAAATTAAATTTTAAAAGGCCCGGGTTCATCATCACCTCACCACCCATTCTCCCTTCTCTCCTCTCCATTTCTTCCTTACTCCCTTCCTATCCTCTGCTCCTTCTTCCGTCTTTCAGGTTGGATCTGAAATGAGATCCAGTCCCAGGCCTTCGCTGTGGCCGTGCCTCTGCCCTGAATGCTCTTCCTGACACAGCAGGCTCATCTTCTTTTTTAAAACTTGTATCATTTGTTTGCTTATATATCTAGGTATATGTATGTCCAAGCCTGCCATGGTGTGCCTGTGGCGGTCAAAGGACACTTTGCAAGAGTTGGTTCTCTCTACCATGCAAGTCTCAGGGATCAAATTCAGGTTGCCAGCCTGAGTGTAAACATCTTGACCCGCTGACTGTGTATCTCAGGGTTCTGAGGCCCTTTCTGAACTTCCACACCATGAGTTTGTCCATAGCATCCTTTACCTCTCAGTCCGACCATGAGCTAATTGCTTTGATAATCTGTCTCCCCTCAATGCCAGCTCTATGAAAATGGGAACTTCTGTTTGCTCAGGGCTTTCTTGCCTTGCTTGCTCTGGTACCTGGAAGACAAGTAGTGAGATGAGGTGATGGAGAATGAAGTGATGATGACGGTCTTTCTCTTTCTGACCACCTCCTGCAAACCGGGGCTAAGTACTGAAGGACCCAAGATCCAAAGGCGAAGGAAGGGACCACACCGGCCCCCAGCACAAGGCTGAGCCCAGCTCTGATCGCTTGATCGCTGGCCTTTCCCCAAAGCTTGAGGTTGCCGAGTTTGGGTCCCAGACATGGAGGAAATTCCAGAATGAATTTAAGTTGACTATGTGCAGTAATCTTTTGCTTTTCAGTAATTATGTTCATTTAAACAAACAAATCTTAAGTGTTAGTGTGCCTGTCAGCTAGTACTCAGGTACTCAGGGAGCTGAGGCAGGAGGTTGATGAGTTCAAGGCCAGCCTGGGCTAGAGAGAGAGAGAGAGAGAGACTAAAAAAGGAATCATAATTTTATCAGACAACGACTATTTCAAACAAATGCATGCCAGTGACACGACCAAGCTGAGCCCGCATGTCAGGAGGAAAGAACACCTGCAGTTGTGTTGATCCTTACACGTGTGGCATGACACTTGTGTGCATGCACATAATGAATAAATAAGTAAGCGAATTAATTAATTCTTTAACTAACTAAACAAATTTAAGTCTAGGGGCTAGGAAGATGGCTTAGGAGTTAAGAGTACTTGCTCCTTTTACAGGGACCCAAGTTCAGTTCCCACATCGAGCAGCTCACCACAGCCTATAACTCCAGCTCCAGTGTCTTCAAAGTCCCCTGGCTCCCACAGCCTCCCTCCCCCCACCTCACATGTGACATACAGTATACAGACCTTTATACTGACATAAAAAATTTAAAGGTTCAAAAATGCAATTTCAGACTAAAAATTAGTTTTTATTTACATTTTTATAAATTTAACTAATATATAGAATAAAGTCCTTTATACTGGATGTATCTAGTCATACCATGATCACTGTGCTGTCCTTATCTAAGGACTTGAAATCTAGTCAATCAGGCTGTGTGAACTTGTGTGAGTTCCCTAACTTCTCTGTGCCTTAGCTTCCTAATCTGTATAATGGGGGTAAGAAGACCCTCAGTTCAGAACTGAGATAACAGGCTTAAAATGTGCCTAGTGCTGGAGAACTGGTTCTCTCTTTCTGTTCTTTTACTCTCACTCTTTTTGAGGCTGGCCTCAAACTGTCTACTTAGTCGAGGATCCTCCCGCCATGTCTCCTAAGTACTTCACCAGCTGGACTGTCTCCCCAGCCCCCACCCAATGGCTTCTCTGTGTAATTAAAAAGCAAAGAAAAGGTCTGGAGAGACAGATAGAGTAGGAGGGCCTGAGTTTTGGGTCCCTGAACCCAGAGAAAAGTCTAGTGTGACAGCATGGATCCTAGTACCAGGGGAGAGAAGAATTTCCCAGTGTGCTGAATAGGGGAGTTGAAGGTTTGGTGAGACCCTGTCTCAAAAAAACAAAAAAGAAAGAAAGAAAGATTAAAAAAGAAAATTAGAAATAAATTGAAGAAGACCCTAACCCTGACCTCTGACCTCTACACTTATGCACATGAACAAAGACACACACACGCATGCATACACACACACGGGGTAGGGGTGGGGCATAGCTATTTAATAATGCAAAAACAAGCTGGGCAGTGGGGAGCACACCTTTAACCCCAGCAGAAACAGGCAGATCTGTGAGTTCACAGCTAGTCTGGTCTACAGAACGAGTTCCAGAACAGCCAGGGCCATGGCTGGCATTGAGGGAGAACATCCCAGGGTAAGGGTGAGTATGTGTGCACATCAGCAGGAATGAGAGCTGGCTTGCTGCTTAAAGTAGAAGGGGGTGCCAGTAGGCTTCTCAGTGGTCCTAAGCAGGGGCACTGGCCGCCCAGTTGGTAGGGATAAGAAGCTGGGGAGGCAGGGAAGGGGCCTCAGACTGTTCTGGCCTGCACGCCACTGTGGCTGTTTCAGTGTTTGACCTCTGCCATTGCTTCCTAGGTTGGGCCCGGTCCTGGGCCCCCAGGCTTTCCCCACACTGGTAAAAATCCTTCCAGCATTTTCGTCCCTGCAGCACCTAGAGTGAGTTACATACCCTGCCCCCCCCCCCCCCCCACTCTGCTCTCTGACAAGCCCAGACTTTTTCTCCAGGTCACATGGGGAGTCTTTCTCATTGTTTCTTTCTCCCTCTGCTCCCCACTACTTTCTCCACGGGGGAACCATGTGGGACCCAAATGACCTCATTATGGGCACTTGTGACACCTAGTACAGGAAAGGGACAGAGGACGGGAATCCCCAGATTAAAAAAAAAAAAAAAAAGGTTTGGAGTTACTTTGCAAGCTTGAATTTTTTTTCCCCACACAGCCCCCCTTCACTGCTCTTAGCAACCCCAAGGGGCAGACAGGTGGGAGCAGGAAGCTGCTCAGTAAGAGGTTAGGGTAACTGACAAGCTCAGGGAGCTCCTACAAAGACAAGCTGAAGTTCTAGTCCATGGTGCTAGCTGTAGCCCTGACCAGCTGAATGGCGCCTCCAGGTGGTGCAGGCCAGTTCCCATAGACTCAGAGTGAAGCTGGTGTGGCCGTACTAGAGGAGGACCAGGGCCGGAGGTGGCTGATCTGGGACCTGAGGGCCAATGACCACCATTTGATCCCATCCGCAGCCTGGACTCACTTAGTGAGAACAAGATCGGGGACGAGGGTGTGTCGCGGCTCGCAGCCACCTTTACACAGCTCAAGGTCCTGGAGACACTCAAGTAAGTACAATGGGCCTGCCTCCCCCATGGCTTCAGTGTTTGTCATCTGAACACTGCCATTCACCCATTCTGTTCTGGGTCATCACACACTCTCCTCTTCAGCCATTGATCATCCATTCTTCCTCGTGGGGCGTGTGTGTGTGTGTGTGTGTGTGTGTGTGTGTGTGTGTGTGTGTGTGGTGTCGGGAGACCACCTCAGCAACACCACCCATCTCTTCTAAGACAGGGTCTCTCTGTGGCTTGGAACTTACCAGTTATGCCGGGTTAGCCAGTCAGTGAACCCTAGAGTTCCAGTCTCCACCTCACCCATGCTGGGATTACAAGCATGCACCACCATGCCTAGATTTCTATGTGGGTTCTGGCAATCTGTCTTCATGCTTTCAAGACAAGCACTTTAACAATCTGTTTCTCCAGCCCTCATTTATTGGATTAGTGAACTAAGACTTAAAGAACCCTTGCTTTCACAGACAACAGTGGAGACCCAAAAGGTTCTGCTCCCAGACCTCAGGCATCTTCAAATACAATAAACGACAAGCAAACAAATAAATTGATCATAATTATAATACAGTAAGCTGAGACAGTATGATGACCATGGGTTTAAGGCCAGCCTGGCGAACCAGTCTCAAAAAAATAACAAGTGGGGGAAGGCTGGCAGGATAACTTAGCTAGTGAAGGTGGCTGCTGCCAAGCTGACAATCTGAGGCCCATCCTCAGGACCCACGTGGAAGAAGAAAAGAGCTGACTCTAGCATATGATCCTCTGACCTCCACACACACTACAAAAGAGAAAGAGGAAAAATGCATTAAAGTAAAATACACCCTAATAAAAGCTTAATGAGTGAAAATTACACTGGGATGTTGGAAGGGAAGGATCTTGAGTTTAAGGCCAGCCTGGGCTACAAAAGATGACACAGAGGGGGAAGGCACCTCCAAGTTTTACATCTGGAGACCTGAGCTTGGTCTCCAGAACTCATGTAAAAGTGTGTCAGTGCAAAAACACTGCTCTTATCCTAAAAGCACTTGAGAGTTTATCTGGGAGTCATTTTGAGTGGCCAGGTCTCAGGAACTCAGATTTAGATTACCTCAAATTCCATGTTCCAACATGGAAGCAGTTCCACAAAGTTTTACAGAACAAAGGAAGTCATAAATTAAGGCAAGGGCCGGGCGTTGGTGGCGCACGCCTTTAATCCCAGCACTCGGGAGGCAGAGGCAGGTGGATCTTTGTGAGTTTGAGGCCAGCCTGGTCTACAGAGCAAGTTCCAGGACAGCCAGGGCTATATACAGAGAAACTTTGACTCAAAACAACACAACACAAACAAACAAAAAACATTGGTGGGTATATCAGAGAGGCAGGGACATTAAGATAAGGGAAGCTTTTCTCTAGGCCCAAGATGTCTGATAAGAGGCTTAGGTTTTGGGTTGGTGGAGGCTAGTGGTCTGTTAAGTTAATAGATTCCAAGAGGCCTCTATCTATCAGCCACAGAATGTTTGTTCTGCCACAGAGGTGAGCAAGGAGTGGCTGTTCCCACGCTTTCCCACTGCCTCCCCACCACGGCAGCTCTGGTCCGTCATCAGTCTCTGCAGACACAGCTTCTCTCCAGGAGCTCTCACTCACAACTGCACAGAGTTGTCCTCTGCCACGAGTGCACTATGGCAGCACACCCCTCCACACACACACAACAGTGATAACGAGTTTTAAATTTAAAAGCTCTGGGAGCGCAGCAAGGGTAGAGCACTTGTCTAGCATGCATAAGGCCCTTCATTCAGCTCCCACAACAAAACAAACAAGATAAAACTCCATGTTGTAAACCAAGTTAAGAAGCTTGAAATGTTCTGAAAGTTCATGTGGCAATCTCATTGATATACAGTGTAAATGTCTCCATAATTTACAATGGTCTAGGTATACTACAAGATGGATTTCCCTCTCTCCTCTCTCCCTCTCACCTTTCTATTCCTGGACATGTACACACTTATTGAGCGCCGACTGTGTGTAGTTAGAGGGCTGGAATACAGTCTGAGGGGAAAAGGTCACTATCGAATTAGAGAGCAGGAAGAGGAGGGGAGTGCTCTTTCTCTGACCCCACCACCCACTCTCTCTGTAACAAAACTTATCTGTAAGTGGCTCCTGTGGGTCCATCTGTATGACCAATGACCTTCCCCGAGGCTGGCTATCACCGGTCTGTGGCTACAGGTCACCTGTGAGGTAGTGCATTTCTAGACTCATGATGGAGGCCAATGGGAAAGGGAGAGCCTTCCACTCCTGAACTGTTTCCTCCCTGTGTCCCCGTAGCCTGTCCCAGAACAGCATCACCGATGTGGGTGCCTGCAAGCTTGCAGAAGCCCTGCCGGCCCTAGCCAAGTCCCTCCTAAGGCTGAGGTGAGTGGGGTGTTCCACTGAGTGGGCTGGCGAGATGGGGGACAGGAAGATGGTCCCTTCTTGCTGGCTGCAAGGTCTTTGTGTCACCAGGCGGTTTACTGGCCTGGAATGAGTTGAATATCACCAGAACATTGGGGAAAGTTGCTTACTTGTTCCAAGCATCTATTTCCTCATCTGGATATTAAGAATTGTGTCAGTGGATCACATGTAGTACCCCAGTCTGTCTCTAGTGGGCAGCGGCTGGCTGTCCCTTATCCATCTACTGCAGGAGAGCTGGACTGGAGCCCTGCTGTGCTGGCTTCTGAGTGGTCCTTCACCCTTCCAGCCTGTGCTTACACTGCCACCTCCTGGTGGGCCTCAGTGTAGCAGCTCCAACTTTTCAGCAGTCTTTGGTGAGGTGTTAGAGATGGGAATTGAACTTGAACCAGAGTTCCAGGCATTCAGCTCACCACTAGCAGCTCTTTGCTAACCACCTGGGAAAGAATTCCTTCCCCCAAGTCATGTTCTAGGAAAGGCGACTTCTGTCCATCTCTACTGAGGCAGCAACTCCTACATCCTTCCAACCAGGTCCTCTATGCGGATGATCAGGCTGTCCACTGCACACAGTTCATAGTGCACATACACTTGGTGCCAGCCTAACTCCCTAAAGTTGTGCTAAGTGTACATTATTCCCTAACTTAAACCATGGGATGTCCTTGATTTCCAGTTGCATGCTATGACAGAGAGCACAGACATAAGGTATTTTAAGACAGTGATTTATTATAGGAAGGGAACTGGCATGTCCCAGTAGAGTGTAATGGGAGCGTCACCCGATTATTTCCAAGAACAGGGGTGCTGTGACGTGGTGAGACATGGCCCTGTGTGGGAAAATAGAGATAAGAAGCTCTGTATAGCAGCAGGCACAATGGCCTCAAAGCAGGGAAGAGGATGAGTTTTCAGGGGCAGAGGGGTTCCTGAGGTGACTGAAGATTCCTCAGAATAGAGGGATAGGAGGTCAGGAAAGTCCAGATCACACAGGCAGGTGCTTGTGGGCCAGGCAGGCTCACTAATTACTACTGCCACTGTCACCAGAAACCTAACAAAGACAACAGAAGGGAGGGAGGGAGGGAGGGAGGGAGGGAGGGAGGGAGGGAGGAAGGGAGGGAGGGAGGAGGGGGAGAGGGAAGCGGAAGGAAGGAAGGGCTATTAGGGTTCACAGTATGAGGGTGTAGTCCATCATGGTGGAGACACATCACCTCTGTGGTCAAGAAGCAGAGAGCAATGATCAGCGGTGCTCAGCTCACTTTCTCCTTTTTTAACTTTTTTAAGCACTATGTTTTATTTTACGTGCACAGGTGTTATGTCTGTGCATACACCTGTGAGCCAAATGCAGCAGTACCTACAGAGGCCAGAAGAGGGTATGAGATCTCTTGGGACTTGAGTTGCAGATGGCTTATTGCTATCTCATAATACAGGATACATTCATTCCAACTTCAAAATCTCCAGAATCTTAGCAGTTTCCAGATTTTCTTCTTCCCATGGCCAACACAGATCACCCCTCCTGTGGTGACTCACATGGCTCTCAGTGGCTTCTGTGAATATGTCACACTGTGAGATCCTGGTTAACATTTAGTCCTCTGCATAAGTCAGCAAGAGCCCATCTGCTCTCCCTACAGTACCCCTGGGCACTGGGTGCTCTCCCATCCATTTTACAAATGAACAAGAGTGTGGGTAGGGGATCAAGTGAACTGCCAAGATAGAAAGAGGCATGTCTTTGAACCTAGGGAGTTGTGCTCCTTGGAGTTTCCAAATGCTTTGGGCTGGGAAACACCTCTCCTCCTCCCCCCTCCTCTCTTTCTCTCTCATCTCTCTCTCTGTTTCTTTCCCCCCTCTTTCTTTCTCCGTCTTTCCTCCCTTCCTTCTTCCCTCCCCTCCTCCCTTTCCCCTCTCTCTCCCTCCTTTCTTTCCCTCCCTCCCCCATGCACACGTATGTGTGTATGTCACTGGGGACAGAGCCCAGAGCTACTTCATGTATACCAGACAAGCACTCTGTCCCGAGCTTTGACCCCAGCTTTTTTTAGCTTTCTATTTCGAGGGGCTGCAGTAAAGAGCACTGACTGCAGAGGACCTGGGCTCAATTTCTAGCTGCCACATGTGGCTCACAACCCTCTGTATGTAACTGTAATCCCAGGGATCCCTTGCCCTCTTCTGGCCTCCTCAGGCTCTGCACACAATAACAACAACAACACACAACAAAAAGCGAAACCAACTTTTCTATTTTGAGACAGGGTCTCATGTATCTCAGGCTGGCCTGAATTTGTAATCCCTCTGCCTCAGTTTCCTAAGTGACTAGAATTACAGGCCTAAGCCATCAAGCAGTGTACAACTTCCTGTTGTAGTCACAGTCATGGAACTACAGATAAGTGACCTCAACTCTCTGGGCCTCATTAGTCCATTTGTAAAATGGGATAGTAAGGCCTGCCTGCTCATGTTGTCAGAGTGCTTGCCTAGCATATATGAGGCCCTGGATTCATTCCATCCCCATCATTGCATAAGCTGGGGGTGATGGCAATCCTAGTGGTCAGGAGGTGGAGGCAGGAGAATAAGGAGTTCAAAGTCATCTTTGACTACATATCAAGTTCCAGGACAGCTTGGGGATACATGGGACCTTGTAGATAGACAGACAGACAGACAGACAGACAGACAGACAGACAGACAGACAAAATAGAGTAGTGGCTCCCACCTGGCCCTGAGCTGGCCCAGCACCCCAAACCCTCTTCCTTCTTCTGTTGCCAGCAGCTTGTACAATAACTGCATCTGTGACGCAGGAGCCAGGAGCCTGGCACAAGTGCTTCCAGACATGGTGTCTCTGCGGGTGATGGAGTGAGTGTGGGGTCCAGTGGTACCTCGGAAGGCAGGGGGTCTCCCACCTACATCATGGGGAGGGTTGGGATGGGAGTATCCAGGCCTCAGGGTCGGCCTCTCTCTCCAGTGTCCAGTTCAACAAGTTCACAGCTGCCGGTGCCCAGCAGCTGGCCTCCAGCCTTCAGAAGTGCCCTCAAGTAGAAACGCTGGCGTAAGTTGCATTGCCCCTGGGGTTGGAGATCTATGTGTGAGTCTATGGGCTGGCAGATGATTTGCTCTGCAGGCCTTAGCATGTTCATCCCTGTAAGGGTGTGATATCTGCAGAGAAGACTTGAGATGGCCATGTTAGTTAAGACATAGAAAGAAGGTTTTATGGGTTAGGGTCTCATGTAGCCCAAGTTGGCCTATAACTCATTATGTGGCCAAGGATGACCCTCTTGCCTCTATCTCCAAAGTACTGAAATTAAAGCATGCTCTGCCTATCCAATCCCATGTGGCAATGGGATCAAATCAGAGCTTGGTGTGTACTAGGCAAGGGGTCCAACCCCAAGTTATGTCCCCAGTCCTAAACTTTTAGGACTCTGTTGCCACATACAACATTCAATATTTATTCAGGGTGAACCATATGAAATCATTCTTAGAACATAAAAATAGCAATTTCATATAATTAGACCCATTTTTTTACTTGGTTTTGAAGCAGAATTACACTTGAACTCACGATCCCCCTGCCTCAGCCTCCTGAGTGCTGGTACTATAGATGCATGTGCTGTGCTGTGCCCAGCTTTAAACTTATTCTTATTAAGCCACTGTGATGTCTGATGTCCAGGCCCCTTTGCTCTTCAGATGACTTTGGTTGCACAGGTGTGTGCATCTTCTCAGATAAGATAGTGGCATCTCTAGACTCCTTTCTCGTTATGACCAGAAACAACAAACAGGAGGAAGGCACATTTGGGTCTCACTGGGTGCTGTCCACTGTGGTGGGAAGTTGGTTGCAGGAGTTTGTGCCTGCAGCTGCTCACATGCTGGCAGGGAGCAGCTAGCTGATGGAAGCGGCCTTCAAAGGTCCACCCACAGTGACCTACTACTGCCAGGTCCCACCTCCTAAAAACTCACAGCCTTCAAACTAGTGTGTGTCCCAGTCTGGGGGAAAGGAATTTAAAACGTGAGCCTGTGGGGGACAGAGCATACTGAAATCACAATAGAATTCACTTTACAGCTAAAGAGAATATGGCAGAGTAGACCTGTTCAAGGTCATACAGTGTGTCAGGATAGGAAGGGAGCCTCCAAGCATCCTGTGATCCCATGCTGGTCTGTATGCTTGCTGCCAGGTGGGGTGTGGTTAAGGCTCTATGCAGAATGGGAGGTGGGGCTGAGGGTAGCTTGCCCTGGGGAGTCCAGACTGCCTTCCCTCTAACCTGGCCCATGTCCCCTCTACAGAATGTGGACACCCACTATCCCCTTTGGGGTTCAGGAACACTTGCAGCAGCTGGATTCCCGGATCAGCCTGAGATGACCCTGCTGTGCCCTGGACAAGGTAACTGTGTTGGGACTATGGAAGGGAGAACAGCAGGGATATCTGGGTCAGTGTCTTTGTGGGGTGGAGCCAAGGACATCAAGCGAGGCTGGTTGGGTGTCTGGTCCATGTGTCATCTGGAGCTATACTGTCTCCAAATTGTTAGGTGTCCTCCAGACTTTGGGGACTTGGGCCAAGGAACCTCCCTGAGGTTAACCTTAGAACTGGGGACAGACAGGCTGGGCCAGTCACCTATAATCCCCATCTTGGTATTGGGAAGTCCTTCTTTTGAAACTTTAAATCTTTCTTGCTGCTGTTTCTCTTGGGTTCATCTTCATAGGAAATTAATACATTTCCTGCCAGCAGCATGAAGACAATTGCCCCCTAGCCCTGTGTTTGTCCACTCTCTCCTGTGACCTGTGCTGCAGTTGTCCTCCAGCCCCTCCTTCAGTCCCCCACATTCTGATATCCCCTCCTCTGCTGCCAGGGCTTTCCCTGCGGAAGCTCACTGACTAGCCTGTGTCTCTTGATACCCACAGCATGTACTCTGGGACACTGACTACGCTGGACCTTGTACTGGGGACTGTGGACTCAGCTCTTCTGTGGGTCATATGCCACGACTCGGCCTTTGGTCACCCTGCCCCTGCAGGCTCAGAGCTGGGCTCTGCCTAGATGAGGAACGGACATAGGTCTTGGTCTTCTACAGGCCCCAAGAGTAGCTCCAAGCTCTTACGGTGCCAGATAGGAAGCCAGCCCCATTCAGTGGCTGTGAGCACTGGCAGACAGACCTGGAGCTGTATTCAATGGGTTCACCCAGGAGGCAGAAGGCCTTCTCTTTGACAATCCAGGCCAGCGTGAGGAACTGAAGGAGCCAAGCACCTGCCTGACCAGGCCAGGGCCAGCCTGGTAAGAAGGTACTTCTTCCCTGGCACTCTCCTGACAGGGCCTGCTGGGTGCTCTGAAGACACTAGGATGGCCCTGGCCTGCAGACTTCTAAATGGGACAGGGACTCTATGGCAGCTCTTTCTACTTGTGGCTGTTTCCACAAACTTTCAGTCAAGACTGAGCCGGGCCTGGCCGAGACCATGGACATAAACCAGGAGCCAGGGAATGGCAGACCACAGGACAGGAAGGCTGCAGCTGGGAGTGGTTCTGCCTCCTTCACACAGTCACTACATTTTAAATGCATCAGCTACTCTCATTGGGGCTCTGGGGTTTGGTTTACCCCACAAGTTCCATCTGGGGCCACCTTCTGTCCTAGTTATCGAATGCAAAAGAAACCATCCAAACCACAGTGACTTAAAACAGCCCATACTTCTATTCTGCCATGATCCTTGCCCTTCAGGCAGACTCAGAAGAGACGGCTCACCTGCCACCAACCCTCTGAGTCAATCGGGGCAGCTAGAATCATCTGAAGGCTTCCTCACTCATGTCTGGCATGAGACATGGAGCTGCTGGCTGGGAGCCCTGGGTCCTTAATGGGACAGCTGGCTGGGGACTTCTCCAAGGGAATCTGGCTTGCCTTCTTCATAGCACTGTGTCTGTATTATAGGGTGACTACCCAGTGAGGGAGAACAGAGAAGGTGAGGAGACACAGGCCATCAGAGACTGTCTGTGCTCTGCTCACCACAGCCCCCTAGGCTGCAGAGCATTGCTCCCACCACACCCTGCAGTGGGGAGCACACCCTGAGCCTATGTGCACACCAGACAGTCCAGCTCTGCCCAGATCCTGCATCTTCTGCAAGGATCTTCATAGCTTCTAAGATTCAATGAAAAGTTATTAATCCTGAGCCTGAGGGCTGAAGCAGTGACCACTGTACAAGGGGAGTGTTCTCCTCTTCTATGGTCCTGCTGCATCCTGCGAACAGCTCTGTAGCCAAGTTTTTTGGCCTTAGCTGCAGTTAGCCAAAAGCACCAGCACCGCTGTTCTTGTTTTCCCTGGGGGACAGTGACAGCTTACTTTCTTGCCTTAGCAGAGGGAGCACCTGTGTGGCTCCAGCATGCCAGCCCTGATGCCAGTAGGACTGGCCCACATCCCAGTAAGTGGGGACTGGGCTAGAGGGCCTAGGGGGGTGGTCTGCATGGCTGCTTGGGGGTGATTCTTGGAGACAGGTCCAGTTGCTGAGGGCATCTGTGCTGAGGCATCAGGCTCAGGGTGGCACATAGACATTCCATGTATGTGGTCACAGGGGACAGCACTGAGGCATGCTCCAAGGCAGGTATCTGCTGTGTACCTGCCTGTACCTCTGCCATTGGTCTGTCTGGAGATGCCAAAAGTATCTCTCCTTACTCTTCTGAGGCCTGTGACTCATTAATGGTCTGATTATGTAAGGTACTCAGCAGGGTGCCGGGGACTCAGTAAATGCTCAACAAACCTTACTGGTTCTGGATCCTGTGTACTGGGCAGCATCTTAAGCCGTCTGGCTCCTAAAAAGGAGATAGCCTAGAACTGTGTGACACTGATTCTTGGCTGAGCTGCCTGGTCTCATGCTCCATCTCATCCTATATGCACGCAAGTGTCTTCTGTGCCTTAGCCTCCCCGTCTGTAAAATGGGCAGAGCCGTAGAATGCTCTTTACTGTATTATGTAAAGATTCAGTGTGGAAACAAAAATATTAATAAAACTGGTCAGAAAAGTGATTCAGTGGGTAAAGCAAGTCCAAGGATCTGAGCTTGATTCCCAGGACCCACATGTAGAAGAGAGAACCAACTCCTGTTTCTGAAAGTTTCTGTACACCATGTATATACTAGAGCTACCGGTTGTTATGGACCTCCATGTTAGTGCCCAGGTCCCCCACAAAAGCAGCAAGTACTCTTAATCACTGAGCCACCTCTCCAGTTCACAAAATAAAAATAAAAATAAAAAATAAAATCTTAAGAGTTGAAAGCAATGCCTGGCACAGGGTTCTGATGCCCTCTTCTGGGCTCTGTGAGCACTGCATACACTTGGTGCACATAAATATACACGGGCAAAACACTCATACATGTAAAATAAGTAAATCTTGAAAAAATGGTCATGTGTGGTGGCACACACCTTTAATCCCAGCACTTGGAAAGCAGAGGCAGGAGGATCTCTGAGTTCAAGGCCGGCCTGGTCTACATTGTGAGGTCCCATCTTAACAAACCCCCAGCACACAGCTTAGTGCAAAGGCCCTCATCCTTCCTTCTACCCGTGTTTCATTTCTGTCTCCACCTGGCATGCTCCTCCCCGACCTGTGTGTGACTTCCTTCAGGACTCTATGGTTCCTCGGACAGACTATCTGTCTCTCATCCTTCCACACCCCACTCTCCAACTCCACCTCAATATTCTCTTTTGCTGCCTGCAAGTCTAGGATGTGAGCCCTGGGGAAGCAAGGGCTTTGTCTGCTTTGATCACCCTTCTGCCCTCTTACACCCATTCAGGTGCCTGTACATGGGAGGTGCTCAGTAAGTGTAGAATGGATGGCTGATCCTCAGCAACAGCTCACTTAGTCATTGTGCACTGAGGACACACCGCTGAACGAGGCTCCTGTGCTGGTAGTCTTGCATCTTAGTAAAGTTAAGACGTGTCCTGGACAGTGGACACATGGGGGTTGCAGGGCAGGATGGAACTGCATCAGTGTAGAAGAGAAGCCCTTGCTAAGTAGCATGCTGCCATCTCAAGAGGTGGATAAGCTGTGGCTCACGTTAGAAACTTGGCATTTACAGGAAGGAGTAGACGTATCAGCTTGGCCGTGGCCTTCTGAAGGATCTCTGTGGGTATGGGCACAGTGTGCTAGAACAGACAGCCAGCCCCACTTGTGATTCAAGAAGCAGTTCTGGGGGAATCAGCAGGATATGCATGCAGTACGCTTTCAATCCTAGGCCCTCTTCAGCCCTCGACTTCCTTCCAGGCCACTCTCCCAGGGAGTATGTCTCTCTTCCTGGTGTATATCACTGTCCTCAGAGCCAAAGAACTGCCCCCCATTGCAAAAGGATTATTCCATCATGGAGAGTCGGGAGCGTCACATGATCCCCCCATGAGTATCCAATCACTCCCATTTGTTGTATGCAAAGCTACCCTAATTGCACATGGCTGTGGGGAGGGGCTAGAGCTATACTCCAGACTACAGAAGACTGGGGAAGAAGGCCCATATTTTTATGGGTTTTGGAGACAGGGTCCAATGTAGCCCAGGATGACCTTGAACTTCTGAACTTCTTGCTTTCACTTTTGAACTTCTCATTCTTTTGTCTCTGCTTCTGGAATGCTGGGAGCATAGGTACATACCACTGTGCCTGCTTTATGTGCTGTTGGGGTCCAGGGCTGTGTGCAAACCAGGTAAGGATTCTATCAAATGAAGTACATTCCTAGCCTCTTCCCCATTCTTTATTTTTCAAGGCAAAGTCTCACCGTATAGCCCTGGCTGGCTTGGAACACACTTTTTAGACCTGGTTAGACTGGAACTCATAGATATGCACCTCCTCTGCTTCCTGAGTGCTAGGATTAAATGAGTGCACCACTACACCCAGTCCCTCCCTTGTGTATGACATGCTCTGTGTCTGGGACCCAGGTCCAAGTTCCCCAGGGCCCCCTATGCCCCCCCAACCATAACTCAGGCTTTTAGAAGGTGGGAGGAGGTGGCCTCTCTAGAGTGAGTTCCCTATCCCTGCTGCATCTCCAGATTGAGCCATCCGACTTTTTTGCACTTTTTTGAGAACTGTCACTCATAGTGCCCCCTTTCCAAAATTCAAAAAAAAAAAAAAACCAACAAAAAATAGCAACTAGGGTCAGGTGTTGGTGGTCCATGCCTTTAATCCCAGCACTCAGGAGGCAGAGGCAGGCAGATCCCTGTGAATTCGAGGCCAGCCTGGTCTACAGAGCAAGTGCCAGGATAGGCTCCAAAGCTACACGGAGAAACCCTGTCTTGAAAAACCAAACCAAAAGAACAGCAACCAGACAAGGACAAGAGGGGTTGCAGTTGCTTACATTTTTTTAATGAAATAAGTCAGCCTCTAAGTATTGCTTTTACAGGTTTATGGAAATCAAGTATCTACATCACTCACACTTTCCACACCACTCACACTTCCAAAAATAAACTTCTAGCCAGAGACAGCCTTCCCCAGCACAGCATCTCAGTTCTGTCAACCTAGAGAGGCTAACCCCTGCCCTGGGTCTTGGTACATCCCTCTTCAGAGTGACTCCCTGAAACTGTGACCAACAGTTTTGGGGCTGAAGCCTACCCAGGCTTAAGGCTCAACTGCATCAAACAACGCTGGAGAGGGTGGCCTAAGCATGAGTCTGTCTGCATCCCACTTCAGCTCTCCAAGGCGTTTCCAGAGGTTAAGTGGGGGAGGCAGGTGCAGTTGGGGGTAAAGTACAGAGAGGTGACCTCTGGCTGCATTCTTGTAAACATCCATCACAAAGGCGGAGAGTCACAAGCCAGATCCAGGACGTCTGAGAACTGGGTGGTAGGTGAGGTCTTTGGAGCTCTTCTCCTTCCTGTAGGGCCTGGCAATTCTCCCATCTTGGCACTGAGTCCCCACCTCTCCTGGTACACTCCTGGGTTGAGGCAGGAACCCAGTTGTTGGCATGAGCAGGCCTAACCAAGAAAACAAATAACAGTCATCAACCCAGGCCACTGCACCACTGGCCTGGGGGTACCGCCCTGGCGCTTGGGTGAGGCAAGGAAGCCTTGCTCTGATCCTTAAGGTCTAGGACTTCCCAGAAACCCCATGCTCAGGCCACACATGCTTTTTTTTTCTTGTCTCTCTTTGCTGAGCAAACATTCTACCAACTGAGTTACATTCCTAGCTCCCTATAGCTTTTATCTCAAGTTCTTATTAATGAATTTGTTTCCCTTCTGAGATCCTGAGGAACCAGGGTAGTTTTCCATGGGAGAGGAGGGCTGTCCAGGTGATCAGGAGGGGGCTGAAGGACGAGTTCAACCATGAGGGAGGGCAAACAGGGGCAGCTGAGCAAGCTCCAGGGAGTGGGCAGTACCTCCCATCTCACCCAGGAGGCACAGTGCTTACAGGAAGAGTCACTCTATGCAGCTTGCCAACTCTGTGTCCCCACTTGGTTCCTCTGCCCTATGACAGGTTCTCTCCTCCAATCCCTTCAATCCCATGTTTAGTCATCACCAGCATCTCTCCAATGTCGAGGTACCCAGGTCCCGTCCTTTTAGCCCCCTCAGATTCTTCCCTCTACAAACACCACTGATCATCAGATGGAATGAACACTGTATGTGAAACACGCAGTGTGTACTGCTGGATAACATTCAGGCTGTGTGGGGCTACCATGGGCATCACATATTTAGCAGTAGCCCTAGCCCCCAACCAGCAAAAGTTGGTAGCACCTCCAGTCACCGTGGCTATTAAAACTGTTGCCTGCCTATTTCCAAGAGCCACTTAACAGGCATAACCATTTCCACCAGGAACTGTGCCTCTCCCCATTTTAAAGGTTGCAAAACAGAGGCTCGGAGAAGCAGGGTGAGATGTTTGCACAAGTAAAACAGGCAGAGCTGGCATATACTGGTAACAAATGGGGACAATTACAATCTGGGTGCCACCACACCTGGTGCTCTTGTCATGTGACTTTCTCCTTCCTTCTACCTACCTTCCCCAGCCCTGGGTGCCTTGGTCCTGCTTCCAGAGAATGCCTGGCCCCAGTTGCAAGAACAGGGTCGCTAATGTCTTCCGCAGCAAACTCACCAGGGACTGCCAGGAAGGTAGTGTACCAACACCTCAACCCCCTCACTGGTACCTGGGAAAACGTGAGGCATGTCCTATGCCCACTCTGGCTCCAGGGGCTTCTGTGCAGGATTGAGCCCCAGACTGCAATGGTAGACTGTTCAGTACCAACCTGTTCCACCTTGCTGGCCTCACTTCCCATTCTCCACTTGGAGTTCCTGATTTCCACCCTCCTTACCAGCCCACGACAGAGAAAGACATCAAGACTCAGAAGGCATAAGACACTGGTTGAAAGATGCTCAGCTTAGAAGTACTGAAATCTGCCCAGGTGTGGTGCCCTGGGCCTGTGATTCCTGCATTAGGAAGCTAAGGCCAAAGAATGGCAGGTTAGAGGTCAGCCTGGGCTACAGAGCAAGGAGAGTGAGTTTGAAGCCAGGCTGGGCCATCTAGTATGAGCCAACACTGGGACAAGACTGTGGGCATGGATGGAGGTCCACACAGGGCTGTGCTCTCAGGAAGGGCACCCATGGGGAGAGTGGGCTTAGCTGTCTCCTCAGTTCTAAATAGGGTAGGGGTGGGAGCCACAGGCTAAAGTTTCTCCCATCCTCTACCAGACTTATCTACTAAAGGCCAACCGAGGACATACTCTGCCATGGCTCAGGAACCTTCCCTAGTTTCCACTGACTGCCCATAGGCAGGCCCTCCACCTCTTGTCCCCTCCCACCTGCCCGCAGAACGTGTGGGAAGCAGGAGCTACAGCTACATCGGACCTTCTAGAAAAACTTTCTGAGACTCTTGTCCCATCACACCAGAGCTCTTCCAGCTCTGCCCTCTAAGGAACCCTGGGGGAGACATGGTGCTGCCGATAGCCTTCACGTTCAGGAGCCTGAAGTGTAGTAATTTACTGAGATTCACCCTGCTGGACGCCTACTGCAGGGCTGCCCCAGTCAGGCAGGAGGAGCCACCTAAGGGCCTTACTCCCTGCCAGTCCTTGTGACCACACGGTCTCAGCAGCTGCTGGCCTAACTGACCCTGCTGTCCCGCACCTTGTTATAGGTTTTAGTGGATACTGTCAACTCCCAGGTCACCTGCTGAGTCTCTTAGCTATAGCCAATGATGACAAGTGCCTGTTCACACAAGTTCCTCTCCTTTCAAAGCATTTTTTTTAACTCTTAAAAGCCAATTTAAGGACTGGAGAGATGGTTCAGTGGCTAAGAGCACTTGCTGCTCTTGTAGAGCACCTGGGTTCTGATCCCAGAACCCAAATGGTGCTTCACAACTGCCTAACTTCAGTTCCAGAGAAGCAGCCTTCTTGGGACTATAGACTTGGCACTTCTTTTACCAACAACCTTCTAGAACCCCACTGTGCATCCCTCTTTCTCCACATACCCAGGTGCTGTGCAGACACCCGGGATCTCTGTGCTGGAGACCATCTGGCTCATAGCCAAGGGTGTGGTACCAATCTGGCCACCTCTCTGGCAGCTGAAAGGACAGAAGAGGAGAGAAGCTTCCTGTCTCTACACAGGTCAGTCCCTGCTGAGAAACAGCTTCTTGGGCCTGAATTCCAACCCCACATTGACTGTGAGTGCTCATCACAATGTACTAGAATCTACAGTATGTCTGCAGCCATTTCTGACTCTCCCCACATCTGCCTGCCCAACAGCTCCAATGGCTTGTCACATATTACCTGGACACTACTTACTTAGACAGGCTGAGCATCTCCTATGTAGAATACCTGGATCAGAGTGTTTTGCATTCTATAATATTGGAGTATAATAATGAGATGCCCTGGGGACTGATGCAAGTCTAAAATGGCTTTCATCTTCCTGCCATGGCATGAGTATGGAGGTCAGAGGACAACTTTCATGAGTCTGGTCTCTCCTTCCACCATGAGTGTCCTGGGGCTCTAACTCAGGTCACTAACTTGACAGCAAGTACCTTTACCTGCTGAGCCATCTCATAAGCCCAATATTTTTTTTCTTAACTCCTTTTTTCTCCCCAAGACAGAGTTTCACTATGTAGACCAGGTTAGACTGTAACTCTGATGCTTCTGTCTCAGCCGCCCCAGTGCTGAAATTTAGAGGTACTGTCACTTCACCTCGCCCAATTCAAGAACATTCTTATTGTTGTTTTGATGTGGGGGGTCTCACTATACAGTTGCAGGCTGATCTCAAATTTGTGATCCTCTTCCTCAGGCTCCTGTGTACTGGGATTATTGGCATGTGCCACCACAACTAGAAGTCTCAGGGGAAAAGTTCATATCATAATTATGGGGGAAAAACCCAGAACTTGTCATAACAAAGGTAATGTGGTAATGCTAAAGAGACAGAAAAGGAAGCCAATCATCTGTCTCTGTGCCTGGAGAAAGAAAGGGAAAAGCAGGAAGGCCAGGGCATCATGAGCCTGGCTCCTCTGGTACCTTCCAAGGAGTCTTCCAGCCCAGCGCCTCACTTTAGAAACTCTGGGCAAGTGGGAATGGCTTGAGGACCAATGTGTCCCCTCATAGCTGGGCATCTAAGGTGAGTCACTGAACTGCCCCAAGCCTCAGTTTCCCTCACATCTAATGAGCCCTTCCCAGACAACATCACAAGGTGACGCTGACGCTCAGGGAAAGCTATGAAGACGTGGGAAGGGCACCCAGTTCTAACCGCCCAGTCAAGCCTTCTACCAGGCAGGAAGCCTGGGACCAGGGATGACAGTTGCAAGGGCACCAGCATCAGTTGACACTCAGTGAGTACCAAGCATCACCACCTCAGGCTGTTTCACAGGAGGTCCACAATGATGCTCTCTGCTGGCTACTGGTGCCAGAAGAGCAGGGAATCCCAGGAAAGGGGGAAGGCTTCTGGGGCCAGGGGACCCCTGAGTCTAACATGCCACATGGTGTTGCACACAACTGTACATCAGTCACCAATCCACTGAATCAGTGAAGCCCCTACGCAGGTACCATCATTCCCTTTGCACAGAGAAGGAAACTGAGCCATGGGGGAGGTGATGTCACTTGTCTAAGACATTGGTAGAACAGGGACTTGAAATCCCAAATGTGACTGCAAAACCTCTAGGAAACAATTGGAGGGGCCACAAGAGCTGGCTGGAACCACTTCACCTCCATAGCAAACATACATTGCTCTGTAGCTCTTGATCAAGCCTTACTACTTCTCAGAGAAAATTCCAGTTTGGTGCCAGGGATCTTTATCTAGTAGTACTAGTTCAGCACATAAAGCCAGTCCTGGCCTTTGCCATTGCTGGCTTTACTGCTTGGCCACAGAAGTTAATGACTTCAGCACTTATTTTCATGTATGCCAGGAGAGGGTGGCTTCCTTCTCAGTGACATAGCATTCTTTTAAAAACAGATCCACACAGTCTGGGGGTGAGCCTCTGCAGGAGAGTGTATGTTTAGGATGTGTGAGACACTGGGTTGGATCTCCAGAAACACCCAAAAATAAGTAAAATTAAGTTTGGAGGGCCTGGGGCTGTAGTTCAGTTGGTAGAGTGCTTTCCCAGTCCACAAAGCCCTGGATTCCATCCCAGCGTTACATAAACTAGGCATTGTGGTGCTTGGTGCACATCTATTAGCAGAGCAGGTGTGGTGACCCATGACTAAAATCCCAGCATCTGGGAGGTGGAAGCAGCAGCTAAGAAGTTCAAGGGCTTCCTTGGCTAAACAGTGAATAGGAAGCCAGCCTGAGTTAGTTACCTGTCTCAGAGAAACAAAAATAAACAAAAAGTCCACATAAAAAGAAGACAAATGAAGCACCAAAACTGGTATTATTAAACTTAAACTATAAAAGGAAAAGCAGTAACTCAACAGTGGAGAGGCCCGGCTAATATCACCAAGGTTAACGGGCCTGGCAGCCGTGGGACGGGTGACGTGTGCTCTCAAAGCACTGTACCGGGACACACTCCTCTGGCCTTCCTGCTAAGGACTACGTAACTTGAATGGGATCCAGAGCAGAAACATCTGACAACCCTAGGCAGAGACTGGTAACTCAGAAAGTGCCAGTGTCACCAAGATACAGACAGACCGAGGAGTGAGTTAGAATAAAGAAAGCAGTGGCCTCAAATCCCACACTTTTATCATTAAAACACTCCTGGGACAGATAATAATATGTGAATAATGCCATGGATCAGAGTGCTCCCAGGGTTGGATCTCTGTCACAGTTTCTGATTCCAGCCAGATATTGTGGTACCTACCTGTAATCCTGATGTTTGGAGGTAAAGCTGGTGGGGGGGGGGAGGGGAAGGTCAAGAGTCATAGGCCAGTCTTGGCTACAGAAGCAGCCCATCTCAAAAACAACATTTTGCTGGTTTTGACAATGGTGCTATAGATACTAAGTATGTCCTTGTTTTAGGAAAACATAGCAAAATATTCAGAAACAAAGGAACATCATGTCAAGGCACTCTCCAGTGGTTTAGGACATGACTGCCCATATGATTGTGTGTGTTCATGTACACGCATGTATATACACAGAGAAGGATGTGAGCTTGCAGTGAGCACATGACCAGAATGCCTCTGGCAGGCTCTGGGAAGGGAGCACAGAAGTTCTTTATACTTTTCCTGAAACTCTGCTGTAAGTGTGGAATTTTTAAATTTTTCTAAAAGTTTTTTTGGATGAATTCAGGAAACAAGGAACAAGCATGTAGATGAGATAGACCCGGAGAGGCTGTGATTTGGTGCTGGAGGGGGGACATGGGGACAGATGTCACAGGAGGCTCTTCTGCTCCCTGGTGGCCACTGTGCTGTGCAGGAGACACTACTGTCTTACTTGTCCTTGTTCTCCAGACTCCTCACTTTCTGGTCTGCAGTTTATTTGCAAGGTTGGGTTAACTCAGCAGTCAGGAGGCAGGAGCAAGAAGATCCCGAGTTTCAGGCCAGTTGGAGCTACATAGTGAGACCGTGTCTCAAAAAAGTCTGTCTCTTCCAATGTGATATTGGTTTCCCAAACACAGCTCTCTGGAAGGATGAAGGCAGCAGTAATATCTGACAGAAGCCCACCTGTTTTTTATTGGGCTAAACAGATCTGAAGGCTGGGAAGAGAATGCAATGTAGGCCTTGCTTCTCTGGCTGGAATCTCCAGTCTGTGTCAACTCAGAGCCAAGGGCACAGGGCCATTGGATTCTCAGCTGGCCTGGAGTCCTTTTCTTTCCAAAGGAATGTCCAGAACTGCTGCAGCACTGGGTGTCTCATGGCAGACCAGGGCATGTGCCTACCTCCCACACCTCTAGATCCTCTTGTCTAGACAATAGCCTTAGCCTCCTTCCTATTGACCCTCACCTTGACCCAGCTCCATAAGCTACCTGTGGGTCTCCTACAACTGGAATCTGAGCATATGGCCCATGGAAGTAGTGGGCATCCTAATTGGGCGGTGGCATGTTCAGCTGGGTATTCTGTTGATAGTACAGGCTACATTCTGGCAAGAAAGGCCAAGAAAGCAGCTCTGGTTCCCAGTTGAGCCACCTGAACTGGCAGTAAGCCAGAGTAAGGAGTCAATCACCCTTATTGTACAGCCATACTCTACCAGGCTACACACACTCTATACAGCCCCATTCCCAGGCCAGAGACAGTGTGTCTTCCACAACATCTCATGTGCCAATGGAGGTCTAGTAGGCACCTGCCACCTGTTAGGACTCTGAAATAATCAACCAGGCTAAGCTGCCTCTCCTACCTAGCAGACGAGCTGTCGGCACCCTTCCATCCCCCCAAGGCTCCCAGGCAAGCACCCAGTCTTCTCCCCCAACAAGCAAGGAACTTCATCCTCTACTCCCCTGGGCTATACTAAACACTCTAGAAACCACTCCCCAGAGCTCCAGGACCAGTGCCCTAGGGACTATGGGCAGGAGAAAGTCTCCTCCAGGGCCAGATAGACAGGGAGACAGATGTGTGCGTGTGCGTGTGCGTGTGTGTGTGTGTGTGTGTGTGTGTTCTTAGCAATGGACATGTTCCCTGAGCTCAGGGAGCTGGTCCTTTTGTTAATCATGACAAGGCAGCTAAAGGCAGTTGGCTCCAGATTGCACTGACCTGTCAGTAACAGAGGCTTATGTTTAAGGGCCAGTTACTATGCAGGTGGTTCAACTCTTTGTCCTCACAAGGCAGATTTTTATTACACCTGTTTTATAAAAGAGGCCACTAACATGTGGAGTTAAATGGCATTCCCAAAACTGTGGCTAGGCCTGTGATTTAAATCTAGGAAATCTGAATTTAGAGTTACTGCTTTTAACCCTGCCTCTACATCGACTCCTCAAATAAGTGCTCAAGGAATATAAAAGCAACTGCTGGGTCGTGGTGGCACACAGTTTTAATCCCAGCACTTGGGAGGCAGACACAGACTGATCTCTGTGAGTTCCAGGCCAGCCTGCTCTACAGATTGAGTTCCAAGATAGTCAGGGCTGTTACAGAGAAACCCTGTCTCAAAAATACCCCCCCAAAAAAGTATTAGAAGTTGAATTACATGGGGTAGACACAAGACATGGAAGACCCAAGGGACAAAAATGGGTGTCCTTTGCTATGTTGACACTGCCTGGCATGTCCTGTGGGCACGCCCTTTGTTAGTGTTTCCTGCCCTGGCTTGTTAGAACACACGTGTCATGGAAGCACGAGAGGGAACAAGCATGCTGGGCCCTGGGACTCTTCTGCTTATAAAAAGGGGCCAGGAGATGAGGCTGGGTTAGCACTCTTTGGGTCTGGCCTTTCTGGATCTGGGACCAAGGTCTTCTAGCTTGGATTGGGGGTCACGTAGTATAGTGTGTAGGTCTCATTAGTCTCTAGCTCTGGGTGGGGGATTTTCTATATCCTGTATTCTCTCTACTCCCAGGGCCAGGTAAGAGCATCCCAAAGAGATGCTTCTTGGTGTTTCTGCTCAAATAGCATTTGCTTGAAAATATGTCAAAGCATTTGGGCTTTAATTTTCAGCTTAGAATATGCCAATGTTTTCATTTGGAAGCAGGAATGTTTCTGTTGATATAGTAAGAAGATAAAATAAGACTTTTTCTACCACGTTATACATCTGAGAGTCTACTTGGCTCAGGCACAGATATGTAGCTTAGGATCACAGGGCACAGCCTAGACTCTGTGGGGAAAGAAAAGGCAATGCGTATTGAATGACTACATGATTAAACACACAGAGGACCTACAACTCAGGTTCTGAATGGATCCCAGAGACTGTCTCTGTTAGGTGTTCCCAGTGTGTGCTTGCTTGGCCATCTTCAACCTCATCTGGTCCAGTTCCCTGTCACCTCTGGGTGGACCTCTTCACCGACTTCCTTACTCCTACCCTTGCCCTTCAGTGCATTCTGCCCACAGCTGCCAGTCAGTCATCTTCAGAGAACACAGATGGACCGTGTCACACCCTGCTTGGGACCTTCACTGGATGCTAACCAATCCTGGCCACGACTTCTCAGGACCACCACTGACTTCTTTACGTTTCAGTGTCTCCAGCCTCTTTTTAGCTGCTGAATGCACCATCCTTCTCCTATCTCGAGATGTGGGCACTAGCAATTCCCTCTGCTCAGACTGCTTTTCTCCAGAGCTCTCTGGCTGGCTCCCTCTTTCGATCTGGGGCTCAGCTCATATTTTCATCCCTTCAGAGGGGCCTTCTCTGACTCTCTAATTAAAGCAGACCATCCCTATTCTCCCTCATGGTCATTCCTCACAGAGCATCTGTCAGAGGCCAGGTGCTGTGCAAACAGCAGTGAACACAACAGCAGAGTCCCTAAACTCCTGGTTCCCGGTGCCCACTCGCGTTCCTCATTGAAGGCTCCTGTGCCAGGTTCCATCTGTCTTTGCTCACCAGTACTCAACAAATAGGCATTTGTTCAACAAAAGGATGGATGTCAGGCTGGCAGGAATGCAGAGCAGCTGGCACATGCCCTGCCTTGCGCCCGGCTCCTGTGAAGATGTCACTAAACTTAACCAAAGAGGTCTTCAAAGATATCTTTCTTTGTCCCCAAGTATCTCCTGCTTAGTGTGCATTATTTCTAGGACAGACTGAGTGTTCTCCAAATCTCACCATTGAAACCCTGATCCCAAAGTGATTCTGTTGGGAGTGATTAGGTCATGAGGATGGATCGAAGTCCCCTGCAGTGACGGTGTTGGGGTGATTAGGTCACAAGGGTGGAGCCCTCTGGTAGGACTAGTGCCTTTTGGAAAACTTTCAGAATGAAATGTTTGCTGTTTAAGCAATGGTATTCTGGAATAGCATCCAAAACTAAGATACCCTCTTATGGCAATGTTGACAACCAGGGGACAGAGGAGAGGAGGGATAGCTGCCTCCTTTGGGTGAGCGACACTAGTGTCTGTTATCTAAAATGGACTCCTGCCCACCAGCTCCATATGCCCCTTCATTGCCACTCAGGCTCTATGCCCGGCCAGCATTACCCAGCTATAGGGGTAGGCTTCCCTACAGCTGGACCCAACAGCTTGCCTATCACAAATGCTCTCTCTCTCACAGCCCAGCTGTCCCCTTTGCTTGGGAGATTTTGGCCAGTCTTATTCCTCCCTGGATTCACCTTACCTCTAGCTACGACAAAGCTTCTTGGCTGAAGCCCACAGGCAGGTCTTCAGTGCAAACCACCCAGTGGTTCCTTCTGTTGACCCTACGGTCCCTGGAGGCCTTGCAAATACTGCAGACAAAGCCAGCTGCAGCTCAGAACTGCCTGCCTGCTCTATAGAGGCCTTCTATGGAACTGACAGCCTCTGCAGATCCCAACTGCAGATCAACTCAGGAGCCCTGAAACCTGACTCCAAATACAGCAGCAGATGCATCTGCCAAAAGGAAGTGCTGCGGCTTTGTTTGCTGAAGGTTCCCATTCTCCCAGCCTTGACCCCTGAGTTTTAACTAGTCCCTCAGGAGGTCACAGAACAAAAGTGACCAGTGCCTCTTATGACAGCAGTCTATCCTTCTAGGACAAGTAAGAATTCCCCAAACCCCAAGGTCACCAATAGGACAGGCTGAGACAGGGGGAGCAGCTGACAGCCCCACCTCAGAAGGCTTTGGGTACAAATCTTCATGCACAAGTCACAGGGGTAAACTGCACGGTTATTTTGAATGTTAATGTAGATCCTGGGTCCCTTTCCTTGGGGGAATCTCTCCAGACTCTACTATTCCTAGCATACGAGTTAGACCCAGAGGAGGTAGCCAGAGAAATCAGAGGCTTGGGAGAAGGATGTGAATCTGCCCTGAGGACACCACCTTCTCTCTCCCCTGCGATACGTCCCCACCTCAAGGGCACTTACGGGCCTCTTCCTGGGGTCTCATCCCGGTCCAGATGGTGCCCGCAACTAGTGGCAGTGGCGTGATATGGTCCAGGCCAAGAGTTGCGGATGGTGGAAGGCAAGTGGGGAGCAGTAGTCAAGACCTTATTCCAAATAGCCATCAAAGACGTCGAGCTCCGAGTCGGCATCGTAAAGGCCAGAGCCGGGATCGGAGAGTACGCCGAGGTCCACCAGCGCCTGGTCCAAGTCCTCGGGCAGAAAGACGAGGCCCACGTTGAGGACGATGTATTCCATGAGGAAGGCGTAGTAGAGGATCAGCACATTGACGAAAAACAGGCCCACGTAGAACATAGAGGGCAGCAGCGGTGGCTGCACGTAGGAGACCAAGGGGCCCAGAGCGTCCAGGTGGGCTGCGACCCGGGCGCCGGGCATGCAGGGGCCGGCGGTGGGGGCAGCGGCCGGCGATCCCAGCGACCTCAGCCGCTGCAGCGCCCGGGCGGCCGGCGAGGGGGCAGCTCGGCCATCCAGGGGGCGCCCCGGGGCTCGGTAGCGGCAGCGCTGGGCCCCGGGCGGCCTCGGAAGACGCTCCTTGACCCCCGAGATGCTCGGGGCCGGATTAAGGCGCCCCGGGATCGGGATGAGGGCCACGGGCCGCTCGTCCCTCAGGTCCCCCGCTAGAAGTGGTCAGGGACTCTCTCGGTGCGCCGCGCTCGCGCACTCCCGCGACAGCTCAGAGTCGAGGCCGGGTCCCCGCTCTCTTCTCCCCCCAGCCGCCTCTCAAGCCAGGTCCGTGCCCCCGCAGGCTCACGGCCCATCGCTTCGGCCTCAGCGTAGCTATGCAGCTTCCCAGCACCGCCTAGCCAGAGGCTCTGCGTTCATTGGCCAGTCGCATGCCCACCACATTTCATTGGCTAACTCAATGCTCCACGCTCATTGGCTCAAGCTGTCAGGAGGCGGGTATTCCTTTGCTTCGCCCCATGGGAGGTGCACACTGCTTTTCTGAAGTTGGAGCTCCCTAGACTCTCTGCACCTAGCGTTTTCATATTGTGCAGAGCCCAGTTCCCTCATTTTAAATGAAGCCAGGGGAAGAGAAGGAATATTGGCAATTCCACTGAAAATCTTAGATATTTTCAAGGCGCTTTTATTTTATTCTTTTCATGGTAGGGTAAGAAAAATCAGCGAGTGCCTCTGACAGCTGACGGGAAATCTGCATTAAAGGGTTTCATGACTCCGAATGGCGAGTACCACAGGCCGGTCAAAGCTTCTGCTAGTGAAGTTGCTTATTATTTCTTTTTTACTTTGTAATCCATGTTTTTAAAATGCTAGATTAAAAACTAATGCTGTGTAATTGAAAACGCCTGCTCAGATTCCTTTGCTCACAGACAACCCCTGTCCTTCCTTAGCGGGATGAGTTTGCCAAAGGTGCCTAACATCGGAATTTAAACAGCAGGGGATCAAAATCAGGGTCTTGTGTGTGCAAGATGTAGGTAGGCAACAGCTACATCTTCAGTTCTTGAAAACAACAACAACAAAAACCAGGCTCACTGCCTCTGCCTCCTCTGCTGGATTAAAGCTTCTGTCACCATACCCAGCCTAATGCCAGCTCTTAATATGTCTTTAATCTAAGGTCACACTTTGCTTCACAGGAGCTGGACAAGGCAATGTACTGTGTACCTCTTTCATAGACGAGGAAACTGAGGCCCAGAGAAATGGCTCCTCAAAGCTGCTGAGCCTGGCTAGTTTTTCTGGGGGGTCAGAATCTGCTCTCATTCTTTCAGGACTTTCATCACTTCTCTAGTTCAATTACAGGGTAAACCATTAACCTGGTGCTGGCTTCCATTTCTTTAATTCTTGGAAGTAAGGCAAACCAACATTTATTCACTCTAGCAATTTTTATTAAAAACCTACTGTGTGCCAAATCTTGTCCTGGGCACTGGAAAGAACATTGGCCCTTGACTCAATTCTTTTCTTAGGGCAGTTAATAGGCTACCTCAGGAATTAAATAGTTATGAGCTGTAGAAATGACCACATGAGTGGATGCTGTGCCACAAAGTCTTGCTTCCCACAGAGGTCCCCACTTCAAACCTGAGAGGGAAACTCAGGTATGTGTAAGCTCACATAGAAAGCTTGGAGTTTCCTTTCTTTCTTAATGTGTTAGCTTGAGAAATGGCATGGATTTCGGATGAAGACCAGAGGAAAACGCTGAAGGTTCATTGTGTTTAGCTTTAGTACATTGCTGTTTGCATCTTCCTAAAATGCAGAAGACTGAAGTGCAAAAGGAGAAGGATTTTACGGAGAAACACGGATTTTACTGATTTGTTGACAGAAGCAGATAAGGATTCCCGGGCTTGAATCCTGCCCCTGCCACATACTAAGTGCCTGACCTCCCCATGACTCTGTTTCCTGGATTGTAAGATGAGGTTAAAAACAGCGTCTGCCTCAGAGCTGTGAGAATTAAATAGTAAATCACTTAGGATAGTGGCATATAATTTGCAACACCCAATGTCTTTATTTTTTTATTTAATTCTTACTGTTATGATATGGAAGATTGCACCCACAATGAACAAGCCACATTCCCAACTCCCTAAAAAATTGAGAGTTAGGTTCTTCAAAATGACTAGATGTTAAAAGATACTTGCCAAGTCCGAAGACCTGAGTCAATTCTCAGAGTCCAAATGGTGGAAGGCGAGAACCTACTTTCGAAAGTTGTACTCTGACTTCCACATGTGCGTGCGTACGCGTGCACACACACAAATAATAATTTTTTTTGAGAACTAAACCTCGTCAAATCTCTGGACCTCTTGACTCAGCCTCTCTAGTAGCTGGGGTTTCAGGACACAATCTTCTTTTTCTAATCACGAAGCTAACAGAGGGTCTTCTTCCACTTTCCGCAAACTGTCCCCCCAAAGCTCTGCCCACAAGCTTTCGGTTCCCGCCCACCCCACAGTGTCCCGCCTCCTCCCCTCCTCTTGCCCTGCCTCTTCTCGACGGCCGCGCGAGTCATGCCGGCCCTTGTAGTCCGTTCGCAGAGTCCCGTCGCCGGGAGCCTCGCTCTAGAACTTTATTTCCCAGAGGTCCTCGCGACGGCGGCCGTAAAGCGCGGCGGTCGAACGGCCGGTTCCGGCTGAATGTCAGTGCGGGGCTGTGGGCCGGGGAGGAAGGTGCTTGGCGGTCTCTCCGCCGCCCCCGCGGCTGCCGGCTGGGCTTGAAATGTCGCCGCGGACGCCGGGCCGTTGGGAGGATCGGACATGAAAACCTGAGGCGGGCGACGGGGCTGCGGACATGTTTGGCCGCTCACGGAGCTGGGTGGGCGGGGGCCACGGGAAGTCCTCCCGCAACATCCACTCCTTGGACCACCTGAAGTGAGTGTGCGGGGCGCGCGGCAGGGAGGCCGCGGGACCGGGCGCGGACGCCCAGACGCGGGCTTGGCTCGCTGGGCGCCGAGGTGCGAGGCGGACTGGGTCGCCGCAGAGGGTACAGTGCTTGTTATCCGGGAGGCTTTGGAGTCAGGGCATAAGGCTTCGAACCCTAACCCTGTCGCTCCTGGTCCTGTGACCTTGGACAAGTCGCGTGACTTTTTAGTCTCCAAACCACCAACCTGAAAAGTAAGGGCATCGATGAGTTTTCTGTTTGTGGACAGGAGTTGTCTTGATGTGGGGGGGGGGTAGACGGTGGCCACTGAGCGTCTCGGGGGTGGCACTTCTTGGACTGGATAATTTAGAGGCTAGAGGCCCCGGAATTGGCCAGATCTGGGTTCGAATTTAGAAGTATGCATTTACGCTTCAATTTCCTTATCTGTAAAACGAATAGAGTGACAGTACTACTTTCTGTGGCTATTTTTAGGGTTGGTTGGATAAGAGAATGAACAAAACGCGCAAAACATGTACAAGTGCTCTAAAAAGAACAATGATTAAAAGAACGAAGTGTTTTCAGAAGGAAATCTAGAGGGATAATCTGAAGTAGTACTTTGGGAGAGGACAGGTGGCTAACAGTTCTGGGGACACAGGAACGGACACAGAAGAGGCTAGCTTTGGAGTTAGACCTGTGTTCAAATCCTGACTCAGCCACTTAATGACTGTGACCTTGGTCATAGTTTATCTTTTTGCTTTTCTGATTTGTTATTACAAACTGGGAACTATGAAGTGCACAAGGATTAGGTGATGCTGTGCATGAAAAGCGACTGACCCAGTATTGATACACAGCAGGTGGCTAATGGTGGTAGCCGAGCCTTCCCAGCCCACCCCAAATCCTTGCTGATTTCTTTGGTTCTGCGGTTTCTTTCTAGCTTTTGTTAAGCTGATACTTCCATGGCACAAGAGGCTGCTTGGTTTCTTTGCAGTTGTATTTCCAGGAGGTAGCACTGTCTAAGTGCACAGTAAGAAGTGAGTGGATACTTAAAGAATGGGGGGAAAGAAAGAAGAAAAAGTAAAAGAATAACTTGGACAAGAGTTGCAGAGCATTCAGGCTGAGCCTTGGGATTGGGTGGGGGTAACAAATTGAGGGAGTGGTGGAAGATGGAGACCATTGAGAAGGGAGAGGCTTCTGGGAGGGACTGGAGATGGGGTGCTAAAGGGGGTGGTGTGTAAGAGGGCAACTTCTTTTCATAGGGGAGCCCACAAGATTTCTAATGCTAAGTCAAGGGAGGGCATGGGAAGGTGGTGAGGTAACAACAGAACAGGAGACGGGGGTTCCCAGAAAGGATTGGTGCACTAAAAACTCGGTGGGAGCTTCTCCGTTGATCCCACGGGTATAGAATGGCTGTCACGGGACAAGCATTTAGTAAATGTTTATGGATCTCCAAGTGTGCAGAGCAGGATGGTTTGGAGGTGGAGCGAGAAGCCAAGGAGAGGAAAGAGGTCGAGGGCAAGAATGGGGGGTTGGTAGAGATGCAGAAATCTTAAACAGGATGGCAGATGGCCCAGAAAGGGAGTGTGGTGTGGATGAGTGACTGAAGGCTGAAGGATTTGAGGAATGTGTGTGTGAATTTGGCTGTCAAGGGGAGGGTGTATCCTGAGGGGCTGGCTGGGCCTGCTACCAGCCCAAGCACCTGCTGACTCTCCTTTAGCTGGGGCTGTAGCCACTTTGAATTCCCATTTATTGTGTTACTTTTGTTTTGCTAAAGATTTCCTGTTTTCTTTTAGTCATCACAAGTCTATGAGTTCTAGGACCTTTTATTGTTCCCATTATGTGGACATGGGGCCTAAGATTCAGGGAGCTTAGATCACCTGTCCCAAAGTGAAACAGCTGAAGACTGTCAGTCAGATCTAGACTCTAGTTTCCTTGTACACTGACTTTTTGGATAAAACTCAGTTTGAGGAAACTTGTGACTGGGCTGCCTGTCATGGTCAATGAGCATCTTTGCTGGCCAACCAATGCACGCCTGGGACTGTAAGAGGCCTCAGATTCCTTCCCAGTATCCCGGGAACTTCTCAGGTTCATTGTTGAGGTCACTGGAAAAAGAGCTTGCCTGCCTTGGTTCAGGCTGATTTGTTTGATCACTGTCACAGCCTTAGGAACCTGAGTATTGATTGGCATGGGCTTGGCGATTCCAAGGTTACTTGGAAAAGGGTACCACAGACAGCTAGTGCCTATCCAGCGCTTTTGCTGCCATGGCTGTGGTAGTAAGCATCTTGGGTACAGAGCAGCTAGTTCCCTGGGGGAGTCTGATGGCTGCCTCTGGGAGACCACAGTAGAGTCAAGACTCTACAGTATGTCAAAGTCAGGAACTTCAGCAGGCCTAGGGGTCTGTAGAATTCCCTCCAAGAATCTTCTGGAGGAAGAAACACTAGCTCAGAGTCCCCCAAATGGGAAAGAGTCCTCATATGACACAACCACACTGTGGGTACCATAGTCAGGTTTGTGGCACATCCGGCTGGGTTTGGTGGCTATAGAAAACAAGGCTGTGAGTAGAAGAGCCTTTTTTGGCATGTAAGGTGATGAACACTGAAAGTTTGTCCTGCACTGATGTGTTCCCAGGACATAGGACTTTCAGTGCTAAAGCCAGGAAAGCCTTGAGTGAGCCAGCACAAATCGTAGTTATAAGTGACAGTCCAAAATCCTTTAAAACAAAACCAAAAAATAAAAAACATAAAAAAACCCACCCATGGTCTTTCCATAGCCCAGGTTGGTCTAGAATTCATAATCCTCCTGCCTTAGTCTCTAGATGGACTACTACTGTGCCTGGCCTCCAGTACAATCTTGCTTTGATCTAGCTCAGTCCTGGTGGAATGAGAGGTTAAGATTTTAAGACAATTGAGAACAGAGTTCTTTAGTTGTTGGTTTTTACATTTCTTTCTGCAGGGGGCACAGAGGTGTAAGGAGGAATGAGACAAGGTCTTGCTCTGACTGTCCTCAAACTCTTGCTCTTAAGTGCTGGGATTACAGACATACATCACCATGACATACCTGCCAATGCCCATACAGGTATATATGCCTAACCCCTGATGTAAAAATGCCCTTTCCAGCCGGGCAGAGGTGGCACACATCCTTATTCCCAGAACTCAGGAGGCAAAGGCAGGCTAATCTCTCTGAGTTTGAGGACAGCTTGGTCTACAGAGCAAGCTCCAGAACAGCCAGGGCTGTCACACAGAAAAAGAATACTCTTCCCTTCACAGCACACCCATCTTACAAACTGGAAAGAAACATTCCTGTGTCACATAGTTTTGCTAAACTCTGAAAAACTGTACCTGAGTTATTTATTTACCAAGTTGGGTCAGTCATTTAGTGGGGGGCAGATGGGAGAATCATAACATATCATTGATGGTTTATTGACCAGACTAGTGACAAAACTGTGACATTAACTGACAAATGTTTATCACTAAGTAAAACCTCTACTGATAGAGTCCTTTGGTTGTTACCGAAATGTTATTTGAAAGGGGGGCTGTGAGCCCATAAATTGATAGAACCTTGGTTGTTATATCATTGTCTTAATTCTAGTCACAGTGTGGTGTCAAGATTCTTGGTCCAAGTGACAATCCTTCTAAGTTGCCTTAAGTGCTAGTGGAGTCTATTGGTGTTTTCTAGGTATGCCATGGCAGGGAGCAGGTGCTTAGAGACAGATGGCAGGAATCTGCCTCCTTCCTCCTGGTCTCCTCCTCAGCAAGTTCTGGGTGCCTGTTGTGTCTGTAAGCTTAGCTGTCCAAATGGGAATAGAGAGTTCCTTCTCTTTTTCTTTTCTTTTCCTTTCTTTTCTTTTCTTCTCCCTCCCTCCCTTCATCCCCCCATCTCTGTCTCTGTCTGTCTGTCTGTCTGTCTGTCTGTCTGTCTCTCTCTCTCTCTCTGTGTTTATTTTGCCTGTTTTTATGTTTGTTTGAGAGTGTCAGATCCTGGAGTTACAGACGGCTGTGAACTGCCATGTGGGTGCTGGGAATTGAACCCAAGTCCTCTGGAAGAGAAGGCAGTTAGGTACACGTATCATGATCCTATTCATTCTTCATTAGATCTCCTTTTCTGCCCAGACCCTGCATCTTCTGCAAGGATCTTCATAGCTTCTAAGATTCAGTGAAAAGTTATTATTCCTGAGCCTGAGGGCTGAAGCAGTGGCCACTGTACAAGGGGAGTGTCCTCCTCTTCTACTGCCCTATGCATCCTGGAAGCAGGAGAACACTTTGGCTCTCAGTTGCCAGGTCAGCCAGGTCTTGTGTGTGAAGGGTACATTCTCATAGGCCTCAAAGTACTTCAGACTCTGTTCCTTCCCATCCAGCCTGGGAGCACAGGCACTGGGTCATCCTTGGTGAGCAGACCCTTCAAATGCAGACAGTCAGGACCTAAGACATGAGTAGTTATCTCGAGGTAGTAGGATGGCAGGGATGGGTGGGAGGGGAGGGAATGTCTCAGGCTTGGGAGACTGTCTTGAGAGGGGCTCCTGAAAGGTTGAGTGAGTAGCTTGTGCTGGCACAGAGCTAGTTGTTCAGTGAGGTCTAGGACCCTAGGCACTAGGACCAGATCCCACTAAGCCTGAAGAACCACACTAGGGAATAGAGACTTTATGCTGCAAACAAACAGTAGGGGCCCTTTATCATCAGGTGAAGAGTTAGAGGTGGCAGCCACTCAAGACAGCAGCCATTCCCTGGTGGGTTACTGTGCACCATTCCCTGGTGGGTTACTGTGCTCCATACCCTGGTGGGTTACTGTGCTCCATACCCTGGTGGGTTACTGTGCACCATTCCCTGGTGGGTTACTGTGCACCATACTCCGGTGGGTTACTGTGCACCATTCCCTGGTGGGTTACTGGAATCCAAGTTTATTATTGCAATGGCCCTTCTCTCAGTAGCACATATCTACATGCTATCTGTCTGTACCTTTGCTCTCTTCACTTCAGCTCTCTCCTCTTCTTCCTGCCCATCCAAATTCCTAGCTCTAGCCTTACATTGCTGCTGCTTTGATACAGATTGGCCCAGTGGCTTTAACCAGTCAGACTCTCATGCTGTTTTGTAGTGTCTGTTCCTTTCTGGGAGTGGATTAGCCACCAGGCAATGTAGCTTCTCCAAGCTTCATCCTGATCTTGAGTTAGAGCTCCAGAGAGCTGGCTAGGGTTCAACAGGCTTGTCATTTTGCCCTAAGAAATTGTCTTAGGGCTGGAGAGAAGGCTTGGTAGTTAACAGCACTGACTGCTCTTCCAGAGGATCTGGGTTCAATTTCTAGTACCCACGTGGCAGCTTACAACTGTCTATACTCCAGCTCCAAGGCTTCTGACACCTTCACATAGATATATATGCAGGCAAAACATCAATGTAGATAAAAGAAATTAATCATTAAAGCAAACTTTAAAAAAAAAAAGGAAATCGTCTTAGTTTGTGTCCATCTGCTTGTCTTTCCACATGTGTACATATGCTTCATGAAGACAGGGGTTCATGGTTTGTTCAGCTGGGGATTGTCCAGTCTAGCACCAGAGCATAGTTAAGTGGCCAGCAAATACAAGTCACAGGGCGAACCAAGGAGGTGCTCCTGGGCAGCCTTTTCTAGTAGAGCCTGTGCAGGAGCTGTGGCTTTTTCTAGGGCAGATGGCTCTGCCTACACCCCCACCTTGTATCCTAGGCCTTGTCCCACTCTCTGGCCTGGTTTGATGTCCCTGAGGGGATTTACCAGAATCACACTGTCAGTACCTTCCCCTAATCCTCTAGTCTGATCCACCTTGTATAGGTTGCCTCTTGCTTCTGCTGGCCACAGTGTTAGACACTGGCCAAATGAGTTCAAGGCCCAGAATGAGACTTTATGATGACTGTCTTGAGGATCTCAGGTCTGAGTAGGCCTAACAGACAGTGTCCCAGCTTCTCTCTCATACCTAGGATGTTATGGTCTGGAGGTGAGTATGATTTGGGGACGAATTTCAAGTTCTCCTGTCATGCTGTGTACCCCTTCTCCCAGTCCAGCTTGTGGATGAGTTTCTGGATTTTTCCAATAAGAACATCCCAGAGGCATATAGAATACATGACATTAGATTCACAGTCAGCCCCAGAAACTGCCTGCTGAAGAGAACTTGGGCTTGAGGTTTCTTTCTCTAAAATGGAGGTAACATTAATTCCATTGACACAGGCTTTCATGAACTGTTGGGGCAGAATTGTGAAGTAAGACCCTTGGGAAAGCAAGGTCTGGGGAGGAGGCAGATTTGTTTGTATCCACAGTCCTTAGTGATGAACCTCTGGTGAACTGGTTGCATGCTGGCAGAAGGCTACAGGTTTTTAGTTTAGGCATGGCAAGCTTGCCCGTGTGCAGGGATCTGATACTGAGATTCGTATCTGCTGGGCTTCTCTTGAGAGTTGACCTTCCTTACCTAAGACCCTTCCTTACCATAGGATACTATTTTCATGCTTCTTTTATTTTTCTTGTTGTTGAATATCTTTATTCTTTGGCAATTGCAAATTGAGTATATTAACTCCTGAGTTCTTCCTCCCACATCCCCTTTTGCCCCCCAACACATCCTCTCCTACCTTTGCGTTCTTTTCTTTTCTTTGTAACCTGAATCCAGTTAGTACTGTCTGCTGGGATGTTGACCTATCTTGTGGGTTAATCTTGTGCCAGTGACCATAGCTGCAGAGAGTTCATTAGTGCAAAGGCCTGTCATGGCCAGAGGAGCATTTCATAGCACCTTCACCCTCAAGGGTGTTACCTTAGCATTGGAGGGAGTTCATGGCTCATGAGGTTTTTATTTTTTGGTTTGGTTTTTTATGTATTTGATTTCCTACTGGGCCCTCATAAGTTCATGTAAATGCAATGCTTATAAAAATATTGTTTCTATTTACTTCATTGCTTGGATTTTCCTTTTTCTTATTCTTGTTTGGGTTTTTTGTTTGTTTTGTTTTGTTGGTTGTTTTGTGTTTTTTTTTCCTTTGGCAGGGTCCTGTGTATTCCAGACTGGCCTCAAACTCACTATATAGTTGAGGGTATAGTTTTGAACTTCTGATCTTCCCGTATCTCTTCCCCCAAGTACTGGGATTTCAGATGTGTGATTGTGGCTGTTTTTATGTAGTGCTAAGATTGAATTCAAGGCTTTGTGCATGGTAGGCAGGCACACCATTAACTGAGCTACAGACCCAGCCATTGCTTGCATTTTTCTATAATAGACTGGGTCCAATTGCCTGGTTTTGATCATGGCTCCACCCATGCGGTGTAGGGCCCCTGGACCTATATCCTTCTTCATCTCCCCAGAGGACCAATTTTAGAGCTTGCAATAGTAAACTTACTTATCTTTAGAATGATACAATTCAGATAAACACACAGTTCAAGGGAAAAACACCACTGTAGCAATTGTTATCCTTGGAAGACAGTGATCTTTATGTGTTCTAGTTAAAGCCTAAAGTTAAGATTTTGTCTTCTGAAACTGATTTAGATAGAGACTTGGCACATGAAGTCTTAGCAATATCCATGCTCATCTAAGGGAGGGAATTCCAGTGCTCCTAGAAGTGGCAAGAGACATTATTGTGGGCATCCATTTCATTAGATACTTGCAAATAGTTGTCAATAGCAAACATGCTTTTATTTTAGCATTAGGTGGGGGGAAATGGCACAAAAATGGACTTAACACAAACAACAACTATGTAAGCAGAAGGAAAGTTCTAAGGAGTCACCTCTGGGTAGCAGAGCAACTGACAGTTTCCACTTCTCTTTTCCTATTGTCAAAGTTTTCAATCTCTTTAATGTGCATATTACATTACAAAATAGGAGGTTATTAGATTTGGTGTCTCTAAGATACTTTAATGACATTCTCTTTCAAAGCTTAGAAATGAGATACAACACTAAAGTACTAGGGCTTAATCCAGCCAGCTCCCCCCCATTACTCACAGCTAAACATACTTTGAGGGTCTTTTCCTAAAACATTATCCAAAGCTGTGTGCTTGGCACTGCAGAGACAAAAAGGCAAGGTTCAGGTGTAACTGTCATAGGGCTTTAACACTTGAAATCTGTACGCCTCTGTTACCAGCAGCAGACTTGGGAAATGTGAGCATGCTGATCAGTACCTTATCCACTCTATGCCAAGGAGCTTCTGGAGCTCAGTAGTGGTGTGTGACTGACATGTGCAACATCCTGAGTTTGACTGGGGACAGCAGGGAAGAAGAAAAAGGGTGGTGGAGGAGCAGGAGAAGGAAGAAGCAGCATCTGCCTGGCTGTAAATCCAATAAAAGACATGTGAGGCGATGTCAAATTGTTGTAAAGATATCTGATCTCTAAATTTAGCTATAGATTTAGGGCAGTGTCAAGGGGAATCCTAGCAGCACTCTTGGGAAAATTGGGACAGTTTTAAAATATCTGTGGAAATGTAGAAGGTTGAGAATGGCCAATATAATATCGACACATTGGAAGGCAAGACATTGGAGGGTGTACAATGCCACATAGCAAGACTTATGATGCTGCAGTATTAGACAGCATAGGATTGGCACAGGGTAGACAAATGGAGCAGGAGAATTAGAGCAACCACAGAGACTTATATGTGTGGTCACCTTACTAATGAAAAAGGTGATACTGGAGTGCAGTAGAGAAGTAAAGACCTCCTAGTAAGTGTGGTGGGCCAACTAGGTAGTGTATTAGTGTGGGCTGATACCTGATACTATCCACCAAAACCACTTCGAGATGTACTCCAAGTCTAAATGCAAAGGATAATTTTATTACAAGAAAACAGGATTCTTTGTGAACTTAGCCTAAGAAAAGATTTCCTAAGATTTGTATGAGTACTGTCTAGAAATAAACAAGGTGACTTAGTGGGTTAAGATGTTTGCTGCCTAGCATTATGACCTGTATTTGAACCTTGAGACCCACAGAGTAGGAATAGAGAACTAGCTCCCTAAAGTTGTTCTCTGAGTTCCACACACGTAAAGGCATATATGCAATTCACATGTGCACCAACACGTAAATAGTTAAATAAATAAATAAATATGTAAACAAACAAAATGATGTTTCAAAGTATTGTCTAAAGGAAAGGTTGGTAAATTTGATTCCATTAAAATGCAGAAGTCTGGTGAGGTAACTCATTGGGTACAAGCACTTGTTGTGCAAGCCTTACTACCCAAATTTGATCCCTAAACCCAGTATGGAAGAACTGACTCTTAAAAGTTATCCTCTGACATGTGTATTGTTATGTATGGTCTGTCCCCAACCCCCATAACACACACACACACACACACACACACACACACACACACACACTAATTTTAAAGGCTACTATAAACACAGGGAAAAGGCAAGCCAGTATTATGGGGGTCAAGTACATCCCTGTATGAATCAGCACTCATGATGTAAGCATGGTCATGTCAAGAACCCCAGTGCCTCAAACCAATGGAAATGGCAAGTTTTTTCCCGGGGTTAGGCTTAGGAGAATGGCAAGGACTTTCCCTGGTTGGAGTTCGGATGTTGACTGTGTATGCATAAAGTATTATTAGCTACAGTACGCTCCTTCCAGATAACTGCAGCCTGAGTCTGTTGCCCTATAGCTAGTCCTACCAAGGTTAGCTAACCTGCTTCCTCATTCAGCTGTATAATGCCTGGTTGCTGGTGTATCTCCATCAGAGTGCACTGGCCACCCAACCCTGGCTTTTCTGTACATACATCTGCTGTTTCTTCATTCCTGGTCTCCCCAGTCAGGTCAGTCTCCAATCTGTGGTCACAGTAGCACAGTTGGGGAAAATAGCTAGAATATTTATTATCCAGTAGAGGATTTATGTATAAAATAAAGGGCAGACAAACAGTTCTGTTAATAAGTAAAAGTCACCAAGGATAATAAAGTGGGCAAAGTCCTGTAATTGACCTGGCACCAAAGGTAAAAAGGGCTTCTCATGTCTGGTGTTGGAGTTTTTATTAGGTGATCAGTCATTGGCTCATTGGAGGTGCACCATCAGTCCAGATGAGAAAAGTTCTCTAATTGGATTTTTAAAAAAGTGATTACATAACAAAAGAATCCATCATAATAACAACTAGTAGTTTAGCTTCCCCACCCCCCACTTTTAGATAGGACAGGGTCTCATTATGTAACCCTGGGTTGGCCTGGAACTCACAGAGGTCCACCTGTTTCGGCTTCCTGAATGCTGGAATTTCTTTTAAATTTTTGAGAGAAGGTATCACTGTGTAGTTCATCCATACTGGCCTTGAACTCAAAGTATTCCTCCTACCTCAGCCTCCCTAGTACTGGATTACAGATGTGCATATCACACCCAGTTTAGTTTTTTTATCTCTCTTTTTACTTTTCTTTTCTTTCCAATGCTACCATAATGACAGGTGCTCTCTTTTTACATGGGGGAGGTCACTAAGGTACAGAAAGATGAAGTAGCCTGTTCTAATCACTAGGTTATTAGTGATGGAAACATAACTAGGTATTCTAGTTTAGGTGAGAGCAGACCCAGGTATGCTAATGCAGGTGTCTATGATACCCCACATACTTTTTTTACTTCTTGAGAAGTGATTCACAAGCTTTACTTCCTGTTCTTAAGTTCCTTGTACCTTTTCCATCTCATTTTTTTCTTTGCAGTCCTCTTTCCCTGACTATTTGGGACCAGCCTCGTATCACCTTCCAAAGTCTCTGGTATTATACTATCTAATAAGGGAGTTCATAACATCCCCCATCATAATGGCCACAGTGTAACAGTAGCAGCTAAGGCTTCTTAGTGTTATGAGCCCTGAATGCACCATGCTTGGCTGTTCATATCCTTTGTGGCTATTACTGTGTTTAGACAGAGCTGCAGAGAGGTGAGATGAAATAAATGCCTGTCCTAGACCACAGCTAGGAGGTGCCAGGGCCTGGGGTCAAACCCAAGATTATTGTATTCCAAGGCCTGATGAGCTCTTTAGCACAGCTCTGTGTTATAACTTGAACCCCCTACTTTACCTAGTCTTGTATACTACTGCAGCTTATATTAGTGGAGACTGCCTCTGCCTCATTCAGCATTTATATGGGCAGCACTTGCTGTGTACCAGCTATTCTGGAGTGTTTTCGAGTCACCAAGATCACTAACATGATTTGCCTGACTTGGAAGTTCCAGTCTACTCAGAGAGACAAACCATTGAGAACACACTGCTCTGTGAAGTAGCAGGACTGAGATGAGACGATCACAAGTTCCAGTTTACCTGGGCTATAGAGCCAGTTCAAGGCCAGTTGGGTCAAGTAGCAAGTACTTCACAGAGGGTAGAGGTACCAGTGATGAGGGAACAGCCAGGTCCATGGGGTTTGGAGGATGAGAGTGAAAAAGCCTTCTCCAAAGAAAGCTTTATTGAGAGATGGTAGCTTGAGCCTTGAATATGAGCAACAATTGCTGGTTGATAAGGCAGCAAGGGCAGTCTATTCAGACAGCCCACTCAGTTGAAGTCAGACCCTGTCTGCTGTAGTTGGAGGCCCTCAGAGTAGACGTACTCCCCCACATTGCTGCTTCCTAGTGAACCAGGAGTGTGATGTGCGATGCCACTGCATGCATGTTATCCTCCTGGATACATGTTATATCTACAGAGTGGGAAGAGTCTGCTTCTCCCCAACCTGCACTAGTAGCGTTACCTTGTTCCTGGGAGAGGGTCCATTGTCCTGTGCACTGTGTGGAGAGTGTCACCAATGGCCACAGTGGGAGTGGTGTAGCAACTGTCAAACTTTTCCAGAGAGGGGGTGTTGGAGATAGAGTTCAGTTGTAGAGCATGGGCTTAGCCTGTGTGAGGCCGTGGGATTGATCCTCAGCAACACATGCATATGTGCATGCACACACCACTTTAATCCATTCACCCAATAGCCTCATTCAGTAGGGCTGCATAGAGAATGGCTTAAAAGGTTAGGCAGGTACAGGAGGCCTGTGAACCACAATTTGGAAAAGTGTTCCTTGAGCCTAATGGAGGGTATGTACTGGAATCACAGTGGACACACAGATTTGTAACTAGGTCCTACTGTTTGTCCCAGAACTGTACAGGTGCTGGGTTACTTTAGAGGAAAGTGGGCTTTGTGTCTTCATGTCCAGCACTGTGTTCCAAGGTTGGGTGATTTATCTTTTTGGAGGACTTTGCTACTTACTGCATGTTAAAAATTGTACTGCAGGCTGGACATGCATGGGACCCTGAGATGAGAAGATCACAAGTTCTAGGCTTCCTGGGCCACAGAGCCAGTTCAAGACCAGTTGGGTCACATTACTGAGACCCTGTCTCAAAATAAAATGTAGTAATGAAAAATGGGGAGGTGGAGGTTGTGGTTTGGTGGCAAAACCTTATTTAGCTAGCTTGCCTGAGGCTGTAGGTTCATTCCCCAGCACAGTGAGAACACAGTTGAGGCTGTCCTTAAAATTGTATAAAAGGCCGGGCGTTGGTGGCGCACGCCTTTAATCCCAGCACTTGGGTGGCAGAGGCAGGCGGATCTCTGTGAGTTCGAGACCAGCCTGGACTACAAGAGCTAGTTCCAGGACAGCCTCCAAAGCCACAGAGAAACCCTGTCTCGAAAAAACCAAAAAAAAAAAAATTGTATAAAAGACAGCCACAGTGTTACTACAAAAAGCCAGCCCAGCTGCAGGGAACAGCTAGATGTAATTACTCCACCTCCAAGGTCTGCTTTCCTGGACTGTAGGAGACATACCCCCTCTATTCTCCTCCTCTGGCTCTCCCACCCTCACTCAGAAACTGAATGTGTCCCTGAAAGATGTCTCAGCCATCTCTTATTGAGCCTGTTTTTCCTTCCTAAGTAAGCCTAAGGCTCTGACAGGTGAAGTTGCCTGGACTTTGGCCTCTCCCACCCACTTCACTTTAGATTTAGCACATGAGATTGTTCCCCTTGGACAGGAGTTACTCATTCTGTCCCACTGAGTCCTAGTTTCCATTGTGCTGCATCCCCAAAGTAGTGTTTAGTGTCCTAGACTGTGGGGTTCACTGCCTCTTGGAATCTCAGCGCCAGCCTTACTTTGAGTCCTATGTCAGGTACTTGGAATTGACCAGTGTCACTCTTGGCATCCGTCACTGTGGACGGTGAGGTCTGCCACATTTGCTCTCTAAATCAGAATCCCCAAGTGTACCTAGGAGCCTCTGATTTTGCCTGCTCTGTGGTTCTCTTGCATCCTGAAGTTTTCGGGTGCTGGTTTCAGGGCTTGGCAGTGCTCTTGCCTCAGTTGCACAGGCATGTCCTGCCGTTTTTTCTTAGGTGGTGACTTCTATCTGCATCTGAATGGAAATTGTACTAACAGAAACTTAAACAACACAGCTGTGCTATGAGTGTTGCCAATGGCCCTTGGGTCTGGCTTTCAGGTCAGTTTGTATAAGCTCTTGTTTCTTCCCTTTCTTCTAGGTACCTGTACCATGTTTTAACCAAAAACACCACCGTCACAGAACAGAACCGGAACCTGCTGGTGGAGACCATCCGTTCCATCACTGAAATCCTGATTTGGGGCGATCAGAATGACAGCTCTGTATTTGAGTAAGGCTTGCAGTTGTTTTGTTTTTCGATTCTTCCTCTTCCTTTTGAGTGTTCTTCCAAGTGTACACTATGAATCAGGAATTGGTGCTAATTCCATCTTGCCTAAATGTCTATAACAAATGTCCTTGAGAGACTGGAGAGGTACAAGTCCAAAATGGAAGAACTATGGAAGTGAGTTTCTTTAGAACAGGTGAAGATGTTGTGGATAGAATTCCAAGTTGTACTCTGTTATCTGTTCCATGGCAAGAGGAATGTCCCAGATAGTTAGATTCCAAATTTTCAGAAAGATCCTGCCCCAAGGGAGTTGCTGAGGGCAGCACTTAATGTGTTTATTTTTATTTTACTTACTGCTTTGCATGTGTATATATGTGGTATGTATGCATGCGGAACATGTGTGGGCATATGTAGGTGGGTGTACATGCATGTGTGCACACAGGTGTGCATGTTTGTGGAGATCAGAGGTTGATGTCAGGTGTCGTCCTCCATCACTTTTCACTTAGTTTACTAAAACAGGGTCCCTTGCTGTACCCAAAGCTGTTAATTCAATCTAGACTAATGGTTCTCAACTTTTGGGTTGTGACCCTTATAGAGGGATCAAATGACCCTTTCACAGGGGTCACCTAAGACCAGAAAATACAGATATTTGCATTATGATTCATGACAGTAGCAAAATTATAGTTATGAAGTAGCAACGAAAATAATTTTATGGTTGGATCACCACACCATGAGGAACTGTATTAAAGGGTCAAAGCATTAGGAAGGTTGAGAGCCAGTGATCTAGACTAACTAGCCAGCTTGTCTTTGGTATCCTCAGTCTCTGCTTCCCGAGGGCTTGACTTACAGGCAGGCTGCCATACCCACCTAGGTTTCACGTTGGTTCTAGGGATCTGAACTCATGCTTTTGAGGCAAGCCCTTTACCCACTGAGCTGTCTCCCTAGCCCCGAGTGTGTTGAGTGAGGGTGGGCAGCAGTGCTGAGCTTTGAGAGGACAGTCTAGCACATCCACCCCCTACCCCCGGGCCCACATGGAAGCCCTGGTGGTACCCCATATGCAACTGGTAGAGAGTGAGGGAGCCCATCTTATCCAGAGTTCACAAAGAAGTTTCTTCCCATCTTTACACTTCTTGAACCAGTAGGCTTAGGCCAGGCTATTTGCCTCCTTGAACTTCGGTTTCCTTATCTTTCAAAAGGAAAGAATGCTCCCTGTCTAATACCTGGCAGCATGACAGCCTCATGAATAATACAAGTGATAGACAGAGGTGTTCCCATTGGACAGCTTTTAGGCTGGAAACCAGGGTTCCACCGTACCTGTCTTGAAGTCTTAATGTCAAGGATTTGAAATTGGGGTATGGCAGCCAAGCATGCAGATTTTTATGTGTGTGCTGGTGTAGGCGTGAGTGTGGTACATTTATACCGAGGTGTTCACTTACCACGGTACATATGTGAAAGCCAGGGAACAACCTCAGGGGTGGGTTCTTGCCTTCCACCTTGTTTGAGACAGGATTTCTTGTTCACTGCTGTGTCTGCCAGGTGAGCTAACCTTTGAGCTTCTATGGAACTCTGTCTGCTTCCCCTCTCACTGTAGGAGCTTTGAGGTTAAAGGTGCACACTATCCCATCTGGATTTTAGGTGGCTTCTAGGGATTCAGGCTCAGGTCCTCATGCTTGTGTGGCAAGTATTTTACCCACTGATCTGTCTTCCCAGCCCAGGTTTCTAAGTTATCTTGATTTGTTTGCAGGACAGCTCTCAGTGGAAAATGCAAACTTCTTGAGTGTGAGCCTGAGACATGCCATGATCCCTGAAGGAAAAGATGGACACTTAAAGTGAAATGTGGTTTAGCAATGGGAGGGATTCCTTTGACAGGCCCATTAAGAATTTATTTATTTGTTGTTGAAATGAGAAAAACCTTGGGTTAGAGATTAGAGACTGTGTCCTGGCACTTTCTTTCTAGAATGGAGCCTGTTCGTCAGCTTAGAAAAACTTCTGAGCACCAGATGTGCTGGTGTGAGGCACATCTGTAACCCTAGTGCTCAGGAAGCTGTGATAGAAGAATTCTGAGTTTCAGGTCAGCCTGAGCTTAGAGACCCTGGTTCAAAAGGAAAAAAAATGTGCTAAGTGCTTCAAGTTTAGTTTTACTTTAGGTGAGGAGCCCGTACTATGCTATTTATTTGTTACTCAGTTGCTTTAGGCACTAGGGCCTCTGCCCAGTTGGCTCCTTTGTCCCTTGCTTTTTGAACATTTTCTTATTTCCTGGTACTGTAAGATACTCCTGACTCATCTTATATTTTTGATGCCCCAGACTCAACCATTTTCCCAAGTATTTTCCCATTCCCTTAAGAACTTTTCAAAAATCCAGCCTTGCAACTGGAAAGATGCTTGTCATAAAAACGTGAATTCGAATCCCCAGAACTTATATAAAAGTATGTGTGGTAGTACATGTTTGTATCTCAGTACTTGTGTGGTGAGATGGGAGGCAGAAACGAGAGTGCCTGGAAGATGGAAGGGAAGCCAGGTAGCCTGATAAATGCAGCAGCAATGACACTCAGCCTCAAACAAGCTAGCAGGTGAGGACCAACACCCAAAGCCTCGTAATGGCTTCCACGGGCCCCAACACAGACATACACATCATGCACACACAGATCAAAAACATCTAGCCTTGGGAGTTTCACATCAAATCTCCTAAGTCACCTCTGCAGCAAAATCTAGGCACAGATGTCTGGCAGCTTCCCCTACTGGCCACCCTTGGTATTGAGTGTGCTGATGATTCTAGCAAGTCACCAAAAGCAGAGGCAGACAATAGGACAGATGCTAGAAATGCTCTGGGGGTCAGTCAGAGCAGTGTATACAGGCAGATAGGATTCTGGAGTCAAAGTGAGCAAAGGATTTTTTAAGGATCATATTTTTTTTCATTCAAATTATGTGGCAGTGAGTTTCAGGCCACTGGTCCCATCCCTATGGAGTTGACCATTAAGGGGAAGGGGCGTCTAGAACTGAGCCACCCAGTAGACTCAGGTGACTACAGGGATCTGTCTGTCTGTCTCTCTCTCTTCTCTCCTCCTCCTCCCCCATCCCTCCCTCCCTCCTTCCCTCTCTTCCCTTTCTTCCCCTCCATTAACCTCTTCTCCTCCCCTTCCCTCTTTTCCTCCCCTCCCCTCCCCTTCCCTTTTTCAAGGTCTCCTATATTCCAGGCTAGCTTTGAGCTCATAGTTTAGCCAAGATGATTTTGTACTTCTGTTTCTCCTGCTTCTACTGTCCAAGTGCTGAGATTATAGGTGCATGCCTTGACACCTGCCTTATGTGATGCTGGGCAAGCATTCTACCAACTGAGCCATATCCCTAGCCTTTGATTGCTGAGATTTATTCAAAACTGATCTTGCTCAAATACACTGAACAAATAAATAGAAGCATCTTTCTTAAAGGAAGGGCACATTGAAGATCCCGTTTTTAACATGTACCACCACACCCCTCCCCAGGCCAGTTCCCTGGCTGTGTGTAGACATGTGTCCTTTGAGCATAAGAAAGGCAGAAGCAGATCTGGGGGGCTCTGTAGGGTCCCTGCACATCCATACCTTCACCCTTCTTCAACTTCTTTGAATAAAAGCAAGGAAGCTGCAAATTTGACAATGGAAGTGAAAAGCTCTGCTGTCACTCAGCCCTGCAGGAAAACCCAGTTTTTGTGCTTTCCTGCCCTTGAATATGGGAGTGCAAAGGAAGTAGGTTTTGTTGGGGAAGCTGAGGATACAGGTTGTGTAAGTGTTGGGGAACAATGGGCACAGGCTACTGTGTGGCCAATTAGCAGGTAAAGAGCATCGAATTCTGTCAGAATCTGTCTCACCATTTCATGGAACCAGCACTGGCTTTGCATGCTGACACAGGAAGAGTGAGAGTCAGAAGGCCATGCGTTGTCCTCAGTTGCAGTTGGCATCATGAGCACTGAAACTGTGCAGTCTAGTCTTGCCACTGGTGGCCATATATATAGGGCAAGCCTATACATATGAGCTGTGAGTATACCTACCCACTGACCCTTTGTTGTTCTCTCCCCAGCTTCTTCCTGGAGAAGAATATGTTTGTTTTCTTCTTGAACATTCTGCGGCAGAAATCAGGCCGTTACGTGTGTGTCCAGCTGCTACAGACCTTGAACATTCTCTTTGAGAACATCAGCCACGAGACTTCGCTCTGTAAGGATACTGTTTATCATTTGCTGTGTCCTGCCAGGTGTCAGGTTGTTTCATATGTCTGCTTCCCAAATACTCCAGTGGGCTTAGTGGCTTGGGCAGTAGAAATGTGTTTGCTCACTGTTCTGGAGGATGTGTATTCCATTTGCAGCTGAAGTCAGGACTGGTTTCTGGTGAGTGCTTTCTTCTTAGCTTGTAGACAGCCATAATCTCAGTCTGTTTTCTGTTACTATAACAAATTCTGAGATTAGGTAATTTAAAAAAATCTTTTTATTTCTTATGTGCATGGGTGTTTTGTCTGCACATGTCTGTGTCCCATTTAAGTGTCTGATGCCTGCAGAAGTCAGAAGAGGGCGTCAGATAGAACTTGGAACTGGAGTTAAAGATGGTTATGAGCCACCATATGGGTGCTGGGAATCAAACCTAGGTCCTCTGAAAGAATAGCCAGTACACTTAATTACTGAGTCATCTCTCCAGACCTGAGAAACTAGGTCATTTAAAGGAATGAGCTTTCTTTTCTTTTGGCTTAAGATTTTGAAGGCCAAGAATTTCAAAATTAGGCATCCACACCTTGTGAGGACATTTTTATCTCCTGACACTGCCTCAATTCAGGAGCAGAGGTTATGGCACATGAACCTTTGGGGACATTTTAGACTTTAACTGTACCCAGCCCTACCTGTGAGAGAGTGAGGTTAAGAGAGAGCTCAACCTTGGTCTCTCTGACTCCTATGGGTACACTAATTTTGTCAGGGTTAAACCCCACCTCACAACCTCATTTAACCTTAATTACTCTTGAAAAACCTGCCATCACATGTAGTCACACCGAAAGAGACACCTTCAGTCTGTGAATGTGTTGGGGGCAGTTCAGTATGTAGGGTTCTGTGAAAGACTAAGAGAGGGTTCTCTGCCTAGTGAGTCTGGAGTGGGTGTATTCCCTCTGCATGATTTGATTTTGAAGACCTAATAGCTGAGTAGTCATGGTCCATGCCCTCCAGCCAGCACTTTTCAGACAATTTGAGGAGGCCAGACAGGTTTTACCCCCACCCCTTCAGTTTTGCTGCCCAGAGAGCAAGAGTTTTACTCAGGCCTGCCCTCAGTTAGCCTAGTTTTTTTCTTCTGTTACATCCACCCCTGGGAGGCAGGGTTTGCTGGAGCTCTCTCTCATGGTGGCTCCAAGAAGGTTTGAGTCATGGATCCAAAGTGACCATTCTGGCAAGTCCAGAATAGAGGGGAATGAGCTCAGTGATCCTCAGTGGGCTGCTAGTATTTCTTGGGGATACTGCTGGCATCTGGAGCTAGTCTTGGTTGCCATAGTCCATCCAATACAGAGGGGCTGCTAAACATCCGGTGGTACCTAAGACAGACCTTCAGTAGATATTACCTAGCCCAGACCCTTATCAGTGCTGGGACAGAGTCAGCCTTACATTCTGTGCTCGCTTACTTACTCCAAATACAGCAGAGCCCAGGTCCTGCTCTGGAGAGTGAGAGAAATGGTGATACTGAGTTCCTGGGACAAGTCTGCAAGAGTCTGGTCTGGAGAGCTACTGTTTGGTCACCTCAGCAGTGGCCGCTAGGTGGTGCTGCCACCACAGAGACCTCCTGCCCTGACTGCAGTCTGGCAGATGGGGCTAATTCATGTCTCCCTGCATGGTTTCTCTTATTATCAGCTTCTGTTTTGCTAGATGCAAACCAAGTGTGGTTTCTGAGCTCTGAGGGGAGATCCAGCTCCACTCAGCCCAGGGCCCAGCCGAAACTGAACACCCAGGGATGTTGCTGAGGCTGCTGGGACAATTCCAGTCTTGAGTTTTTAGTATAGGGTCCCTTTGAGTTTTATTCTGGTGACCCTTTTGAAACCCATTTGGGCTAGGAATTAAAGACAGGTACTTTAGAAGTCTTAGCTTCTTAGTGTGGCAGCTTGAAGGTCTGACACACACACAGTGAAGCGGTCTCTGCTGGCCAGCTGGCATATCCATCACTTTCTAGGATGTCTAGTACAAGGTTGGTAGCTGTTATCACCGGTCACTGTTATGAACATTGGGAATTTAGCTAAGGCCTTGTGGTCTTTAGCCAGAACCCCACTTCCGCCACCACAACCCCCATGACCCTTCCTGCTGTCTGCACCTGTGTTGACTATTTTAGATGTATTCAAAAGTGATATGACATGGACATGTGTGGGGACCCTGCTGTGAGAAGCCTTGATAGACATATTTCTGACTTTCTGGACAGTTTATTAAAACATCTTTTTTTTTTTTTTGGTTTTTACGAGACAGGGTTTCTCTGTATTGGTTTCGAGGCTGTCGGTCCAGCCCAGCCTCGAACTCACAGAGATCTGCCTGCCTCTGCCTCCCGAGTGCTGGGATTAAAGGCGTATTAAAACTTCTTTCAAGGCAGTTTTTCTCTATGTAGCCCAGGCTGACCTCAAATTCTTGGTCCTCCTGCCTCAGCCTCAATGTGCTAGGATTACAGTTATAAACCACTATGTCCACTGCTTTTGTTATTATTTTAGAAAAAAAAGGAGTCATTGTAATGCAACAAAACTTCATTACAAAAGTGTTGTCAGGTGTCTGTAGCCTCCCACCCTAAAACTCAGCCACATAAACCATCCCATCTTCTGTTGTCCCTGCATGTGGCCCTCCATGCAGCTGCGTTGTTACCAAATGATGACTGTGGGCATCTAGGTGCTTTCCAGGTTTTCACTATTACACTCTTACAGGGAGCTGCACAGAGCCATTGCACCGTTTGTTTGGTGACCTAAGTGACAGAGGCCCAAGAAACTGAGATTACTTACTGACTCCCAGGTTTATTATAACAGAGTACCACAGGATGTCAGCCACGAGTGATAGGGTAGAAAAACACCAGCCACATAACAGGCCTCCCCACTCATCCCTGGTGGCTCCATAACCCCACAGAGCTGTCTTTTGGGGGGACTTAGGAAAGTCCCTATAGGGAGCAGATGAATGCTGTGCACAGCTGTCTAAGATGGAGAATGTGGCCAGACTCTTTTCACATACCTGAGGCTGCTAGCTTTTGTGCCATTTGTGACCAAGGGGCCACTGGCCTGTAAATACAGAGCTCGCTAAGATGTCCTACCTCCTTTTTTATGTCAGCCCGTTGTCCTTCCCCAGTTGTCCCCAACCACATCGTGACAAGCATTTCAGTTATCAAAAGCACCTAGGTTTTGTGTTACATGGGAAATCATAGGTGGATAAATAAGTTTTGGAAGTTTAAAGAATGGAATAGTACATAGTGACAAAGAGGGGGAGTTAGTGTGGCTACTACACACGACAATATAACAACACTCTGATGTGGTGATGACTGAGAGGCCAGACACAGGCAGCACTCATCCTGTCTGATTCCTCTCTGTAAGGATCACAAACAGGCACACAGGTCTATAGAGACTGAGGAATTAGAGTGGGCCCTGCCTTGAAGGGAGATGCTGACAGGACGGGTATGAACCAGCTTCCTGAGGAACTGCAAATGTATCGTGTCTTACCTGAATGGGCCCTACAAAGCATACATCTGTATAATGTCCCTCAAGCCAGACACCCGAGGTTCACATGCTTCTGTGTTAAATGCATATGCATAGGAACTTGAGGTTATGTATAGTTCTGTTTCCACATACAGCAAGTTTACCTATAGCACTTGTGAACACGACTCATTTAACAATGTGTGAAGATTTTTGGACCCCACCCTACCCTCCTGGCCTCTCTTGGAGCTGTCCCTCAGAGCTGTCTCAGGAACTGTCACTATCAGGGACAAGAGGTCAATCTGGCTACAATATCTCACACCACACTGCTCACTAAGGTTGGTTTGACTGATCTTGTTGGCTAGGTAAGTGGTGATAGCATTGATGCCCTTACCACCTTGTGTATCCCTTCGTAAGGTGTATGCTCTGTTGACAAGGCCAGCCTTACCAACTGAGGTAGACATCTTCAGTCAAGGTGCTCCCCTTAGAACCACCAAGTGATGGTTGCGGAATTAGGTTCTGAGGTGGTTAACCTGGCCCTAGACATATGATAGGGATGTAGTGGCCTTTATGAAATTGTCACTAGATAGACAGATTGAAGACATATGCAGCCCTTCCCTGGCATTCAGGCATGACAATGTCTTTTGATGACCATGTAGGGCAGCTCCTTATTAAAATGAGGCACCTTTTACTCTCATTTGCAGGTGGCATGTGACAGCTACCCCATGCCTGTTCCTCCTGCCTTCGACTCTATGCTGAATTTTGCTAGCAGTGAACACAAAATTCACATGAGTTTGTCCCTTTTGGTTCACAGAGGAGGCCACAGACTTCTCCCTGGAAGGACTGTGTGCTTGCAGGTGGCCTACCTAGTACCTGATTTCTTTGATGGGTAGAGGTTAAGCTGCCCATTCAGCAAGTTGAGTTCCTGTGCTTATTACCTAACAGCCTTTGCTGGCATTTTCTTCTAGTACAAGCTCACCTGTTTGACTCGTGTTTTCTCTCCTAGATTATTTGCTGTCTAATAACTATGTAAATTCGATCATTGTCCATAAATTTGACTTTTCTGATGAGGAGATCATGGCATATTACATCTCGTTCCTGAAAACACTTTCGTTAAAGCTCAACAACCACACTGTCCATTTCTTTTACAATGAGGTGAGTGTTGAGCAGCAGGTGTGTCAAGCTAATCCCAGCATGCTAGCCTTTGCTTTGCATGGTCAGGAGTTTGTCTACAAAGTACTTTCCACAGCACAGGCTTTGGCATACTTGAAAATAATTTTTTGTTTTTAAATGTGTGTGTGGGGGGGATGTATACATGTGTACAGTATTCTGGGTACATGGAGGCCAGATAAGGACTCTGAAAATCCTCCCTTGTCATTCTCTGCCTTGCTCCTTTGGATCCCTTCCTGAACCTGGAGCTTGTGTTTTTCAGGTAGGCTGGCAGCCAGCAAGCCCCAGTGATCCTACTTTCTCTGCCTGTCTCAGGCACATGTGAGATCATGTTGGGTTGCTACATGGGTGCTGGGGTTGGAACTCTGGTCCTCTTAACTGCTGAGCCACACATACTTTTTTTTAATTGAACAAATTACCTTTCTGTTCTCAATGTAAAATTCAGTTTACTTGGTAGGGAGGGGAAATATCCAGAGGTTATCCTGTTGAAAACAGCAGAAACTCCATTTAGAGATGACTTTTTTACTCCGTACTGTGTGACCTAAAGAACTTGCAGGCCTCTCTGAGCCCCCTCCTTTGAGAAATGAGGTGAAACTATGTAACTGTAATGGGTTTTAGGGATTGGAATAAATGAGATGGAGAGTTGTGTGAAATAATACACTTGTTGTCCTTGGAGGCCTGTGTCCCTCACATTCCTTGGGAGAGCTATTAACATCTTAGATAATTTCATCATGTCTACGCTAATAGCTCAAAGGAGCTTGAGAATACTTAAAAGTACAGACACAAACTGTGCTGGGCCTGTTCATACCAGCTCGCTGTACCGGGGACCCAGGCTTTCCCAACCTCCTGCTCAGTAACTGCAACATGCACCTGTTAAACTGGGTCTCATATGGCCACAGGGTGGCTGCTGCAGCTCCTGACATCACATAGTCACATGCTACCATCAGAGTATCAAATATCACTTCCTTTCCTGTATCCCTTTTGGGAACATTTCCTCAGAAAGTCTCCCCAGACTTCTCCCTATGTCTCACTGATCAGAATTGCATCATATTCTTGTTAGTGTGTCTGGACTTTAGGACTGGCTTAATAGGACTATTTTACAGTGTCCAAAGAGCTAATGTCCTGAAGTCTAGATGGGGTTGGAGGACCTGCTTTACTGTTGGGGTGGTTGACTGATGCTGGCTGTGCATGGAGGCTGACTGTCACACAGCTACATGTTTGTGTGGCAGGTATCTCCTGAGTGGTTGTCACACATGCGCAAAGCCTGTTTTGAAGTCAGATCACAATCCCAAGATTTTTTTCTGAATTTGGGCACCCTCATTGCTATGGCAACAGTCCAAACCTCGATTTTCATGGTTCAATAGTCTCTCAGGAGGAAATACTAGCCAGGAGCCATAAAACATGTATTCACTTGAGGAATGAACACAATAGAGTCCTGTCTCTGGCATATAGTAGGTGTTTGGAAGCGTGTCCAGGGAACAGCTTTCACAAAGACTCTCCAAGTGGAAGAGAACCCAGAGCAGAGGGATGGCCAGTGTGTGTGTGTGTGTGTGTGTGTGTGTGTGTGTGTGTAAGCGCACATACGTGTGCACTTCCTTTTCAGCCTGAGCCAGGGCAGTAGCTGCCTCCTTTTAGATTCATCCTTGATTGTCAGTCCTCAAAAGTGGCATTGTCCCTATAAGACAGTTGTTGCTTTGAACTTCCAGCTCCATTCCAGGAAGGACTGACCTAGAGGATCTCCACCACCATGTCTCCCCTGAGCCACTCCTAAGCTGGGTCCCTGAACTATGTTGAAACATTGGTCACAGGAGGGCAGCAAAGTACACTGCAGGCTGCTTCTGCTTTGTCTACTCAGGCTAAGGCAGTAGATATCTTTCTTTGAACAATTTCATTGGTTCTCTTCATTCCATTTTAACAGCAAGAGACTCCTGAGAAATTCTGCCTCCCTGATAATGGAGAACGGTAGAGCAGCCAAAAGTTGCTGAACTTAGTCCAACTTAGTCTACTTGAGTAGGGTCTGACGTCACTACACTGTCTTCTGTGCTCTGAGTTATCAAGTGCTAGGCTGAGCACTAGACCAGAAATGACCTCATCTCATCCTAGAGCCTAGAGAGTAGGTGCTGTTACCCCTGTTTTATAGATGAAAAAAATGAGCTTGGAAATTTCTCCTCACACAGCTAAAGGTGATAGATAAGATCAGGAAACTATGTGACATTCTGTGGACCTTTTCTCTCCCCTGACTTCCTCACCTCCCTCATGGTGACATCATTGTTTTCTTTTATTACAGTCTGACAAACTTCAAAAAGATTTGGGATATGCCTGTCCTGTGGATTTGTAACTTTTGGATCCATTTTCTGTTTTAGCACACCAATGACTTTGCCCTGTACACAGAAGCTATCAAGTTCTTCAATCATCCTGAGAGCATGGTTCGTATTGCTGTGAGAACCATCACCTTGAACGTCTACAAAGGTAAGTTTCCTCATGCACTCAGGCCTCAAGTGCTGGCTCCCATGCACCAGAGCACAGTTCCTGAGTTACTGGAGAGGTTGCCTAGTGTGAGCCATGAGTGCTTGTCTCATAGTAGGCTTGCAGGCACATCACTGTTCCTTATGGACATCTTTGTACTGCATGTTCTAATATGGCCTCCTACTGCTGTCACACAGGATATCCTGAGAAGTCTGTGTAGGATTTGGAGTGGTCATGGGATAGTTGGATGAAGCAAAACTGTCTTGGGATTTTTTTTTGCTTTCAATTTTTGTGTTTTTGCTTATAAAATATACTATATTATGCTGTTTGTTTTATATTTCATCTTTAATTATGCATGAGAGTATTTCACATCACAAGCAGCAGGGGGCAGTATTGTATTCTCAGCCAGTGCTAACAGATTCCTCCTTTCTCTCAGGATGTTCTTAATGTTCCATACAGTTTCCAACAGGGAACCTTTCCAGGAGCCCTGTCTGTGCTGTCATACAAACTGGCTGCAGGCTTTTGGAACTGGAACTGCCCCTGTAAGACAATACCTAAAGCCTGGTTAGTTTCTTTGTAGTAACCACAGTGAAACTGGGCCTCTATTATTTGGCCATCAAAGGCTTTGATTTGTGTTACTTGAGATGTCCAGTTGGGGGCCAGGGGAGACTCCCAGCCCTGGGATTACTTTAAATTTAAGAGCCTTTCTCAGAGCCTAATAGGGTCCAGCCAGAGGTCAAAAACTGAGGGTCTATAGACCTGCACCAGCCCTTAGACACATTTTAGATGGCTCAGATGGACTTGAAAAAAAAAAACATGAATAGCCAGGCCTACATAGAGAGGCCTTGTCTCAAGAATAAATATAAATATAAACACACACACAGAGTACATATTTAAAAATTTAGAGCTTTTGCACACTATGCATTTCTGACTTGAGTATGTATTTGGCTGTTCTGGGCTCACACTCCCATGGGGAAGTGTTAAAAGGCTGGAAAGCAACTGGTCCTTTCTAGGCTGATCTGACTCCCCAGTTTGCATTCCCAGCCTTCCGACTTCATTCACTGTGAAGCTGTTGACCTGGCAAACTTCTGAGTTGCGACCTTGATTCCACTGCTCTATGCACTCTGTTTTCTCTTGCTCTTCTAACTGTGTCTTTTGGTTTAGATGCCTCCTGCCTAGGCTCTGTCCCTCTGGGCTGCTGTCTCACCTTCCCAGTTCCTAATCCTGTTAACTGTTGTCTGTTTTTGCCTTTCCTCCAATGCCGATTCCTGTTCCTTATTCCAGTGTCATGTAAGTTATTAACCCCTGGTTTTCCTCTTTCTGAATTTGCCTTACAAGTAAACACAGAGACTTGTTTTGAGAGTGCTGCATTCTCAGTGTAGTCAGGTCTTGCCCATTGCTGATATGTAGCCTCTCCAGTGCTACCTGCAATTATAACAATAACAATTGAGTGTGTTAATTGAGAGAATAGCACCAGCACTGCTTTGTTTGATGAATAAGATCAACATTTCCAAGCATTTCCAGGAAAGACAGAGAGTCTCAGATGGTAGCAAGGCTTTTTCATGGTGGTTTGGGTTTGTTTGGGTGTTTTGTTTTATAAAACTGTCCTGAGTTATTTTGGTAGCTCACTGTTTTTCTTTTTCTGTGAATCTTCTCAGTGGATAACCAGGCCATGCTGCACTACATCAGAGACAAAACTGCTGTCCCATACTTCTCCAATTTGGTGTGGTTCATTGGGAGTCACGTGATTGAACTTGACAACTGTGTGCAGACAGATGAGGAGTAAGTAATGCTCCAGTGGTCTCATCAGAAACCAGGGTGGTGAAGGGAACATTCTATTTCCACCCAGGAAAAGTGGAGAGGAGAGCAGCCAGGCCCCTGCATAAGCCAATTAGAGACTTCAGACTACAAAGGGTTCTGCTCACCTGTTGAGGACATGCCTCTAGATGGGTGCTGACTGGGGACAGTACCTCCCTAGCTGGGCTGCAACGCAGCTGATCAGATGAGCATGTGTGAATCACCAAAATGTAGAGCTGGGCAGATGGTTCACTTGCTAAAGCACTTGCCTCATAAACTTGAGGACCCAAGTTCTAGCCCCAGGACCCACATGGAATGCTGGGTACAGTGGCCAAGTTAGGCAAATCCCTGGAAGCCTTCTCGCCAGCTCGGTGAGTTCCAGACCAGTGAGATACCCTGTCTTACACCAAAGGTATCAGTGCCTGAGCTATGACTCCTGAGGTTGTCTGCTGACTTCCAAGCCTGCCATGTGTACCTACACACAAACACATGTACATATACTCTATTCTCCCTTCAAACAGACACAAAATGGTGAAAATGTGGTCTGTCCATGCAGTGGAATAGTATTTAACCATTAATGTCTGAAGTGCTGACACACACTATGATGTGGATAAACCTCAAAAACATTGCCCTGAGTGAAGGGAGCAGACCCAGCCTGTGATTTCACTGCAGTGCCCTGAAGGGACAGCTCTAAAGAGAGAGTACACTGTGGTTTCCTAGGGGTGGGGCATAGGAAGAGGGGGCATTTCTGAGACGGTGGGGACAGAAAGCCGCTACTGATGAGTACAGGGCTTTTGGCAGATAAGATCCAACGTGTTCTCAAATCAGATGTGATGAACATACACGGGTCTTGTAGAGTACTTGTTGAGACCTTGAGTTCAATTTCTAGCATCTTAAAAAAAAACAAAAATGTTAAAACCCATTATATATGTGAAATGAATGTTATTGTAAGTGAATCATGTCTCAAGAAAAACTTTAAGAAATAGTTTAAGATGGTGGTGATGACTGTCCTCAGAGTGATGACTTGACGTTCCATATTGGGCTTTTCTGTCTTGGTACTGTTGACTATCTGTTGGAACTGGGCACTTCATTGCTGTGGTTCCATCTTTGCCTTGCAGAATGTTTAGTAGCCTCAATGGCCTCTTCTATGCATTAGTGGCTAAAGGCACCTCTCCAAGTCAGGATAACCAAAAATGCCTCCTGACATTACTTTACCCTCAGCCGAGAACCACTGCCCCAAATAAAGGCTTGTAAAAATATACTTAGATGGGGTCAGGACACTGGAGGGATCCAGAGAGGATATCTTCCTGAACAAGGGGGGGCAGGCAGCATGTGCAGTCTAATATTGGGAAGTAAGCAAGGCTACAGAAATGGTGGGGCTGAGGAAGCTTTCTGGAAAATGAGAACCCATGTGAACCACAGCCTCGGATATAACCGAGGCACTATCCTCCAGAAAGAGCAATGTGCTTCAGGGAAGGACATGAACTCATAGTTTGTGTTGATCTGCAATGACCACTTATGATAATGTCAGTTCTAGTTACTCAGCAAATACTGAGGGAGACAATAAGGAGTCAGAGTTCTGTGGTGATGGAGCTCAGTGAGCAGCATCTAAAAAGGCTCAGATACAGAGTACAAGTCAGTGCATATTTCACAGAAGGTTGGGAGGGGACTACCTGCAGAAAGAACCAATGGTTAAGGTTTCCTCAGCTGGGCCTGGTAGCTCAGGCCTGTCATCCCAGATATTTGGGAGGCTTAAGCAGGAAGATCAAAAGTCAAGGCCTGTCTTGGCTACATAGAGGGTTCAAGACCACTGTCTGTACAACTTAGTAAGACTGTGTCTCAAAATAAAGTAAAAAGAAGGCTAGGGATGTATCTCAGTGGTAGAACATGTGCCTAACCCATTAGTCCCCGGTATTATACATACAATTCCTTCTCTGGGTTGGGGAGCTGCTGAGTCAAATCTGCCTGATGCCATTAAGCCCACACATGTACATTACTTCAGTAAAGTTCTAAAGAAAGTGAGGTTTGTTAAAAGCCAGTTTTTGATGGCATCTTAAAGGGTTGTGTGTGCCTGTTCTGGGTCTCTGGTGGGGTGGTTCATAGATTATTATATTTTGGCTTTGCCATGTGTATTTCCTACTGGTATCTAGTGAAGGTATTTATAGTATGTAGTAACTATCCTGAACTATGTGAAAGCAAGTCTGAGCCTGCTATAACTTACCTGCATTATATGTGTTACTTCTAGAAGAATATTAAGCAAGTTTTAGATCAACTGGGAGTGGGAGGGAAAAACATGTAAACCAAGTTGTCAGGTGGTAAGTCCCAAATGTCAATAGTGGCTGTTCATTAGTGGTGTCCCCACTGGAACCTTTTCTTTCTTTTGGCTTTTATCTCCCAAGTCTCCTGTCTTCTGAAATTGCCATCTGTAACTTAGGTATTAGCAATGCCAATACAAACACAATGCCCCTGTTTCCAGCTGATTACTCTTTGTCCACCTTCTGCTTTGGAGGTAGTAATGTCTATTTCTAGCTGCTTTGACTCTCTCCCTTTGACTACACCCTGAAAACATGACCAGCATGGTTGTTGTTTCCTGCAAGATCACAGAAGCCACCAGCGTAGACTTGAGGAGGAGTGTGTATCTTTGTCTGTGTCTCTGCCATATGGCCAGAGCTGCAGAGTAAGGCCCACTCTCTCTATAATTCCTTCCCTGTGGAGTACTTGGCTTGGTGGGCTTTCTGGCTCTCGTAGTACTATTTATCTGTGGAGCTGGGGAATCTTACTATGTTAGCCAGTAAGTACTCTTGTGCAATGGCTTCCTACAAGGCCTTCACTGTTTTTCTTTGCTTAACTTACCCCCACTTGTTTGGAGCTGCAATTGTGGGGTGCCTATGCCAAGGCCATGGGCGGGGGGGGGGGGGGAGAGCCCAGGAGTTCTAAAATGTTTTTCAGTGGTCCTGTATATTATTCTTTTGTCTGTCTTCCCACCAGGGGCAGTATCCATAGCTTACCTAGTTGACTACCCAGTGGGTGTGTGAGTGAATGTATCTCCACATGTATCTTCTGTTTAATCTGAAGGCCCAAACCTTGGTCTCTGGGCTGAGAGGAACATTTCTTTCGAAGGCACAGGAATCGGGGGAAGCTAAGTGACCTGGTTGCTGAGCACCTGGACCATCTGCACTATCTCAATGACATCCTAATCATCAACTGTGAGTTCCTTAATGATGTGCTCACAGACCACCTGCTCAACAGGCTCTTCCTGCCACTCTATGTGTACTCACTGGAGAACCCGGGCAAGGTGAGTCTTCCACTGGCCCACTCCTCCTGCAGGTGTCTTCTGGGAGTTGAAGTGGAGCAGCTTTTGTGGGGAGGGAGTAGCAAAGCTTCACACCCTCGGGAAAGGCCTCGAAGAGCCCACTTGATGAGAAAGTGACCAAGAAATGTAAGATCCCTGGTATCAGAGGGAAGCAAGAGACCCTAGAATCAGCCTCTGTGCTCCTATTTGCCCTTCCCTGAGGTACTGCCGTCCTCCTAGCTTTCCGTGGTGCTCACCGGAGCTTATTCTCAGACAACCACCAGGCAGCACTAGAACCTTCATGTGAAATGCAGAGGAAGTGCTGGAGCATGCTGAGGGAAAGGTCCCCTGAATTCTCCATGGGGATGGGGACTTCCTAAGATACCATGTGCCATCAGGGGTTCTGGTTCAGTGAGCTTAGGTTAGGACAGGGAATCTGCATGTGTAACCTATCTCTAGGTGATGCCATGACGCCTTATAAGGAGCAGAATCACCAGCTGTCTCCCTGCAAGGACTTCATTAGATGTGTCGCAAAGGCATGGTGCCTTCTTTTTGGACCTAGAATATGGGCATTCTTCCAATCAATAAGTAATATAGCAAAAGGAAGTCACAACTTTGACTTGCACTGGAGCAGCTCTAAGAGTATCAGTGAGACCTGGGATTGGAGTCATTTCCTTTTTCCATGGACAGGGCATAAAACCAGAGTCCTAAAGATACACCCCTCCATCTCTCCACACTCAGGACTGAACTGACATGGGCATCTTGAAGCTGAGGGCAGATGTTGTATCTTTGATTTGTTTTTGAGGCCAGAGGGTCCCAAGTCCTACCTTCCTGTGTTGTGAAGGTCCCTTCCTGAAATAGGTCTGGGGCATGTCCGCTGGGGCTCTCAGTGCCCATCTGGGGAATGAGCATTCTGTAATTTTGGAAGTAATCTCCTGCATTGGGAGCCAAGCCAGGGCTATGGTGCAGGATTCTTGAGGGAAAGGCTCGCCTCTGTTGGAAGTGGGCTCAATCTGTACTTGTCTACCCTAGAATGGACTTTTGATTAGCACAGTGGGGAAGAGTCACATTTCTTGTTTGAACTGAGGAAGGATTTGTGGTCTTCTGTGTTCTGTGTCTGCCTTTTGTGACCTGAACCACCTCTTTTTCCTCTGTCTTTTACTAGGGAGGAGAATGCCCCAAAATCAGCCTGCCAGTGTCCCTCTATCTCCTCTCCCAGGTATGTTTGTTCTGTCTTCAGTGTCTCATACACATAAGGGATCCTGTGGTGTATCCAGGGTACTTATCTAGCTCTGTGGCCCCTGTCTTGAAGTAAAGTTCTAACACAGAGAAAGAGTGTTCTGCTTTCCTTACACCGAGTAGGACTCAGCCTCATTGTAGAAGATGGAAGGTAAAGGGAAATGATGCCTGGCATCCATGCTATCGATTTCTAGATGAGGCTTCCCAAACAACTGGTTCTAGTTCCAGATCACCTGAAGGGACCTCAGAGCAGCCATCACCTAAGATTTGAGTCCCAAACAGTTTGCCTGCCTCCCTCCTTAAACAACTGTTTCTTCCTTCACGTTTTGTAATTATGTAATATTTACAAGAAGGGGGAAAAACTCCATGGTGACCCAGTTACATAACTTCAGAACTATTTTTATTACTAGCAGTCCAGATTCGTGGGCCACTTCACCCGGCTGTCAAGTAGCCAGATGTTTACTTAGAGCTCTGTTCCCGTGTCTGCCATGGTACCAGGCTCGATTCCCTTTAGTGCGATTTCCTTCTACTTGGACCCCCTACTGTTTCAAGTTTGGGGTAATGCTGGCTCCTGCTGTCCTGAGAAGAGATCCACCTACCATCTTCCCACAGTGGGGAGACTGATTGGATCCAGACAGAGCCTGACCACTGCTTTTGCCCTGGAGCCTTGTTCTGGAGGCTTTATTTGCTCAGTACTCTGCCCGAGGCCTGCTGCGTCTCAGCCCGCTCTGTGCCACCAAGCTCAGCACAGGACAGCGTCTCCTGGCAGACCTCTGTGCTGACTCATTGCAAACCCGCCAGCATCTCCTGTTGGAAATTCAGGGAGTCTGGCAAGGCCCAAACAGGTCAGTTGCTCAGCTCCAGGAGGCCAACCAAAAAACTCATTCTCAGGACTCCTCAGCTGTTGGAGCATCCCATAGGCATGTTTTCCTCTGAGGAGTATGGTCACCAGCTCCTGTGGCTGCTCCTTGAGCTTTTTCTCTGAGAATCATCTTTTATTGTCTTAGAGAAGGACTGGTGACCCAGGCCACTCATTGTTTCTTTCAGTACCGCTGAAGACACAACTTTAACTCATTGTTCCTTAGAATTCATAGACCTTAAAAAGATCTCGTCTAAACCCCAAATCTTGGGCTGATGAAATGACTGAGTAGGTAAAGTGTTTGAGGACAAGTCTGATGACCCAAGTTGATACTGGGAATCTACATGGTAGAATAAGAGCACCCCCTCCCTCTTATCTGTTCTCATGTCCACATACCACATGCCATGGTGCTCACGTGGCCACACACATACACATAAAACTAAATGTAAAACAAAAGTTAAGGTAAAAGTCTTAAGCCTTAGTTGGGTGTGATGGTTCATGTCTTTAATTCCAGTACTCAAGGTACAGGCAGATCTTGTGAATTTATAGCCAGCCCAAGTTCCAGAGGGGTGGGGGAGAGAGAGAATGAATGAATGAATTAGCTTATTATGTGACCTAAAGGTGTGAAAACAAAAAAAAATCCAGTTTAAATGCTGTGTCCTTAAAGCATCTATATCCCTGTAAAATTGATGCATACTTACAAATATTGTTAGCATAGCTACCTTGAAAACGCACATCGGTGGCAGTAATTTAGTACAAGTGATGCCACCCCCTAAAACTAAGCTGCCTCTCATCATAAGAACATGGTGTACATAGCCTGGCCTGGGTACATTTCTACATCTCTCCTGTGGGGATCCCTCCCACCATGCTCCTGGTTCAGAGCCAGGAAAATGAGTACTACATGCAACTACCTGCAGCATCTGTCCACCTACAAGGATCCATTTATCTGCAGATATTTGTCCACAGGAAAGGGTCAGTGTATAGAGATCTGTGTACAGGCAGAGATCTGCCCACAGAGAATCATCCACAGGCAGGAGTCCTTCCATAACCAAGAATCTATCCATAGACAGGGATCTGTCCACAGTCAGGGATCTGTCCATAAATAGATACCTATCTGCTAAGACCTGTACACCTGCCAGGGATCATTGTATATGGTGAATATATCACACGTTCTACTACATCTATTGCCTTACGTTTTTAAAATGTATTATTAGTGTGTATGTACATGACGTAGGGGTTAGCATATGTGCCATGGTGTGCATCTGAAGGTCAGAGGACAACTTTGTACAGTCAGTTCTCTCTTACTGTGGTGGTTCAGCTTGCTGAGCCATCTCACTGGCCTACTTCTACATTTTAAAACAAGGTAGTGAATGTAAGTGGAGGTTTCTTGTCCTGTTTACCAGTTCCCAAATAACCACTCTAAGGCTTAATATTAATTACAATTGCTTGGTCAATGGCCCAAGCGTATTACTGACTAGCTCTCACAATTAAATTGATCCATTTTTTTAATTGACCCATTTTTACTAATTTGCATACCTGCAATGCCCTGACATCTCAATCCTTAGGCAGTTACATGACCTCTCTGTGACTCTGCCTTCTTTCTCTCTGTATCTCTGTTTGGATTTCCTGCCTGGCTCTATTCTGCCTGGCCATTGGCCAAAACATTTTTATTCATCAACCAATAAAAGCAACACATTCACAGTATACAGAAAGACATCCCACATCAAGCGAATGTGTCTATGCCAACTTGACAGGTCAGTTTTGAACACCCTGATTCCTAAAACCACTCTTCTGAGCATGAGGCAGCAAGGTGGTGACAACCAGAGCCAGAGCTTTCTGCTTTACATCCCAGCCTGACTGGACTTTCCTCTGTTTTCTGTGGCTTTCACCTACAACATTGCTGTGACCCAGCATACTGAAACTCTTACTAGGGTTTGGGATAATTCCAGTGTTGGACTCTCAGAATCACTGCCCTTTACCAATCCTTTACTGCTCTTATGCTAGAACTTGGCACTAACATACCACAGAAAGGAAGGAGCGTACTGGTCAGGCTAGCCGCACAGTGCTGCAGTTGAGCAGTAATAGTGTTGATGCACTCCCAAGAAAGAACAGCTGACCAACACAGACAGTGCGGGGATGGGAGTTGGAGGGTGGGGGGGTGGTAGAAGCCCTCCGAAGTTGAGGGGCTGCTTTCTCCTTGATGGGACCCATCCTCAGTCTCGGTATTTTAGATCAGGAAGGAGTAGAGTGGAGGGCTAAGCTCCTCATTACATATCCCATCTTCCCCCTTTCCCCAGGTCTTCCTCATTATACATCATGCCCCACTGGTGAACTCTCTGGCTGAAGTCATTCTGAATGGTGATCTATCTGAGACATACACAAAGCCTGCGCAGGATGTTCCCAGAAGTTCTGTAAGTCACTCTGGGCTATGTCTACACTTTGATAAGAAGCAGTTCTTGTTTTGTTAACTCATATTTCTCTGACATAAGAAAACAGTATTTTTATTCTACATAAGTGATGATGTGTAAGGTGGTCTGAGATACAGGGAATCTAGTCAGAGTCTTTAGATGTGCACCTAGGGAAATCTTAAGTTCAGCATCAGCCGTGGATTTGATCAGTTGGGTGTTGCTGAATGGATTGTATGACTCATGGTCCTTAGATGTTATGTGTACAAGGCACTATTTCTGGGACAGAATCAGAGTTGAGAAAATAACCTATCTAAGATCATATATCCACAGAGGTTGGGTAGTAACCATCTGTGAATGATGCAGGTCCAGTGTGAGAACAGTAGGGCATGCCAACGCAGCAATCTGGACAGCTTTTCCTTTTGCACAGCTGCCGTCTCACCCAGCTTGAAGTCATTCTGGGGGATATGGATGCCATATCTTCAAGTCATCTTGTTTCCAGAGAAGTGGAAGTTCTTGACTTCTAGGTAATTACTAGACTCTATGGACCAAGCATGTCTAGCCATGTTAGGTTTTGTGGTGCTTAGCGTGCTTTGTGCACTAAGGAAGGGAAATACCAGGGGCCAGGACTGACTTCCTGGACTGTTTCTTGCTTATCCCAGTGCTTTGATGTCATCCCTCCTACTACTCTGCTCAGGTGTCTAGCCTCATGCTACCTTTAACTATCCCAACTTGTTCTTTCTCTCCCAACCCACCTGTGTCCTTACCACACCCAGTGCTGGAAAGGGCCTCACACATGCCTACTCAGAGGTCTCATCCTGTTGAATTCCTTGTGGCTGCTATCATGTCTGCAGTTGTGTAGGCTGTGAAGTGAGTTCCCACAGGCGTCTGAGAGAAGCAGAAAGCATCTTGTACCAGGACTGTTTCATGAGGTCTTATCTCCACTACTGGTACTCTAGCAGGAGGCCCACATGAATATGTGGGACATAGTAGAACCTGTGTTATTCACTTGCATGTATGAGTGAAATGTGATCCTGTAGATGGAAGACTTTTATGTGTGCACATGTGTGTGCAGATGCCTGTGGAGGCCAAAAGAGGGCGTTGGATCCCATGGAGCTGGAGTTACAGGTGGTTGTAAGCAACCCATCATGGGTGCTGGGACCTGAACACTGGTCCTCTGCAAGAGTTATCAAGTGTTCTTAATAGCTGAGCCATCTTTCCAGACCTTTCTATAACTTCTTAAGTAGGTTTTGTTGAATGGATGCAGTAACGTAGAAACAATGCAGCAGCACAAGAAGCAGAGCCCCAGCCATCTGTCTAGCCTCCTGCTAGCTGGATGACCTTGAGCAAGTTGTTTCATTCCACTTAGAAGTTGGGAAGTGAGCCGGGTTTCAGGGGCTGTCAGTAAGGACAGAGAGAAAATAGATCTCACATGCTCGACAAATGCCCAGCAGATTGCAGCCTGATTCTCGGGCCCCTTGGTTTATTCTTGGAGTGGTCAAAGGAAAGTCTTATGTGTTACCAGAATTGAGGTTTACAGTCCCGGAGACTAGTGAGTGGTCAGACAGTCTGGTCCTCGTTATGCACATATCTGCAGGGACCACCTCAGAGGCTGCCCTCAAGAGACATGTTTGTTGTTTATTTTTTCTTGTTCCTACCCTACCTGCTATGAATTGACACTCCATTTGTATTAATAACCTAATGTCTTAGGTCCTTTTGGAATCTTGTGTGTTACACTATTTCTAAGCCCTAGTATAGCTGCCTAGGCTCTTCCCAGAAAGTCTTCCCTCAGCAGTGCTGAAGTTAGACTGGGGGTTGCAGGAGATGAACCCAGAGTTCTTGGGGTGCTGTTTTTCACAGGTTATTTTACTTTATGGCAAGATCAATTTACATGAGTTTCACCCTCTTAAACCTATGTGTCTGTGTGTGGTCAGAGGATGATGTCATATGTCTTCCTCCATTGCTTTCTACTTTGTTATTTTCTTTGAGACAAATCTCTCACTGAACCTAGAGTTTACTGATTCAGCTGGTTTGGTGGGTGATGGGCTCCCAGAAACGGTCTTTGTCTGCCTCACGGGTCTGGGAGTATAGATACACACCAGGATGCCTGTTTCTAATGTGGTGATGGGACTTAGTTTAAGTCCTGGTGTTTGCGTGGCAAGCACTTAACTGTCTGGGCCATCTCCCAGCCCCTTACCAAGCTTTTAAGTGCATGATGTATTATTGTTGCCAACAAGCCAATGCCTCACAGATCTCTAGAACTCACTCATCTTGCGGGCCAGTGTACTCTCCATGTGTTCTGGAGTTACCTGCAGAACCAAAACTTGATTCCTCTTGAATCCTCCCCCCATCCCTCTTCCTGCAGATCCCATCCCACCTCTGCTTCTATGAGTTTGATGATTTTAGGTTCTTCATAAAGAAGTGGAATCATGCAGTATTTCTTTTCTATACCCATTTCATTCACTACATGTAGAATGGTGTCCTCAAGGCTCATCCATTTTGCTATATGTTGCCAAATTTACTTAGATTTTAAAGGCTGAGTAATACATACATACATACATACATACATACATACATACATACATACACCCATTTTCTTTTTTAATTTTGCATTTCTTATTGGCATATATTGATTATACATATTAGATTTCACTATGACATTTTCATACATGCATATAAAATATTTTATCATATTTAACCCCTATTATACTTTCTTGTCCCCATATAGCTCCACATGATCTACTTCCTTTTCCTAGTAGCTCCCCTTCTGCTTTCATTTCCTTTTTTATTTTCCCTAATGACCAGGGAGTTTCAGTAGAACTGCGTACAGAAGCACAGGCCCCTTACCAGTGGCCATACCACTGAAGAGATTTCTCCCTTTCCCAGAACATTATTGCCAATAAGTTCTCATAGAGGACAGGGACCTTCGGAGCTGGAGCCTCTCCTCCAAGCTACTATTAACTGCCTATATGTCATCAGGGAAGGGTAGGGCCTTGTGAGACTCCATGACATTGGTGGGTCAGGTCTTTCTTATGCAAGTCATCACAGTAGTTATGAGCTCATGAGTGCAGTGACCACATCATGTTTGGGACACAGTTTTCTGTATACACCACTCCATCCTCTAGCTCTTGCATTTTTCCTGCCTTCTCTTTGATGTTCCTTGAACTTTAAAAGAGATGATATAAATGACCCATTATCACTAAGCATTCATTAATCATTTATTAAACCCATTTTCTTTATTCATTCATCTGCTAGTGTTCGGATTGCTAGAGGACACTTTTTGTTGAGGTAATTGTAGATTTGCATGTAGCTGTAAGAAATAATACAGAGAAAGATTGTCCCTGTTTTTATCCCACAGTGATACCTTCAGAACTACAGTATCTGACCACAAGCAGGATATGGCAGACAGGCCCTGGTTTGCAGCTTAAGCAAAAGCACAGAGCAGATGGTTACTGGACACCTCTCAGATGAACCCTCTGTTAGATGGATCTCCATGGCATCCTCTTAGGGCAGAGGTCAAGCCTCCACCGTTAGAGGCACACCCACTAGTTGTATGAGTGGCTGAACTGAAGGAGCTGGTACATGAGAGGCTGGCTTCTCAGTGGGGGTGAGATCAAAGCCCCACCTTCTGATGCTTGCATTTGGAAATCCTGGAACAGCTGTCAAGATGACCATCATCTATGACTTGTTTATCACAGTCCTGTGCTAGTGGCCCTCCTTCCCTGTGAATGAGAACAGTCTCCTATTGTTTCCTGCCTGACTCGGATGTGGTTGATCAAACTTGTTTTAAGTTTCTTGGTCTTTTTTACCCTACTTTTTCCTTCCTGTAATTTGTAGATAAGTTACTGGTATTGCTTCATTTTTACCAGCAGACCTCTCACAAACCCAAACCAAAATTGGAGAGAAATAGAGGGGAGACAGAATTATTCTGAAGGGCTATAATTTAGGGTTAAATTTAACACACATCAGCAGAGGCATCTGAATGTCTAATTGGCATTCCTGTGCATCACCATCATATGGCTCCTGCTGAGGACCAGATCTCTCTGGGATTCTGATGCAGAGCATGAGGTTCTTCTCAGAGGATACATGCTGTCTTAAGTTACTTTTACGTTGTTATCAAGAGACAGCATGACCAAGGCAACTCGTAAAAGAAAGCATTTACTTGGAGACTTGCCTACAGTTTCACATGGTTGGTCCATGAACCTCATGGCAGGGAGCAAAGCGGCAGGCAGACAGACATAGCACTGGAGCAGGAGCTGAGAGTTTATATTTTATCTGCAAGTTGGAGGCAGAGAGAATGAGACTGGGCCTGGTGTGGGCTTTGAAACCCAAAGCCCACCCTGCAGTGACATAGCTTCCCCAGTAAGGCCACACCTCATAATCCTTCCTAAATCATTCCCCAACTGGGAACTAAATATTCAAATATATGAGCCTGTGGGGGCCATTCTCATTCAAACCACTGTACATGCCCAAGAAGCTAGCCTCTTCTAATGTTTGCAAAGTGAATATGGATTAAAATTGGGAGTGTGCTTCATCCAGAGTGTCACTATATAGTCCAGGCTGTGTAGCACAGGTTGGTTGGTCTTGGGTTCATCATCTTTCTAATTTAACTTCATGAGTGCTGGAATTACATGTGTGTGCCACCTTGCCCTGCAGAGTATTTTTAAGAAAAATGTTTTTTTCCATCTTTTCCAGTGGTACAGCTTGCTTAGTCTTTGCTTCCCTTCTGCATGCATCTCATGACCTCACTGTCTTCCCACCCTTGTGAGCACAGAGACCTGTGCTGTCATATGGTTTGCTAGATAGTCAAGGGTACTCAGTGTGGGAGGAAAGTCACACGGGTTCTTGTGACTTTATTGTGAAGACTCTCAGAGCAGGGAGTCACTTTTGAGTCTACTGTGTGAGGTTTGGAAGAGCTTCATAGTGAGCTGTTTCTTATGTATCCTACCTACAGAGGTACCCAAGTGCTCTGAAACAAAGCAGCAGTAGTGCCTCAAGTCCTAGGTGTCGTGGTTTGAGTTAGTCTGCATCTCCAGGCTTCAGTCTTACTGCGTGTGCAACTAGAATAACAGCATGGCTTTGTAGTGAGGATTTCTTGCTGCGAGTAGTGTTTGTTCTTAACTCTAGCACCAATTAGTATGGGAATGGTAGATGGGGCTGTGGGGCCTACCTCCATGGGGTGGCACACTGTTGTCCAAACTGAAGCATATTCAGCAGGTTCCTGGGGGAGCACTTCAGAAACAGGCAAAGGCACGAAGGGGAGAAGCATCAACAGTGACAACAGTAAAAGAGGCTGCCAATACTAAACATTGCCATTGGTGACAGTGAACTAAGCCCTCTGAGCTCTCCAACATAACCACCAGGTTTCACCTCTAGATGGCACAAATATTTGACCACTAATGTATGTGCCAGGACTGGCTAACTAGAAGTTCAGAATATGAGTTAAAAGATAGAATAGGTTTTCCCCTCCAAAGTATCTCTTGGACTATCTCTGTAAGTATCAGGTAAGCCAGTTGGGATGGTACCCAAATGATTCCTTGGGGATCCAAGGGTGCATGTACACCTATATCTTGCTACACTTCTTATTGTGGCACCTGATATTCCTAGTAGCTAGGCTTTCTGTAGAAAACACCACCAAGATAAGGTGTGGAGGGCCAGCATCTGAAACCACAGGAGCTTGGTTTCTCTGGGTCATGTGCTTGCTGGCTTAGAGTGTCACAGACCAGGGAAGCAGCTGTTCCTCCTGCAGCATCAGGTAAACAGGCCGGCTTCCCGGCCTGTGTTCCAGTGCCTGCAGATCGCCTGAGAACTGCACAGAGCTCCCAATCCCGGCGGGAGCCAAGCAGCCCAGACTCCAGATCTTCTCTCCCACCATCGAGACCAGGAAACGAGAGGAGCCTGGGAGTCCAGGGAAGTAGCTATCCCTCCTGCAGCATCAGGTAAACAGGCCGGCTTCCTGGCCTGTGTTCCAGTGCCTGCAGATCGCCTGGGAACTGCACAGAGCTCCCAATCCCGGCGGGAGCCAAGCACCCCAGACTCCAGATCTTCTCTCCCACCATCGGGACCAGGAAACGAGAGGAGGCTGGGAGTACAGGGAAGTAGCTATCCCTCCTGCAGCATCAGGTAAACAGGCCGGCTTCCCGGCCTGTGTTCCAGTGCCTGCAGATCGCCTGGGAACTGCACAGAGCTCCCAATCCCGGCGGGAGCCAAGCACCCCAGACTCCAGATCTTCTCTCCCACCAACGGGACCAGGAAACCAGAGGAGCCAAGGAGACCAGGGGAGCAGCTGTTCCATTGGGATCAGGTACAACAGGACCCAGCATAGGATCCAGGGGACCAGGTAGGAGGCTAAGCGCCCCAGATTCCCGTTCTTCTTCTCCACCCACGGACCAGCATTTGGACAAGGAATAGAAGAACCACCAGATTATTGGACTTGCTAGCACCCACCAAAAGGGAACTCTGGTCCCCAGACCAGTAAGGGGCTCTTTCTGCACCCACTAGAAGAAGAGATGGGAAAGAGACAATACAAAAACACAGTCAGCAACAGAAAAACAAATATGACACCGCCAGATTCTAGAGACTCCACACCAGCAAGACCCCAACATTCCAATGCGAACGAAGCAGAAGAGAACGACCTTAAAAGCACTTTCATGAAAATGATAGAGGCCCTAAAAGAGGATATTGGAAAATCCCTCAAAGAAATGGAAGAAAAAACAAACCAAAAAATGCAAGAAATGGAAGAAAAAACAAACCAAAAAAATGCAAGAATTGGATGAAAAAACAAACCAAAAAAGGCAGGAAATGGAAGAAGAAATGAAGCAAAAAATGCAAGAAATGGAAGAAAAAACAAAGCAAAAAATGCAAGAATTGGAAGAAGAAACATACCAAAAAAGGCAGGAAATGGAAGAAGAAACAAAGCAAAAAATGCAAGAAATGGTAGAAAAAACAAAGCAAAAAATGAAAAAAAATGGAAGAAGAAACAAACCAAAAAAGGCAGGAAATGGAAGAAGAAACAAAGCATGGAACAAAAAGCAAACCAAAAAATGCAAGAAATGGAAGAAAGAACAAACCAAAAAATTCATAAAAGGCAACAAACGGATGAACAGATAAACAGAAAATTGCAAGAAGCAATGCAAACACTGCAAGGGTTGAAAACTGAAATAGAGACATTAAAAAAAACACAATCTGAAGAAAGGCAGAAAATAGAAAAGCTGGACAAACAGTCAGGCACTACCAATACAAGCATTACCAACAGAATAGAAGAGATGGAAGAGAGAATCTCAAGTGTTGAAGATACACTAGGAGAAATGGATTTATCAACCAAAGAAAACCTTAAATCCAACAAATCCTTAACACAAAACATCCAGGAAATGTGGGACACCATGAAAAGACCAAACCTAAGAATAATAGGTATAGAAGAAGGAGAAGAAATCCACCTCAAAGGGGCAGAAGGCATATTCAACAAAATCATAGAAGAAAACTTTCCCAACCTTAAGAAAGACATGCCAATGAAGGTACAAGAAGCCTACAGAACACCAAATAGAGTGGACCACAAAAAAAAAATCCCTCGCCACATAATAATCAAGACCCCAAACATACAGAATAAAGAAAGAATATTAAGAGCAGCTAAGGAAAAAGGTGAAGTAACATATAAAGGCAGACCTATCAGAATTACACCTGATTTCTCCATGGAAACTCTGAAAGCCAGAAGGTCCTGGATAGATATTCTACCTACACTAAGAGACAATGGATGCCAGCCCAGACTACTATACCCGACAAAGCTCTCAATCACTATAGACGGAGAAAACAAGATATTCCATGACAAAACTAGATTCAAGCAATATGTGTCCACTAACCCAGCCCTACAGAAAATTTTGGAAGGAAAACTCCAACCCAAGGAAGCTAACTACAACCAGAAAAACATAAGCATTAGAGAATCCCTCTCTACCAACAGCCAAAAGAACAAAGGGGTGAAATTCCACACATAATTCCACCAACAACAACCATCGCAAATCGAAGAAGGATGAGCAATCAATGGTCATTAATATCCCTCAATATTAATGGCCTTAACTCACCCATAAAAAGACACAGACTAGCAGAATGGATTCGAAGACAGAACCCTTCCTTCTGCTGCATACAAGAAACACACCTCGCCCTCAAAGACAGACATTACCTGAGAATTAAAGGTTGGGAAAAAATTTTTCAATCAAATGGACCCAAGAAACAAGCAGGGGTAGCAATCCTAATATCTAGCAAACTAGACTTTAAAATAAAATCAATCAAAAGAGATGAAGGAGGTCATTACATACTCATCACAGGTGAAACCCACCAAGATGAAGTGTCTATCCTGAACATCTATGCCCCCAATACAAAGGCATCCACATTCGTTAAAGAAACATTATTAGAACTTAAATCTCATCTAAAGCCCCACACAGTTATAATGGGAGATTTCAACACACCACTCTCACCACTAGACAGGAATACCAGACAGAAACTCAACAAAGAAGCAAAGGGTCTAATAGAAGTAATGACCCAACTGGGATTAGCAGATATCTATAGAACATTTCATCCACATAAAAAAGAATATACCTTCTTCTCACCACCACATGGAACCTTCTCAAAAATCGACCACATACTTGGCAACATATCAAACCTCAGCAGCTACAAAAAAATTGGAATAACTCCATGCATCTTATCAGACCACCATGCCTTAAAATTAGAATTCAACAACAACACAAATTGCAGAAAACCTACAAACTCATGGAAATTGAATAATGCTCAGTTGCACCATCCCTGGGTCAAAGAGGAAATAAAAAAAGAAATTAAAGACTTCCTCGAATTCAATGAAAATGAAGACACAACATACCCAAACCTATGGGACACTTTGAAAGCAGTGCTACGGGGGAAGTTCATAGCACTAAGTGCTCACATGAAGAAACAGGAGAACAGTTATACCAGAGAATTAACATCACAGCTAAAAGCTCTAGAACACAAGAAGCAAACTCCCCCAGGAGGAGTAGACGCCAGGAAATAATCAAATTGAGGGCTGAAATCAAAAAGTAGAAACCAGGAAAACAATACAAAGAATCAATGCAACAAAGAGTTGGTTCTTTGGGAAAATCAACAAGATAGACAAACCTTTGTCCAAACTTACCAAACAGCAGAGAGTGAACACGCAAATTAACAAAATCAGAAATGAAAAGGGGGACATAACAACAGACTCTGAGGAAATCCAGAGAATCATTAGGTCATACTTTGAAAACCTGTACTCCACAAAATTCGAAAATTTAAAGGAAATGGATGACTTCCTGGACAGCTATCATTTGCCAAAACTAAATCAAGAACAGATAAGCAATTTAAATAGACCTATAACCCCTATGGAAATAGAAGCTGTCATCAAAATCTCCCAACCAAAAAAAGTCCAGGTCCAGATGGCCTCAGTGCAGAATTCCACCACAAATTCAAAGAACAGCTTATACCAATTCTTCTCAAAGTGTTCCACACAATAGAAGCAGAAGGGTCTTTGCCAAACTCTTTCTATGGGGCTTCAATAACCTTGATCCCCAAGCCACACAAAGATACAACTAAGAAAGAGAACTTCAGACCAATATCCCTCATGAACATTGATGCAAAAATACTCAATAAAATACTGGCAAATCGGATCCAAGAACACATCAAAACAATCATTCACCATGATCAAGTAGGTTTCATCCCAGGGATGCAGGGATGGTTCAACATACGAAAATCCATCAACGTAATCCACCATATAAACAAGCTGAAAAACAAAAACCACATGATCATCTCACTAGATGCTGAAAAAGCCTTTGACAAAATCCAACACCCCTTCATGATAAAGGTCTTGGAGAGATCTGGGATAACAGGGACATACTTAAACATAATAAAAGCTATATACAGTAAACCAACAGCCAACATCAAACTAAATGGACAGAAACTCAACGCAATTCCTCTAAAATCAGGAACAAAACAAGGCTGTCCACTCTCTCCATACCTTTTCAACATGGTACTTGAAGTTCTAGCTATTGCCATACGACAACAAAGGGGGATCAAGGGGATACAAATTGGGAAGGAAGAGGTCAAACTTTCACTGTTTGCAGACGATATGATAGTTTACATCAATGACCCAAAGAACTCTACCAGGGAACTCTTACAGCTGATTAACACCTTCAGCAAAGTGGCAGGCTACAAGATCAACTCAAGAAAATCAGTAGCCCTACTATATACAGATGATAAAAGGGCTGAAAGAGAAATCAGAGAAACATCACCCTTTACAATTGCCACAAACAACATAAAATACCTTGGGGTAACGCTAACCAAACAAGTGAAAGACCTGTATCGTAAGAACTTTGAATCTTTAAAGAAAGAAATTAAAGAAGCCCTCAGAAAATGGAAAGATCTCCCATGCTCTTGGATAGGTAGGATCAATGTAGTAAAAATGGCAATCCTGCCAAAAGCAATCTACAGATTCAATGCAATCCCCATTAAAATCCCAGCACAATTCTTCACAGACCTTGAAAGAACAATTATCAATTTTGTATGGAAAAACAAAAGACCCAGGATAGCCAAAACAACCCTGTTCAACAAGGCAATGTCCGGAGGCATCACCATCCCTGACCTCAAGCTCTATTACAGAGCTATAGTCCTGAAAACAGCTTGGTATTGGCACAAAAATAGACAGGTAGACCAATGGAATCGAATTGAAAATCCAGGTATTAACCCACACATGTTCGAACATCTGATCTTTGACAAAGAAGCTAAAAATATACAATGGAATAAAGAAAGCATCTTCAACAAATGGTGCTGGCATAATTGGAGACTGGCATGTAGAAGAATGCGGATCGATCCATGTTTATCGCCATGCACAAAACTTAAGCCCAAATAGATCAAAGACCTCAACATAAATCCTGCCACACTGAACCTCTTAGAAGAGAAAGTGGGTGGTACCCTTGAACGAATTGGTACAGGAGACAGCTTCCTGAACATAACACCAGTAGCACAGACAGTGAGATCAACAATTAATAAATGGGACCTACTGAAACTGAGAAGCTTCTGTAAGGCAAAGGACACAGTCAGCAAGACAAAAAGGCAGCCCACAGAATGGGAAAAAATATTCACTAATCCCACATCTGACAGAGGGTTGATCTCCAAAATTTACAAAGAACTCAAGAAGCAAGTCTCCAAAACACCAAAGGACCCTATTAAAAAGTGGGCTGCAGAACTAAATAGAGAGTTTTCAATAGAGGAGTCTAAAATGGCTGAGACCACTTGAGAAAGTGCTCAACATCCTTAGCCATCCGGGAAATGCAAATCAAAACAACTCTGAGATACCATCTCACTCCTGTCAGAATGGCTAAAATCAAAAACACCAATGACAATTTATGCTGGAGAGGATGTGGTGAAAGGGGAACACTCCTCCATTGCTGGTGGGAGTGCCAACTGGTTCAGCCACTTTGGAAATCAGTATGGAGATTCCTCAGAAAAATGGGAATAAACCTACCACAAGATCCAGCAACTCCACTCTTAGGCATATATCCAAAAGATGCCCTTTCACACAACAAAGATGTCTGTTCCTCTATGTTCATAGCAGCTTTATTTGTAATAGCCAGAACTTGGAAGCAACCTAGATGTCCCTCACCCGAAGAGTGGATAGAGAAAATGTGGTACATCTACACAATGGAGTACTATTCAGCAGAAAAAAATAATGGAATCATGAGATTCGCAGGCAAATGGATGACACTAGAAGAAACCATCCTGAGTGAGGTAACCCAGTCACAAAAAGAGAAACATGGCATGTACTCTCTCATATATGGATTTTAGACATAGATCTGGGGAGTGCCAGCCTACAATCCTATGGCCAGAGAGTCTGGGAAACAGAAACTTCATTTAGTGGCTGATCGAAGAAGAGGCAGACTCCCTTGGTTAAGTACTGAGCTGAACTCAAGAAAGCCAGTAACAGAGAGAGAGGACTGATGATCAAAGGGATTAAGACTGGGCTGGTTTAACCCCCAGAAACAGCTGACCAGACAAAGGTTAACTCTTGAATCCCAGGCATCAGCCTGGGAATCCAGCATGGGACTGATCAAGACCCCCTGAATCTGGGGGTCAGTGAGGAGGCCTAGGGAATCTATTGAGCCTTGGGCAGCAGATCAGTACCCATCCCAAGTATACACACGGACTTTGGACTCCCATAGAACAATGTGAGGTGCACTCTCGTCCTGAACTCTTGGGGAAGGGTCTAGGCCCTGTCCTATATGAAATGACAGACTATGGACACCCCAATGGAGGGCCTCACCCTCCCTGGGGGAATGAGGGGATAACGGAGGGGGGGGGGAGGACACGGGAAGAGGGGAGGGATTGGGAGAGGGACCTGGAACTGACTTGTGAAGCAACCTCGTTTCTTATCTAAATTTAAACTGGAAAAAAAAAGAAAGTTATTTGAATGCATGTTAAACATTAATGTAATTTTTGAAAGGTTATATCTGATTTTTTTTAACCAAAATAAATCTGGAGAATAAAAAAAAAAAAAAAGAGTGTCACAGACCATCCTGGGGACCCTTGTTCCTTCCACAGGGCCACTCTAGGATTTTGGTGTACCGCTGTGTGTAGGAGTTTGTCCTCCCAGCTGGGTTTGGACCTTGAAGGAACACATGGGTTTTGGGGAGAGGGCTGTGAATACTAAAAGGAACAAACAGACCTCTAGAGTCAAGGACCTTCACTAACACAGTTACATACATTTCTCACAAGAGAATTGGACCTTAGAATGTTCTTTTTTGTGCTGCCACTGTGGAATCCCAGCTCCTGAACATCCTGTAAGAAGAGGATCTGGGTGCTGAAGGGAAAGCCAGGGTGCACCATGTCCCATGTATAAAGGAGGACAGCATTGGCTTAGCTTTAGGGACTCTCCTTGGCAGAAGGTGGGCTGGGTGGCTGACAGGAGTTCCAATGTATTGAGAGTCTAGACAGGAAGCCTCTGCCAAGGCTGAAGGTGACTTAGAATGAAGACTAGGGCCCTGCTCCTGGTTCAACAGGGGAAATCTGAGTGGCCACAGTGGATAGGGATGAGGTAGGGGATTCTTCCCAACTTTTCTGTGTTTTTCTGTGATATGATGCAACAGCCTGGGGACAGCCACAAGGTTGGTGAGGCTTTGAAGTTGGAGGTGGTGTCACATTCCCTGGTGAATTGGGACTTTCCCTGGTCTGCACTGAAACATTGGCAACATCTTCCATGTAATACCTCAAATAGGAGATCAGGGTGGGGACAGACCCCCAAGATACTCATTGCTTCTGGTATGTATGTGCTGGGCCTTTGCTGGGTTTTATTACCAGAGTGGCCTCTTTGGGTGTTTATAGTTGTTAAGAAGACTTTGAGTTACTCTAATGTGAGTCAATGTATTTATCCATCTCTTCAGATGGTAACTGTAGGTATCTTCCCATGTCAGGTCATTCTAGGTACTGGATATACACCAGTGAGTAAATACAGGATCCTGTCTCATAGGAAGAGAGAGAAACAGAGCTAACTATAGCAACTATCACAGCAAGCAGACTCGAGGCTCTAGGAAAGCAACAGCCAAGAGCAGACGGGACAAGTCACAATAGGGTGTTCACAGCTGGCCCTTTAGTGGTAGGGAGGTGCCCAGACTTCAAGGATAGGAGAGAGGGAATCATGGAGATACCTGGAGGAAGAACACTTTGGTCAAAATGAATAGTTGGTGTAAAGGCCCCAAGACATGATGTATCTGCAGTTGGAGGAAGTGAGTGGTATGGCAAGGTGTATGAAGTAGAGATGAGGTTGGTGAGGGCTTGTGGAGCCTGTAGGCCACTGGGGAGCTCAGATGCTGATGCAGAGGAACATGGGGCCTGTATCCTCTCTCAGTATGTTCCCAGTGGTTGGTATGGTTCCTGTGATGAACTGTATTGAGATAACACTCCCAGGAAGGAATCATATATCTCACCTGTAACAAGCCACAGACATTTTATTGGTCAATACCAGAGTTCTTGAACAGAGAAACTCCCTAGCTCTGGCTTGGGGTAACAAACTGGACTGTGGGGTAACCACGAGGTGAGAGGGGACCTGCTTCTTTCTGCACACTCTACAGACCTGGTGATTGTGGTGGAGAGGGACATCAGCTCCTTTTCATGCCTGAGCGGAGTACAGCTCTCCGAGGAAGTGGATTGATCCGTTTCTAGAGCATTCTGATGCCACAAGAACAGCAGATCCTAACTGGCTTGAGATTGTTGCTGCTGACCGCCTGCTGGCCCCTCAACACCTCATTCTGGATTGCCTTCCTTGTAGCTTGTAAACAAATTTTGAAGACTCATTGGTGAAGAAATGTTCTTTATGGTCCATAGAATGATCTACAGTGCCTTAATTTCTGCTTTGGATGAGATAATTTATTAAATATATACCAAACAAATTATAAGAATCACTAGCAAGTAGTAGATAGAAAAGCCATCAGATAAATGGCAAAACATCAACCAATCAGGAGCTTACAGCATCCAGCAGAGACCCCTGGAGTAGCCTAAATGTGAGCTCAAACAAAAGCAACACCAAATGGACTGGGGAGGCCTCATTGAGGTAGCCAGCAGGAGTTTCCCATTGAGAGTTCTGTGTGGAGCAGAGCATCCCCTCAGGTGAGGCTTCCAAGTCAAAGAAAAATAGCAGCAGATAGTTATTAACATCATCAAATTTGGTGCATACAGTCATCCAGCACAAGTGACTTGGGAAACTTGCTGAAACAGACTAGAGTCCCCAGTTGAAACATAGGGGCAGAGGGAAGAATATTCTTCATGAATTAAGTCCCCAGCTTTCTGTTCCTTTTGTAGGCATTTTTATATTATGGGATAAACAACAATGTGGTTGGAAATAATTGGCCTTTCAGCTGTTCTCAAGGCACAGTATTTTTACTCTCAGGCTGTTTTATTGTTCCTCCCTGTCCCTGATAGGGAGACAAGGGGCCAGCTCATCCCAGACAAGGAGCCTTGGAGAACACTTGAAATAAGTGTACTGGAGTCTGAGACAGGAGAACCCTCCTCACTCCCAGAGTTGACTTTCAGCAAGCTTAAATGGCACATAGTAACTCACCAACATAATGTAGAAGGCAAGGGTCACACTAAACAGCTGTGTTTGCTGGGACTTGTAATGCAGGCCTGTAGGCCCACTTCTTATAGAGGCCAAAGCAGGAGGATTAGAGTTCAAGGCCTGCTGGGCTGTAGAGTGAATCCCTGTCTTAAAATAAAAGGCAAAAAGAGGACAGAGGATATAGGCTGATGGTAAGAACTTTACGCACTCAAACTGTTTGAGTGGCTGGATAGTTATGACTGAGTTAATGACTTGGGCAGGACCCAGCTGTGAGCATGGGTGGCTGGTGGCTCATGCATGCTAAGTCATACTTTAAGCATTCACTGAGCACTTACACAGTATAGACTGCTGCTGTGCTGGCTGCAGGGAACCCAGAATGAGTAAGAGTCCCCATCCTGACTCTTTGGGATGAGAGACAGATAGTAATTGAGCGCACACCTGTAGGTGTATAACACCTGGGTCTGAGGGACTGAAGACAGCTTCATGAGGAGACACAGGGAAGTCCTCCAAGAGGAAGAAGCCTTGGGCTTGCAATCTTAGGTCAGGGAGTTGAGTCTTCTCGGAGCTGGTGTGCGAGGAAGGTAAGTCAAACACTGGGGATAGAAGAGAGGCTTAGTCTGTGGGGCTGGCAGAGGGGCCACTTTTGACTTTATAAATAGAGGCATGGCATTTCTGTCCCATGCTTCTGTTTTGGGTAGCAAAGCAGAGCTATGTCCCAGTTTCCACTCAGGGAAGTCAAGGATCCTAGAGGTTGAATGTTTGTCCCTTTGGGACTTCTAGTGTTGGGATTGAACCGTGGGCAGTTTCTATCCGGGCTCTTTCATATGCTGTGATGGTCATGTCCAGTTGGGTGAGATGTTGGAACACAATGTCCTAGACTGAAAAAAGTAACAGGCAGCACTGTCCAGGAGTTTGTGATGCAAAGTACTCACAACAGTATGGAGCTCTCCCAAGTACTCACTATAACATAAGCAGTATCCAGGACTTGACACTTACCAGGGACCTGTCAATGCCAGCAACACTTACCAGGGACCTGTCAGTCCCAGCACAAAATGGGAGTTGTGCAGGTCAGTCAACAGCTCAGCAAGTACATTACCCACTGGGCCATCTCACTAGCCTAGACCTCAATCTTTAGCGTCTACATCAGCGATTCTCAACCTGTGGGTCATGACCCTTGGGGGGGGCATTAAACAATACATTCAAGGGGTCGCATAGCAGATATTCTGCATATAAGATATTTACATTATGAATCACAACAGTTGCAAAATTATAGTTATGGAATAGCAGCAGGAATAATTTTATGATTGGGGATCACCACAACATGATGAACTGTTTAAAGAGTCACAACCTTAGGAAGGTTGAGAACTATTCACTGATCTACATGGTTTCCCACTCCAGCAGTGGGCTGACCAGAGTTACATAACGTTTACTCATCTATGGACCTTTAGGCGTTTCTAGCTATTGCTGGATGGCTGTACTTTAAAAAAAAAACCTTTAAAATTATTTTATGTAAGTTTGTGTTTTTTCCTGCATGTATCTTTGTGTGAAGGTGTCATATCCCCAGGAACAGGAGTTATACACAGTTGTGATCTGCCATGTGGGTGCTGAGAATTGAACCCAGGTCCGCTGGAAGAGCATACAGTGCTCTTCACCCCTGAGCCATCTCTCCAGTCCCCAGATGGCTGTATTTTTAAAGCTTGAAATTTCCCCATTTCCTGTCTCCCACACTCAGTACTTGGATATCTAGAAAAGAAGATTCCCTTGGAAAGTTCTTGAATTCATCATTTTTTTCTTCTTAAAAACAAAGTCCAGTTGGCCTCTCACTATATAGACCAGGCTAGCCTCTGACTAACTCATAGAGATTTGTCTGCCTTTGCCTTCTGAATGTTGAGTTTAAAGGCATGCACCATTATACCCATCTGCATTCATCCTTTTAAAACTTTTGTTTTGTTATTTGAGAATTTCATACAGTGATTTTGATCATAGTGAGCCCCACTCTTTCCCTTGCATTCATTCTTGTGGTTGATTTTTCTCTGTGTTTTCTTTTGAGACTGGAAAGGGAAGGGTGGCTGTTGTGCAGCATGTGTACTGTTTGTTACTCTCTGAAGGAAGCATGCTCTGCCTCCCCCCCTCCCCCATGATCCAGCCAAGAGTACTCACTCATGCTGGGCACCAATTCTGCTGCTGAACTGCAGGCCCAAATCTGCAGGAACTTTCTATCTATCCATGGTTTCATTGCAGTCCAGAAGGCCAGCATTGCTCTGCATGTGTTTTAGGCAAAGAGATTAGTCAGTTGTTGTGATCTTCAGACCATCCTGCCAGCCCTAGACCCTTTATGTTACTTTCTTCTATTCTGCCAGTTGTTCTGAACATTAGAGCCCCTTATAGTTTAGGGAAGACTTGCACAGCCATCTGTGTGGCTCCCTGTCCTCCACTTGTAACGTATATGTGTTTGTTGTGTGTTTTGGCCTCAGTTTCTTTGTCTGATAGCCCTCTCTCTGTGTGTGGCATGCTCTGAAACTCACTGCAAGCAGGGAGTGATGGGTGGAAGCAAGCCACTTCGTCTTGGGATCATCTCCAAGAGAGTGCAGCCCAGGGCTGCACTTGATCTCACACAGCATCTTGCTTGAATTCTGATGGATGCTGTCTGTCAAGTGGAGCATGCTCAGAACACACATTCTCCAACTCTGTAATATATTATCTGGGTTTCCTAAATAGTAGAATCATGTTTCAATGTATCTGTTGGTTTTTTGTGGTTGAATAATCCAACATAAGCAAATAAAAATGAATGTTTGTATTTGGATGCTAATTTAGCTCTCAAGTGGGTTTTATTGTAGACATTATTGAAATTAATCTGTTTTCCTTGAGCACATTTCACTTATTGGCAAGGAACAGTGTTCCTCCCCCTCCAGAATATACTTGGTAGCTCTTGGGGCAAATTCATAAGATAGATAATTCATGCCAAGATAATGGAAAAGTTTGTTCTAAAACTTCTTTTAAATGACAAATTGATGTCTGAATTTTCAGGGTCTGGAAAGAAAACACCTCAATCAAAATCCTGATCCAGATGAATCCATTTCCTTTTTCTTTGCTCCTTTTTATTTTTTTATATTTATTTATTTGGTTTTTCCAGACAGGGTTTCTCTGCAGCTTTGAAGACTGTCCTGGAACTGGCTCTTGTAGACCAGGCTGGTCTCAAACTCACAGAGATCGCCTGCGTCTGCCTTGAGTGCTGGGATTAAAGGCATGTGCCACCACCACCCAGCTCTCTTTGCTCCTTTTTAGATGAGTGTATTTGTATGGATGTACTGCTTTTTTTTTCCTCTTGAGATGGAATCTTGTTCTACTCAGGCTGTCCTTAGCCTCCTGAGTTCAAGTGATTTTTCTTACCTCTGTCTCTCCAGATGTGCACCCCATGTGCTCAGTACCATGCACCCTTTCTCAGAAAGGGTCTCTTGTGTCGACCAGGCTGGCCTTGAACTTGCTGAAAATAACTGAACTTCTAGTCCTCCTGCCTCCATTTCTCAAGTGCTGGCATTATTCCATGTGCCACCATCTCCAGTTTATACATATACATTTCACAGAACTCTAAATGTAAAACTGCAGTGGCTTCCGGGTAAGATACTGCTATTTGAAGAAGCACTTAGGCTTTGGAGCTGACAGATTTTCTGCAGTTCCAGAACTAGGAGTAATGGAACAAATTCAACCCTTCCAAGCCTTGATTTTCCTCACCTGTCAAATAAACCCACAATTTCTGTGTATCACGGTTTTAAAGACAGAGATGTGGCACACTGCTGGCAGGGGCCTTTCTTGTTTCTCCAAGACCTCTGCCTTTCTCTATGTAGAGAAAACACTTTCCTTTGGAGCTGGTCTGACTTTGGCTCATTGCTGACATTTAGCAAGTTCCCTTACACAGAGAGCTGGCACATGGCAGCTTGCTTTTGTAATAATAATATGGCGTGCTGCTATTCTAGTTCCTTAGCCATGTAGCATTTTACTCACTGCAAATAAAGTCAATAAACTGGCCACAGTGATACAAGCCTGTAATCCTATTTCTCAGGAGATAGAGGCAGAAAGGTCTGGAGTTCAAGGTCATCGCCTACTACATAGCCATGTCTGGGCCACTTGAAACCTGTCTCAAACCTCCCCCGCTAAAAAATGTTAATAACAATACCAGTTTTCTGTCACTGTGATAGCAACTATGTAGGTAGTGTGTAGATTTGAGGCTCTACTGACTCATGGTTGCTCATTCAGTGCTCCCAAACTGCTTCCTCATCTATAAAACGAGAAGAACAGTATTGCCTCATGGGGTTGCTGGAGACTGAATGAGATGATACAGTCTGAGCTCTCAGAACAGGTGGCACATACGGAGTACAATGCATTTTTTTGCATGTGGACAATTGACGCTTGGGGTGCAGAGAGCTGGCATGGTGAAAAACAGCATTTCTTGTGCACATGTAAACATGCACAGTCTAAAATGTGGTACTGAGAAGGGGGCCTAGGGCCTCACACATACCAGGCAAGCACTCTATCACTGAACTGCCTTTTTTCTTGAGATAGGGTCTTGCTAAGTTGCTCAGCTTGTTCTGGAACTCACCTTGTAGCCCAAGCAGGCCTTGAACTTGAGATCATCCTATGTCAACCTCTTAAGTATCCTGCATTATAGGCATTCACCACCAGGCCGAGAATAACAAGCCATAAATGGTTGTTGATATTTCAGCCACTTCATAGTGAAGAGAAGAATGTTGGTAAAAGTCTTGCCACCAACTCAGGAGTTGTGTTAGTTGATTTGAAAGTAACTTGGTAATACAGGACCTCTGGCAATTGTGAGTATCCATTGAGATTCTAGCATCCCAGTTCATCCATTGCCTTTCTTGGACTCACCCAGGCCAAGCCCAGCATCCGATGCTTCATTAAGCCCACTGAGACACTCGAGCGGTCCCTTGAGATGAACAAGCACAAGGGCAAGAAGCGGATGCAAAAGAGACCCAACTACAAAAACGTTGGGGAGGAGGAGGACGAGGAGAGAGGGCCAGCTGAAGATGCCCAAGAAGACGCTGAGAAGGCTAAAGGTACAGAGGGTGGTTCAAAAAGCATGAAGACAAGTGGGGAGCGTGAAGGTGAGTGTACCCGGGAACGGCCCTTTCACCCACGCCAACCCCTGCAGTCAGCAAGGCTTCTGTGTCCTCTGTCTTCCTCTTGCTCCTCATGTGTACCCTGGGTGCTTCTGCTCATCTCAGTACCCACCAGTGTACCTCATTCTGGACAGCCCAGCCATTCAGAGGCAGCTGTGGGCTGTGTCACAGCAGATCTAGTACAAGTCCCACCCTGTGTGACCTGGAGCAAGGTGTCCTGTCTGTAAAAAGATGGTCACATATCATGACTACTTTATAGTGCATTACCAGAGTTAAAAATCACACAGTGCATTTGCCCACTTCAGAACAGCACCAGACCCTTAGAAAATGTTCTAGAGGTATTTGATGCTGCTGCTGCTGCTGATCCTACTGCTGCTGCTGCTCCTGCTAATTTGGGAGTATGATTTGTGTCCAGTGCACTATGGGAAGGAAAAGGGGCACATGATTAAATACAGCCCCTAGATTCTCCAACTGGGTTTTTACAAGTCCCATCTGTTCAGAGTGAGGCACAGTTGTGTGGCATATAGACCCTTGGTGAACAGAATCCTGCCTTCTACTCTTACCCTGGCAAGATTGATCTGCCTTCCTCTCTTCCTCTCTCTTGTGTAGATACTAAAACCCTTTGGAACCAGAGAACATTTGATCTAGGATTCAAAATATTTGGAATAGCATTTTGTTTGTATCATGGACCAGGCTCACAGCCACTTAGATGGAGCCTCCAGCCAGAGCCCTTGGGCATTAGTGTTAAAGGGACTCTGCTTGGTGGTGGTAGAGTCAGAGTTCTACTGGCTGGAGAGAAGACCCCTACCTCTCCTAGGACAAAAGCAATCTCTATGGAGCATCCCAGCTGAGAGATGTGAAGTTGGGGGAACATTGTGCTGACCAACCTTATGGACCCTGGGGCTAGTAGTGGTAACTCTAAGTCGTAAGTGGCTGGCAACAGTCATGCAATGCTTACACCAACCCCTGACTAGAGCAGTGGTTGTAAACCTTCCCAACGCTGCAACCCTTAATACAGTTTCTCATGTTGTGGTGACCCCAACTATAAAATTACTTTCGTTGCTACTTCATAACTGTAATTTTGCTAGTGTTGTGAATGTAATATAAATATATCTGCTATGTAACCCCAGTGAAAGGGGTGTTCAACACCCCCTCCCCAAGACCTACAGGTTAAGAACTACTGGACTAGAGGCTTGTTTGCTTTTGAGAGATGTATGCAAGTTTACAGCCAGTGCATACCCTGTCATCCCAGCCTGTTGGCTCCCATAATGATTATCATGGCAATTGTCAGTGAATGACACAAGCCCATGTCAATGAGTCTAGCCAAAATGTCCCCTGGTGGCCCAGACTCCCTAAGGCCAAGGTTCTCTGGCTGCTTTTATTTATGTACATTGTTCATTTTGGTTTACTTGGTACATTTGGTTCATTTGGGTCCTGGAACCTTTTGCTGTAAGTATCACTTTGGTGGGAAGGTTGAGGGACAAACACAAGGTAAGTCATCCTCACTTGCACTTGCTTATTTTAGGTTATGTTAGGGATTTCACTAGCTGGGAAGAAAGTTATCAGCTCACACCCTAGATCAAGCCAAGGTGCAGTAGCATAGGGCAGGATGGGTAGATGAATGTCTGTATCTTATTTTGTACCCTGTGTTCTTGTCAATTTCATCTTGGAAAGATGCTCCTGCTTTTGTTCTAGGCCTTTTAAGGGATGTTCTACAGCCAGCTACGGCTGTGACTAGCAGTGGTATGGATAGGTCAGGCTTGGCCCCAGGCCCTCATGGAATTGTCAGACAGATGGCCCAGTCCCAGCACAAAGGGACTATAGGCTGCTGATTGAGGCTGCTATATCCTTTAGGCTGCTGGACTTGGAGTGCCAGTCTGGTGCTGCATCTTGCCCCTGCCCAGAGGAAGACACTGTTACTAGCCTCCCAGTGTGGACTTTCCAGGCTACCCAGCCCGATTTTGCCAAACAGGACCTCAAGGTTTCCCCAGAGGCCAGCTGAAGCAGCTGACACAGATTTCATAGCTCAGCCAAGCGTGGCTCTCAGTGAACCCCATGGCCATTTTGCTGCCCTGGTAATTTCTCAAACACACTAATCATTCTAAAACATGATGGGCTGTCATTTCCCACTCACTTCACCATAAATATATAAAGTCTCCAGAGGCCTGGCCAGTGTACTGACATTCTGTAACTTTCCAAAGGAAATATCTGATCTTTTAGCTTCAGGTTTGTAGGTGCTGTTAAGGAAATGTTTCTCCATATTCTGCATCTGTGCTTGGAGAAAAACTACAACTGTTAGAGTCCCTCCCTTGGAAAGGTGTCAGTTTCCTTCGTTCTTACTGCAAACCAGATGTTTGTTCATATAGACTTAGGCAGGGACCCATCGCCAGGCTGGGTCATGCGTCGATGGTGGCTCTTCTCTGAGTTCTGAGTATGTATGTCAACAGTAGGGTCAGAGTGCTGGGTGCTGTGTTCCAGCTGCTCCTCCTCCCTTCTGTATTGAGTTGGCTAGGACACTTGCTTCTTCCTCATGTTTCTCCTCCAGTAAGCTCCTTTCATTGGGCCTGCATCGAGGAGGCAGTTAACAGTGTGGTTATGACAGACACAGGTGTTAGCACTCGCCATCCCCCCCACCATGTCTGCTGCCCCTATTCTGGTGTCAAATTCTCTATATAGAAGGGAGGGTAAACAGAAGAGTTAAAAGGGCATCTCATGAGTTGCAGTTTTCCACAGCTTGATTTGAATCTGGCACCCGGAATTCACACTTCTCTTAAGCCCAGACAATGAAGGTGTGTGAAATGAATGTGTGCCTCTGACCCATCCTACCCTATCCCCAGTATATAAAAAAACTTGGTGTCCCTTAGTTCTCGAGTACTGGATGACTTGTTCCAAGACCAGGAGATTACTGCCCCCTTTAATTTCTGCAGAAATGGGCTGTTAAAGAAAAAGGATGGCATCATCCCATAGCTGAAGAAGTTCTGCCCAAGAAGGCAGACAGTTCCAGCATATGCTTGTTTTTTAGCTGACCCGTCATTTGGAAGGGACAGCCATCTGCTTTTGGATTTGCTTAGAGCAGTAACTTAATAATGAGAGCTGCCAGAGAAATGGAATCACTCCACCTCCTCCTGGGAACAGTAGGGCTGAGCTGCTGGGTTGGTTTACCTATGGAACAAATAAGAATTGCTTGGCTAGCCCAACCTTTCCAGCTCTCTTCCCGGAATATCACAAGGACCTGAAGTGATGGCAGAAGGCAAAACTGATGGCACCTGCCTAGTCAGTTGGGATTAAGGGATCCCCAAGGCTTTGATCCTCAGTTTTGCCCTTTTAAGAAGTCTCTTCTGGAATCAAATGGAACCTAGCCTCATTCTTGACTTGTCTTTGGGATATTGAACTTTGAGACATAGTCCTGTCCTTGAGCAGCTTTGTAATTTTGGGTAAGTTGATACTCTACTACACGTGTCCACCTGTGGAGCAGCCTTCTTGATGCTTTACCCAAGGCTGTTATAGTAAGAATTCTCATGCTGCAGCATTGTACTTGTGATATACTAGCAGCCCAGGTTAAGATGGAGGGTAGGGGCATAGAAGAAAGATGGGTACACTCTGGGCCTACACTCTCGACAGTTAGTTTCTCCAGGCCTTTCTTTTTTCCTCCCTTCCTCTGTCCTCATATGTATCCATCACTGTCTTCAGTATTCTTTGCATCTTGCAAAACTGAGGGATTCAAACTCAGACCCTCACGCTTGTATGACCAGTACCTTTACCTGCCAAGCCATCTCCCCAGCCCAACAGGGCTCATTTCTGTCACTGATGAGTAAAATGGATGAGCATGGATGAGGGTGTAAGTGTGGGAGCAAATGGGAGAGAAAGAAACTTGGTAGGCCCAGGTTCTGTGGCATAGCAACAAGCAAAGGAGGGGTGTACACTCCTGCCTGTTCTTGCCATTGCCCTGGCCAATTTCACCTTGAAACACTGCTCTAGAGTCAGCCAATCACAGCCCTCTGTGGTTACCTAGGTAACTAGAAGCTTGTCTTTCCCCTTTCCTTGACCTTTCTGTGAAGAAGGAACTTCTTCCATCCCTCCCCCTCCATTGTCTGTCTTTCTGTGGTTTCTGGAATAGAGAATCCAGATTGAAGAAATCCTTGGATTGTGAAGGCAAAGACTACTGCAACATGCTGCCTGCCGTTTCCCCGAAAAGCACTTCCTCTACCAAATATTAATCAGATTGGGGTGTGCATCATCCTAGGCAAGTCAGGGAATTACTGCTATTACTTGAAAAATCAGCCTGTCAGACGCTCTAGGATGTGGCCAGAGTTTCATATCAAGAAATCAATGTCTTTGTGTCCTGACCTTCACAGCTCTCCCAGTATTGCCATTACTTGCATGGCAACTAGGAGATGAAGATATTTTTGCTTGTTTTTGGTTCCTGCCTGTCTGTCTTTTCTCTTCTTCTGCTCCTCCTCCTCTTTCTTCCCTTCCTCCTCTCCTTTTGTTTCTTTTTTTATTATGGTAAAATAGTGGAAATTGAAACATTATCTTCACTACTTTGAAGTGTACAAGTCAGCAGTGCTGAGTGAAGGCAGGGTTTAAATGAGTTCTCCAGACCCAAGATAAATGATATATAGTGATAAATAGGTGTTTTATTAGGGAAGAACTTACGTAGATTAGAGTAAATAACTGCTATGGTCTTCCTGCTCCAGAAGATGCAGTCTCTGCCCTTCCTATGCTCTCCGAGACTCAAGAGAGCACGAGCCCATAGCTCCTCTACCTTAAAAGGGTCACATCTGCACCTGAAACCACACCCAAAGGGTGTGGCCACTACTACAAGTTCACTAGCAAGGCAAGATACCCCTACAGCTAAGGGGGCCCATCTTGTGTATCCATCACTGTCATCTCCAGAACTCTGTACATCCTGAAAAATTGAGACTCTACCCCAATAAACAACCCCTATTCTGTTGCCTGTCTTCTTGGGTTCAACAGGAGTTGAGGAAATAGCCCAATCGGTGACAGGGTAACTGAGCTTAACCTCCAGACCCCTGCATTTTCTTTTATTTTATAAAATGGAAGACTTGTAACTCCAGCATGAGGGAGGTGAAGACAGGCTGGGTCACTGGCCAGCCAGCTCAGTGTACCAAAAAAAGTAAAAATAAAATAAAATACAACAGCCACGTAATGGTGGCACACACCTTTAATCCCAGCACTCAGGAGGAAGAAGCAGGCGGATCTCTGAGTTTGAGGCCATCCTGTCTAAAGAGCAAGTTCCAAAACAGCCAAAAAATAGTACATTGTTGTTCTTACCATTCAAACATATAGACATACACAAACTAGAAAAATTTAAACTCCCTTTTCAAAGTATGGGAAGATTTTATCACAAATTCAGATAAAAGTAGTAAATACCTGAAATAAAGAGATAAATATAAAATAAACAATGAATGTGGATTCAATAAAATGTCTGACAGAGGGAGTGGAAAGGAGTCTGGAAAATGCTACTCAACCCTGTTTAATTAGGACACTCACTGTGTCCTCAGCTATGTGCTGGGGTGCTGCCCGGGATAGAGTTTGGTGTTGTAGGCGGGACAGAATAGTAACTCCTGGGCTTGTCTCAGCTGCATTTGTCAGACGTAGGATAGAGTTCATGCATAGTTACTGCTTCCCAGACTGGAGTAAAGCTAAAAGAAGAAAGATGCAACACACCCACATTCTGAAGATGGTTCTCTTGAGTAGCAGGAATAAGTTACTCCACTTCCCAGTCTTTGTAAGAGTTTTAATTTTTAATATAAAGGTTAAGTTTATTGCAAAAATTGTGTAAAATAATCAGACATGAAAAGTTTTTAAAATAAACTTATAAAATAAATAATTTGAATAGACTTTTTTTGTAAGAGGACAATAGCATTACTATAACAGTGTGAAATTTTCCTGTTCTAAAATTAAATCTCTCAAGATTGTTACTTATACATCTTTGTTTTTAAATTTTATTTTTATTTTTATGTGTTATGTCTGTGTGTCTGGGGGGGGGTTGTACATAGGAGTACAGGTGTCCATGGAAGTGAGTAGAGAGTGTCTGATCCCCTGGAGCTGCAGTTACAGGCATCTGTGAGCCAACACATGTCAGTGCTAGAAACTGATTGCAGGTCCTCTTCAAAAGCAGTATGACCTTTCAACTTATGAGCAACTCTATGCCATTTCCTATTTAAGAACGGGCTGAGGATTCTTTTTCAAAATACTTTGGATGACTAACTTTTCAGATTTTGAAATAAATATTACAAATAGTGAGAATAATGAGTTGTTATCTTGGGGATGGGATCAAAGTATAGACATGAAATTCATTTATTTTTTGTATTTTCCTTATCTACAGAGCCTGAGGATTTTTTCAGTTTTGTTTTATTCATTTATTTATTCATTTATTTATTTGTGTAGAGGGGTAGGTGTGGGTTGTGTATGCAGATGCATGTGCTATACAGTATGTGTGTAGAGGTCAGAGGACAACTATGGAGTGAGTTTTTTCCTTCCATCTTTTTATGGGTTTTTAGTATTTAGTATTGTGTGACAGGCACCCTTACTGCTGAGCCATCTCACCATGCCCTGAAGATAATTTTGTACTATGCTATAAATAATGTTTCCATGAAACTACTTTTCATAGTATGGAATTTTCCACTTGATACATTGCATCAGCTCTCAAAGTTTGGATTTAGGAACAGTTTGTACTTTGCATTGTTGGTTTAAAGATTGTACACATTAGAAACGTGATATTTTAATTTTTAAAATTTCCATTAATTATTTTACAGCAAAAACAAGCAAGCAAACAAACAAAAACCCACCCTGTTTATTGTATATAAGTAATACTTATATTTTGTTGAACATTTGTTTTCTAGTGGTTCTGGGGGGTGGACCCAGGGCACTGCGTGCATGGTCAAGTGCCTACCCTAATGTGTGCCTCCTTGTCCCCAGCAGAGCTATGGACTCTAAATGTACTTGTTTAAATCATGCTCACAGTAACATCATTGCAGAGTGCTTCAGCACCAGTGAAACATGTGCTCATCATCTCCATGGGCATCTGGTGTGAAAGGACCCCATGAAAAGGCTTTTGTTTGGACTTGCAGGAGTGCATGGCTGGCAGGCTGGCAGGAACAGGCTCTTCCTGTTTCCACCATCCCCTCGTTCAGTGTCTCTTCCTTTGGCTCAGGTTTCTTTTTTCTCTTTGCTGTCTTCTTTGGAAATCACCTTCTCTTAGCATCAGGGATTTCTGGAAGCAGTTACATGCAGATGAACTCTGCCACTCTTCCCTCACAGTGGCAGCACTTGCCTTAGCTTTCTACCAAATAAATCATGTTTACTGTCCTGGTGCATGTTTATGCAGTCTTTACCCCACGCCCAGACAGTGTACCACCCACAACCCTCCTGTGATGTTTTCTTTCCACGGAGTAAACTTTACAGCCTTACAGCACTTGAAGTCCCCCAGTGTGTGTCCTAGCGTTCCAGAGAGATAACAAGATGAATACACACTCTTGCTTACAGCCATGCCAGCACTGTTTCTTCAGGTGGCCTGAGACCAGCAGTCATGGTCCCAACTTAAGACCTCCTCTTTGTGATCTCTCACAGGGTACTCAGTGTCAGGGTGGGCTCTGAGATGGTAGCAGTGGCTGTGCAGAGCTGACCTTGTATGCCACGTTTCAGGACCTCTCAGGTACTTACTGAGTTACCTTTTAAATTGCACGTTACTAGACTTCTCCATTCATCATGTATAAGTTTACAGAGATTGTGCATTTATACTGGTTTTGAGTTTATAGTAGTAATTTTTCAAGTGTTTTATTTTTTAAAAAATTTCAAATTTAAGAACAGTCATGAAACAAAAATAGTATAAAAAATACTCATTTACCCTTTACCCAGTTTCCTATTTTGCTATTTTCTACCTTTTGAACTTTTGTGTTCTCCATCTATCTCTGTCTCTGTCTCTGTCTCTGTCTCTGTCTCTGTCCTCTTACCCCTTGCTCAGCCTGTGAACATGTGGGTGCCATGCACAGTTGTTGAAGTCATCAGCCTTTTCCTACCAAAGCTTCTGTGAATTTGCTAAGAACAAGGGATTCTTGACCCCATTACTATCAATTCATAGCTCTTTCTCGTCTGTGTTCCTATTGTCTCTGTTGGCCTAAAACTGTCCTTTATTGCACATGCTAAGAATGTGCTTTGTTTTTTAGAGACAGCATTTTGTCACTGTAGCACAGAATGGTTGCAAACTCAGTCTGCCCGCATGGGTTTACCTGAGCTAAATGGTAGAACCAGTCACTGGTTCTAGTGAAGTGGTCCTCATTGGCTCTGTGACTGATTTAAGGACTGCCTTCTTGGCTGAAATGTGGACTAGGTGACACTGTCCTTTTCAGGATGTCACATTGGTTGTCCCTTTGATGTTCCCAAGCAGTATTTATTTTGATCACTTAAGAGCTGGCATACTTCTCCACTTTAGAATTACTCTTTTCATGCATCTCTTCAGAATCCTCCTAAATTGGACATTTGTTGCTAATTCTCACCTGATCCAGTGTTTATCATGATCATCACAAAACAATGGCTTTGTGAGAACAGCCTGGTCTCCATGCTTAATAGTCAGTCCTTGTCATTCCAGTGTAACAAGGTCCCTTCTTCCCAGCCAGTGGCTTAATTTTTATCAACATGAACTCATATTTTTAATGGTTTATATTCCACTAGTATATTTAATTACCCTGGTGTTCAAATTGTCCCAGAGTTTTCCCTTGCAAATCCTTTCAATCTGGCTGTGCTACGTTAAGCCCTTGTCATTTTGGGGGTCAGTTTCTGACATAAGAAGGTACTTATCCCATACTCATCTCACATCTCTACCCATGCCTGAGACTGGCCATTCTCTGAAAAGTGCTGCTTCTCTGTGGTCAATGGTTTGCATGACTGAGATCTGGACACTGAATGGCCTAATTGGTCCTGGGATGACTTAGCTTTTTGGCCCTTTCAATGGTCAGAACTAGAACATATATGCATCATTATTTTAATTTTTTTTGAGACTGAGTTTCTCTGTGTAACAGCCTAGGCTGTCCTGGAACTTGCTTTGTGACCAAGCTGACCTCGAACTCAGAGATCCGCCTGCCTCTGCCTCCTGAGTGCTGGGTTTAAATGTGTGTGCCACCACCTTGAGGAAATGCATCATTGTTTTTATATGCACACATGCAAATATACACATTCATGTTTTAGAGAGTGTAAAAATTGAACTGATTCTCAGTTCCAGCCTATTTCCACATTTCTTGGCTTCCCTGTTATATTTCTGTCCACATTTAAATCCTTGGTCCTCTCTACGACAGTTATTTTCTGAGGCCTGTAATAAGCCAAAACAGCTTCAGAATTGTGTCACTCAGTTTTTTATTATTCTGTAAGTAATCAGTGGAGCATCTGTTTGCAATACTTCTCAATCTGCTACACCATCACATTATGCTACTTGGATTGACCCAGCCCTTTTCTACCTTTAGGCTAGGTATGGCATTCACTTTAAACAAATTTTGACATCTCCCTTTTTGTTCTATTTAATGAACTTGTTGATGCAGTTTCATATATATCTTTGTTTTTTCAATTTCATACACCTGTACAGTGTATCTTGATCATACCCAACCCAACTCACCACATAATTTCCTTTTTAAAATACATGGTGTTTTTTTTTGTTTGTTTGTTTTTAAATACATGGTGTTTTAACCCTGAAAACCTTACAGAAAGAAGAGTCCGTCATTCCCACATGCCTTCTGCCCCACCTTATCCTTCATCCTCTTTGCTAAGTTATCGTCTCTCCCTCCCTCCCTCCCTCCCTCCCTCCCTCCCTCCCTCCCTCCCTCCCTCCCTCCCTCCCTCCCTCTCTCTCTCTCTCTCTCTCTCTCTCTGTGTGTGTGTGTGTGTGTGTGTTAAAATAATGTGGTGGCACACAGCTGCAGTCCCAACACTGGGGAGACTGAAGTGGGATGATGTCAGGTTTGAGGCCAATCTGGACTACACAGTGAGACTCTCTCAAAAAACAAAATTCAAATTTGTGTTTCTTTCCCCTTCTTTTTCCTCATGGGCTAGTGCAGTGTGCAGTGTGATAGATACATTTTTGACACCTTTCTCTCTTGTTAAGATTCCAGAGGGATAAAAATCCATTACCATCACAGTGGGGAAGGGTCACAGCAAGCAGGCACAGTTGAGAGCTCACATCTTGAGTCCCAAGCAGCAAGTGGAGAGAATGAACTAGAAATGGCAGCTGGTTTTGTAAACCTCAAAGCCCACCCCAGTGACATAACTTCTTCCAGTAAAAGCCACACTACCCAATCCTGCCCAAACAGTGACACAGACTAGAGACCAAGGATTCAGATACCCGAGACTATGGGGGATAGTTCTCACTCAACCCCCCCTCCCCCAAATCCTGTATAATCTCAGTACCTAATAAAAATTTTCTAGGCTCCAAGGACCTTACCCAGTTAATTGATGGCACACCATTTTAAATGAACCCAGTAGGACTGGGAAGATGATTCAGCAGGTAAGGTGCTTGTTAAGCAAGCTGAGGACATGAATTCACATACCCAACAGTCAAGCAGAAAGCCAGCTGTGCTTTTGCGAATGCCGGTAAGTCTACTGCTGTGTGCTACAGGCAGGACATGAGACTGTGTCTCAAAAGAAATACGGTGGGAAGTGAAAGAGTATGACACCCGATGTCTTCTTCCTGGTTCTACACATGCTCATAGGTATACCTACCCCCACACACACACAATTTAATTTTTTTGGAAAAAATAAACTATAACTTCAACATAAGCCATTCTCATTTAAACAAGAGCCTGACTGGTGGGGCTGGGGATGTCTCAAAGTATAACTGAGGTTCAGTGGAGCCCTTGAGTTGTCATTAGTATAGTCTGTGACCATTGGTAGCTCTTGAGTCACATGAGCATACTGCTTGGCCTATTGGTAGAAGTTGGCTGCCTTGGAATAAGTCTAGCATCAGCAAGGACAGGTCAGGGTGGGACTGGGAAGCCGCTCAGGACTACTGTAGGCGTTCTGGTATGGCATAAAGAGGGATTGCCAGGAAAGATCACAGCCTCTTTAGTACCCTCTTAAAGATGGCTGTGAAGTTCACTTCAGAGATGTGATAAACTCAGGGACCCTCTTCCCATAAGCCATTTCTGTTCCCATTTCATAGGGGACATGGAGCTCGTGGAGCCCAGGTGAGAATGCTCACTGTAAAGTTTTCTGGATAAAATTGATTACAGGAAAAGGAAGACCTGTTCTGACTTTCATCTACAGTCATCTGGGAAATCATTAAACTGATTCATGGTGGTGCCGAATCAGAGAGAGGGAACTCAGTAGGCTTGGGTGAATAACTGGGAGCACTGAATGGCAGAGGTAGGGTTTAAGGTGGTAGGATCCACCGCTCATGGCTTCTACTTGGGGAACAAGAAGCTATGCTAGCTTCTGCTGCACGTTCGTTCTGGCTGTGCAAAGAGTTGTTGTGCTTCTGGACTGCTCTTTTCTTGGATTCGGTGGCTAGATCTGGAACAAACATGCAGATTTCAGGTGTTTTGTTTTGCTTTTTTTTGAAGTTCTAGAATTCCAGGAAGGGGCCCCTGTAGTACCCGAGTGACCATATGGGCAATCAGTTGGTATTTACCCACTTTTACGGGAGCAGCCCTATGCTCACCTGTCAACTATGTTGGCATGCCCTGGGAAAGTCCCTTCAGATTTACCTTGATGTGGCTCAGTGGCAGAATACTTGCCTAACATGTACAAGGCCCTGGGTTCTATACCCAGCATTCCAAAAAGCAACAGTTACTGAGTCACTTGGAAAATTGTCAGACAAGCAGTGAGCTAGATAGACTGCCTTGAACTCTTCTCTTGCTCCAGAATCCTGATGGTGTCCAGGGACGTGGAAAGTCTAGAAAAGGAACTACCATGATATGCTGGCTTGTCCTTCACACTCAGCACTGGAACTTGGCTCTGTGACCTTGAGGAGTCCTGGGAGCAGTGTTCCCACCATGTCAGCCAAGCAGGGTGGAGCTCTGCCAGGGGAAATGAGCTCACAGCATACACAAAGTTGGGTCTGGGATCACCAGGCAGAGGTTAGAGACCAGAGCCAAGGGGAGGCCAGTGTCATAACTTGACAGACTTCATATGTCTTGGTGGTATTCTTTATCAGTAAACACACAAATGGATACAAACAAAATAGAAGCTTGCACCTCCCAAGAACAAACACTTTATTATAAATTATACATATTCACATCACCATGTTGTTATATACAGTATAAAGCAAACAAAATATATACTTAAGGGTAAGAAAAAGACGTATCCAGCAAATCATGTTGCACCTCACTCTGAAATGATGACTAGGAAGATGTTGCAGGGAACTGGGAGAGCAACAAGGAAAGAAAACAGTGACATCTAATAGAGGCTTAGTGTCATCTCTCTGTTCAGCCATAACCGAGTACTATCTGTTCTGTTGCTCACTCAGTAGTTATCTGTGAACTGACTCACTTGTTTGTTTCTTAAATTTGGCCTCATTGCACACAAGAATAGGCTATTTATGTGGCTAGATATGTCTCCCAATGCCTCTAAGATACATACAAAACAATCCAGAGAGAATGCTTAGCTACATACCCTTGAAGATTACTTTTTGCTCCCTACCTGTGTGGTGGGGACCATCCACCTTGTAGGGGACTCTTCATCTAGCATCTAGCTTCAGATTAGGTGGGGGAGAATAAGGGGCTTCCCCAGAGTGAGCCTCCAGAGGGGATTGTATGGGATTGCCTCCATCCCAAGGATTGGCTACAAGTGTAGCATGCTAAGAGAGCCCAGAAAGAGCATATGTGATGGGGTGGGGGTGGGGTGGTGTCAGACATTTCCCATGAGAGTACCTTTTGAGCATCAGTTGTAGGCTATCAGGCTGTGGACCACCCCAACTCATGCCACAACTACTACAAGCCGTTGCTGCTCCTGCCTGCACCAAAACTTCTCATGTTGTACTGGATCCAGGAAATGATCCATTCACATATTCAAGAGGTCCACTCTGTGCTGGGGAGCTAGGTATCTATGCTTATGACGCCCGTGGCCTAATAGAGGATGGGCAAGAATAAGCAAGTAAAACAATGGGGAATGTCAGTGCAGGTGGTTAGAGATGCTATAGAATGAAACAAACAAACAAACAAAAAGGTGAGGGGCAGGAAGGGCATGTTTGGTGTGAAGAATTCCAAATAGTGTATGCAAATTAGGATTGAGGGGTGTGGCTCAGTATCTAAGGCAGTAGTTCCCAACCTTCCTAATTCTGCAACCATCTTGAGGTCACTCCCTAGCCATACAGTTATTTTTGCTGCTGCTTCATAACAATTTTGTTACTGTTAGAATGTAATGTAAATCTCTGTGTTTTCCTATGGTTTTAGGTGACCCCTGTGAAAGAGCCATTCAACTCCCAAGGGGTCTTGACCCACAGGTTGAGAACCACTGCTAGTGTTCCCAAGGTCTCAGATAAGACCTGTACTGCGAATAGTAACTACAACAATACTTCATGTGGGGACTTCCTTCCACAGCACGTGGTATAGAAGGAAGAGAATAACTTGGCCATGAAGAAGCCTGATACTATCATGGTCAGTACAGGACTGACAGCCAGTTTTAAGATCATGCTGCCAGTGTGTGTGCAGGCTGTGATGTCACAAGAAGGGATACTTCTCATTTGTAGTCTTCCTCTTCAAGACCCATAGGGATCAGACACACTCCAATCCTGGGATTTGCAAAATTTCTGGTCAGGACCCCACATTCTGCCAAGTTCATCAAAAGCAAAGAAAGTCTGAAAATGCTCACAGCCCAGCAGAACCTAAGCACAGTGGCTAGATCTAATGAGATTTTAGAACAAAAAGGACTGGGGAAGGGAATGAAATCTGAACAAATTACTCACTTAAAAAGAGCTAAGGAAAAGAACAGGTGAGGAGAGTGAGCAGGGCGTCTCCAATTGACATTTAAGTTGAGCACTGGAAGATGTGAGTAGGAGCACCCATGTCTGAGAAAGTATGGGCCATTTGAGAGCCAGCCATCAATAAGCCTCACATGGCCAGAGTGGGGAGCCAGCAAGGCAGAGAAGGCCAAGGGGTGGGATCGGAGGCAGACAAGGCTAGACACAGGAGGAGCCAGGCCATGGTCTGCACCTTTTGGATTTCAGTCTGAGTGTGAGGATAAGGCATTGGGAATTTGAACCAAAAGAGGGGCATGAGTTTATTTCCACTTATTATCAGTTGGGTTTGTATGGAGGACAAATGAGGACAAGACAGGAAGTGTAGGCCAGCTAAGAGACCTACATGTACCAGTGGAGACCACAGGAGAAGGACACCCAACCTAGGGGATGACCAGCACCTGCCAAAGAATGACCTCACCACATGACAAGGACTCTTGACAGGGATCCCAGGAAGCATAGCATAGCTCTTGACTTGCAAGTGTTTCTGCTCAGTGGTCCCTAATGTTTGGGAACATAAAAATATATACTGCACTTTAAGTCGGTTGCTGTAAGTTGCTCTTCCAGAGTTGGAGAAACCAAAATGAGGTTCCTAACTTGCCTCTACCTTCCAGAGGTTGTAAATGAAAAGGGGGAACATGACCTCTGTCCTGTGACAGCTTCAGAGAAGGTCAGTGCATTAGGTAAGGACTTGCTAGCCACATGTTGTCTTCTGAGCTGCCTCCAACCCTATGGAAAGGAAATGTGCTAACAATCAGAAATATAAAACAAATGACTTCCTTAAGTGTTTGTCCAAGTCAGGGCTGGTGACTTGGTATTGCTCAGATGGATAGACAGAGGTCTGGACTGGATAGATCCTTCCCACATGTTGCTGGTGTCACTCCCACTGTTGGGACTGACTTGGCATGTCTGGGGTGCTTTACACGTGCTTGGTCTAGACCTTGAGGAGGCTTCTGAGTCTCTTAGTGATGCCAGCTGAATTCACCCATGTTCGTGTTTGCTTCCAGAGATTGAGATGGTGATCATGGAGCGTAGCAAGCTCTCAGAACTGGCTGGGGCCTCGGTGCGGGAGCAGAACACCACGGACGAGGAGAAGAGTGCTGCCACAGGCTCAGAGATTATACAGTGGAGCAGGTAGGCAGCAGGGCACTGATGGGAGCTACTGGACAGCCACTCAGCCTTGGGAAAAGGTAACTACATGGTCACTGCTTGCCTTTGCCCACTAGATGGCCACCCAGAGGCATGAGCTCTTGAGGTGCATGAGCAAAGAACAGGCCCTTGGCACGTGCTCATACCCAAATCCTTTGGAAAGGTAGCCAGGACAGAGCACTGCCACCTTGAAACACTTGGCAACTAGTCTGCATCTAAATGAGGGAGGCCAATCTCAGGAGGACCATCTTGAGACCCAGGCATGAAGTTCCCATCTCAATCCCTGATTGCCAATCTCTCCTACATCTATGGGTCCTTTGGCACATAATGTGATCTGCTGCTGCCTCCTGCCCTGGCCCATTGCCCTGACACTCACCTCAATGATGGTTTGTGGAGCTGGTCTTGAACCTTGCCCTGCTTATTTCCTGCAGTCTTGCTGAGGCTCATCTATTACAGCACAGTTGTTCCCACAGTATACAGTGAGAGGCTAGAGGGTATCTTCATTTCAGGACTGTTTCCTCAACTGTTAGGCAGACACAGTCACAGACCTCAGCAGCAGTTCAGCGTGTTGGTGTTAATGCACGCACACTGATGTGGGTTCTTGGTCTCCCTGCAGCGCATTGACTTCTTTAAGCCTCAAGATGTGGCCAGAAATGTACTCCCTCCACATACACACCCCATTATTAACCCAATTTAAAGTACGGAAGCACACTTACTTTCAGCTTTTTTTCCCCTCCGTATCTTGTTTGTTGGTGGGTGTGTGGGTGGTGCTGAGGATGGAGGCCAGGCCTTCCATCAAGTAGGCCAGTATCCTGCTGCTAGCAGAGCCATGTACATTACCAGTTGTTATTTTCTTCTTTGTTTGGACCATGTTTGGTTGTCTAACAGAGAGGATTAATTTGTAGCAGATGTACAAGAGAACAGTTTTTTGATTTTGTTAACTGAAAAACATTGGCTAACACATGGTGTGGATTGTCAGTTGTAAACTGTAAAGCCTTTTACGATTTTGCTTAGCAACAAGATGTAACCCCTGAGCTCTGAAAATGAAAGAAGTTATTCTAAGCATAGAAGAGACAAGTTGGAAGCGTGGCCCAGCATTAGTTAGAATGTGAATAATTGAAAAACCATAGATGAAAAACAGTAGAGGATGCTTAAGCAATTGAGATCTGTGTACTTACAGAACATTAGCTGCTCTCTTTCCTGTGACCCTGTGGTGATGTGCAGGTTTTTAGGATCCAATGCATGGAATCATGATCCTGAAACAGAAACACTCTGTGAAAGTGAGGAAACCAATATGTTAGGTGTGGTTATTGGACTTGATGACTTATTTTTCCCTGCATTTTAGGCAACAGAGGGGTTTTCTTAGAGTTGATTGGGTTCTTTTTAACCTTGAATGACTAACTGGTAACTGTGACCACATGGCTTTCTAATTAGCAGAAGCTGGCTCAGGTGCCTGGAGGTGGGCTGCCTACAGGCCTGAACCAGGCTCTCTGTGTGTCTCTGAGACAGAGACAGCATCCCTAGCGCCCACTTCCCAGCACTGAGGCTGGGAGCGAGTAAAGGGTGGAGGAGTTTGTTCCCAAAGCATCAGTTGAATCTCTACATCTATTCCACCATACTGAGAATTAAAGCTACTGTGATTTTCCTTGTATAGTGTCCTGCCATCACTCAGGGTCAAGTTAGACACCACCCCCACCACCCAAAAAAATAAACCAACCCGTTGTTCCTTTGTTTTGAGGCAGTCTTGGTAAGTAGTTCTCCCTGTCTGGCCTGAAATCCTGATTACTGGGTTTAAAGGTGTGCACCACAGGCCCAGTTCAGCAACATTTAAAAGACACATAAATGATGAACACCCTGAAAAATGTGAAAACTTCAGAAATGCAAAGAAGTAAAAGTCAATGATCCCAGATGGTTCTATTTTGATAATTTCTTATCAGCTTTTTCAGGGCTCCTTTTCTGGGCATTTTGTCCCCTGCCCTAGCTCATGCCCGTCATATTTTATCTTTCATTTGCTATCTAATACCAAACCCCAGCATCTTTGTCACATCATTATCCTTAGTAAATACATACTTAGTAGCTTCATAATCCATCTCATATATGAAAGACAACACACCCACCAAACCTCCCTTTGTTAATTTGTGCTTGGTTGTTCATATTATTCCCAAGTGCAAATATAATTCAAATTGTGAGCAGCTGGTGTACAAGAGATGTGTTACAATTTATAGTGCTCTCAAATTTGGCAAAGTTATTATTAGAAAACTCAAAAAAATCCAAATCTATACACGCGAGAGCTGTGGATAGGTTTAAATGGAGGAGCCCCATCCTGGGCACCAGAAAATAGAGACTGAATGTCAATATACTCCTTAAGGTTTTTCCTTTTAAATTTTGTGTGTCCTGTATTTATTTGAAACATGACAAATACATTTTTACTACTTCTTTGTTTTCATTTTTCATCTTAATATTTTATGTTGATACATCAGGATTTGAGGACTTAAAAAAGGAGCTAGGTGTGTAACTCAGTAGTAGAGTACTTGCTGCTCAAGGTCCTCCACACCATCTCTAGCACTGCCCCTCAAAGGCCTAAGATATTCAAGATGTTATGGGAGTTTCTGCAGCAGATGGTCCCCTCTGAGCAGTCCTGTTTTCACCCATCATAGGTCCCCATGTTGCTGATACCCAAGGGACTCCAGGAGTTAAACATACCTCCATTTGCTCTCTGGAGCCCTTGACTTTCTTGACCTCAGCCTGACATTCAGTGGGGCAGCCTCAGATGGGATCGGGGTCTCCTGCCCCAGGCCTGCCCTGGGCTTATTCTGTTGTCTGTTATTGAAGAGTCTTGCCAGACTAGGCCCTACCCTGGAAAGGGCAGCCTTTGCAATGTGGATTTCCAAGTTATGGCAACTGTTTTTTATATCTTACTCACACAGCATGGGAGGTGAGAGATCTCACTTTCAATTCTTCTAGTCAAGGCATATTGGCTCAAGAAATTGCTGAGCCAGGACACTGCCAAAATGAAATCATGGAGAAATGTCCTTGAGATATTAAATACAACAATCAAATACAGTGTGTGACCCTATGCCCTCCAGTCAGTCTCCTGGGCTGGAATGCTTCTGTGCAGTCAAGGAGGTGGGTCAGTTAAGGCACTCAGTGGAAGTGAGTAGCAGAAGAAGCCAGATCAGCATTTGAACCCAGGCAGTCTGACTCCATAGCAGTAACTTTAAACTTACTCATGTTGCTGTCTGTGCCTTGCCAGGTAGTATTGCCGCATTATATCATCCTGTTTTCTTCTTTATTCTTTCCATCTTTCCTTTAAAGTGATGATGTGTACCTGTGCTGTCTCTGTCAGCTGGCAGGGAGTGCAGAAGAGCAGGGGCTTTGTACCTGAATCTCCAGAATCCTAGACAACCAGTAAATGACTAAGTGGATAGCAGCTTTCCAAGGTCAGAGCCCAGCTCTCATTTGTAGGGATGAGTTCCCAGTGCCTTATTCTGAACCAGGCACTTACTGCGTTCACCACAAACTAGTGGCCTTAGAGCAAACCTATGAAAAGTAAACACAGATGATGCTGTCAGGTGAGAGAGGGAAAATGTACACTGTGTGCCAGAGGATTATAGACCTCTTCTCTTTTCAGACCCTTCCTGGATATGGTATACCATGCCCTGGACAGCCCTGATGACGATTACCATGCCCTCTTCGTGCTCTGCCTCTTATACGCCATGTCTCATAACAAAGGTAGGCGTGCTTCTCACCATCTTTAATGTCTGTGACACAGTGCTACACTCAGTGGCATCCTTCCTCTTCACTAACGTAGAGCGAGGGAGGGCACTTTGGGAAGGAATTTCCTTTCTGGCCTCTGAGGTGACTCCTACAATGCTCTTCTTCAGCCTCATTACAATTTCTCAGGTGTTTTTCTGAAGACTGAAGCCATAGGCATTGGCGACTCAGGCATGGTGGTGGGGCATTCAAGTATGGGTTTCTAACCCAATGAGGCTGGCTTCCCACTGTAGCTTTCTACAGAACACCTCCCCCCCCCCCAATGTGCTTTACAGCTAGCCTAACCAACGACCACTTTCCTGACACCAGGGCAAAACCAGTCAAATTGGTTTTGCTATTTATAATACTTGATGTTCTTGCTGTGAGCGCAGTACTAAAATAGACCTGGGTGGAAGTGTAGGTTTCCTTTCTATAGGGAGGTGTGGTTCTCCAGCTTCCCTTGCTCAGGCTGTGTGGCCAGGCCCTAGTTCCAACAGAGCTGACAGTTCACTGGCATGCACCAGTCCCTCCCTCAGCACCCAGTTCTGGGAGTAGCTTCTCTATTGGTCTACCTGGCTCCCAACAGGCAAGTTTGGAGACTTTCCTCAAGAATATTCACAAGGACTGGAGTTGGCATAGATTGACACATGGTTTCAAGGAACATTACAGGAGGTTTACATTAAGCTTGTTGGGAATAGATGTCTACTAAGTGATGCTTACTAAGACAGCCTATGGATAGAGTCATTAAAACAGAGCCAAATCTCATTTATTCTTAAATCACTAGTCATGGAAATTAAGTCAGTTGGAAGCACAGAAACGTGTAGTGGCAAATGCCTCCCCTCTGCTTTGTCCCCACCTTCTTCTTTAAGGCAGCTTCTGCATCAGTTTCTCACATGCCCTCTAAGAAAACTGTGTACCCTCAGTTAAGAAGACAGCCAGCTGCACCCATAGCTATCAGCGGGTATCCATGTGGCCCGCTCTCACCATCAGGGGTTGACACAGTGTTTGTCATCTATGTAGAAGTGCCTGCTGCCTGTTTGGGCCATAATCGGTTTTATATCTCCTTGGTAACTAGCAATAGGCAGCCTTCACAGCCCTGTTCAATGTAGACAATCATGCTTATAACCAGGCTAAAGACCTAGCCTGATGCCACCACTGCCTCCTCCCTCTCTTCCTCCTTTTCTTCTTCCTGTGGTTTTTGGAACCCAGAGCCCCATGTATACTAGCCCAGCCTCATAGCCTGAGACAGGCTCCAATTCCTGCAGATACTGTGTTTCATCCCCTGCCACACCTGCAGTCTCCTTCCTTCCTTTGTGACCTCCAACACCTGGCTCACTACCTATCACACACAGTTATTTGGCTCCATGACAGCTACTGCTTCCCAATAGACTCTGTATACAGTTCCTGCTGGTGTTATGCTGGATGCCTTTGCTCAGTGTTCCAGCATACCTTGTCAGGTGGCATTCATCCCCATAAATACATATTCCCTACCTTCTGTTGCTATTAGCATTGCCATCCAGAGTCGCAGCTGCCATAGCCATTGGAACTTTGCCTCCTTTGCTCCTGACAGTTTCAAACAGCTTGTCTGTTCTCCCTTTCTGGCATGTCTGATCAGCTGATTTCCTCAATGTGTCTGTACCAGGGCTGGCTCAAGCCAGGGATGGAGATAGAAACCAAGGCAGGAACAAAGAAAAATGAGACTGGGCTCACTGTTCAATGGACAGTATCCCAGGCCTATGATTATCAGCTCCTGCTAGGGTCAAGGGTATTATTATGTTTTGGAGTCCACCCTCCATAGCATCCCTCAAAGAGAGGCTCTTTTGACTGTCCTTTGCCATTCAGGAACATTTAGTTTCTCCCTTAACCTCCACCCTCCTGGACCTCATGTGCAGAGTATCTAGACTGTACTTGTTTTTCCACCTAGGACTCCCTTCTCAGAACTTTGGCAGCCAGGGGTGGGGGAGGTCACACTCAGGTGCAGCAATAGAACTCTTGTAGAGGTAACCTTGAGGCAACTCTCATAATACTCAATTAACTCATCCATGTTCCTGTGAATAAGCAGTGGAAACTGCCTCTCCTCCATGGCCTGGGGGGCACCTCACAGGAGTCATGAAGTTGACTGTTAGAAACTTTGGCAATAAGTATTGTTGAACCTTTTCTCAAGGGCTCCAGTTTGGTCCTAGTCAGTCCCAAGATGGCTGCAACTTGGTGCTGTGCCTGACTCTGGACTATAGACAGACTTTTCTTTTCTGCCCTTCAGTTCCAAATTAACTGACACAGAGAATAAATATTAATTATAAATGCTCTGTCGATAACTCAGGGTTACTACTAAGTGGCTCTTACAACTTAAATCAACTCATTTCTATTAATCTGTGTGCTTCCCTGATGCATGTGGCATTTACTTCTCTGGAATGTCTTGCTTCTTCTCCATCTGGCTGGTGACTCCTGACTTTGCCCTTCTTCTTTCCAGAGTCCTTTGTTCCTGGCTGTCCCACCTATACTTCCTATCTAGCTACTGGCCAGTCAGCTTTTTATTAAACCAATCCAAGTGACAAATCTTTACAGTGTACAAAAGGATTATTCCACAGCAGCTCAAAGTTGGCTGGGGATGATATTGTGGCACATACTGGTCTTAGGACCCAGCCCTGTATCTTCTTTGGAAGCCCGGGAGTCACCCTAGTTAGTGCCAACATTGCACCTGTTCCCTGAGAGTCTGTACCTTCTTAGACTCACTCATAGTCTTTCTTGATGTTTTCTCTTTTCCTAATCACCATCTACCAAAGTTCCTCTCAGAAATCGTCTTCTCCAATGTTCTTTCCAGCTTTCCTAGGTGATGCTCTGGGTTAATGCTGCCGGCTGTGAAATTTTATGGACATTGCTTTTTTAAGGACTTCTTTTTCTTCTGCCTCCACCTCCCAAATGCTGAGATTATAGATGTATACATTACTCCTGATTTAGGCAGTGCTGAGACCTCATCTGAGTTAGGTTAATACTTTACCAACTGAGCTAGATATGCAGTCCTCACTGTTAAGGATTTTGCATTTGTGTTCATAGATAACACTGCTCTATAGACTTCTCTTATCTCACTGCACTGCAGTGATGTAGACTGGGAGGTAACTCATCCTCCTTAGTTTCTTGGAAAATTAAAGAAAAAAGCTATCAATTTTTCTTCTGTAAGTGCTCCTTGAACCAGTGGAGCCATCTGAACAAGGTATTTTCTATGAGGAAACTTTTTTAATTTTGAGATCAATTATGCAGCCTAAGCTAGCCTCAGACTTGCAACCCCTGTGCCTTAGCCTTAGTGTTGGGATTACAGGTGTGCTCCACCAAACCTAGCTGAAGGAAAACTTTAACTATTTAATTTCTCTGTGGAGATATTAGATTATCTTTCTTTTGGGTGAGTTTTGGTGGTTTGCATCTTTCAAGGAATTTGTCATTTTGTCTAAACTGTAAAATTTATAGTTGTAAATGTGTTCATAGTTCTCCTCTGTCATCTTGCATTGTCTGTAGGATCTTAGTCTGTGGCCCTGTCTAGTTTGTGGTGTTGATAATTTGGGCATCATCTTTTTTCTGACCACTTTGGCTAGAGGAGTATCGATTTTACTGATACTCTAGATGTTTTTCCTGTTTCACTGATTTCTGTTATTAAATTTATTTCATATATTCTGCTACTTCCTGCATACTTAATTTCTCTTTCTTCTATAGCTTCTTAAAATAGAAGCTTAGATTATTGGTGTATGTGCATGAGTGTGTGTGCATGAGTGCATGTGTGTGCACACATGTGTGAAGCACTCACCTTCCACCTTGTTTGAAACAGAGTCTTTTGTTCACTCCTACATAAGCAGGCTAACTGGCCTGCAAGCTTTCAAGGATTCACCTGTCTTGGTTCTGTTTCATCCTAGGAAGACTAGATTACAGACTGGCCCTGCTGCATCTAGTTTTATATGGATCTGGTGAGCCAAACTCCAGATCTCACACTTACACGGCAGGCACTTCAACCTTTGAGTCATCTCACAAACCCTGTAGCACTGACTTTTTAAGATAATTTGTTTTATTTCTTAAATTAGCATAGTGTAAAGTGAACTATTTTTTTGTATATAAGTATGGATTCTAACACGCCTGCTACAGTCAGGATGCCTTACACTCTAAAACACCCCTTTTCTCAGTCCTTTTCAGCCATCTTTCCATGTATAAAATTGTTCATTTGAATATGTATACTTTATTGTATACTGAATATACTTCTGTAAGTCTGATGGTGGCCCATGCCAATCCTAGCCTCTGTTTCCATGGAAACAAATGCAAGCACTCATGAAGCCTTTACTCAAATCATGACAGTGCATGTATCTATCACCCCCAGATTCCTTCATATTCTTTCCTTGCTTCTCATACCCTCCTCCCCACACAACAGCCATCTGCCTGCTCCCAATCAGAGAGAGAGAGAGAGAGAGAGAGAGAGAGAGAGAGAGAGAGAGAGTGTGTGTGTGTGTGTGTGTGTGTATAAAACTGCATTTTCTAGAATTTTATATAAAGAGTCATGTATATATTCTTTTTTATATATGGCTTCTCTCAACTGCTTAATTATTTTGAGATTCACATTGCCTTATCTGTTCATTTCTTGTTTAATAGTGTGCCACCATATGAATGTGCCCTAGTTTGTCTGACCATCTGCTCATAAGCTTTCTGTTCTTTTGAGGTTTTGATATTCCAGCCAAAGTTTCTCTGAGTGTTTGCATGCAAGTCTTTGTGTGGACATGTATTTCCTTCTCTCTTGGGGAAATACCTAGGAATAGGATAGCTGAGCCATCTGGAAGGTGTGTGTTTGCCTTTTAAATAAGTTTTATAGTCAGGTGTGGTGGGGTACAGTTGTGTTCCCAGCACACTGTAGGCAGAGGCAGAAGAATGATGAGTTTGAGGTCAGGGCTGCATACCATGCATATCCTGAGGCCTCTATTGGATGCTAGACACTGTGATTAATGTTGGGGGACTGTGGGTTGGAGATGTAGCTCAAGTAAAAGTAAGTGGAGGTTCTTAGCTTAGTCATCATCAACCAAACAACACCCTACTGGAAGTGCACTGACAGACCAGTTAGATACCTTTGTAAAACCTGTGTTCTGTTATGGAAGACAAATGGTAAGCTACTAGCAAATGGGGATGCTAAGTGGTGACAGCAAGCTTGATGAACTGGTAAGAGTGGCAGAGCTGGAGAAGACACAGATTGACAGGGACCTACAGCATCAGCACGGGCAGAGACTCATCCTGGCAGGAATGCAGACTACAGAAGAGGCCAAGACTATATGGCATGCAGTGAGCAGCTCTGGAGGTTATAGAAACCAGAGCTTTTGAATCTGTGTAGCCTTCTGTGTTTGCTTTATTCTTACTGTTTATCTCAAATCTCCTTACTCTAAATGAACTTACTCAAGAAGTTCATGAGGGAGTTGGAGAGGTGGTTCAGTGGTTAAGAGCACTTATTGCTCTTACTACAGACCCCCAGTTCAATTCCCAGCACCCACATGGTGGCTCACCATAATTCATAACCCTGGTTCCAAGGGATCATCGGTCTTGCAAGTGGCACACATACATACATGTACACAGGTAAAATACGCATACACATAGAGCAAAATAAATACAAAACATTTTAAAGAAGTTCATGAACAGTTTCCTCAGGGAGTTGTTGAAACCAACAAATGCAGAACATGCGTGCTAAGCAATGCACTTAGCCTTGTTTTTATTACTCTGTGTATAGACTCCAGGCAGACCAAGGACCTCCCAGGCAGCATCCATGTAATAGGGAAGCTCCACAAGGAGATGAGAGCCTGCTTACAGGAGTCAGGGATGACTTCCTGAGGATTCTCAGACCATATGTTCAAGGAAGAAGTGTCCAAAAGGAAAGCTGGCAAAGGGCAGAGCCACAGGGAGCACAGAACCTGACAAATCTGTGATGATCACATATACACTAGGGTAGGAAAGAAGCATACTAAGTAAGCCAGATGCTTCAAGGGACCAGAAGGTTGGAGTTGTCCTAGGAGGAAGTACAGTGACCCTGAGCTGTATTCTTGTGAGCTGTGGTGACAGTAAAAAGGCAGTTGAGCCAGAAAGTCTCATACCTACTCTGCATCCCTCAGGATGAATTTAAGTAGTCCAGCCAGAAGACATAAGTCTTGGGAGATGTGGACAAGGTAAGAGCTGGTGAAAGTTAGCACACGCCCTGTGTATGAATGAACTAGGACGTGTCTGCCTAGTTGTATCCAAGAACAAGAAGAGAAACTAGATGATGGGAAGGGAAGAAGGGAACGAGAGATTAGAGCAAGGAATGTGGAGGTGGAGCCAGGTAACTAGCCAGAACAGCCAGGAAAGCCTTCTCCTATGAACAGGATGACTTAGAACAGAGCCAGAAAAGTGCCTGAAGCAGACTGCTCTGGGCAAAGGGCCTGCAGTGGGGAAGTGCATACATACTCGAGGAGCAGACATAGGCCTAATGAGGCTGGACAGGGAGCCATACAAAGAGGTTTCAGGTTTATCCCAAGTGTAGTGGGAAATCTCTAGAGAACTTAGAAGAAGGAAAATGTCCTCCAGGAGACAGGAGGGATGTCTTGGTGGTTAAGAGCACTGACTGTTCTTCCAGAGAACCCAGGTTTGATTCGCCTGGTGGCTCATAGCCATCTGTTAACTATACATGTAGTGCACAGAGATATATGCAGGCAAAACACACATATACATAAAGTAAATAATTTAAAAAACAAGAAAAAAAAGGAAGAATATCCTCAGATGTAGGTTTCCAGAGAACTCTCCATCTCCTGGTAGAGAGCAGGTGACTAGGGTGGGAGTGCACTGCTAGAGAGAAGCTGAGCAACTCCTGGGGAAGCTGTGGAGACAGTTCTGCCTGCTGAAATGGAGCCAGACTATCTGTGGCAGACTTGGGGATCAGACTTGAAGATGCCGAGAGGCTGGACATCGGAGTTGAAAGAAGGGTGCAGGCCCAGTGAGAGGATAAGTCAGTGATGACTCCTACAATTGGCTGAAGTGCCTGTGCTAATGGTCTGTCACTAAGGGAAGACAGGAGAGGCTCAAGCCTTCCCTTTGATGTAGATGGGAGAGATCTGTGTGATGGCTTACTCCTGTCTCTCGTGACAAATAATGTTATTAAAAAAAACTCTGAAAATGGTCCATTTACACAGGAAACTTAGAGAAAAATGGGAAAAGCTCAAGCTCGACACCCAGAGACTAGCTTTTTGGGAAAGCTGCTGATGGTGAAGCTACTGCCTTGGTATGCCAACATAGGGGCTTCATTTGGTGACTTTGAATGGTGGTATTTGGTTGGCTGGCTTCATGGTTATCTACACTTGATTCCAGCTCCTCTTTTCCATATTCTTTCCCCTGAAGCAGGCCCTGAATGAGATATTCTCTTTTTAGTAGATGTGTTTTTCCCTTATAAGACAATTTCAGCCTAAAAGCCTTGTTAATAGAAACCAAATGTGAGCTCAGGCCTTCCAGTAAATCTTAATAGATGAGATACTGCACTGAAACGAGCAGCCCACAGTGGGAAGGGTTGCCTGATTAGGAAGGCGGTGTCATGATTCAGCAGGCCACATAATGAATTCTGGTTAGTATCTGCACTTTTGGCCAAGTCTGAGTGGAGGCTGTGCGTTGAGCAGCTCTGTATTCGTAAACCTCTCTAGTTCACTCATTGTTCTCCCCAGCCTCCACTATTTACCCAGGAGGTACTGGGGCTTTGGGATTTGTTTTGTTTTGTTAAGAAGTTCCTGGAACACCATGAGAGGTATGGGAATGCTAAAAAGTAGGTGACAAGGCTCTGGGGATGAGAACTGGCAAACAGCACACAGATTGCAGCTGACACAAACTCCACATGGGAAGCACATTGGAAACTGACTTAACATCGGCTTAGCTCTCGAAATCCCTGGCCTAAAGTTTTCCAGAACTGGCAGTGCCTACAGGCAACAGTCAGGGAGAATCGGGTGGTCACAAGAAACCAGGATGAGTGGATATGTTTACCTGCTCCCATCTTGTCTTCGGTCAGGTCTCCACTGCCTCCTTTATATAACTTTGCTAAGGGTATCTTCCACCCTTGACATGGTGTGTACTGCAGCTAAGAAGGAAGGATCTAGAAATCAGAGTTGGGAGGGAGGTTTAGTCACTAGTTGCAGTATGGAACTATGCCTTTCCTTCCTCTTCTGGGTTCCTTGAAGTGTTCATTAGAAGTGACACACTCTGTACCTGTATGGACTCTTTCGACCAGCCTAGGCTATGACCTTGAGTCCCTCTGCCCCCACCTTCATCCTGACCATTAGCAGGAAGGGCATGAGGAAGCACATGGCCTGCTAGGAGGCAGATCTCAATGGGCTGTGTGCTGCACGTGAGGGTTTCTTTGGAAATTGTCTCAAGGCACTTGAGACTTGAGCACATAGGACAATATGTTATTGCAGAGGCTTATTTTAGACAGAGGAAAATGACTGGCAAAGAAGCTGTAGTACATTTGCCACAGAACTTGCCTTTCTGTAACTGAAAACCATAGTGCATGCATGTCAGACCTATTGTCATCTTACCTTTTCCATACATGTCCCTGCCATGTTGTGTGTGACACTGACAAAAACAGAGAAAGGGTAGGATCGACTTGGGTCATGTTTTAGGAGGGATGTAGTCCATTGTGGCTGGAGTGTTAAAACAGCAAGTCACATCGAATCCTCAGTCTGGAAGCAGAGTGATACATTCGAGGAGGGTCTTCCTCCTCTGTTAAGTCTCCATGGAAACATCCTCCCAGACACACCCATAACTGTGTCTCCTATGTAATTCCAAATCTAGTCAAGTGGACAGTGAAGGTGAACCATTATAGACCTTATTTCTTCACCACTGTCAGGCAGTGTTTTCTTTCAGTCAGGTAGTTAAAAAATCCAAATCAGTGCCAGGCGTTGGTGGCGCATGCCTTTAATCCCAGCACTTGGGAGGCAGAGGCAGGCGGATCTCTGTGAGTTCGAGGCCAGCCTGGTCTACAAGAGCTAGTTCCAGGACAGCCTCCAAAACCACAGAGTAACCCTGTCTCGAAAAACCAAAAATAAATAAAAATAAAAAGTAAAAATTAACTCCTTTCAGAAAGATCTAATCCAATGAACTTTGTGTTGGTAATACTGCTAAATAGCATGCCACACATAGGCAGGTAGAGGGTCTCGTGATATGGGACAGAAAGGCAGAAGATGATGGAATTGGCTCTGGGTTTTTGTTACTTCTGTGGCCTTGGGCAAGCTTTTTCTCTGAGCTCACTTTATGAAGGCTTGTACTTTTTGAATTGTTTTCCCTGGTGTCTTTACAATAGGATCCTTCCCTTCCTCCAGAAACACCATCTTTACCTATAGAACTTAAGCTTTTGATTGGTTGGAGGTAGTGACTGTTGCTGAGCCCTAGAATGCACAGCCCTTGAATGTGGCTTTCATAGTGAGCTCCCATATGAGTGGTGCTACCACCACTCCCTAACTGGATCTTAGCCACCTCTGGAGTCATCTGAAGGTGGCCCCACCGTGTCTCCAGATTGCTCTAGGACCTTGAGAAAGCATGAAAAATCACACTGAGCCTCAATTTCTTCACCAAAGGCAGGGGGCTTGACTTGCTTGCTGTGTGGCCCAGAGTAAGGGTTCAGGGCTCTGGGACCCTCTCCTGGTAGATGGCCAAGAAAGAACAAAATGACGTCAGAAGACAGGAGTTTCTTCATATCTTCAGAAAATTTTGCCCCAGATTTCTTCATGTTCCAGAAAGTCTACGGAAAGCTAAAGCAATCCCAGGAAAGAGGCAAAGGGCCTCCCTGTGGAGCTTCAGCTTGCCCACGTTTCACCTCCAGGCCTGTTGCTGTCCCTGTGAACTGGAGCAGTGCAGGTGTGTTAGGGAGGCAGAGCAGGCAGACTGTCGCTCAGAGCCACAGAGCAGCAGTCCCGCCCTGTGCCCATCCCTCAAATGGGAGGAAGTAGAGATGTTGGGACAGGGTTGATACCTCTAGGAAAATAAAGGTAAAAAAGATTGGGTTTCCATTTTTGTCATGTAAGCCAGCGTTCTTCCGTGTCAGACAGTTGGCACCAAGATGCAGAATCGACAAGTTCATCTTCAAAGTCACACCGTGGGTGTGAGAAAGAGAGTCCTTCATAACAACCCTCAGGCCATTCCTTCCTTCCCAAGTCATTTCAACAAAGCAGAACACTGTTTTATGGCATCAGTGCTGTGTACTGAGCAGGGATTTCTTGGGAGCCCAGCTGTGCTGCCTCCACTATTTTGTCAAGGTTCTAGATGAACCCTCACCTGGTACTCAAGGGACCAAATTTCAAGAGTTCTTTGAATTGCCACCTCCCCCAGCTAGAATAACAGGAAAAGCTATGCTTCAGGCATAAACAATCCACAGGGGTCTCCATGCTTGGGTCAAGCACTGTGTTTATTTCTGCAAGTATTTCTCAAGCACAGTGTCAGATGAGAGAATAGGAGTTAACACAGCCCTGCCTCAGGCCTGGACCATTGTGACAGCACTGGCAAGTCTTCCTGCCATCCCAGTTCCTGGCACTTCTTTAGGAAAAATAATATCATGACCTATGGCTACAGACTTGCCCATTCCTTTCCTTATCTACCTTTCACCCCACCTTTTTTTTTCTTGTCTTTTATTGAATACTATTCATTTCCCTGAGGAAAAAGATTTTCTTTGCATCTTAGTGATATGAGATTTATTATTTGTGCATCTGCCTAGGCTAAAGGTTTAATTCAACCTTTTTCTGCTAATCTGCTCCTCAGGGTAGGGCTGGCATCTGCCCCCACTCAGAACCTGCTGCCAACATGTGTTGGGTATCCCTCTCAGCTGTTTCAGTTCACCAGTGAAAGCTTAAGGCTGTGGCTGTTGGAGCCTCATATGTCTCATCTCTATTTCTCTGGGTCTGTGTGTCTACAGGGGTAGAAAGTGCCAATACAGGGCTGCCCTTATGCAGCACACCTATGTGGCAGAGAACAGCAGTGAGTTCACGGGAAAGCTACTTCTGCCTCATCTATCAGAGGTGCCACCATTGGCACCTGCTAAGTGCCTGCTAGTCCTTGTTTCTAATAGAGAAGGAGTAGGCCTCAAGCCAGTGAGTTCAGTCAACAGTCATTGACTAGAATGTGAGAACACTGTTCCATCTGACTTTCATAGTTACTGTTAATTATCATACCAAGTTGATGCCCCACTGACTAATAGCAATAGAGAATATATGTTTGTGTATGTGTGTGTGGGTGTATGCATATGTTTGCAGGCTAAAAGCCAACTTTGGATGTTCCTTAGGCACTATCCCCCTTGTTTTTTTGTGACAAGGTCTTTTGCTGCCCTAGAGCTCACCAATTGGGCTAGGCTTTCTGGCCAGTGAGCCCCAAAATCTTCCCACATACTATACATGGCCTCTAAGGATTGAACTTGGGCCTTGATGCCTGTGCAGCAAGCACTTTACCAACAAAGCCATCTCCTTCCCTCCCCCACCACACACCAGAAAATGTATGTTTTATCTATGAATGTTCAATGTACATAGAACCCAGACAGAAGCAGTGACCAGAGGCCTGACTTCACAGAGGAGGAACATAGGCTGACGTTGAAGACTCCCCCTCCAAAAGGTCTTTAGGAAGAAGACTCTCACTGAAGCAGCTTTGCCAATGACCATTTTTCTTCTTTTTCCATTCCAGGCATGGATCCTGAAAAACTAGAGCGAATCCAGCTCCCAGTACCAAGTGCAGCCGAGAAAACCACCTACAACCATCTGCTGGCTGAGAGACTCATCAGAATCATGAACAATGCTGCCCAACCAGGTACCCCTATCTTAGGAGTATTGGAGGTACTAGATCCCTAGCCAGAGACCACGAGCCCTCCTAGGTTCTGGATCTGGAGAAATCTCGGCCCTTTCTTTTGTCCCTACCCACCAGCCTTTGCCTTCTATTGGAACCAATACTTTTATCTCTGGGGCTGTCCTCACCCTTGGTTGTAGTCACCTCTCTCTTTTCTCCCTTTATATCAGCCTTCCTCTTGCTTCTTTTGTCATGGCTGGGACCCTTCTCTCTGGGAAGCCCAAGACCATACTGTGGGAATGAACTAGACTGAGAATCTGAGTGAGGGCAACAGGTTTGAAGGCTTGGGTGAGGGTACACTTTTGTGCCCAATGTCTCCAGTGGTTTGACCCAGCACCTACCTGTAGCCAGATTACTAAGGCAGTGATAACAGTGGAAGGAAACTCTACACAAGGCTTTCCCAGTTGGGCTAATTTCTCCTCCAGGATATATGTGACGATGACTGAAGACATTTTGAACTGAATGACCAAGAATGTTCCTGGCGTCTAGTGGGTAAAAGTCTAGGACACTGTTAAATGTTTCAGGTTGCACAGGACCTCTACAGCACAGAATTATTTGGCCTGTAATGTGAAAAGTTGCATGACAAACCCTCTGCAGAGAGAGGAGAAAGGTCACAAGAATAAGTGAATGCATGAGAGACAATCTGGCCTCCTGCTTACTCAGAGGGGAGGAGTGTGGTCAGAGCAGCCTGGTATGGTCAACCAGAGTTGGTCAGGCAATGACTAGAGCATTGTGTGGCTATGCTGGCAAATGGGAGAAGGACCTGAAAAGCCAGATCGGCCTTAGGGTGACAGCAGGTGTCAGCAGTTCTTCACAGAATAGATGCTTTCTGATTGCATCCTACATACAGCTAAGAGCCACCCCACAGCTGATGGTCAACAAAGTCCCAGAAGTTGTAGACTGTGGAGATTGCGGGGGCAGGTTCTTATGCTCAGAGAAGAGATCAGGACAAGGCCAGCACTGGGGACCAACATGCATGGTCTGTAAAGGTTTAGATGAAGATAGAGGATTGTCATAGATTGAGCCCTTGAGATATTGGGATAGAGGTGGCAAAGTAGAAGAGACAGCCCAGGACCCTGAGCCAGGAGAAAAGGGACACAGAGTGTATGACTCAAGACATTGGGTAGTCAGTGGGGTCAGTTATTGCTGAGAGCTCCATTTAAAGGAGGCAGAACCTTTTCATGGGGCTGGGCAAGCATTGCGGGGGACAGTGGGAGCCACATGGGTCAGGGCATTGAGGGAGCTGGGCTGTCACCAAGGATAGGGTCAACTCTGACTGGAACTTGAGAAAACAGGAGATTGCTGACCAGCAGAAGGAGTGAGACTACTCTGGATAGGCACATAGACCTCAGAGTGGAGAGGGAGTAGAGGTGGGGGTGGGGCTGTATATGTGAGGAGGGACCAACCTTCCCTGAGCTTTTATCATGCTAAGAAAAACCTGCTTTGCATGTATATAACTAATCACAACTTTTTCCTCTCATCTATTTCAACCTCATCTTTAGCAAAAGGACTGGTATCTGGGGTATGGCCCTGGGGTGTCCCTGCTTGAGCCCCAGTGTCTTAGACCTCAGGGACAAGGCCCATAGACTCTCTGCTCCCTCATTCTACTTCTAAACCTCCACCTTTCCTTAGAAATAAAGTGCAAAGACCCATGGGACAGCTTGCTTAATTAATAGTAGTTGGCCTTATGTTGAATGATGGGTGTCTTCTGTAGGAGGAAAGAAATGGCTTCCAGTGCAAGTAGTTACCTTTCCAAAGCAGAAAGTAGCATAGAGTCCCAAAAACATTGAGATCCTGGCCTCAGCTGTGCTTGAAGCCAGTACCTCCTCTTTCCCCATTACCCTAGCAGGTTTGTTTTAAAGTCAGCTATTGTGTTTGTGTGTGCTTGTCTGTCATTTTCTGCTTATATAGTTTAAGCTAGTCTGGGTTGGGTTTCTGTTAACTGTGACCAAGTTGTGATGAGCTTCATGCTGTGCTAGCCTGCTAGCGTCCAGGCTTAGAGCCTGGTGCCGTGTGAATACACCCAGTGTGCACAAGCCATGTGGGAGGGACACTTTAGGAAGACTGACAGTGTTAGCAAGGGAAGGGAGGTGGCTAGTGCTGGTTATCTTACCTGTACATTCAGGCCCCACCAGTGTTCCTGCCCCTGCCACACCCCAGCACGTGGAAAGCACACTGTAAAATTGAGCCTCACTGACTCTACTGGGCTCTTTTGCCTGTTGCCACCTGATCCCTTTGAGCAGGGGTGGAAGCACCTAGGGCACACAAGCTTAGATGGTAAATGAAAATGAAATAAAAGGAGAAAGACTTTTATTTCTTTACTACTCCTAAAGCACAGAGAAGATTTCTATTGTAGATATAAAGGAGAAAACAGCAGAGGGACGGTCCAGGCTGAACATGGCCAGCAGCCTAAACCAGACCCTGAGAAGAGAGAAGGGGAGGGAGAGCAAGAGAAGAGCTGCTGACCAAGAGAGGTGGCACGGGCCAAGAGACCAGCTTAGCCAAAATGTCTGAGCTGTATAGGGGTTGGGCTGGGGGCTGGGAAGCAGAAGCCCCATTTAGGTAGGGGGTGGGGTGAAGAGTGCTGAGTAAGACTTATTCTGGGTTTGAGACCTAACAGGTGGTATGCACATTCTAGTAGGGAGAGAAGGCCCAACTCCACTGATTCACATGATCCAGAGTGGGCTGCTGGTTCTGTACCCATACCTGGAGCAGGAAACATTCTGGACAGGCACAGCTACAGCACAGCCTCCACCTTCTCCCACCTTCCCTTACTCAGCTGATAAAGGGACTTCAGGGCAGATGGGAGCTAAAAGGCTTAACAGGGAGTGTTGACTTATAACTTATTGGGAAGTGGGTTGACATGTGTAGCTCCTTCAGGACCCCATTGACATGAGAGGCCTTGGACAAGACTTTCTGTCAGGTGATGATTACCCTCAAAGAAGGGGAGCAAGAGCCTTGTGTCTGGGATGGGCACTGGGCCCTGGGGTACTGGACTAATCATGGTGTGTTTGCAGATGGCAGGATCAGGTTAGCCACACTGGAGCTGAGCTGCCTGCTCCTGAAGCAACAAGTACTGACCAGCTCCAGCTGCATCATCAAGGATGTGCATCTGGCCTGTCTGGAGGTGAGACCATGCTTTCTCCCTTCCCTTTCTGTACTGTCCCTCAGCTGAGAAGGTCAGTTAGGAAGCTGCTAACACTGTCTGTTCCACAACATCCCTGGCATAGCTCAGAGAAGCTGGGCCTGAAACACTTTCAACCTCTCCGAGGTCCTAACTTAGTAGCCATGTGTTCAGAGGTGCCTCGCTCGACCCAGACCACATTCTTGTGTGGCTGTAGCTTCTTTTGGAATGATCTGCTTCTGAATTAGCTTCAGGCATTTTCAAATGTTTCTTTTGTGTGGCAGTTTTTATACATGTAGCAGCATATCCACCTACAGTGTTGGGGGTGGTGTGTGTGTGTGTGTGTGTGTGTGTGTGTGTGTGTGTGTCTGCTAAGATACACATTTACTAGTTTCTCAGTATCTCTTACCATTTTTTGTTCCTCTTTATGATTTTTAGAAAATGTAGGAAGCGCAGAAGTGAAAAAGAACAACTGAGGGTTGACCCTTGGATATGTCTGTTCTGACCCACACGTATACACACACGCTGGTTTGTGTTTTATTAAAGCAAAGACATAGCTGAATCCAATAACCTACTCCCCTGTTTAATTGAGTCCCCCACCGTTTCCCCTCAGAACTTCATCCCTCACATCCTCCTTCTTTTTCAACAGGGTGCAAGAGAAGAGAGTGTCCACCTTGTACGACATTTCTATAAGGTACTTGGCAGCACAGGTGGACAATAGCATGGGGCAACTCTCATGGAGTATAGGATTGTGGGGTGTGGGTCCTATATGCAATCTTCAGAGTGTGTGTTTGTGTGTGTGTGTGAATACTTGTATGAGTGTGTGCATTCTAAGGTGTGCATACAGAGGTCAGAGGAGAACTTTGAGGAGTTGGTATGTTCCTTCCACTGTGGAATCTGGGGATCAAACTTAGGTCATCAGGTTTTACTGCGAGTGCTTTTACCTGCTGAGACATTTACACCTGCATACATGCTCAATTCCATAGTCTCCAGGGCTGCTGCCTGTAAACTTTTTATGCTTTCTTATAGAACAATAAATTTTTTGAGGACTTGCTACTAGTTTATGGCAATTTTTTATCAGTTACTTGTAAATTTACTGTAATTTATGAGATGTATGCATATGACAAGGTCATAGGTTTGTGAGTTCTGTATCCTGATACATAGAAAACCACAATGAATCACCCATGATTTTATCCATTATATACATGTGTAATGTCTATAAACATGCATGCTAAGAAGCCTCATGTAGGCATCTGAACAATTATCTTGAGTTTAGTGAGATGACCTTTAGGATCTGAAGGATTCCAAGTGATTGCTCTAAGATACCCAGTTTCAACTGTTTTGTTTGAGTTTGTTTAGTTTGGACCTTAAGGTAGAGTAGGGCTGCTATGAGAAAACGCCATCAGCAGCAGTCATTCCAGAAACTGGGAAGGCCGAGATTAAGGCAGATTAGGTGTGTAGTGAGCCACCCCCAACCTCAGGGGTGACTTTGATGTTGAGCTGTAGTGGGTTCATCCATGTGGCTAGTCATTTTAGTCACCCTAGCGAGCTCATCTTTTGAACTTAGTCCTGCTTCCCCTGACAAAGCTCAGACAGCTCCTGCTGGGGAGGGGCAGCACTGCCTCACTTTCCTACTGCCCTCACTTAATGTGCTTCTGTTTTGCCTGCTACCTACTGCCATTGTTGTCAGCTTTTAACGAGCTGAAGCCCAGTCCTGTAATCTAGAACTCTAGGACCAGGTGACCTGATCCAGCTGCAGTTGTAGACATGCCCAGACAAAGAGCCACCACTGTGGACCACCACACCCTGGGGAGGAAATCCCAACTGCCCTTCAGAGAACCATACTTGGCCTTTAAGCAGGAACATGCCCCTCTAGTCAGCCCAGAAGAAAGAAACCTGGGTCTGCCCTAGTCCTGTTTGGGCCTCTTCCCAATAGAACTGCTCTAAGTCTGTCTACCCCTTGAAAACTCTGAGGTTTATAAACACAGAAAGACAGAGTAGCCATTTCCAGGAAGCTGCCTCCTGGTCCCAAACAGAAGAAAAGCTGTATTTGCATTTTATTCCCAGCCCAGAGAGACAGGGTGGTTCTGACTCTTCCTGAAGCAGGACAGTGGCCATAGTGACATGCCCCAAGCCCTGAGTGGCAGCTCTGGGGCCATGCTTTTTCTTTGCATTATTTTGCCTTCACAGTGAGTGACCTGACAGACAGACATTGGCTCCCACATATCCTTTTCTGGCACATATACCTTTGCCATCCCATTCTTACAGTGAAACAGGAGGTGCTGCATTTTGCCCAAGGTGGAATTCTGGGCAGTCATTGCCGCTAGTAACCAAACCCCAAGACCTTCCTCAAAAACATGAAGCAAGCAATATAATCTGAGTGCTAAGTATTGGTAGTTATATCCTTCCCCCTAGGCATAGACGGGCCTCACATGTTTAACATGGTGACTTAACCAGCATTTCCCCCTTTTCCAACCATTCTGGAGAGGTTAATGATATTAAGTACTTGGAATATTAATCTTGTCTATGTTTAAATTATGTATTATTTTTGTTGTTGTTGTTGTGCTCTAATTTAACTGATCTGACAGAAGAACTCTATCTAGCTCAGCATGCTTTCAAAGAAGAGGAAAATGTTGAGCAATACAATTTGATGCTCGGCCTTTCGTCTGCACATGTGTGCTCACGTTCACATGTGTGCTCACGTTCACATGTGTGTTTTACCTTCTGGTGATTTACAAAAACTTGTGAAAAACAGATGGCTTCAAAAGCCAAGTGGAGCGTTTGTAATGCTGTGTTTTTACGGGAGTAGGAATAAGCTTCTCTCACTCCTTCCTGTTCTTTGCAGGGAGAAGAGATTTTTTTGGACATGTTTGAGGATGAGTACAGGAGCATGACAGTAAGTACAGGGCCAGAACATGAGGAGGTTAGTGTGTATCTTTGTGCCTGCCAAACTTGCAGAGGGCTCGGTCCCATGTGCGGCATTCTCATCAAATGGCAGACACACTGGTAGTGAGAGAAATTTGATGGCCACCACCACTAAAACTTGAGATTATATTCATTCCTATGCCCCTGGAAGTGCCTGCTTTTATTGATTCCTAACTGTATGCACTTGTGCAGGCTACTTACATTCTGAGCCTGACTGGCTGTCAGTTGTTCCAGTCAGATGTGAAATACACAGTAGCAGACCTCATGCTAAGCCCATGTAAAAAATGTGCAAATGTCTACTTCTCCCCTGTTTCCTGGTTTTTGCTTGTTTTACTCTAGTGTTTATGGCTTGTCCTAAACAATGTTTAACATTCTCCAGAAATACTAAAGTGACACACCCTGGGCCCTGCAACTGACATCAGCCCTCATCCGGTCCTTAGGAAACTGTCCTCTTCCCAGCTGAGGTCAGACAGGCTGCTCCAATGCTTCAGGAACCAACAACACCCTGTCTGTAAGGTGCTCAGGGTCACCTGATATCAGTCAAAGAGAGGTGTCCTTTTATTGAAGACTGACTCCTGCCAGGGTGACAAGCATGTTGTATCTATTAAATCTGACACAAAACAATTCTCACCCTAAGAGAACAAGAGAGAGTTCATCTTAGAGCCAAATATAAGTAATTATGTCCAATATCAGGTTGCCCCAAACATGTTTTGACAAGGAACTGGTTTCACATAGTCAAAAAACAAAACAAAATCATAAATCAAAGCAATTTTCAAATACATCATTGGGAACCTCAGGTGGCAGGTTGCAACAAAGCAGGGGGCCCAGCCTCTACTATAGGTCTCACATGCTATCTAATAATATGCTTAGCTTTGAGATTGGCAGAATCTAGTGGTGTGTAAAATTAACACATCCCAAAAAGTTTTACCTGGTAGTCACAAGGATGTGTGGTCAGACAGAGGTGAGCAAGGAACACCAGTTAAGGAAGATGAAGATATATGGCCCTAAAGCTACAACATCCCAGCTCTCCATAGCCTCGAAGCTCTAAGCAAGCTGCTTTGTAGAATCTTCAACAATGAATTGCTCTTTTTAAAAAAATGGAATTGCATTCACCCCTACCCCACCTCCCCATCCTGGGAACTTCAATCTAGAGTCTTTACCTATGGAAAAAGCTGTTGCCATTGTGAAGATGAGGAGAATGGAAGTCAGAGAGGCTGAGTAATGCCCCTCAGTCTGTCCAGCCTGCTAGTGGCAGAGCCAGGCTTCCATAGCGGAGTTGTTCTCTATGCTGCACCTCTAGAGCAATAAGCATGGGTGGGGTGCCTCTGCAGTCTCTGCCTCTCTCTGGAGCACAGAGGACAGACTGTGGCAATGACACTTTCTCTGCATCCCCAGAATCAGCCCCCAAGTAGCACTCGATAAATAGATGATAAGTGAGCTTTTCATGGACATAACTCACCAAAGCATGAAGTGATGGGGACATTTATAATGAACCTAAGTGTTTAAAGTGTCAGAAAGAAAAAGGCAAGCGGCACAGCTAAGTGGCTCCCTGGCTTCCAAGCCTGTCTCCAGGACTCTGGCAGCAGGACCCTCACCACATCTTTGTCACTGCACCCCTGAGGCATCAAGGGAGCGTTTTCAAGATCATATCTCCTTGTGACATATGGGTTACCATGACTGCCTGGACCTTATTGGCCCACACAGCCCCTGTCATGCTTAGGGTAGCTTGAATGTTCCCCCTTCAGATAATCAGTTCCAGGGGGGATCCCTCCATGGGTATTCCATCTTTCCCTCCTCTAGTGTAGACTCCCCTTCCTGAATGTGCTCTTTCAGCTTGGAAATGTAAACTCTACATATTGTTTATTATTTGGAAACCCCTGTGATGTCTGCTGTTACTGCTTCCTAACTCTGTGACCTTGGGCAAGTTACTTAACATTTTGAACCTGACTGTCATCTGTGCAGTGGGGCTCACACTTCTGAGTTGCCCCCAGCTAGATGTGAAATACCCAGCAGCAGGCCTCATGCAAGGCCCATTAAGTAAAAGCTGTGTTCTTCTCCCTTCATCCCACCCCACAGGAAGCTTCCTGAGGTTTGTTTATTTCATTTCAGTGTTTATGGCATGTTCTGCTGCACAATACTTGACATTCTCCTGAAATACTTAGGTGACACACCCCAGTCCCTGCAAATGAAGTCAGTCCTCAGCTGCCTTTAGGAAGCTGGCCTCTGAGCTAACTAAATGAAGCTCTGAGTGCTGCTCTTGGACTGGAGGAGGCGGGGTGAAACTAGGCCTCCAAGTTTGACTCTTCTTACATCCCTTAGCAACACAGGGTTATGGGCCTTGAGGCTCCCTGCTGTCTCCCACCCCATGGCAGAATGGAAGGAATTCCCTGGAAAGGTTCTGCCATTGTAGGAACAGTTGTAGCCAACAGGTACTGTGAGAAGGCCCTGCTGGAAAGCCTGGAGTGGGGACATGGCTCTGCCATCCTGCTCTGAAATGACAGGGATTTGGATAAATTGTCTCAGACCTCTAGAAGGCAGTGTTTAATGTGTCCTACAAATGAAGAGAGAAGCCGCAACTTGGAAAATGGAAGGCCTACCACTGATCTGGCAAGCTGGAAGCATGGTCTCAGTCCACCCAGAGCTGACACTCTTTTGTGATACAGATACGGTCAAGCCTTTCTCTGAAATTGCCTGTGCTGTCTCTCCTAGATAAAGCCCATGAATGTGGAATACCTCATGATGGATGCTTCCATCCTCCTGCCTCCAACGGGCACTCCACTGACTGGCATTGACTTTGTGAAGCGGCTGCCATGTGGTGATGTGGAGAAGACACGGCGGGTAAATATGATCTGGCCTCTCCTGACCATAGGGCAAGGGTTTCTAGGTCAGTTAAAGACTGACTCCAATATGTGCCTAGTCACCTGTAGCGAGTACCACCTCACACACATCTGCTACCATACGTGGCTTTCCAAAGCCTGGTGCCCTTGGAAATGGGAGATTGGGATTTTGTGGCAACTGGCACCTCTGTGAGCTGCTGCCATCAGAACACCTGCACCAGGGCTAGACCAAGCTTCTTTGAAGTATGGGGGAGCAGAGCCTAGATCACCCAGTGCAGGGGCGGTAAGCATTAACCAAGACTCCAGGGTCTCAGAAGCTGAGGCAGTACACCAGCAAGGTGTCTGGTAGTGAGAGGGTGATGCTAGCCAGGAGGCAGGGGAGCATGTATGCAGAGCCAAGTTCTCAGAAGCAGCAGAGGGTGAGCCCCTTATCAGCACTTTTTTTCTGAGGTGGCCACTCTAGGAAGCAGCCTCAGTCAGGCTCTTCACAGTATTTTATCTCCTGCGTAAGATCTCGGTTTCTTTCTTAGAAAGCAGCACTGCCTTTTCCTAGAAAATCATTCCCTGGAGATGTGACTATGAATAGATAATTTAGAGGCATTCATGACAGCTCTCCAGCTGACTATCACATCTTCTTCCTTGGTCTGCTTGTGGCCAGAGCAGCAGAGGGGTTTCACTTCAGGGTTTCAGGAAGCACATAAAGTGGTGTGTACCTCAGACAAGAGGCCTCTGCAGCCTCCTCCACCCTGCTGATTCTGTAACCACATGCTTAGGGGCAACACAGGAAGTGGGGACCTTGTATCTTCAAGTAACACACATTCCTAGTCCCCTGAGAAAACCACAGGCTCCTGCAAGTTGTTCTCTGACCTCCACATGTGCACACAATACAAATACTTTTTTTTTTTTGGTGTAAGACCAAAAATATCAAAAATGCCCCTGAGTCATGTCAACCATGTTGAAATAAAAGTCATCAGAGTTCTTGGGGTCCAGGGAGAATGAGTGAATCAGAAATTGGGATTTGGGCTATCCCCACTCATGTAGGCTAAGAAAGAATACAAGTTAATGAGTCAGGCCCACAGGGGTTAAGCCCTATTCAGTGCAACCTTGGAAGCATTACTTAACCTCCCTGAGCCTAAAGTTCCTCCTGTGCCCCCTCAGTTTTTGCCTGAAGTAGCTGACAGTGTGGCAAGTAATAAACCCTGAAAGAACATTGGTGGACAACAGTGGAGTATGCTCCTGTCCAAGATGAACAAGAGGCTTTACTCATAGACTGCTAAACTTAGTGCAGAGGAAAAGAGCCAGCAGCGGGCTCTGGCAAATATTAAAATCTAAATTGAAGCACCGGCCATCTTCATACGTTATCTGGGAAGCCAGTGTAAAGCGGAGGTCCTTGTGCTAGGGTTTTGTTTTTGTACTAGGGATGGATCCAGGGCTGTGGATGTGCTCAGCAAGTGCTTCTGCCTTTTCTAAATTTTGTGTCTCATTAAGTAGCCCAGGTAGGCTTCAAATTTACAATCCTCCTACCTCAGCCTCCCAGATATCTGGGATTATAGATGTGTCCCCACATTCTGTTTCCATGTTCTCCGTAAAGGATAGCAATTTTTGTGTTTGTCACTATTTTACTCCATTCTTTGGCTGTGGGTTACACATTAAAGAAAACTCGGTCATACCTCACATTTTGAAAAGGAAATTTTTTCCATAATCTTAACACTTGGAGACATTTTTTGCTTCTCCTCCCATCTTTGTCTATAACTCATCCTCTGATGGTGCCACAGGGAGTCTTTGCTACAGTCTCACTTTCATCTTCTGTTTCTTCTCTCTTCCTTGTAGTGTGATAGTGTTTTTGAAGCTCTGGATATGCTTCCCAGTATCTCTTTCATGCTACCAGTGACATCACCCCCAGCCCACAATGGAGGATTTTTTTCTTTCTTTTATTTTGTAGACAGAGTCTCTTGTAGATCAGGTGGCCTTGAGCTCACTTTATAGCCAAGGATCACTTTGAGCTCCTGATTCTCCTTCCTTTACAGCCCAAGGGTAAGGCATGTGCCACCACACCTGTCTGACAGTTTTATAAGTGACTTCTTAGGACTTCATAAAGATTTCCCAGGAGACTTTGCCACAGTTCCTATAGATGTTTTCCCATTAGTCAGAGTTTGGGGTGCTTCCGCTGTATTCCACTCTTTTTGGCCAAACTGTAAGAGCTGCTTCATGAACATACTGTTTTCTTTCTTTTGAATTATTTCTTTAGGAGAAGTTCCCAGAAGCAGAATTTCTGATTCAAAGGGTATGGATGTTTTTTTGTACATCTCTAACATCACCACCTAGCTTTCCCTCTGGGCTGGATCCACATCAAACTGCTTCAGTCCTGTTTTCAGGATGACTGACTTCCACAGCTGTTTCTGCAGTCTTGGTGGCTTCTAACCTTAATGACTTTCTCCTAAACCCAGCAGCTTGCAAATGTGCCAAGGAAGTCACCAGAGGTGAACTGAGCACTTGTCCCAGGGCCAGCCTGAGACTCAGACTCCTGCTTGTGCCATGGTGCACCCTCATTGGGAACTTACCATGCACCCTTCCCCAGAGCTCTAGCCTCAGGGAATTCCTGTGCTGAGACCCTTCTGACTAAAAATTTTCTTCTCCAAAGCCTCTGCATGGCCTGGTTCTCCAGATACTGAATGTGACTAAGGTTCCAGATTCACAGAAGCTGAGAAATAAACTTCTTCATGGTAGAAGTTGGTCAACTGCCTTCCCTTTTGAAATGTGATCTTCTGCCTTCCAGGATCTGAAAGAGTAATTGTTTCTCCTTTTGGTTATGACTTTAAAATTTTGTGTCTTAATTTAGCAAAGAAAAGAAGATCACTTGATAAAAATCTGAATCTTTTGAAGACCAAGGAATGTGATCAGAAGAACACAGGCTTTGGAGTTACCTTGGGCAGCCAGCCTAACAGTCCTAGACTCCAGTTCTCTGTGAGATGGGAGCCACACAGGGTCATTAAGTGGCTCAAATTATAGACTGGGCATGGTGGTGCACACCTTTAATCCCAGTGCTTGGGAGACAGAAACAGATGAATCTCTGAGTTCAAGACCAGCCTGGTCTACAGAGTGAGTTCTAGGACAGCCAGGACTCCATAGAGAGACTTTGTCTCAAAAAAAAAAAAAAAAAAAAAAAAAAAAAAGGGCCCAGATGAGATGATGCCCATGGCCTCACAAAGTGCTCAGTGGTTGTGAGTGGTGAGAGGAAGCTGTTAATGTCTCCAGGGTGGTCGCATGAAGTAGCCATGGTGAGGGACAGCATGCCTGCCAGCCCTTCCAGCCACCTTGGGAGCCCACTTTTGTAATGAGAAATACTCTACCTTGTGGGACTCACCTCTTTCTGTTCTTGGACGTGGGCTTCTTGTATATGTACTTTTCCCTTGAAAGTTGTCATTTGAAATGGTATTTTATATGGTTCATATTCTACTTTATATTTTAAATGACTTTATTTTTTATTTGTATTCCTGGGAATATTTTCCACTTGATATTTGTAGAGTGAAAGCAGATGTTTTACCAAAAGGTCTACATTAAGAGCCAAATTCCCAACTCATAGACTCCTTGGAAAGCCTCAGTCTTCCAAGGGATAGGCTACAGAAAGCAGCATGTGTTTCTATTTTCCCATCTCATCCATGACCCTGCTGGGAGCCTTTGCCATCAGAACCCTGCTAGCAATTGACTTGGCACAGTCTTAATCTTGCCCATGACTGGGACATGCCAAAGTGGGCCCTTTTCTTTCTTTCTCCTCAGCCCTAAATTGTAACTACTTACTTGAGAATTTACAATGTCAGATAATCCCAGTGACACCCCCTCCCCCACTTCACATCTTATTGCTGTCTGCTCTGGATTGGATTTCTTGGTATACTAGACTGTGTGCCTGACATTACAGAGGTTTAACTCAGCCCCTTAGCAGCTGTGTGGACCAAGCTCACTCTACCCTCTGAGCACCCATTCTTGCTCCTGTAGTCTTAAATTTACAATACAGAGCCCCTAAACCCCAGCACATAGTAGGTACTTACTAAATAGGAGCTCTTGAGTTTTAATAGAACCATACCTCTGTTTCTTCCAGTTGGTATAGATGTATATATTTAAACTATTCTAAGGACATTCAGGCTGGAGCCTCATGGCCCCCCACCATCACAACGGGAAAGCTGCCTTTGTCCTGCACTCCATTTTACTCAGAAGGCGTGTTCCTTCAGATGAGGCTAGGGCTGTAGAGTACTCTTGAAGTTTCTACACGAGGAGCCTGCTTCAAGGCAGTATCAGGGCTTTGGTAGCTAATCAAAGATACTCATTGACTGGGACACCAGGATGGAATGCCCTTCTAGCCCCTTAAATGAAAGAATTTGTCCTCTCTCTTTTCTTGAAAGTTCCTCCTGAATAAAAGGAATCTTTCCTTCATGTAAGGTAGTACTGTCACCATCTTTACCACAAACAGAAATTCATCTGTGTGAAACCACAATGGTTTGCCCTGACACTTTTTTATGTAAGTAGTGGAATCTATCAAGGGTCTAGGTGGCAACCCCTTTCTGCAGGCCTGTGTTGACTGAGTCCTTCAGCCTTGTATCAGAGCTGTAGCATAGCCAGAGTTAAGGATTACTGTGTCTTATGCACCAAGTAGGGTAGAGGGCAATACTGACCTTGTCTGTGTACCTCTGGAGCTATGTCCCAATAAGCCCATCATTCCATCTCATGGAGAGACCTGGGGACTCGGGGGTACTCTGACCTGTGTTTTGCTCTGTGCTTCTGGACTCTCTGGTTGGTGGCTAGCTTGATTCTGGGGCTGAGGGCTGCTTCTGCACAGACGACATCAGCAGCTGGTGAAGTGGCCTTTTCTTTGCTCTTGGGACATGCCTGACGGCCATACTGAATGCCAACAGACCCTTTTTCCATGAGCCAGGGATGCTTGTGTTGACAAGCCATCTCTGCCTCTAACATGAGCTGGGAAAGCCTGAAGGGCCCCAAGGACACTGCTGTCCATTTGGCCAGGTATCAGGCCTCACCTGTCTCTGTCACACGCCTCTTCCTAAGGCCAAGGCCCAAAAAGTGAAGACTTAAGATGGGAATGCAGTCTAGCCAGATCAAAAACATACATGCATGTTACTCTCTTGTCTCGTGCCCACATTTGCTAGAAAAGACTGGCACACATGCTGTGGATTTCTGTCTCCCAGCCTCACTAGCCCAGCTGGAATAGCAGGGTAGTTGTGGCCCTTCCTGGAAGTGCTGCCTCCCTTGAGTCTTAGCCATTTGCTGGCTGTGGAATGGGCAAGCTAGCAGATAGGAGATGTGTGTTAAAGGTCACATGACAGTCCTGGCCAATGGCAGGTGCCTAGTGAAGTAACCTGGGTCTGTACCTGTTGAGGACTGATGCAGGCTGCTCCCCCAGCCTGAAGTATCCTCTTACTATGATAGCTCCAGGTAACTGTGCTTCAAGGCTGGCCTGTGTTTTGTCCCCCTCCTTCCTTTCCATTAACCCAAGAGTCACCATGAAATGCCTTCATTCAGGGTATCTCTCCAGAATACCCCTGAAACCCCATTCTCCTCTGTTCTCTGCTCTATCCAGGCCATCCGGGTATTCTTCATGCTGCGTTCCCTGTCACTGCAGCTGCGTGGAGAACCTGAGACCCAGTTGCCACTGACTCGGGAGGAGGACCTGATCAAAACAGATGATGTCTTGGACCTGAGTGAGTTGGCCATCTTGTCCTGTACCAGTGGGCCAAGGGATACAGGACACTGCTCTACTGAGTCACCTGCTGCAGGGGTGGGCGTGTGCAGATGAGTCTGTACTGCCATTGACCCAGGACCATGCTGAACGGTCAGTGCTGGACAGGAGGAGGTCCAGTGAGAGTGGGGCCCTCATTGACAGGATGCAAATGGCACTAGTCTTATGGTAATGTGCATTAAAGGGTTTCTGTCTGAGTCCAGTGGAAAAGGGGTCTTTTAATGCCACAAGGAAGCCTGTGAAAAACAAACTATCAAAATGAAAAGACACAATGAACCCCAAAACAAGCTACCAGTGTTTAGGTAATAATGAGGACTTTGCAAATCAGAAAGACATGTGCTCAACCTATAACTTTGAACTGTATTGAACATTGTCTTAGTGAGGGTTTCTGTAGTTGGGATAAAACATCAAGACCAAAACCAACTTGGGTTTATTTAGCTTCCACATCACAGTCTATCATCAAAGGAAGCCAGGGCAGGAACTCAAATCAGGAACCTGGAGGCAGGAACTGAAACAGAAGCCATGGAGGAGAGCTGCTTATTGGCTTGTTTGTTGCTCATGACTTGCTCAGTCTGCTTTCTTATACAGCACAGGGCCATCTGCCACAGCACCACCGCAGTGGGCTTTTATCATTAACTACCTGACAGGCATACCTGTAGGTCCATCTTGTGAGGAAAGCTTCTCAATTGACATTCCCCCTTTTCAAAAGATTTTAGCCTGTATCAAGTTGATTTTTAAAAAATTAATAAATAAAAGGGGGATGACAAATAACTAGTACATCATCAGTTGTTGTTTCAAATTTCCCTCGGCAGCATAAGGCAAATAAAATAAAGAGGTTATTTTTGAGACAGAGATCTCAAAATAGGCCACACTGGCCTTGAACTTGAGGTCCCCTTGCCTCATCTCCAAAGGACTGGGATCACAAGCATGTTTTTCCATGGCCATTTTATGATTGAGATTTAAAAAAGATGGTGGTATTCCTAGATCTTTCTCACACTTATATGGCGTTCTCTTTCCTCCATTTGCCATGGGCCACAGGCACACTAAAGGACACAGTTCTCTTCTGTGTTAGAGCATTTTTGTGCATTTGGAGTCTTTTTTTAAAGCTCTATTTTTCCCAACACTTGGGAGGTAGAGGCAGGAGGATCTCTGTGAATTCAAGGCCAGCCTGGTCTACAAAGTGAGTTTCAGGACAGAGAAACCCTGTCTTGAAAAAAAAATCTACTTTTACTATTTTTAATTATGTGTGTATGCAGGATATGGGATAGGAGTAATGAGTGCAAGTGTCCTGGAGGCTAGAGGTATTAGATTCCCCAGGAGTTATCAGCATGAGCCACCTTGATGGTGCTGGGAACTGAACTTGAGTCCTCTGTAATTGCAGCAAGCCCTCCTAACTGCTGAGCCATCTTTCCAGTCCTGTGTTAGTAGTCTTTTAAGAAACAGAAAACCCAGACCAACCACATAATGGAAAAAGAAAGGGAGTTGGCTAATAGCTTTTTTTTTTTTAATTTTAAATAGCTTGTTTTACATGTCAATCCCAGTTCCCTCTCCCTCCCCTCCTCCTGCACTCCTCCACCATCCCCCCCCCCCCCATCCTCCCACCCTATTGCCAATTTCTTCCACATAGGGGATATCTAGAGTCTGTCATTTCACTCAGGGTAGGGTCCAGGCTGAGAGAGCATCCCTCTTTGTGTTATGGACATACAATGTCTGTTTGTATTCGAGGGATAAACACTGATCCACTGCTCAGGACCCCATAGGTTGCCCAGGCCTCCTCCCAGACTCTCACATTCAGGGGGTCTGGATCGGTCCTATGCTGGCCTCCCAGCTGTCGGTCTGGGGTCCAAGAGCTCTCCCCTGTTCAGATCAGCTGTCTCTGCTGGTTTTGCCAGCCCATTCTTTGCCAATTTGCTCATCGCTCTTCTCTCTCTGTCGCTAGGTTCCTTGGGTCAGTTCAGTGTTTAACTGTGGGTGTTTGCCTTTGCTCCCATCAGTCACTGGATGAAGGCTCCAGGATGGTTATAGACATCAAGTTCATTATCAGGAATGGGCATTCAGGGTGGTCTCTACACTATTGCTTAGCTTGCCAATTGGTGTCATCCGTTTAGATCACTAGAGGTCACAATGGTGCCTGATCTGTCTTCTAACCTATGATTCCCTCTTCCCCCTATCCTACCCCCCCAGTCAACCTTCCTGTTCCCCCATGACCTACTCTCTCTTCCACTTCTCCCCCTCTCTATTTCCCAGCTCCCCTCCCCCCACCCCTCGACGAGCTTTTGAAAGGCTGAGTCGTACTGTCTTCAGACAATGAATCTGGTGTTCAAACAGTCATGTGGAAATCCACCCCTTGCCTTCTCTTGGCTCTGCTGTCCTCTTGGCTCTGCTGTCCTCTTGGCTCTGCTGTCCCCAACTAATAGAAAGATGGCCACCATCAGCCCTAGGATTTATGCCAACTAATAAGTAGCCCTAACAGAAACAACTATAAAAGTTGGGAGTAGAGTTCTCAGTGGTCCTGATTGGATAGTGGGCCCTCCTTCTAACCACACAATGATTAGAGAAATATCAGGAGCCTCTGCTAAGGGCACAGGGTTAGCTCTGGACCCTAAGTGTGAGGAAGGAGACTAAAGAGAATAATTCCAAAGAAGAAGTGTGGGCATGTAAACGGTAGCAGCGGGAGCCACTCTGTAGTCTGGCTGTTCAAAACTCTTTTCTGAGGCATAATTTATATAAAATAAATTCCTCCAACCTTCACTGTGTATAGTTCAGTGAGTTTTAACAAAATTTCAGCTGTGTAGCAAACTCTCATGACTCAACCATTATGTGTTAGCTTTCAAACCAGCTCTGCCTTACTCTTTCTCCTCCACCACAGCCTCTGTTTTTCCCATTGAAAAATGAGGGTGATTGTTGTGCATTGTGGCACATGCTTTTAGTCCCAGCACTCAGCAGGCATCAGATCTCTAAGTTCAAGGCTGCCCTTGTCTAAAGAGCAAGTTCTAGGACAGCAAAGGCTACACAGAGAAACCCCATCTCAGGAGGAAAAATGGGCATGATTGCAGGTAGAGGACTCTTGGAAAGCCTTGCTTTGCATACACAAGGCTCCAGCTTCCATCCTTACTACTCAATGAGGAAAAGGACAGTGGTGGCAGGTCTTGCTTTAGTGACTGGGTAAAAGATGACATGGAAGCCACAGCCACAATCTAACTCCTAATCTGAGAAGCTAGTAGCTCAGTACAACTCCTGTAGAGCACCAGGGTACCCAGCATGTGGGCACCTCTCACTGAGTGACCAAGATGTAAGTAGAAGAGTACCACTCTGGCTCATCTTTTTTCTTTTCCTGGCATTACTCTTGTTTGTGCTTTCATCTTCCCATTTGGTAAAGAACTCATGACCCTCTTTGCCTGTCTCCTTTGACCCTTCACCCTGAAAAACAGTCCCAGTGATTTCTGTAAGGCTAGAATTGATTGAGGACTAGTCTTTCTCTGATTTGATCCATGCAGAGAGAGAGACAACTCCCTTCAGTGTTATATCCGTGAAATGGAATTAAATTTTATGCTGGGAATTCACATTTCTTCGCTCCTTCCCCTAGGAAGGGCCCCACTGAAATAAAGGTTAAAAGTATTTCACTTATCAATCTTAATTGATTAGTTGCTGGTTGAGATCACTTAACTGAGCCTTTTTGGGTAGTTGGCCATTAAGAAAGTAATGGCTGGCTAGCTTTACTCATCCTGACTGCAAATTATGTCTCTTGCTAAAGAAAATGGCATTCAGAAAGCTCAGAGCAGTAAGGATTTTAAATCCTGGTGCTGGCTTTTGTTGTTGTTGTTTGTCTGTTTAAAATTGTCTTGGTGTTTGTAATATTGAAGATCATCATACTTCAAAGTACACAGAAGATTTCTATAAAGTTGACCCTGGAGTGGTTGGGTGATAGTTGAGTGATTGGAAGCCTGGCATGTCTCTGTCTTCATGACTAGCTCAGAAGCTGATTCTAGGAGAGAGCTTTGGGGTTGGTGCATTTTTATGTCCCATGCTGGTAGGTTTGGTAGGCTTAAAGAAATGCTGACTCTACACAACAGAAAGTGTGACATAACATGTACTTATTGACCTTGTTGCTCTGATAAAAACACAGCCTTGGAAAACTCATCTGCTGACCAGTACCAGGTCATTGGTCCTGTGTGGCAGGTATCATACTAAAGGTGACTTCCACCCAGGACAGCAAAGGTGTGGTCACACTCTGGGAAAAAGTATACTGGCTCTGCTCTAATTGAAGCCTCCTTTTGTTCTCCTGAATAGGTGACTGGCATGGGGCAGAGGTTGTGAGCTATTTTCAGGGTAAGCTGTATCTGCTGAATAAAGGAGGAGAGAAGGAAAGAGACTTTGGATGAATAGCATTCTGGCTCTCAACCTCCAGGCTTCAGCCTCACAGTTACTGAGTTTGTATCATCTGCCCAAGTCTTTCCTTTTAAAATGTGCCTGCACCCAGCACACATTAATTGTCATGGCTTTTCAACCCTGTCTAGCAGATAAGGACTGAAGTTTTCTTCTTAGTTGACTGAGGAGCCACCATTTTGTAAATCTCAAGACTCTGGGGTACTGGCTACTGTTTGGGGTTAGAAGTGGAGCTGCATTCCTCTGCTCTCAGCCTGCCCTATTAACGCCATAGGCAGCCCCTGGTAGGGCCAGAAGCCAGCCATAGTATAGTATATGCTGTATCATAGAAGTACACAAGAGGGAGTATCGAGGAGACACCCATCTGCTGTGCCTTCCTAGGTGAGAGGAGCAAACATACAAGCACGAAGCAAACTTTCCAACAACCCCTCACCCCGTCCCAGGAGGAGAAAACTGCTCACCATAGCATCACAGAGCAAAAGTTAGATGGCTGCTATGCCAAGTACTTTGAGAGCAGGTAACAGCTGACCTGGCTGGAGGTCAGGGCAGCTAGCAGTCTGAGGGCTGCATGGGGATATAGGTGCAGGAACTGGCCCAGCAGGGCTATAGATGGCAACAGTGGTGGCAAAAGGCTGGAGAGGAAGCCTTGCAGGTCCTGTGGGCAGAGTGTATCCTCAGGTAAAGCAGTGAGGTTTTATAAAGCTGGTTGACTTGATTGTGTCACAGAAAGCCTCTCTGGCCTCACTGTTGGTTGTGGGTCAAAAATTACATCAAGGAGGCTGAGCCCACAGACCTTTCCTGAAGAATTCAGGTCCACAAGGTACTCCCACATGCAACTCGCATGTCTGTGCCCAGATGAAGTGTTCTTTGGCCTGGGTGCAGAGGCATATTGTTGCACAGGGGCTAGTCCCATTGAATCCAGCTTGTTCTCTGGGACCCACAAAGGGAGACTATTTTATTTGCCCTCATGTCTTGGCCCAGCAGGCTGCTATGGCCCCCTTCCCACTCCCACTCCCATCCTGGCTGCTTCTAGCCCAGGATCTGCTTCTTTAAGAGAGGTGAGTGGCCGGGCGGTGGTGGTGCACGCCTTTAATCCCAGCACTCGGGAGGCAGAGGCAAGAGGATCTCTGTGAGTTCGAGGCCGGGCTAGACCAACAGCCTCCAAAACAATACAGAGAAACTCTGTCTCGGAAGAGAGAGAGAGAGAGAGAGAGAGAGAGAGAGAGGGAGGGAGGGAGGGAGGGAGGGAGGGAGGGAGGGAGGGAGGGAGAGAGGGAGAGAGGGAGAGAGGGAGAGAGGGAGAGAGGGAGAGAGAGGGAGAGGAGAGAGAGGGAGAGGAGAGAGAGGGAGAGGAGAGAGGGAGGAGAGAGGGAGGAGAGAGGGAGGAGAGAGGAGAGAGAGGAGAGAGAGACAGGGTGTGGAAGAAGCCTCAGGTCCTAGAACATCCTCCTCAGCTCCTTCCTAGCGACATAGCCATAAACAAATTGATTTGCCTCTGTGTTACAGATAGTTCTTCCCCCCAGCCTGGTCCTACAGCCATATCAGCCCCAAATGAACTCTCAGAGATTTATATTAATTATAATACTGTTGGCTGTTGACTAGGGCTTCTTACTCGCTAGCTCTGTCTTAATTATTAACACATAACTACTAATCTATGTATTTCTACATGGTGTTATCTTACAGGAGAACACCTCACTCGTGTCTTCTTCCCGGGCTTGCATGATGACCCCTCCCCTGCCCACATCTCCCAGAATTCTCCTCATCTCCTAGACCTGCCTGTCTTGCTGCCCTATTGGCCACAGTGTTTTATTCATCGACCAATAAGAGAAACATATGTACAGAAGACATTCCAATCACCTCTGAGTCTTAGTTCCCTTCTAGATAAAATGAGAACAGCAATTCTTACCTCTGCAAGATTATTAAAGGAACATGCAGGGATTGCATATTACTGGCCTTTAGGCAGTAATGTAGTTTGACAACTAACTGGTAGAGTGCTAACAAGAAAATTTTGTGTTCGTTGCCGATATTTTAAAGTCAGAATATTTCATTGTAGAAACCTAACTTCCTATTTGAGTCTAAGAGGATCTGGCCAAGTGGAGTCTGGATCTACCTCCCCAACAACAATTGGCCACTCATTTTTGTATGGGATACCCTGTCCCCAGCTATGAACTTTTCCTGAACTCTAAACCTATGCTCCCAGCAGCATCTCAGGATGCTTCTTGTTCTGAAGAGCACCTGGATCCATCCTCCCACAGAACCAGCCTGTAGCCTTCTTGTCTCCGTTGTTCACAATACCATCTTAGTGGCCGGTACCTTGGGCTCATGTTGACCTCCTCCTCTTTCTCTCACACTCCAATTCCATTGGCCAGTGCACCTCAGCTCTTCCTACCCAGTGTAAATGAGCCACCTATCTCCTTGCTCTACTCCAGCACCTGGGTTTGTGTTGCTATTGTTTTTCACCTGGTTACTTCAGTCCCTCTCTTGTGTTATTTACTTCTTTGTTGGGGCCTGCAGTTTCTTCTCAGTGTGTAATGTTGGCCTCTCAAAACCAAAGTCAGAGATTGTGGCCTTCCCTATCCTTCTGAATGGCAAGCAGGGCCTTTGGTGATCCTCAAAGTCAAGCTTCCCCTGGCATCAGCGCCCTCTGTCTGCTGCTCTTGTGTTGATGCAACTGGTACATTCCAATATCAGCCCTGCCCCCACCCGCCCCAAGCCCCACTTGTTTCCCAGAACAAGCATGTTGCAACTCAGTAAAGGCCCAGTGAAGCCCAGTGTCTCACTGTCCTCAAAGTCTTGAGATCTAGCCCAAGTCACTCCTTTTATTCTTTCATTTACCGATGGAGTTGTACTATTTGTTTTCTTGATGCTGGGTCTTGAACCCAGGGCCTTGCACAGTAGAGACCCTCTGTGACTATCATAAAAGTCCTTGCAAAGGATCCCCCCTATGTTTAAACAGTTCCCCCATCTGTTGTTTTTTCTAGTTCCCTTGCGGAGAGCTCTTAGGCCCAGTGAGCATGCCTGACTATGCTTGTCTGATTGCCTAGAGATTCATTTCCAGAAAAAGTATCACGAAGCTCCCCAAGCAGGTTATGTGGTTTGATTGTAAGTCTGTAAAAATGTGAACTCATTGATTTGTCTTGCAAAGCCAATGACCATTTTGCAATCCTGTCTGTCAGTTCTCGAAAATTCTGTCAGCTTATTTTGCTGATGACCCAGGCATAACCATGTGCTTCATACTGGTAAAAACTAAGAAAATAGCACAAATAGTAAGCATAGCGTAAAACAAAGGCAAACTGTAATATCCCAGAAGGAAGCAGCCTGAGTTTTCAGCATTGTAAATGCTGGGCTGGAGTGAGCTCAGTGGAAGGGCATTTGCCTAGCATGTACAAGGCTCTCAGTTTCATGTTCAGAACTGCAAAAATATAATTAATGTATTATACAAAATATGTAAATAACCCTATTAAAATGAGAATGATTGCTTATCATACAAGGACCTAGATTCAGTTCCTTAGGTTCAATCATAATGAATGATTGATAGTGAAAGCTGAGGTGCTTGTAATGTCGGGATTCAAGAAGCTAAGGCAGGAGGATTATTAGTTCTAGGTCATCTATGACTACATATGGAAACCCTGGCTCCCAAAGTAAATAATAAAGTATCACAGAAGACATTCCCCCTCCAAAAAAATGTGTCAGAGATGCAGCGATACTACCCTTAGATACTATTCTTAGACTATTCAAGAGCAACTAAAGATACCTGGCAGCCATCACCATGGATACATGGATTAAGAAAATTTTAAGTGGTCTGGAGCTGTGGCTCTTGGGTTCAGAGCTCACACTGCAGAGGACCTGAGTTCCATTTCTAGTACTTATGCCAGATGGCTCACAACTGTCCATAACTCTAGCTCCAATAATCACACATCTCTGGCCAATCTCAGAGGGTATGGCCTTCTGCACTTGCATACACATACCCATGTGCCTAAACATACATCTGCATATAATCTGAAAACAACATTTAAAATCTTTCCATTGTAGCTTCAAATAAAGGATCTCTTTCTGGCAGCTGGGTTTTGGAACCTACATGTGAAGCTATGACTGGATAAGGTGACTGGAATCAGTGCTGTGTATCCTGGGTGTGATAATGACTTTGTGGTTGTGTGGGAGTGTGTGCTTGTTTTTAGTGAGGAAACCTCATATGTTTAAGAATAAAGTGCCTGGTGCTTGCTGCTTTGGAGTGACTCAAAAAACAGCAGTGTATGCTTGTTGAGGCCAAGAGAGAAGAAACAAATATAGTCAGGCATTAAATCTGCTGAGTGAATAATGAAGGACACGTATGTTTATTGTAGCCATCATTAAACTTTTCTGGAAGTTTGAAATAAAAGTTTAAGGGAGTGGTAAGATGGAGATTAGTGCTTTGAAAATTTATCATTTAATAAACAGTGTATATTAAATTCAGATACCAGGGTCCTGAGATTTGGGGAAGCCTGGGTGTGCATTCTAGCTGATACTGGGCCCTTATGGGCCTTTTCCTCCTTGGTAAATTGGGTTCTAACAGTGCCTGCTTCTGCATTCTGAAAGCTAAAAGAGATGCCCTTAGAAATCCTCTGCATGAGGTACAATGAGTGCAGACTTTGTGAATAAATACAGTCAGCATTCATGTCCTGGCAACATGCTGAGAGCTAAAATCCTCTGGAGCATGGTGTCATTAGCGCCCTGTCTAAGGTGCACACTGGGAAATGAAAGGAGCCATTCAGACTTGTTAGTTAAAAGGCATGTTCTAGGAATGAGGGCACCGCTGATTTGAGCAGAACCGTTGAGACCATAGTGGGGGCCTCAGATCAGGCATCCCAGCTATGCAGCTCCAGAAAAGTGGTTTATTCAGTGTCAGACTAAGTGGGATGACACTCTTTTGTGTTTGTTTGTTTGTTTTTTTTTTTTTTTTTTTGGTTGGTTGGTTGGTTTTGGATTGGGAGGGTTGTTTTGGTTTGTTTGAGGGTTATTTGTTTGGTTGGTTGATTGATTGGTTGGTTGGTTGTTTTTTGGTGTTTTTATTGTTTTGTTTTGGTTTGGTTTTTGGTTTTTCAAGACAGGGTTTCTCTGTAGCTTTGGAGCCTGTCCTGGAACTCTCTCTATAGACCAGGCTAGTCTTGAACTTACACATAGACATCTGGCTGGGCTGACACTATTAACCTGAAACTTAAGACAACTGGGTTGCCCGAGGACTGTGTTTAGTGGCTCTTGTGCCTACCCTCCCTGGCCTGTTCTTGCTCTTTAAAGGCCCACATAGGGTCTCCTTAGTGAAATACCCTAATGGGTCTCCCTACCTTCCTACCACCCAGCAGATGGTTTCCAGCCTTACAGCTAAACCCTTTACCTCCCCAGTCCAGTCCTCTGCGCCTCTCCCCTGCCTGGGTTGTGACACGTCTGTGTCTACCTGGCAAGATGTTGTGCATAGGTCAACTGCCCATCTCTTGTCTTCTCCTGAATAGTATCTGGTCCCACTCCTCAAATACACCTCAAATGAATTTGTACCTCCTACTTAGTGTTTCCTGGTGCCAAGCACACCTGTCACACAGGCACTCATGAAAGGCTGCCAGGATTGTGCCAAATGAGGCTTTAGCAGCAGCTTGAATTATATAAAAACATGGAAAGTTACATTAACATGAAAGTGGCACTTTCAAGTGTTGTCTCTCATTTAAGGCCAGTCAATGTTGCATTGTGAACTGACTTTTGGTCCTAGCTATCTATGTTTGAATACTAAGGTTTCTAATTGATATACACCCTACTCTAGTGAAATATCTCAAGAATCTTATACCCTTCCTGGCAGTTTCTTAAAAATATGGTTTGTTTTCATTTCAGTAACCCCAAATCATTTTTCTTCTCCAAGGGCTAAAATCAATAGCCTCCTCTCCTTCACCTCTCTTTCCTCCTACTTCACTCCTCCCCCTCCCTCCTGCCCTCTTTCCTTCTGTCCATCCATCCCTCATTCTGCTTTTCTCCTTCATCCTTACTCTGCTTTGAAACTGAGTCTCTGACCTGGATGGATTGGGAGAAAAGACAGATTTGAATTAAACCCATCCTCTAAGGAAATGGAGACTCGGGATTAGCGCCATTTCCCCTCTCTATGAATTAGACTTCTCCTCCGTATACTTGATGAATAATGTTGCTGGCCACTTTTCAGAAATGAAGTCGAAATATGGAGAAATGAAATTTGTATCTTATAAACTGACTGGAAATGTGATTATAATACAGCTGTCAGTTTTGTTCAAGTGGAAAATTTCTAAGTAAATCCAATTGCAGCATTATTTGGTTCCTTTAAAGCAGGGTGATGTAGCTGTTTCCTGCGTATTGATTATTTGATTGGTACCTGTCTGCTGAACCTATTTTTTTTTCTCAGTAGCATTCATTGATGTGGTTTAATGTATATTCCTGTAATCTTTCCCTGTTTTATAAACTTGCAATCATAATTGAGCTACATTAGAGAGACATGTTCTGCTGAGATCATAAGGTCGCCTAACGACTGTGCCCTCTTTGGTTGGCTGTGGATTGAAGTGGGTCTAGGACAGTTCTAACCAAGACAAAAGCTAGGAGGCAGCTTTCCAGATAACAACCTGTGCATGGTGTAGGGACCCTGCATGAGGGAGGCTAGCTTTGGGACTCTGCTCTTCTTTCTCTATAAAATCATTGTTTCTACAGAAGACACTCTGCAGCTTGAAACTATTTTCCAAAACCCTGTCTGTCCCATGCATTTGAACATGAGCCAAAACTGACTTCTCAAACAAGAAAGGAGGGAAGTGGTTTAAAATTAGTTACCCAAAGTACCATGGTATCAGAGGCCTACTGAAACCCTTGGGAACTGGGTGGGTTCTGGACACTTCTGTTGGCAGGGTTGGTGTTTCCAGTGCCTCTCTTGGCATCCTAAGGCATATTCCATGACCTTTCTACCTCAGATTCTTTTCAGCTGTGTTTAGGAGGCTGTTGGGGAGGGTAAGACATTGCTGACAGAGCTGAGCAGTACTGACATGGTCTCAGAGATCCCAGTCCATAGGCACCAGACAAGACAAGGTGAGACCTGCCAGGCCATAAAGCTGGCTTCAATTCTTCCCAAGCCCATCTCCCCATTAAGCCCACTGCTAGCTCTCCTTGTCCAGACTGAAATCCCTCTGTAGCCTTGCTTCTCTCTCAGCCTCTCATCTAGGCACCAAAGTGCTCGGGAAATTGGCCAGTTCAGGCAGCAAGTGGGTAAAAAGCCTGACCCTTCTCACTACCTGCAGCTCCTCCACTCTTACTGTAACTCAGAACACAAGCCTTTGAGGAGGAAGCTCTTTTACTTCTCCACAACAGACATCAGAAGCTTTTATGACTACTGGCTTCTTGTCTGGGGGTCTTCTACAAGGCATTATCTGCATGTGTAGCACCCTGACTCTCCTTTCTAATGCTACCTAAACATCCACAGTTCTGTGGTGCTGGCCCTTCAGTGGCCCTTGAGCCACACACACTGAAGCCAGACTCCTTGACTTTATCTGGCTAACAGGAGGAAGGGACCATAATGAAAGCTTCCATAGGAAATAGGAATCTATAGGAGAGCCTTGTCGCAGATTAGTGTTGAGTTTCAAGACAACCCTTGCACTGGCCTGCTCAGTGATGCTGCCTAGGACTGTGTCCACACAGGATTCTAGACCCTGCAGCTGCTATCTTGCTGCCTACCTCCCCTTCTAATTCAACAAGAGAGGGATCATACAAGATCTAGTGACAGTCCCTTGCCTCAGGAAGGAGGATTGGCAGAACACATGAAACAGATTTCTGGGTATACTGAAACAGCAACGTATACCATGACTTTTATGAAGGTCTAAGTCAGGGGAGGACTGCCTCCATGTGCCTCTCCTCTCCCTACCCAGGAAGCCACCTGCCACTGTCCCCAACATCTAGTTTGCTGACTGGCCCCAGACTGCTTTTAGCTTGTCCTCATTATAGCCCATTCCAGCCCCACTGGAAAGGAATGTGAGTGCTCTTTCCACCTATATTCTCCTAGGAAAATGGCTTCTGTTTAGATTATGCAAAGTACTTAGAAGTGCTTCCTCCCAGGATCCTAAATTCATACCAAGTAAGAAGACACTAGAAAACCATGGGGTAGCTAGCTATTAGAATCTCTGTTAAAGAACACAGAATGGATGTCCTCACCTCGGACTTAAAAACTCCCCAGTGAGGCTCTCGGAAGTCCTAGTGACTGGTGTAATGTCTGGACCAGGTTTTCAAGTGAATGTCCAATATTTTTTGCTCTACTAAGTTTTAAATAAATATCTACAGAGTTGGAGATGTAGCTCAGTTAGTAGAGTGCCTGGAATGCACAAAGCTGTGAGTTCAATCCCCATCCTCCTACCTCTCCTGTTTCCCCGACTCAGTGCTCAGGGTTTCTTCCAGGAAGAGAAACCCATGCTGCACCCAACATGCAAGCTGCTTTCTCTGGAGGTACCTACGTGTACCTCAGAACTTGGAACAGGGAGACAGGATAGTCATGACAGGAAACTGTGTCTGAGAGCTGAGAGCAAGAGAAATTGACAGAATATTGAGCTTAAATTGTCATTTCTACTCTGACTTGCCTGGAAATAGAAGTGACTGTTGTCTGTGCAGAGCGTCTGTGCAGCATGGGGTCTACCTCTGACCCTGTGAGCCAGGGTAGGGAGGTAGGGGGAAGGCCACCAGTTCTGAGTTAGGCAGAGCTGCAGGTGAGCCTCAACCAGTGCTGACTCTTACCACCACCTGTAACTTCAAAACTCTGAGCTAAGCCCCTTTCACTTGCTCTAGGCAAAGCCTTGACATCTGTATGCCTTCTAGAGGATTCCACTGCATTACCTATATTGGAAACCATGGTATTAGGCAGAGCGAGGAAGGTTTTGGAACCCAATACTTAGTCTTTGCTGCTTTCTATGAATTGCACTTCCCTCTGGAAGCTCTCTCTACCCACTTGCCAATCAGCCAGATGTCAGCAGGGAAGGGGCTCTGGGCTCAGGGAAGCAACTATGTCTGTTTAGGTCCCAGGCTCCTCTTAGAGACCATCATTTTGTAGCCTAGGTTAGGCAAACCATTCTTCCCTCCCTGCAAAATCCTCATGTAGAACAACCCCCTCCCCCAATAGCTTCCTGGATCTTCATCTTGGTACATCCAAATTATCTCTTGCATTCTTTACTTTTTATTACCCAGAGGCAGCTCTTTGCATTGTATAATATGCTTTGCATTTTTTCTAAACGCAGCCGGGGTTTTCCAGAGCTGTGCAAAGCCAGGAAATAAAGCATGCCATTTAAATGACCCCTGTTAACCTTTAGCCTTTAGGTGGCTTCTCATAAAACTCACTTCTCTCCCAGCTCTGCTTTGTGTTCTCCAGTGCTAGGAGCCTGGTGAAGAGTCCACAGCTTTCTCTATCTCCTTCCCTTGATGTCTTCCTCCTGTGATTCTCCCATACTAGGCTCTCGTAGATGTCAGAGGTAGAAATGCGAGCCTCAAGAAGTATGCAGCTGGAGGTTTTGAGCTAGATTTATGTGGACCTGTTACTGGTGTTTCCTGAGGTCTCCCAGTCCCTGGCTTCAGCTGCTTCCCCTCCTATTCTCTTGCTGTGTGAAACAGTAATGATCACAGATGCCACCTACTGACCTTTTCCTAGGACCAGACACTGCTAGAACTGTGTTTCAGACAGCTTAACTCATTGAACCCTATAAGCTGGCCAAGTAGTTCCTATCATCCACACTTTTTACAGATGAGCATGCTAAAACAGAAGCTCAAGATTCAGTAGCCTCACAAAGTCATGCTGTGCTGGAGGAGGGGAGGAGATACTCTGCACAAATCAGCAAAGCTCTTAGACTCTGGGCTCTGGACTAGGACTCCCCCATCCTCTACTCGTGCGCTAATGAGCCACCCATCTATCATTGGCTTAGTTGTGGACCTGGGCCAGGCATTAGAGACAACAGAAAAATCATCAGCCCAGCAATCCTTTAGGCAGCTAGTGGCATCCAGTAGAGGAAAGACCCATCCAAAGATAGGTTTGAATGCCTCAGAAAAGATGGAGAGTAGTATGTTGAACTTTTGCCAGGAAGGGAACAAAAACTGATTGTGAGCCTGAATTCTTGAATCCAGTATATTCTTATGATTGTTTCCCAGGCAAGCAGCCCAGGTGAGGGCCTGCAGGCAGTGAGCCATCCAAAGTCAAGTATCCAAGGATATGGGACTGGTGTCACTGGTCCAGTCCAGAATACCAGGTGGTATGTATTAGATTCTGGTGGCTGCCCTATCAAATTTATGCAAACTTGGGTACCCTACAACTCTGAGGTCCCAAGAACAGTGTGGATCTCACTAGGCTCAAATCCCAACATCGTACCTTCCTGAGAGTGCTAAGAGAGAACCTGCTCTCTTTCCTTGCCTAGATTGTAGAGTCCACGCCTCCCATCTTCAGAGCCAACAATGGCGGGTGGCCTTTTCTAACCACTCCGTCCACCTTCTGCCTTGATCTTCTACTCTTAAGGATTCCTTTTAATTACATTGCACCTACTTTAACAATCCCAAAATGATCTCCCAAGTTTTTAAGTTAATCACACTTGTGAAGTCCCATTTGAAGATTCCCTGTTCTCAAGTTCCAGGGATTAGAACATTGGATATGGACACTGACAGCTTCCAGGGTTGGAGAGGATGTCAGAGGCTCTGTGACATACTGCACCTGAGGAGCCCCTTAGAATGGATGGCATATGAGCAAAAAGGAGATTAACTATGAGATTCTCTGGGGTTATGTGACCTTGGCTCCACCTCAACCAGGACTTCGGCAGATGACCTCTTGCTGGACTGAGGTCTCCCCCAACAGGCTCTGAGCAAGAGCCTTTGGTCTAGACTCCACTGCTTTGCAGTTTCCAACTATAACTCTTCCCTTGGCCCCTTCCTCCCACTGAACTCCCCCTGGGATGTCTTTACCCTCCCTCAGTCTTAACTACTCAGCTCTACCTTGCCTTCTCGTCTGTCTTTGTCAACCAGTCCCTGATCTCTATTCCTCAGATGCTTCCTGTGACCAAGGTTATCTCAGGTGGCTCGTCCCACTTCTCCAAAGCTCCCCCTTGTTTTTTGCCCTTTATGAAAGGCTTAAATCTCATCTTCCATGACCATCCAACCCTCCCAGACCAGACACTCAGATCTTCTAGCTATAGGGCTGGCTGGATACAGGGATGGCCACTGCTTTTTTCCTCATGTCCTCAAACTTAAGCCAACAGTCCTGAGCCAGAGGCCAGTGGAGCTTTGTGAGCCCAAATGGGCAGGAAGAATTTTAACCAAAATCCACGTGGGGTTTTAAAGGGACCTTTCTTCAGGGAAGGATTAGAGTTCCAATCATTCATAGGTCTTCTGCAGAATGTTAGTGTCTGACTCAGGTGGTCAGAATTTAAAATGAAATCCAACATGGCAGGGCATTTTGACTTTTTGTTTCTCAAGAAATAAGGACATTGTTGACAATGATAAAACATTCTGATTTGGGCCTTAAGTGTGTATACACAGATGGAAAGTTTGCCAAGTTCTTTTTTTTTTTTTTTTTTTGGTTTTATGAGACAGGGTTTCTCTGTATTGTTTTGGAGGCTGTCGGTCCAGCCTCGAACTCAGAGATCCACCTGCCTCTGCCTCCTGAGTGCTGGGATTAAAGGCGCACCCGGCAGTTTGCCAAGTTCTATAAACATCCCCCTCAATATTGACAGCTCTTGTTTAAAAAAAAAAAATCCACACTTACCTTAGAAACTAGCCTGTGAGTCACTCACTCTCTCTCTGTCTCTCTCTCTGTCTCTCTGTCTCTGTCTCTGTCTGTCTGTCTGTCTGTCTCTCTCTCTCTCTCTCTCTCTCTCTCTCACACACACACACACACACACACACACACACACACACACACACACACACACACACACACACACACACAGGGAATCAGAGGGATTTGCTTAGTAGAAATCCAAATCTGAATCTGAGCCGGGCAGTGGTGGCGCACGCCTTTAATCCCAGCACTGGGGAGGCAGAAGCAGGCAGATCTCTGAGTTTGAGGCTGGGCTGGTCCGACAGCCTCCAAAATAATACAGAGAAACCCTGTCTCGTAAAACCAAAAATAAAAAAAGAAAGAAAGAAAGAAATCCAGATCTGGGACTTAGGAGGAGGCTCTGTTGATAAAGTACTTGCCATGTGCCTGTGAAGATCTGAGTTTGGATTTTACAAATGTGTAAAAAACCAAGCATAGTGGTGTGTGGTTCTGGGGAGGGAAGGCAGCATGATGTTTGGGGCTTGCTGTTCAGCCACTTTAACCAAACTGGTAACAGGTTCAGTGAGAGACCTTGTCTCAAAAGGTAAGGAAGAAAAGCAGTTGAGGAATGTTGTTCTGTGGCTTACACGTTCACGTGTGTGTATGAATACACACATAAACCCAGATCCACTTGTTATTGGTTACTCTGCTGTGTAGGGCCAGACTAGAGTTCTTTGGGATCTGCCACATCCCTACAGGCTGCCCCTTCCCAGGAAACCCAAGTCCAGAATTTCACTTTTCTTCTTGCTGTGAAGAAAGTATAGTTTCTTAAAAACAAGTGTCAATCTTCCTCCAGCACTAGATCAGAATACATACAGCTATGTTTAAAAGCTAAGGGTTGAGGGGCCTAGAGGTACACAGCTCAGTGGTAAGGCACGTGTTTAACATGCACAAAGTCCTTCATCAGTCCCTAGCACCAAACAATTGGGGAGTACTTGGGAATTAAAAGTGAGACTTGAGCCACTTGGTAGTGTAATCCCAGCACTCAGGAGGCAGAGGCAGGTGGATGTCTGAGTTCGAAGCCAGCCTGGCCTACAGAGTGGGTTCCAGAATAGCCAAGGCTACACAGACAAACACTCTCAAAAAGCAAAGAGCTTTTTTTAAAGTGAGACTTGACAAGGTTAAGTCCCAGTGAGCTTGTTGGTGAGCTGGGGAATGAGGTGTGTGCAAGGGCAGCCAAGGGCTCTGGGTATAGAGACAAGCAGGCTCACTTCTTCACCATCTCCCTATACTATAGCCTTCTCTCCCTCCTGACAGGAAAGGGATGCTTTCTTCCAAGAGCAGAATCAGTGGCCAGAGCAACGGCCCCTCATGTCCCAGCTATAAAGGTCCAATTGCCATATTTGCCTTTTGGTTGTGTATAGGCAGGAGATTATATTTAGCACTGCAGATTGTCAGAGGTAGACAGCTGACTGTATCCATGACTCCCACCCAGTTAGACAGAAACTCGGGGTTACAGCCAAGTTGGAACTCTTCTCTAGCTGAACTTTTTGTTTGTGCTTCCTGCCCCAGCCCTGCAATAGCAAGCTCCCCGGTAAGCCAGGTCAGAGGCTCTGAGAAGTCCTGCAGCCCCAAAGCTACTCAAATGGATGAGGAGGAGTGATAAGAGCTGCCCTTCACCCACAACTCAGATCCCAGACCTGTTAGCCCTTGATCTTACTATCCCTGCATTGCAGAGCCATTGTTCACTCAGCCTAATTCCTACTCAACACAAGTAGTTAAATGCCTGGTTAAAATGGGACTAGAGCCCTAGAATAAGCCACCTGCCCTAGCCCTCTTCTGTGTTGGCAGTCACTGCCACCCTCAAGCCTCCCCTGCTAGTGATCCATATTTGTTAGCAGGGTAAAGACCTGAGCAGGGTCCCAAGGGGTCTGTGCATAGCTGACTCCCTGATCTCCTCCAACTCTAAGTAGGCAGGTCATTTCCCAGAAAGATCTTTGATTACCAGACTCTAGTTTCCAGCATTCTTACTGTATATTTTTCTCTATTTGGGAGTCTCTTTGTTTGACTTACAGAGGTGCTAAGGTACTTAAAGGCAGAAACCCTGACTCCTGTTCACAGTTGAATCCCTGCCAGTAGAGTAGGTGAATGAATAGAAATGAGAAAGGGCATTAGGGACTCAGCCTGTAAAATGAGACCTCACCCTTATTTCAGAACAGGGACCCTGAGGGCATGCCTGGGTACCTGGCCATTCTGACCCACATCTGACAGAATAGCCACATGAATTGGCCTTATTCTTCACTGAGCAGTTGGAATGACTCCAAGACTGGATTTGAGGGCCCATATTACTCCTCTGTATTCACTGGCTGTGTGAGTCATGTCCACAGTCACAGCAGGTCAGTCTTACATCACTGTGTGGAGTAAATCTCCCATCCTCCACCTGGTGCCCCTTTCATTCCCTCAGCAAGTGTGCCATCAGCTGGCACCCTAATAGATGCTGCTGAGGAAGAAGTGGCTGAGCTAGGTGACAATTACCTTGAGGGAAATTAATGCATTGCTATCAATTCTGAAGGCAGAAAAGACCCATGGCAAGATGGTTGTGCATCTTCCAGAATAAGTCATGATCCTGTTTGGGGAAGCCTCCCCTAGGCCTTGTGCATAAATCAGCAGGCTTCATGCAGGGAGAGCCTTTGTCAGGGCTCTGGAAGGGAGCCAGCTCCTAGACACCTCTACTAAAGGGCTGTACAACATTTCTCAGATATCTTTCATAGCCATCTATAAGTGGGGCCAAAAACTTATGTCCCAGGAGGATGACGGAGGAGGCTTTTAAACCCCAGATGCCAGGGTAGACTCTGGCAGCCCCATTTGCCCTCCATGGGCCTTAATTGGATGGTCAGGGGGACAGGCATATGGTGGAATGGTTTTCCTGAGAGCAAAGGAAGAAGATGGGCTCAGGTTGGGGACCACATCCTGGAAACCACCGAGACACCAAGCCAGTTCCTGGCCTTGCCACTTACCCTACACCTTGGCCACCCCTTATCTTTTCCTGCAAGTATGCATTAAGGATAACAAAATGCCTTAATACAGCAGAAGACCCTAAAGAAGATTGGCAAGATGAGGCTTATCTGGTATTTAGAGCGATGTCACACTTGGCTGGGGATAGTCTCCAGCCAAGAACAGCCTCGTTTGTTGGTCAGAAATTTCCTTATCACAAGTTTGTGCAACTCTGCTCTCAAGTACCTCATGCCATGCTTGTAGGGTTAAGTTGAGTTTGGCTGTTATGCCTGTTTCACCTTGAACTCTCTATGACTTTACCCTGCAGATTGACTTTCTTCTTCTTATCATATCCCACCTGGACAGAAAAAGCTTTACTCACCCTATCACTCAAGGATGACTCTTCTGTCCTGCTCGTGTCTGCAGTACCTGGCTCATGCCCAGTTTCTCTGGGTCTACATCAGGAAAAGCAGAAAAGCTGGGCACTATACAGTTCTTGGTGCTTCAGCTCCAGGACAGATGTGTTCCCCTGTTCTGGTAGCTTTACCAGCTGTCAAGACCAGCTGGGAAAATGCCTGGGTGGTGATTCTAAGCCTGTCTTCCAGCAGTCTCTCAGCTCTGCAGCTTGCCCCCACCCCAAAGCATTAAGAAATCTAAGGAGCAAATACTAGAACTGAAAGGGAGGGGAGAATGCAGAACATCTGACCTTGACTGATTTCAGGGCATTACACAAACACTGGGTAAAGGGTTTTGTCCAAGGCAAAGGTTGGCCAGCAAATGCTTCATATCCCTAAGCCATCACTACTGTTGACAAGCACGAGAGGCAAAGCACATAAATAACCCTTAAGCTTCAAAATTGTTAGTCTCCTTGTCCCTACCTCACCAATTACAGAAAAGTAGAGAAGCAGGAACATGGACTAGAGGACTGCACTATCGGCTTATAGAACCAGGCTGGGCTTGGGAGCTTACCCAGAGCTTTAGGAACAGTAACCTGGGTGCCTTCTACCACTTGGTGTCTTTATACCCATGGGAAGTGGCCTGCTGTATCTCAGGCTTCCAGTCCTCAGGGAAGTAGGGGAGAACCATGAATAACTCACCAGGGAGGCTATGAGGATAAAGTGAAACCAGATGTAGAAAGCATGGGTACTATGTATGGCAAACATGAGTAACTATTATTGCTCATTGGGTTTGGGATTGCTTTGTGTGATATTTACACCCAGAAGTGTTGATGTCCTTGGGTTCTGGTATATGCACATAAGCACCAAGGACAAGGCCTGAAGAGCAGTCCCTTGCTCTATCCATGACATGAGCAAGTGATCTAACCTGATCTGTCACTTTCTACTTACTAGAGGGGTCGCTGTGAAGAACCACTGAGATTATCCATGGTATCTGACCCATGCCTCACTGTAGTACAGGCCTGACTGAGATATTAGCTCATAGTCAGTTATCCTCTTGAAGACAATTACCATGTAATGGTTCAGCTGGTGGTAGCTGAAGCCACATCATTTCACTCACTACCCAGAAGAGATAGCCCAGGGTCTGCCTTTCAGGCCTGTACCAGGGAGCCCCACAAAAGGCCTTAGAATCCCACTTTTGCGATGTCTGCCATGTCAGAGAACCACTGTATCATCGTCATTGTGTTTTTAATGTTTTTCATTGAATTTACTCAGTTTCTCCCCCGCGCTTAGAACAAGAAAGGCAGGTTAGTCCATCCTAAACTATACCTATGACAATGTGGAACCAATTGCTCACCTATACTATTTTTTTTTTGCTACTTCTGAAGCTAACTGCAGAGTGACTATCATAAAATCTAAAGTCATTCACATTTGTGCCATCTTGTGCCATCACTGGTGCCAGCAGGTAGTTGAAGTGTATGTATTTGTTAGGCTATCTCAGGGGCCCTGCCAGTCCACAGAGCTCAACTGGTTCTGAATCAGGGCTCATTGTGGTGACCAGGAAGAAGCCCTTCCTCCCCGAGGCCCAGCTGTGACTCTTTCTTATGGCAGAAGGGTGATGAGATGGTCTGAACATTTACTATGCAGTATTATTTTGTTTTATTGAAATGAATCTAAATGAGTTTGTTTTTGTGGCCTATAGATGAAAGCATGGACAGATGTTGTCTGGTGAACTGTGCATCTAGCAGACTTGTTTAAGCCCCATGTGTAAGTAATAGTAGGATTTAGCCAGATAAGAAAGTTATATATTGCAAGTCATATTGCTGCACGCCTTTAATCTCAGCACTTAGGAGGCAGAGGCAGATGGATCTCTGAGTTTGAGGCCAACCTGGTCTACCTAGGGAGTTCCAGGACAGCCAGAACTAAATAGTAAGACCCTGTCCTAAAAATAAAAAAAATTCTACACTTCTCTCATCAATGCCCTGGGAGGCAGCAACGAGATAGAAACAAATGTCACCATTCCGGGGCTAGAGATTGAAAAGGCCAAATTCTTACCTGGCTGTAGTCAAACTAACAGAGAATCTGCATTTGTTAACAAGCTCTTCTTTAACATGGGAACACTGAGGCTAGTAGAAAGTCTTGGCTAAGTCACATGTGAGGTAGGGGTGCTGTTGCCACTTGAAGTAGATGGCAGGAAAGTTTGGGCAAGAAACTGGTGAGACAGAACTCTCTTTAATGAGAGATCCCTTGGGGAGACCCTGAGGGCCTTTCAGACTTCCACCCTAATAAAACAGCCTATAAGATTTTCCTATCAGCTCTGTGCTGTCTGCCCACAAAAAGAAGGGATCACAATTCTGTGGCACTGCCCTGCTTTCTATTTCAGACCAAAGACACCATCCCTAGGAACCCTCCTGTACTTGGCAACCAGCAGTGGGTTAGACTTGGAGGCCCAAGGCCTGAGAAGTCGCAGGCACAGCTCAACAGCACACAGCTAAGACAGGCAGAAGCAACCAAGAGAGCTCAAGATAATCTGGCTATTACAAATAATGCTGCTATGAACATAGTGGAACAGATGTCCTTGTTGTATGAATGTGCATCTTTTGGATATATGCCTAAGAAGAGTGGAATCGCTGGGTCTTGTGGTAGGCTTATTCCCATTTTTCTGAGGAATCTCCATACTGATTTCCAAAGTGGCTGTACGAGTGGCACTCCTACCAGCTTGGAGAAGTGTTCCCCTTTCTCCACATCCTCTCCAGCATAAACTGTCATTGGTGTTTCTGATTTTAGCCATTCTGACAGGAATAAGATGGTATCTCAGAGTTGTTTTGATTTGCATTTCCCTGATTGCTAGGGATGTTGAACACTGTCTCAAGTGTCTCAGCCATTTTAGACTCCTCTATTGAAAATTCTCTATTTAGTTCTGCAGCCCACTTTTTAATTGGATCCTTTGGTGTTTTGCAGACTTGCTTCTTGAGTTCTTTGTAAATTTTGGAGATCAGCCCTCTGTCAGATGTGGGGTTAGTGAATATCTTTTTCCCATTCTGTGGGCTGCCTTTTTGTCTTGTTGACTGTGTCCTTTGCCTTACAGAAGCTTCTCAGTTTCAGGAGATCCCATGTAATAATTGTTGTCCTCGGTGTCTATGCTGTCGGTGTTATGTTCAGGAAGCGGTCTCCTGTACCAATTCATTCAAGGGTACCCCCCACTTTCTCTTCTAAGAGGTTCAGTGTGGCTGGATTTATGTTGAGGTCTTTGATCCATTTGAACTTCAGTTTTGTGCATGGCGATAGATATGGATCTATCCGCAGTCTTCTGCATGCCAGCCTCCAGTTATGCCAGCACCGTTTGTTGAAGATGCTTTCTTTTTTCCATTGTATATTTTTAGCTTCTTTGTCGAAGATCAGATGTTCATACATGTATGGGTTGTATCAGGGTGTTCATTTCAATTCCATTGATCTACCTGTCTATTTTTGTGCCAATACCAAGCCGTTTTCTGGACTATAGCTCTATAATAGAGTTTGAAATCAGGGATGGTGATACCTCCAGACATTGCCTTGTTGAATAGGGTTGTTTTGGCTATCCTGAGTCTTTTATTTTTCCATATAAAGTTGATTATTGTTCTTTCAAGGTCTGTGAAGAATTGTGCTGATATTTTAATGGGGATTGCATTGAGTCTGTAGATTGCTTTTGGCAGGATTCCCATTTTTATTACATTGATTCTACCTATCCAAGAGCATGGGAGATCTTTCCATTTTCTGGTGTCTTCTTTCTTTCTTTAAAGACTCAAAGTTCTTGCAATACACAGGTCTTTCACTTGTTACCCCAAGGTATTTTATGTTGTTTGTGGCAATTGTAAAGGGTGATGTTTCTCTGATTTCTTTCTCAGCCCTTTTATCATCTGTATATAGTAGGGCTACTGATTTTCTTGAGTTGATCTTGTAGCCTGCCACTTTGCTGAAGGTGTTAATCAGCTGTAAGAGTTCCCTGGTGGAGTTTTTTGGGTCACTTAGGTAATCTATCATATCATCTGCAAATAGTGAAAGTTTGACCTCTTCCATTCCAATTTGTATCCCCTTGATCTCCTTTTGTTGTTGTATTGCTCTAGCTAGAACTTGAAGTACAATATTGAAGAGGTATAGAGTGGGCAGCCTTGTCTTGTTCCTGATTTTAGGGGAATCATGTTGAGTTTCTGACCATTTAGTTTGATGTTGACTGTTGGTTTGCTGTATATAGCTTTAAGCAACCTAGATGCCCCTCAGCTGAAGAGTGGATAGAGAAAATGTGGTACATTTATACAATGGAGTACTATTCAACAGAAAAAAATGGAATCTTGAAATTTTCAGGCAAATGGATGGCACTAGAAGAAACCATCCTGAGTGAGGTAACCCATTCACAAAAATACAAACGTGGTATGTACTCACTCATATATGGATTTTAGACATGGATCAGGGGGGAAATAGAACCTTCAACCAGTGACTGATGGAAGCAGAGGCAGACACCCACAGCTAAACACTGAGCTGAACTCAAGGAACCCAGGAAGAGAGAGGGAGGACTGATGAGCACAGAGGTCAAGACTGGGCTTGTTTAACCCACAGAAACAGCTGACCTGAACAAGGGGGAGCTCTTGAACTCCAGACTGATGGCTCAGTAGACAGCATGGAACTGATCCAGCTCCCCTGAATGCGGGTGTCAGTGAGAAGGCCTAGGCAATCTATGGGGCCTTGGGTAGTAGATCAGTATTTATCCCTGGCATACAAATGGACTTTGGGTGCCTATCCCACAATGAGAGATGCACTCTCAGCCTGGACTCTTGGGGGAGGGTCTAAGCCCTGCCCTGGATGAAATGACAGACTATGGACACCCCCATGGAGGGCCTCACCCTCCCTGGGGAAAGGAGTGGGGATTAGGGGAGGGAGGTGGGGGGATTGGGTTAGGGGGAGGGTATGGGAGGCGGGGAGGGAAAAGGAGAGGGACCTGGGATTGACATGTGAAGCAACCTTGTTTCTAATTTAAATTTAAAAATAAAAATAAAGTTAAAAAGTAATAAAATTCATAAAGAAAAAAAGATAGCCTGGATCCCCAATACCTCTGCCTTCCTTATGACAAGCTCTGGTGGCATCAGATGTCCTTGGCCAGGAATGAAAGCCAGAAGGGTTTCTGCTTCAAGGCACAGGCTGATGTTCTGGTCCAGACTCCAGGACCCATTTCTAGCTTAAGGGGGAGGCTTTTCTAGTAAAGAGGAGACCCAGAGAATGTTTCCTTAGAAAGGCCACAGCTTCTCCACTGCATCTGCCACCTCGGAAGGGGAAGACTGAAGGAACACAGCATTCCCAGTATAATTTAATTTTGTGTTCTATTAGGTGTACCTGCAACCATGAGCCATGAGCCAACCTCCTGCACAGTGTACTTTGGACTGCTAATCTGCCCTCTACAACGTGTTCTCAAAGAGTAGAAAGGATGCCAGACCATCACCCCCAGACAGTGGTTAGAAAATTGGCTCACTTCTAGCATTTCTGCTCTTTTCTTTACACTAGAGTAGAAACCCATCCTGGTGTTGTAAGTTGGAACACTGCCCTTCAGTCTGCTTCATGGCTTCTCTGCTGTATACATGTTTGACTACCAAATAATAGCTGAACAGATTCTCTTTGTAAAAGGCTAAAACTATGCATACATCCTTTTCCTCCCCTGCCCAATGTCCTCTCCAGTCTATCCTGGGGCATGCACTCCACCAGTCCCCTGCCCTTTATGCCTACGTTCATTCACACCTGTGTTCCTACAGAGACCTGGTCTGCTTGTCTCACCATTGTCACCCTGGCCTTGACATGAGACTGGTTCTTATTTGCTACTCAGTAAATATTGACCCACTGAATGACTGCTGTTTTTACACAATGGAGACTGTATTCATCTTGTTCTGCAGGTTGGTTTTGGCACTTTGAAGTGGGGTTTTCCTACATCAGGGACATGGGTGGAGCTTATTGTACTTAACTACATTCAGTGGAAATGCCCAGAGTGTGGTGTCCAGTGTGCAAGTACCACAGTGGGAGCGATGTGAGCATCTGTATTCTAGCACATTCCTTTGTGCAAGGGGTTCATCACTGTGCAGTTGCTGGACTGAGTTAGGTCTAGTGATATTAATGATAGCTCTTATCATGAAAAACACTGGCCACTAGCCATCTTTATTACCTGTGTGACAGAGACAAACAGCTTCCATCTAAGTGTCCTCAACTTGAAGCCCTTGTTACTGGTCAGGAGAAGCCTGCATGCTCTCTTGTGAGGACCAGGTGGCTCAAGGAATGAGATCAGTCAGAAGGCCAAGGCCACTTGCCAAGTGGCATAGAACACAGCCCCCTGCATTAACTCGGTCTTCATGACTGCCAGACCCCCGCTCCAAGCCTGTCATCCCTAGGTGCTGCTTTGTTCTTCCCATGAAAGAGGTGCTAGGAAAGACTTCCTGCATTGGAATTTCTACCTCTATCTCTTGTGTAGAAACCACACAGCTGCAGTCACTCAGACCTCTGCCATCCTTTACACGCAGAATGGCTGTTTAGACGTTCCCAACCCTCCACCCTGTCAGTGTTTATTTTAAAACCATCCAGGAACATGCTTGCAACGTTACTTAGCTCCCTGCCAAACACTCCATTGCATCAAGCAGTGCTTCATCTCCATGAGCCTAGTTCCTCAGAAGAGCCACATGGGGTGGGACCTGCCGCAGAGGACTGAGCTTCAACAGCCCTTTCAAAGTCCTGGCTTGAGGGAAAGCTGGGGAGCATTCCATCCCTTGCTGTGTTTGTAGGTTCTCTGAAGCCGCTTCAGGGGCCAGTCAGAGAAGGGATCACAGGCAGACGAACCACAGTCCTCTGTGACACGTGTCCTCAGGCAGCAAAATGTGATGTTGACAGGCATGGGACACTGCCATGGAGCTCAGTCTCCATAGTGGACCATTTACTGCTACATGTCTTCCAGTAATCCCTCTCCCAGCCCCCTGAGAAACTGCAGTCCTGGTGCAGTGCTTTTAAAGCCCCCCACCTCCTCTCTCTGTAAAGACCTGAGGCAAGCAGTTTTCCCCTCTGTTTATATCTACCCCCACACACTGTGAACTGCTTCTATTAAAAGCAGTCAGAGATTGATAATGGTGTTGAGAAAGATGTCACTTATTTCACAGAGTAAAAGGGAAGTTACTGTGGCTTTCAGTAAAAGCTCACAGGCCTAGTCAATGGCAACATGCTGACCACTGGGGGGCAGTGGAGTCGTGTGCCCCCGGCAGCTTCCTTCCTTCACCTTCCTGGAGTCTTGGACTCCCCAACTTAGACGACTGCCAAGCAGGGAAGGGCACTGGCAAGGAGGCAGATAGAAGTGGTAGTGACAAGGGTTCTCTCTGTAATATGATCACCAACACCATCCCAGAGACTTGGGGCATACCCTTGGCCCAAGCTTGGGTGTTCTTCATCTGGAAATGGGAAAGTGTGCAGAGAAAGTGTCATGCACTGTGCCTGAAGCTCAGCGGGCCTCTGAGCTGTTGTCAGCTGACAATGGATGGAGTCCTCTGCGTTACCCCACTTTCTTCACAGGTCAGCTGTGCTCCCCTAACTGGGGCTGAGCAGAGGTTTCTGATACCCTGCGGCTGGTGTGGGTGACTCCATCACCCCCTAGCTACCATGGGTTTGTTTTGGCTTCCCTACTAGCTGCCATCCTTCTCTTTAGGGTCTGCTTGGGCTAACAGTCAGGAGCCCTCTATATCCAGAGAAAATCAACTCTTTGGAAACATGTTCATCCCATCCTGTGGCGTACAAGCATCCCAGGGTTTTCCTCAAAGTCATTTTGCAAATGCAAATTTGAACACAGTTGACTTCAGTTCCTATTTCCTCCAAAGCCCTCATTCTCCTTCCCACCTTCTCTCTGGTTCTCGGCATCGTGGTGAGAGCACAAGCTCCCACGTCAGAATGTGGAGCTTTGGGTATGAAGGCCATTCTCCATTAGCTGTATGACCTGGGTGTCTGGAACTCTGTGGGCTTTTCAGTTGCCTCATCTACAAAACTTTATACTAAGGGTCCACTATATAATCCTTGGTACATGGCAGCTGCCATGCTAACTGTTACCATCATGGGGGCCTCAGTCTAGTGGGAGGGGAGGGCAGGAGATTGGAAGTTCCTCCACCCCACCCTGTATCAGCTTGTGTTCCCTATGAAGCAGAGAAGATTGGGTGGTGATGGTGCACGCCTTTGATCCCATCACTCAGGAGGCAGAGGCAGACAGATCTCTTGAGTTCGATGCCAGCCTGGTCTACAAAGAGTTCCAAGACAGCCAAGACTGTTACACAGAGAAACCCTGTCTCGAAAAGACAAACAAAAACAAAAACAGAGAGGAGCCCAGTAAAGAACCATCTTCACTTGGGCCCTTTCTTCAGACCCATCTATGAGCCACCATGAGCATCCATGCCTACTTCCTCTTCATCCCCTCACAGCTCCAGTTAGACCTGCTCTGTACAGTAGTGAAGAGGAAGAGAACGGAAGAAAGGACAGGATAAAAACCAGGAAGAGAGAATCCCCCACTTCAGTTGAAGCAAGTTAATAGGCACACCTGTCAATTGCAATCTTGTCAGCTGTGGCAAAGACACCACTCAGTACCGCCACCAGCAGCCTGAGAAATTCTGCTAAGAACAGACCCTTGACTACCCACAGAAAGGACTTACAGGACAATCTAAAGTAAAGCTGGGTTATTAACATAAGGGAGAATACATACTGTGGGGCAAGGAGTTTTAGGAAAATTATGGTACACATCCAAGACACAGACACGAACTTCTTGAGAGAGTCATACTTAGATGTATTTACAATGAAAACAAGTTACATTGCTCAAAGGGTGTAATTTAGAACAATGTTTAAAGATTAAACAAAGCTGGGAAATTGGACCTTTAAAATTATGTAAAAATCACATATGAGTTAGTCATTTGTCTTAGCTTAAGGATTTCCTTTTGAAAGTGAAATGTGTGGAGTGGTTTTATGAGGTGCATTGTTTGAGAGGAGGGAGGAGTGCCAGCCACATGCGTTCTGGCCCTACGTGAACATAGATGTTGCCACTGATGTCCTCATTAGCCATGTCTTTAGGAAGACAGACACTATTTCTGTAAATTCGGATGACAGTTTCTGACTCCCAGTTAGATTCTCGAGGACTGGCTGGGGAGAGTGCTCAGGGAGTAAAGGCACTTGCTGCCAAGCCTGATGACCAGACTTTGGTAATAGAACCATCATGGTGAAGGGAGAAAACCAATTCTACACTTTGTCCTCTGATCTCCACACACCCTATGACACACATGGGTGTGCACATAGACACAATAAGTAAAATGTAATGGACCCAGTAAGGACTCATTTACCTTCCCGTGTCCCCTTAATTCTCCCTGTCTTCCTTTCCTGGCTCAGTCCCTCACAGTGATCCTGGCATGAGCACATTCTGGCAGGCTGGAGGGCATACCTGGCTAGATAGAACAATGTTTTTGTTGCTTCGTTTTATTCATTTGTTTGTTTGTGAGATCCTATTTAGTCAGGCTGGCCTCAAACTCTTGGTCGTTATGCTAGGTGATGGATGTTACAGGTATGTGTGTCCGTGCCTGATTTGCTAAACATACTGATATCTTTCTCCCTTGCTTCCCTTTGTTGAAGGTGAGCATTGATGGTCACATTCCACTCATATCCAAATAAGTATCTTCTAATATAAAGTGAATTTTGTTTTAAACACAACCAGTCATGGGACAGAAGTAGGGTACCAAGCTAAGGGAAAGGTATTGGCACCAGGCAAAGGGATCATAGCAGTGTAGAATGGATACCCTCTAGAGGCAAGGAAAGGATGCCTCCTCCTGCTCCAAAAAGGCACTACCACAGCTAGGTCAAGGTGAGTAGGATGGGACTAGAAGCAGTTGCTTGTGGGATACACTTTCCTTGCTGGACCTGGATCAGTGGGACCCCAGTGGGATGCTGGGATATGACAGTGACAGTCTGCAAATTGGTTCTACCTGGAAGGAGTGATAAGAGCCTTTGGGTGAAGGCTGCTCCCACTGTGCCCACCTGAGGACTGGAACAGTTTATTTCTTTTGTGTGTGATTGCAGCTATAGTGAATAAGACTGCCCATTTGTCAACAATGCCCCATCTCAGCCTTTCCCTGGGGCTCTTGCTAGCTCTGCAGGGCCTGTAGCCACATCTATCTTAAAGAACAACCTTGCTGTGTCACTTTTAGGTGACAGAAGATGCAGGCTCAGGCCTCAGAAGGAAACGGAAAGGTGGCATGAGTCAGGTGTTCCAAAGGCCAGACCCAGAACCCTCCTCCTACCAGTGGCAGAGAGGCCCAGCCTGTGAAGTTTCCAGGGCTCAAATGTGTTTACAGTAAGCAGTCTGGAGGCAGTGCCTGCTTTATCCCCAGGTGCACAGCTGTGGGAGGAGGCACTGGGCTCTGTGGCCTAACGGATCTTGATGGCTCCAGCTGCTCTTATGGGGGCAGCTGGGAGAGCTGAGAGGCCTCGCTGTCTGAAGCAGAGGCCTTACAGACCTGCCTCGCCCACACCACGCAGTTCCCTTCTTAAGAACTGACCTCATGTGGCCCTTTTGCATGTGAGTTCTTTAGAAAAGAAACCCAGTTATTTTCTTAGGGGCCTTACACACCTGCTTGGGCACCCTCTGCTCAAACTGTGTACACACACACACAGAGAGAGAGAGAGAGAGAGAGAGAGAGAGAGAGAGAGAGAGAGAGAGAGAGAGAGAGAGAGAGAGAGAGAGAGAGAGAGAGAGAGAGAGAGAGAGAGAGAGAGAGAGAGAGAGAGAGAGAGAGAGAGAGAGAGAGAGCACCCTGCCCCTCTCTTTTCTCTCCCATTTCTGCTATACAGTTCATACTGTAACTCAAATGTGAAAAATTAGCTTTGCATGGTGGCCATGAATTTTACATGAATCACATTGAAATCAATAAAGTCTGTAGAATGAATCAAGTTACGTTATTAGGAAGAAGTGGGGGCTGACTTAAAGGAGCCATTGCCCTCAGAGTACATAATGGAAAAAGTTGTCCAGCAGTGATGAGCCCAACACAGCATTTACCCTTTAGTAATTCTTGGCTCCCTCAGAACTGGGGTGTCTTTGAAGTATCTACTTTCTTCTGGGGAGGTGTGAGGAAGCAGAAAGTCACATTTTCCATGACTTGTTTCTTCTTTGAACACTTGTTAATTTTTTTTTTTTTTTGGTAAGTGGGTAATCTTTGAAATGAAACTCTGTTTCAAGTGTATAAGTCTGGGATCTTTGCTGTAAGTAGCAGGAAAAAGTGGGTGGTAATCTTATGGAAGGTGGAAAGCCTGCCTTTTCTAGGTCATGTTTCAAGAACAGAGAAGTCAGACAGGAAAGGTTACACAAGAAGGAAGGAAAGTGGAGAGTGAACAAGAAACTAGATGGGCAAGCTTTCATAGAGCCTTTGGGCTCTGTCTCCAGCTCCACTTAAAGGAAGCATGTTAACACATGCCTAGCCCAGCACACCCAGAGGTGAAGGCAGAAGAGTTAGTTCAAGGTCATCCTCTGTGACATAGGAGTTCAAGGCCAGCCTTGGATCTAGGAGACCCTGTCTCAGAAATGGGGTCAGGAATCAAGCTGTTAAGGTCTTTACCTCAGACTGAAACATGGCACAGGTTCTGGCTCTAACTCCTGGCCCCATGATCTCTTCATGCATCCACCTTGGCATTTCTGTCCAGGACAGCTTGTCCTACTTGGACAGGCAGCTATGTGCAGGGCAGAAGCTGTCAGAGGCAGAGACTGAGCAATTGACACAGCTCGCAGCTTTCTGGGTACCTGAAAAATAGAAGAGCTTCAAGCAAGGCCAGAGGTGTGGCCATCACCACACAGAGCCTTTGCTGTGGGAGTTGGTGATCTTTGCTGCCTTTCACTGTGTATATTTAACCTCCCAAGAAAATCAAACTAGGCAATTCCTACTCTCCTCCCTATTCCCTCTCACCATGATTACAGTTGGGCTGTTTCCTTCCGCAGCCCTAGACCAAGAAGCGCACTGCCCTATGGGAGAAATCATGACCACTGACATTTTTCTAAACTGTATTATTTATCAGTTCACTGTAGAAAGAAAAAAGAGACCAGTGTTTTGTTTTTTGTTTTTGTTTTGTTTTGTTTTGTTTTTGAGATATCTGTAACCATGCCATAACCTAGCGATAGACAGGAGGTCATTTTTCACTTCATTTTTGCTGTTCTGTGATCTTCATTGTTCCCCACCCTTTTCACTAGCCCACCTGCTCTGCCATACTTTGTACAGCACAGAACCTGAGAGGCTTTGTTGGTACATATATGAAATATTTTGCCTCTGTGCCCAGCTAAGTCTTCTGTTGACAGATGATAGTAATTTTACATTCATATAAATAGTACAAAGTGTCCTTTTAAATTAATTGAAGTCGACTGGAGAGATTGCTAAGGAGTTAATAGCATGTGCTGTTCTTCCAAAGGATTTGAGTTCAGTTCCCAGCACCTACATCAAGTTTTCACAACCACCTATAGCTCCAGCTCTAAGGTAGCCAACATTCTATTGTGACCTCCATGGGTATCTGCATATACACTGACATAGACACATGTACCTGGCATACATTCACACAGACACACATATGTTTAAAAATACGAAAAAATCAGCTAGCAAAAGTAGGGATGTAACTTAAGGAGACTATCAAATGAAGTAAACAGTACAGCACTGTTTCAATGCCTTTTGTTTTCTTAATGGATAGGGTCTCACTTTGTAGTCCAGGCTAGTCTTGAACTCACAGAGTATGCCCAAGTACTGGGATTAAAGGTGTACATTACCATACCCAGAATTTGTCTACTTTATGTGTATGTGTGTATTCTTGGACATATATAGGTGCAATGTGTGCAAGTGCCTACAGCACATGTCAGGCCCGCTGCAACTGGAGTTACAGGCAGTTGTGAGCTATTCAGTGTGTGTACGAGGAACCCTCTGACTCTTAACTGCTAAGCTACTGCTTCTCCAGTCCCTGTCATTCTTCAGAAATGGACTATAAAGTTAAGGGTATGGCTCAGTGGTAGAGTGAATGAATTGATCAATCTCCTGGCATTGCAAAACTAACAACTATATAGTGTTCCGTTTAGAGTGTCTGCTATGACTTACTTTCCCTTTTATCTGTAAGGTTTTTTTTTTTCTCATTGAGCCCTACTTTCATAACATGGACCTCCTGGAACTGCCTCTCTATACCCATCTGAGTATGTCCTTAGCATGTAATTCTGCAATGAGCTTAGGGGTTCAAGGGCAAGCCCAGCTTATAGGCTTCCCTTTTAGTGGACATCAGCTGTGTTCCCAGTAGCTAGGTGAGTAACTAGAAATTTGTTTTTCTGATTTAAATCCTCAGTTGTGAGTAAATGCCTGTCGTCAATTACCAACTACCTTATCTTCAAGATGTAATCAGCCTCCTATTCCTTGACAGATTCTAAGTGTTCTCTCCCTGTGTTCTGAGGTCCTCTATAAGTGCCTTTTAATATTTCCATTGTGTGTGTTAACCTTTCATTTGGATTTGATGTATCAGAAATATTTTTAAAGGCTTAGCCTAATTAATTTCGTTTCCTGGCCTATTATTTTGTATTCTCCTTTACCTGAAGCATTAATGGCAGAGAGCACTGACTCATAGGACTGAGTTCAGGGCTGTTGTAATTAACTACTGGATGAGGACGCCTAAGTGGCCCATCAGACTTAGGGTGAAGGCTGCCTCCCTGTTTACTGGCGTTTTGTAAGTGACCCTTCTCTGAAGCCTCGGCTAGAGCTTTCAAATTAGCTAGCACAGTTGTGGGGCATTTCTGTCTGAGAAGCATGGTCTAAAAGTGGGTTTTGACCAGTAAAGGAGAATAACACACAGTTTGGAATCTTTCTGGATCCCAGCTTCTCATTCACAGACGGTGAGCCCTGTGTTCACCCTTGCTGAGCTCTAGTGTCCTTCCCAAACACTAGGACATAGGATGCAGACTCCACAACTGTTGTGAGTTGGGTGGAACATGGAACAGCTGTAGAGCTGGCCACTGGGCATTGACCCTCTGCCAATGCAACTAGAGGCCCAAAGCTGCACTCTGTGTAAGCCTTCAGCCTGTAGCAGGAAGCAGAGATCTTGGAAACTGTGATTCTTAACTAGCCAGAGTTACACCTAGGGCTCACCTAGGGCTTACACCTAGGCATGACTTCATTAAGCTCAGCCACCAAGTCCAACATCCTTGTTAGCTGTATCCCTCCAAAGTGTCCATCCCTGTCAGGAACTTAGATTAACTGCCTGGGGACTACTTGACTGGCTCTTTTCTTTGCCTAACAAATTCAAATCTGTGGCATCTAACCCCATAAGTCCACTTCTGTACAGCAAGCTGGGAAATCTCTTATGGATGGGGAGAGGGATTTGATCTTAAGGGGCTTTGGCAACATGGAAACAAGAGTTTTTGCCACCCACTATTCCCTCCCACTGTCATGCCCAAATTTCCTACTTGTCTTTAACCTAAGCTTACTTTCCCTGTTGGTGTATTTCTACTGTGAAGAATTTAGCAAGAGTCATATTTATGCAACCTGACCAAAGAGAAGTCACCCAGTTCTTACTTTGCAAGCAACTTATCTCTCAAATGTCCCTTTCCGGGCTATCCAGATCCACAGAATCAGTCAGGATTAGGGCCTGATGGTTTGATTGGAAGTATATATGGAGTGAGCTGGCTTGAATTTACTGTGGGCCTTTTCTTCTGGGGACCTGGGAACTGACCCTTTTGAAAATCACAATATTAAGGCAGGATCTCTGGCCAGTTTCTGGTCCTGTCACTACCCTGCTTTCTCGTATGTAAGGTTCAGGTAATTGCACTTGCTGCTTGGATGGCTTAAGCTGCATAGCACAGTGCTGGGTGCCTATGAAGTACACATATGCCAATAACGTATTTGAAATTAGCATGGGTGCACCTTTTCAAATGAACAGAATTTTTGAAAATGGTCTATTGCAGATTTGCAAGGGCCCTTTTAAAGAATCTAAGCAGGTTAAGCTAAGCACTGCCTCCTCATTGTGCTGGCAATTTACTCTTCCTGATTTACTTCATCCCCTGTTGTATGGGCCATCTGTACCCAGCAGACTATGACTTTGTGAGGGCAGGAATTCATTTTACCCTTGCATCCCTAGTATATGCATCCCTGCCCATAGCAGACACCCAGGAAATATATGATTAATTTATTGAGTAATTGATAATGGAATGGGTAAGAAATCCTGTTCTTTTTTTCTTCTTCATATCTTCAATAAACTCCCTTTTCACATGTAAGTTCCAGTCATTTAAGGCCAGAATGCCAAAATGCCTGTAGTTACCATAATGACTTTTCCTGGTCCCCAGTTCTTGGGCATCTGTTTGTGTTCCTTAACACGGCTTTAATAGGCTGCCTTGGCTGACAGTCCCAACCCTGCTGAATGACAAGTTTCTTAGCCCTGCCTTGTTTTCTCCTACCTGTAGCCCAAGACACACAACCCCTTCCCCATATAACCTTGACATTCTAGTAAATCTATGGGAGGACAAGCACACATTCACACACTGTAGCCTGAGAGTCTCAAACTACATAATCCTTGACAATCATGCCTGTGATTGTCAGTGTGAGAACAGAGAGTAAGTGTTCAGTATCAGCCCCACCAGAGCCTTACCCAAAGCAGGCATTCCTTCTCCCCACACTTTTATAAGAACTTACTCGTGCTTACATCTATAGACAAAGTCTTCCTTCGTTATTATTTTAAATTATCCTTATTGTATACACCACAGCAAGGCTGTAGAGATTAGAAGACAACTTTGTAGAGTGGCTTTCTCCTTAGACCTTCACATATGTTAGGGGAGCAAACCGAGGCCATCGGGCTTTTATGGCAAGTGCCTTTGCCCACTTAGCCATTTCACACTGGCTCTCAATGTATTTCTTTACTTTTTAAACATTTTTGTGTATGTGTGTATGTTGGAGTGTGTGACCAAGATACCCTGTAGAGCCCTCACGTCCTCACCTCCTGCCTTAAGTCAGGTCTTTTATTTGTTCATCACTGGGTATCATCTGCTAGACTAGCTGGCCTGTGAGCTTCCAGAGATTCTCCTTGTACTAATACTGGGACCACAGACATAGCTACAGCATCTCATCCTTATACTCACATAGCAAGCCTCCCCAGCCTTCCCCACCCCCCAAGACAGGGTTTCTCTGTGTAGCTCTGGCTGTCCTAGAACTTGCTCTGTGGGCCAGGCTGGCCTCAAACTCATAGACCCACCCGCTTCTGCCTTCTCTTCCTCTGGGATTAGTGTGCACCTCTACCTCTCAGCTTCATTTGCTTTTACAGTGTATTTGTCTATTGTGTGTGTGTAAGAAAGAATGCAGGCGTGTTCATGCAACTTTTCAGACTCTGTTCTCAACTGCACCTTGTTGAGACAGATTCTCTTGTTTTCTGCCACTTCAGTGTACTCCAGGCTACCTGGCCCAAGAGCTCCCAGCTCATTCTCCTGTCCCTGCCTCCCAGCTTACTCTAGTAGTGAGAATCCAGAAGCATGCCACCACATCTTTTACAGGTTCCTGAGGTTGAACTCAGACTATCAGGCTTTCACAGCAAATACCTTGACCAACAGAGCCACTTTCTTATGCCCTATTTATTTAGTTAATGTATAAGACATAGTCTTGCTAGGTAGCTCAGGGTAGCCTCCAACTTTGAATCCTCCTGCCTCAGTCTCCTGAATGTTGGGATTGCATGTCTGTGTCCCCAAATTCAGAGACAAGTTTGATGAATGACTAAAATGAAAGAATGAATGAATGAAGTTCTCTTTCTCATTTAATTCTTTTTTAGAGTGTATTTTTATTTTCTATGTATGGATATTTTCTGTGCATATATATCTGCACACCATGTTTATGCATCCCCTATGGAAACCAGAAAAGGGTGTTAGAGCCCCTGGAACTGGTGTTACAGATGGTTAGTAGTCACCATGTGGGTGCTAGGAATCAGACTTGAGTCCTCTGCAAGAGCAGTAAGAACTCTAATTGCTGAGCAATCTCTCCAGCCAACAAGTTCATTTTTAAGAAAAGGAAGAAAAAAATTGAGCATGTTAGTATTGATTATGCTGGAGGCACAGTTTAATAATTGAAAGGCCATCTTATTGGGTGTAGTATTGTGCTGAGGAATGCTGATAAGGTTGGGTTAATATATTAACCATACCAGTTTATATCACATACTTTGAAAGTGCTGCTCTGGTACCAGAAGCTTATTGGTAATACACTGGAAATTGAAAATACAAAGCAGGAAATTTAGTTTGTGAAGTCTGAAGCTTTTGTTTAAGTCCACCAGAGGTCTCACATATTTTATTGTTAATGTTTGAAGTATACTGAATTCCCACAAGCTAATGAAAAATCAGCCTGCTATGCCGGTAAGCATTTACTCTGACAACTAATTTCTGCCAAACAGCCATAACTGTGTCCCCTGGTATGAAATTTAGATATTCTTTCCCATCAAAAAATAGACATGTGGTTTAGTCCAAACCTCTTAATTTGAGAAACAATGAAACTAGCTAAAGCCCACCTAGAAAGGCCATGCCTTGATGGAAGCTACAGAGCTAGGAGGTAGCACTGGGTGCTGCTGACCCAGACTCCCTTACTGCAGTCCCCTCCAAGATCCCCTTACCATAGTCCCCACCAGACCATCTTGCTCCTGCTGGGTAAGTTCACTTCTGTGCAAGGCACTATTCTAGCTCTTTCCAAACTTCCCTGAGACTCCATGGCAATCCCACAGACAAGTCCTATGCTTGTCACTCAACTCCATGAACTGTTTCTAGAAGAGGAAATGTGAAAGAGAGCATATAGTTCTGTCTCCAAGAATCTTCCACCCAGAAGAAAAAGGGAAGGTGTGTCTCCATGTGTCCCTGTAGGAATCTGAAACTCAGAAGGGCTACCTAAAGCTGGAAGGCACCTTCCTCACCTAGAAAATGGAGAGTGGACAGACCCTAACTGCATCCTCTGGAGGGCTCAGAGCTGAGATCTCAGGAGCTCCTGAAAGGCTTCCAGTCAAAGCCATGACAGACTGGTAGGCCACCAAGCGTGACAGCACAGCTCAGACATTCCAATCTCTTCTTGGAAATCTGGAGTCTTCCCTTCACTACAGGGTTAGATAACTGTATTTACTCATGCTAAACAAGGCTGTTTTCAAAGAGGAAATTATGCAATGTGCTATGCAAATGTGCCATTCTGAGAGCAGAGCGGAGATAAGTGTGGTCACCACTGCAGGAGAAGATGAGATCTGTGCCCCTGGTGGCAGGCTGTATGCTACCCGATAAGGGGTTGTGCCATGCTGTACTTGGAAGTCCTGCTCATCTGGACCTAGTTTCTGGTAATTGCATTCATTCTCAGCGAGCTATCTATATGTGAACTTGGTGCGTTGATGGTGAGAAAAACAAGGAATGACTAATGATTCTGAGCTCCCTGCCTGGTAGGCTGGGGCAGTTGGGAGGACAGGGTATACCACCCTGCCTGAGTTTCTGGAGATGTGGGAATGGGAAATGTAAAATTCTCATTCTATCTTCTCGAAAAGGGTTTCTGGCAGTTTTTCTGGGGTAGAACAAACGGGATGGGTTCCTCATGAACTTTGGGAAACTATTTGCATGTTTGAGTAGGCAATGCATGCTGACTGACAAAAAGGAAGTGGCTGTGGGAAGCCCCACCAGGTGGAGCTGAGCCAGTTCCAACTCAACGCTGGGACAGGCGCCTGACGCCCTGTCCCAGCCTCAAGACTCCAATGTTTCTCCTTCCTATTGTCCTGAGCTATGTCACAGTTACCTATCACATAGTAGTTAGTTACCCAGTGAGCAAACTACAGATACCTATTGTGTCTGTAGACTGAGTGCTAGTTCAGTGTTCTCAGTGGCACACTAAGTCCCTAGAGGGCTAAGACTACGTCTCTCTCTGCTGGGGCATCAAATGGGTGTTTGTGATATGAGCATTTTATAGTCATCAGTCAAAGTGGCATAAAGACCTCTTAGTGGTAGAGCACTTACTTGCCTAGCATGCATGCAACCTGAACTCCATTGCCAGCACTGGGAAAAAAATGATAGAAGTGATGGTTATCCATTCGAGTACTTGCCATAAAAGCAAGTGAACCAGAGTTTGGATCCCCAGCACCCATATAAAAGCTGTAATCCCTACTGCTACCAGTCAAGCTGGCTCATTAGACAATCTTCGATTTAGCAAGAGACCTTGCCATAATATAAAAGGTGGAAAGTAGCCGGGCGGTGGTGGCGCACGCCTTTAATCCCAGCACTCGGGAGGCAGAGGCAGGCGGATCTCTGTGAGTTCGAGGCCGGGCTGGACCAACAGCCTCCAAAACAATACAGAGAAACCCTGTCTCGTAAAAACCAAAAAAAAAAAAAAAAAAGGTGGAAAGCAGTTGAAGAAGATGCTTGACATCAACTTCATGTGCATGCATATATTCCTTCATATATTCATACACATAACTGACACACACAAGGAAAAGATATTTTTTAAGTGGGAATGTAGCTCAGTTGGTAGAGTGCTTGCCTCCAATGCTCAAGGCCCTATGTGCCATCCAGTCACTGCATAAACCAGGTATGGTGACACACACCTATAATCCTAACATTTGGAAAGTAAGACAGGAAGATCAGCGTTCAAGGTTACCCTTAACCACATACTGAGTTCAGGGCCATTTGGGCTCCCTAAGACCCTGTCTGTAAAAAAAGAAAAGAAGGAGGAGGAAGGCTGGTACATAACTCAGTGGGTAGGAGTGCTCATCACAAAAGCCAGAAACAACCTAAGTTAAAAGCATAGGCTCTCATGGTAGAAAGTGAAAACTTACTCCCTAATGATGTCATCTAACCTTCATATCAATGCTGTGGACACACCTATCAAAAATCATGCACACACAATAATAATATTAATAACAAAATTTGCTTCTCAAAAAGAAGTGAGAGGGATGGGGAGATGGCTCAGTGGTTAAAAGTACTCTTCCAGAGAATCTGAATTCAGTTCATAGCACCCACTCCATCTCCAGGAGGATCCAACAATTCTGGCCTCTACAGGTACCTGCACTCATATATACACACATACAATTAAATAAATCTTCAAAATAAAGATGACAAACATAATTAACAAACATATGGCAGAGGCACTGGGTGTTGAACACCTTCTTTGATCAGACATGCTGCTGTGGCTTATTTGCATGTGATCTAGGAAGTCAACTGTAATCAGTGGGCCTTTTGGAAATCATTCAAGCATGCAACCAAGTTGAAAAAGATATACAGTGAACAACAACCATGGGCCACCTACCTGCTACTGCTGGCATCCGCCATTTTTTATAACCCATGTATTTCTCTACCTACCATCAGTCCCTACCCCCTAATTTTATGTATTTGGAAGTACTGGGCATATTATTCACACCTGTTAGGAACGCACTCTGCCACTGAGCTAAATCTCCAGTCCAAGCCTTACTTTACAAAGTTCAAAGCAAATTTCAGACCTTCATACCCTTCTTCTTAAACACTCTAACTTGTGCATCATAAAGTACACCTATGAGTAACTGGATTAGCCCAGACCTGCAGATGAGGGTCACTAGCTGGAAGATGAAGGAGCCTATACAAACCCTTAGGCCATTTGCCCAGAGGACACAAGGCTTATGCTTACACTGCCAGCAGTTCTGCTGTGAGCCAGAGAGTGCAAAGAAGCCCAAGACCAGAGGAAGGGCGGTGAGACAGCTGAAGCAGTAACAGCAACAGCCCACTGGGTTGTTGTTAAAACCTTGAATCCAAGCTCCAAGCTCAGTTTCCCTTGACTAAGTACACTTCAGCAAATAGCCTACTCTCTGCATACTAGTTGCAGCTCTCCTTTATAATCCTAAGAAATACCAGCAGCATACCTTTCCCCCTTACTCACAAAGAGATGTTTGCAAACCCTCCCCATCCCAGAGGGAGGGGTCATGCTGCATGGCTGCCCCTTGTACTGGGAAGAAATGCTTTAGGGAGTTTCAGAGAAGACAGAGTAATTGATTGCTACTTGCAGAAAATACCCCTTAAGCTGTTGCTGGACTGATGGAGAAATTGGTTACTTAATTTTCTTCGCAGGATTGATTTGACTGTCAGAGGAAGTTCTGGGCCTAATTGAGTGTACCCATCCATAGCTCACTGCTAACCGTCTGGGTGTCAGGAGCCATGTGCCCCCCACCCCAACACACACCCTGGCAGCAATCTTTGGCACTTGAGGTCTAGTTCCTACAAGACTGTTCTCTATCGACCTGTAGACTTGACTGGGGCCTGGGCCTTGTCACTCCAGCCTTTCTAGGTTACATTAGAATTAGCCGGGCTTCCTCAAAGGGTCTCATTAGCTCCCACAGAAACACAGTGGGAGCAACTTCCATCTATCATTTTCATTGTAGAATAGATTTTCGGTGCTACAAATACCATCTCCCTCATAGTGAGGCCAGTCTCCAAAGTGTCAGACAAAAGATCCATGGGCCCAAGGTATAAATGCTTTCTGGAGGTAGGACTTAAGCTTGTCTCACTAAGCTCTGTGTCCTTGCAGCTGGAAAGAGGCAGTTTAGTAAGCCACACAATTTATCCTGCTTACAAAAAGAAAAAGAAACTGAAGGATCTGGGTCTCCCAGTGAAGAGAGACCTTGCGCTGGACAGCCTCATATCATACAGGTGGCTTGGAGTCGCAGTCTTCAGGGTCTGCCCTTTGAGAGTTTATGTCAGTCATTTGTCATTTGTCACCTATTGCAGCCAGCCAGCATCCCCCTTTGGCAGCTAGCCCAGGCTGGGGATGCCCCCATCTCTAAAGGGCCAGACTCCTTTTCTGGCCATGTCCAGGGGGCATGAGTCCTAAGTTTCAGTCAGCCTGCTTGGGAAAGTGTGAAGGTTACCATATATCTACAAGGCTGGGACCTTCACCATGTCCTCTGTTAGTGTGTCCTTGAGGGAGGAAGTTATTTAACCCACAATTTGTTTTTTATTTGTTTGTTTGTTTTCATGGTGTCTAGGGGCAAGTCAAAGCAGGAGCCCAAGACCTGGCATACAAGGGCTTTTTCCATTAGTGGAAATTTGGGGGACTGGGGTCACCCTTTAGATCATCTATGTATGCTAGCTTTAGAGAACATGCAAAGCTGGGAATGGAATGACATCCCCACACCAGGTGTGTATCAGTGACCCTCCATGTCTTTACCGGTCTTGTGCTGCCCATGGCCTGCAATTTCCTGGTAGCATATGTGCAGAGAAATTGAGCCAACTCTTAGATGGGTGTGCAGAGGAAACCAGAATAGTCTTTGGAATCAGTTAGAGGCCTTTTGGTGTGCTAGTGGCTGGGAAGGCTAGCCTGAGGCCCTGAAGTCTTGCAATTCCAGATGCCTACTCAGAAGAATCAGGGGACCTCTACCTCAGCCCCTCCTGACCTCTCTAATGTAATGATGAGTTCCTAAAACTTGGGGGTGCTCACTATATCGCTACTCTGAACCCTAGTCTTGTCCTGAACCTAAGGAATCAGGTTGCAGAATTCCAGAGTGTCCTGAAATTCCACTGGCCTAGAAATCCTGCTGAAAAAGACTTCCTTGATTCTAAAAGTAGCTGTAGCCACCAATGCCAAGAATTAAATTATGTGCTGGCATCCATATTTTATTAGGAAAGGATCATTTAAATACAGCTAAAGTCAATCAGCCCCATTTACCATTTACTCATCAGTAACAAGCTGCAGCCTGTCAGAGGGAGCTGTGGAAGAGGGCAGCAGCCTGGGGGGCTGGAGAGAGCAGTGAATTGAGAAGTACCCCTCTCGAGTGCAATGAGCACGGGGGACTTGGTGCCCTCCATCCCACTCCAAATGCCTCAGTTCATGGTCTCCTGGAGGGGCACCAGTAAATGCATCAGGCAAGGCTCTGCATCTTTGGAACTAGTTCAACAAGGATGGAGGAAATGGGGGAATTTCAGAGCAACAGTCATTGGGGTTGCTTGAGAAGTAATTGGGGATGGGGGCAGAAGGGGCCAAGCTGTCTGTATAGGCTGTGTGCCCTATGGCACCACAGGAGTTCTGCCACACAACCCCAAGCCTGACTGCTTATCTCCATCTGAAGAGACTCACTTGGTCAAGATCCTGCACTCAGAGGACTTGGCTCTAGAGACTTAGATCAAGGAATCTGAGGTACTTTGTCAAGCATTTGACTTAGGTTGAAAAGACATCACAACCACTTATGACAAAGACCCAGCTGGGCACCATCTAGTGTCCCTCTCCCAGAAGTGCTGCAGACCTTTCAGACTGTTTACATTAGTGGGAAACCTGGGAGTCAGCGGGAGATAACCTGCTGGGAGTCCCATTGTTACAGGACAGCACTCAGGTCTAAACCCAGTCTCTATGGCTCTAACCCCAGTCTGTCTCTAATAGGCCAAATGACCCTGATTCTGTACTTCATATGATGACTCCCATGCTCTTCTCTTCTCCTTTCTTTCTTTCCTACTTCCTGCACCTTAAATGTCTGTTGGGAAATGGTTTTGGTGTCCCTGAGTACTGCTTAAAACCATAACACATGGCCATCTGAGATAGCCAGCCCTGGGCTGGGGTCCGGCTCAGTGGAAGAGTGCTTGCCTAGTATGTGTGAGTAATGGTTTAACACAATGGCAGTCACTCAGTTTGCCCACAGCAGTTTAGTCTACGCAGGGTCCATTGGGAATTGCTTACCACTGCTCCACATGGCATCAGCTAGATGTCTTGCCTAGGCATTGGCAGGTCAATGGCAGTGGACAAAGGGTGCTGACATTAGGCCTGGGACATTGAGAGCTTGCCAGAGCACTCTGATAGCCTTACCTCAGAAATGTGATAGTATCATTTCTGCTGGTACCTTTGCTGCTCTGAGGCCCCCAGATTTAAGGAAGAAAAAAATGTAGACATTGATAGGAGAATCAAGTTCCATTGTAAAAAGAACAGGTAAGGTGACCATTCTTAGAGGTTATATCTCACAAAAAAAAATCTGCATCAGGGATCCTTCAGCCTATTCTGCTGCCCTAGGAAGAAAACTTCAGGGTGGTACAAGTTCGTTTACTTGGTTTGGGCTTTTACTTTTGTAGGACCCGTGCATGCTAGACAAGAACTCTGCAATTGAACTACATCCCCACAGATTAATGTATTTCAAGTTAAGAGTAATAATTTTTTATTTCCTTTTTGATAAAAGGAGCAGGCTTGGCAGAGTGTGATAAAGCATACTCATAATCCCAGCACTTGAGACACAGAGGCAGGAGTTCAAGGTCACACAAAACCAGGGCCTGGGGAGATGGTTCAGTCAAGTAAAAAGTGCTTGCTATGGAAGCATTAGGACCTGTTTGGATCTCCAGCATTCACATAAAAAGATAGGGACATGGCATGTCTACAACCTCAGGGCTGGGCTTGGGGTGGGGGTACTCTGGAGGATGCTTGCTCCTTGTCATCCAGGTAATCTAGCCCATTAGTGAGCTCCAGGGTTAGTGAGAGAGCTCATCTCATAAAAAGGTAGAAAACAACCGAGGAAGAAGCCCAACATCAACCTGTGACCTGCACACATATGAACACGTACACACATACAGTAGACAGTAGGAGGCCATTGTCATGCATACACTCTTCCTTCCTTTCTCCTTCCTCTCTTCCCTTTCCTTCTCTCCTTTATCTTTCCTTCCTTCTTCCCTCATCTTTATTCCTTTCTTTTCTTTTTCTTCGTTCCTTCATTTTTCTTTTGACAGAATGGTTTTTCTAGCTAACCCAGGCTTAGCCCAAACTCTTAATTCTCTGCTTCACCCCCACTGCCACCAGTTTGTGGAGTCCAAGCACCAGCCACAAGCCAGTTAGTCTCTTTTTAATATGCAATAGCAGCTGTTACTCACTAGAAAATCAGAAGACCATGGATAGACTGAATCACCCCACCCTGACTTTTAACCCTTGGAAGTATGATCTTGAGATTTTCACACCGAGTAAAATGAACCCTCTTTCTCAAGTTCTTTCTTGCTTCTGAACATCTGGGTCCTCACAAACCCAGAAGGAGCCCTCAGCATCCCTGGGCACAGCTCTTGGCCCATGCAGCTGACTGTTTTTCTTGGGAACATAGCGATTTCTTGGTCATAGGATGTGAAACTTTCAGTTTTAATGAAGAATGCTAATTTGCCCTTCAAATGGCTGTGCTCATTTCTTCTCCTCCCAGCAGCCTTTGAGAATGCCATTCTCTGAGTCCTCAGCAACACCTGATATTATCAACTGCTCTTCTTACTGCCAGCTCACTGGGTGGAAGATGGTATCTTGTTTTGATTTAGTTCCTGACTCCTTATGAGGGCAGGCCCCTTTCTGTATTCATTCATTAGCTGTCCTCATCTCCTCACCTGTGTCCTTTACAGTCATTCTATGGTTCATCTTGTGCCACTTAGACCACTTGGATAATCTTCTATGTTGTTTTCTGCAGTGGTTTCTGTTACTAGGGTTTTTATTGTTGTTGTATTTGTTTTGTTTTGGGGTTTTTTGCTTTGTTTTTTGAGCTGTATGGCCCCAGCCCTTTTTTACACACATAAAGTTGCCCAGGGTGGCTTGACCTTGTCCTTATGTGTCAACTTCCCGTGTAACTGGTTTCACAGGTGTGATAATGCTTTTATGCCTAGCTCCTTCAGTATTTTGTAATTATATTTTTTGCAGTTACGGATGGTGTGTGTGTGTGTGTGTGTGTGTGTGTGTGTGTGTGTGTGTTTCCCCACACATATGTCACAGCATGTGAGAAGAGATCAGAGGACAACTTATAAAAACTGGTTCTCTTCTTCCACTATGTGGGTTCTGGGGATTAAACTCAGGTCATCAGGCTTAGCAGCAAGGACCGTTAACCCCAGCCATCTTACCAATCCCTCTGCAGTGTTTCTCAAGGGAGGTTTAGACCCAAACCCTTCTGAATATGGTTGGAGAAGGGTCCAGGAAAGTTAGATGGGCATGGAGATATGGAATGTGGCATGATAGGGTGTCTGGAATACCTGGGTCACCTGCACTGGGAACTCTCGAGAGCCATGCTGAGAAGGTCCTAAGGCTGCCACATGCTAGGACAGATCTACCTGCTACTGAATCCCTCCTATATGCCCCTGCACCTCACAGGGCCTCAGCACACTGCTGTACTGCCTTCTGACTCCCAGAAGAGTCCACACTCATTCTCCTGAAGTTGTAGACTGTGGGCAAACTAGGCTTCCATTCAGTGGCTCTGTGGGCTCTTCCTGTATCTGAAACCTCAACATGCATTGGGGCAAGATTTCCTAAAGTGACACCTGACAGGCTCACATGCAAGTCTCTCCAAGCCTGTATGTACTTGCTTCCTCAAGTACAATGGTCCCAGTTAGTCTCTGGATGCCACTTCTTTTCTTCTGTACCTGTCCCCACTGTTCCCTCACCTGCACACTGTATTCTTATTTCTTATGAAATCTCCCTGTGTCTTCATGGGACTTTGATGTCTCAGTGACATCTCTGAAAGCTGTTCCGTTTTGGGGTTTTTGTCTTTCTTTTTTTGTTGTTGTTCTTTGTGGTGACAGTGGTAGGTCTTTTTCCCTGAAGCTCAGCTCTGTGAGGTAGTCGGGCTGCCTGTCAGTGAATCCCACTATCCCCAACAAGCCCCACATCACCATCATTTGTGACTGGTCTGACCTTCAGACCAGTTCTTTCAAAAGTGCAAGGGTAGATAAAAGATGTGTTGTCCTGATAATGGCATAGGAAAAGGGAAAGGAGAGAAGAGGATAGAAGGACAAAGGAAAAGGGAAAGAAAAATGCAGATGTGGGTTTTTTGATTTGGGGTTTTGTTGTTGTTTGTTTGTTTGTAGCTTGGGGGTGGGTTGGTTGGTTGGTTGGTTGGTTGGTTGGTTTGGTTTTTCAAGACAGGGTTTCTCTGTGTAACCCTGGCTGTCCTTGAACTCTGTTTGTATAACAGGTTGGCCTCAAACTCAAGAGATGCACCTGTCTCTGCCTCCAAGTGCCAGGATTAAAGGCATGCACCACACAATGCCTGGCTTTGTTGAATTTTTAAAAGTAAAAGATTCTCATTGAGAAAATATTTTAAATATTGAGAAAAGGAAATAAATCTCACCTACCACAAAGAAGATACTTCTAAGAAGGAGCAAGATAGCTTTCACTCTTGATAACTAAAAAGACAAGAGAATTTAAAATCCAAGGTCAAAGGTACTGGAGAGATAGTAAAGTGTTTCTCCTGCAAACATTAGGACTTAAATTCAATCCCAGCCCTGAGTAGGCAGAGGCAGGTGAATCTCTGGAGCTCAGAGGCCAGCTAGCCAGCTTAGCTTTATTCATGACCCTTAGATCCCAGTGAGAAACCCTGACTCAAAAATTAGTGTGGGTGTCTCTTGAAGACTGACAACCAGGCTTGACCCTGGCATCCACGTGCAGGCATACACACACCACACATACACACAACTGCACACCACCAAAAGAAAAAAATCTTGAAGAAAAAAAAATTCAGGTTCAATTATAAACCAGACCTGGTAGCTTATACCTTGATCCCAACACTTAGGAGGTAGGAAGATCACCTTGAGTTGGAGAATAGCCTAGGGTACATAATGAGTTTGAGGCTAACCTACAATATATAGCAAGACCCTGTCTAAAAGTTCTGTATCCTTGACCAGATAGCTGGGATGAAAAAGGATATTCTTGCCACAGATAACAAGAAAGGACAAGTGCAGGTACAGGCAGTTACAAACATTTGGGGCTTATATTTGCTTCAGGAAATGATGTACCAGGTGTTATATACCAAGGAGAAAATGGAAGCATAAAGCCCATTTAAAAAAAAAAAAGCAGGGAGAATATTCTGAAAACATTCACACAGAAGCCAGATTTTCCAGGCAACTTACCTCAAAGAGCCAAACTGAACTGTATTCTACTAGGGTAGCCCTAAAGAGAAAGAAGAGATTTCCCTTTTATCTTCAGGCCAGTTGGAAAGTGGAAAGCTGTGTATATGAGGTACTCAAGTTCAAGTTTGTTGCCATTTGTGTTCAGAGCTAGAATGTATCCCCTTTGTTACCTTTCCCTTTGCCCAGTAGGTTTATAATTCTTTGTACAGATACTTTTCTCACATCTCAAAATCATGAAACTAAATGTTTTACCTGCTTTTTCATTTAAAATTGTAGTGTTTTCCACTGTTGTGGTTTGTAAGTAGTTAACACACAGACATATACACACACAGCTAGAAATCAAACCCAAATCTAGATAGAGCCTCACACATACTAGGCAAATGCTCTCACACTGAACCTAATCTCACATGAACACAGTTTGTTTGCATATATGCTAACAGGAATCAAACCTACAACCTTCTCCTTGCTAGGCAAGTACTCTACCACTGAGCTACATCTCCAGACTCAGTATGATTTTTACCTCAGGTTTTTGTTGTTGTTTTTTCAAAAGCACATCTTAAATACTTTCTCATTTAAAAGTAATTTTAAGCCATGGCATGTCACATGTAGTAAAAACATGCCCAGACGAGCCCATTCCACATGGAGGGATGCTCTCTCAGACTGGACATGTGGGGAAGGGCCTAGGTCCTGCCCTGGATGAAATGACAGACTCTGGAGATCCCCCCAAGGAGGGCCTCACCCTCCCTGAGGAATGATGTAGGGATTGGGCTGGGGGAGAGGGGTAAGGGGTTGGAGGGATAAGGGAGGAGGGGTGGGAGAGGAGGCTGGGATTGACATTTGAAGCATGCATGTTTCTAATTTAAGTAAAAACATATTTTTTTAAAATGCCCAGACATGGTAACCCATGCCCTTAATCTCGTCACTTGGGAAGCAGAGACAGGTGGATCTCTGTGAGTTCAAGGCCAGCCTGGTCATGAAGCAAATTCCAGGTTAGCCAGGACTAAATAGTAAGACCCTGTCTCAAAAACTAAATAAGGGTCTGACAAGATGGCTGAGTAGGTAAAAGCACCTACTGCCTATCCTGAGGACCTGTGATCAATTTTCAGAGCCTACATAGTGAAAGGGAAGAACTAACTCCCTCAGGTTGTCCTCTGACCATCACACACATGGGATGAGAGCACATGCACACACATAACTAAATACATGTAATAAAGAGCAATTTTTTTTTGTTTGGGGGTTTTTCTGTTTGTTTGTTTTTCAAGACAGGGTTTCTCTGTGGCTTTGGAGGCTGTCTTGGAACTAGCTCTTGTAGACCAGGCTGGTCTCAAACTAGAGATCCGCCTGCCTCTCCCTCCTGAGAGTTGGGATTAAAGGCGTGTACCACCAATGCCTAGCAAGAGCAACTATTTTTAAATGAAAGTTTTTCCATTAATTCTAGTGCTCCTTTATACACACTCCCATTCCAGTTCCTACATCCCTCCTCACAGTCAGCCACTGCTCAAAGTTTAGTTAAGTATAGTGTTGTTATATGGGTTTGTAATTTCCCATCTGATGGGAAAGTCAGGGTCAAGTTGTCCCCGATTTGGGGACATTTGAGGTTTTCCTGATTTAGCTATTATCTATTGAAAACATATGAAAGAAGATGCCATTGGACATAACTCAGCCTGGCCTGCAGGTATAATTAATGGCTTGTGTTACTCAGTAAGAGAATGCACCTGTGATGTGCTCAGGAGTGCTGTGTGTACTATTTCATACCAAAATCCTTCCTAGCAGCTGCTGTTTTCCGTACCAAATATCCTGAGATAAGGAACCCTCTTCTGATGACACAGATGGAAAGCCATGGTTCAGAGGGGCCCAGTGCCTGGTCCAGGGTCATACTCCATCTAGTTCAGAGCTGGACTCTAAGTTGTTGGACACTGAATTGAGGATTTGTGATGCTGCTACAAAGAGCAGAGGACCTTGTTTTCCTGTCTTCACATAAGCAAAATCATCATCATAGCTATAAACTACCTTCAGCCCGAAAGGAACACTGGGGTGAATTCCTAGGATTTGGGCTGTCAGGTGGTGGTTGTTTTAGTGCAGGACCTCATATATGCCAGACAGGTTCTACCCCATTCAGTTGCTAGTGTAACTTGTATGCCCAATACCTAGTGATTTGTGTGCTTTGTATCAGTTCTAATAAGCATTGCTATGAGAGAACCTAAGGATCTGAGGCCTAAAGAGGTGAAGAAACTCTTAGCAGAATTGGCTCAAGAGGCTCTCAAACCCAGTCTGTATGGTGCTAAGCTTCACCTCATTCTGTTCTCTGCTCCTCCTAGATAACAGCGACTTGATTGCATGCACAGTCATCACCAAGGACAGTGGCATGGTCCAGCGCTTCCTGGCTGTGGATATTTACCAGATGAGCCTGGTGGAACCTGATGTGTCCAGGCTTGGCTGGGGAGTGGTCAAGTTCGCAGGCCTTCTGCAGGTGAGAGCCTTCTCAGCCAGCTCTACACATGCATGCCCAAATGTCAGCTCTATAATCACTTCTAACAACACAAGAAGAATGTGCACAACAGCCAGAACACTGCACAGACAAGATCCAAGTTCCCTTTTCTGAAACTTTGATCCTAACACTCTCCCCATAAAGGAGCTAATCCATTGTTTGGCTGGTCTTTCCAGATCTGTTTCATTGTCAAGTGCAAGTACTACATGTACTGTTTTTTTTAATTGTGTATCAAACCAATTGTTAGTCAAACTTGGTGGGGAAGAACCATATGGTTGTACACACCTATAATCTTGGTACCTGGGCAATAGTATAAGGATGATATCCACAAATTCAAATATAGACTAGTCTGTTTAGTAAGTTCCATGTAGCAAGACCCTATCTCAAAATAAAATAAGGGCTGGGATAGGATGGGAGTGAGGACAGAGTGCTGAGCTGTAGCTTATTTGGTATAGAGTGCTTACCTAGTATGTATGAGGCCTTGGATCCCACTCCCAGCACCACATAAAACTGGGTATAATCATACATGTCTAGAACACTGGAAGTTACGGGGGAGAGGCAAGATGATCAGAAGTTAAAAGATATCCTTGGCTACCTAGGGAGTCTGAGGCCAGCCAGCCTAAGCTACATGAGACCCTGTCTCAAAAAAAAAAAAAAAAAAACAGGTGTTGTGGTGGCACAGCCTTTAATTCCAGTACTTGGGAAACAGGGGCAGGTATATCTCTGTGAGTCTAAGGCCATCCTGGTCTACATAGCAAGTTCCAGACCAGCCAAAGCTGAAACTCTGTCTCAAAAACAAACAAACAAAACTTCAGAAAGAAATATGACCAAGCAGGGGTGTCATACACCTTTAATCCCAGCACTCAAGAGGCAGAGGCAGGTAGATCTCCGAGGTCAAGGCCAGCCTGGTCTGCAGAGTGAGTTCCAGGACAGCTAGTGCTACACAGAGAAACATTGTCTCAGAAAAAAAAAAAGTTCTGCTGTAAACATGTACAGACTTTTTTCTTGTCTTTATTCTCTAAATAACTATTTATACAGCATTTTTATGACATGAGCTCTTATGCATCATCTAGAGAGGATTTAGAGTCTACAGGAAGATGTAGTAGGTTATATAAAGATGCCATGCCATTTAAAGGAAGGGAGTTGAGCATCTGCAGATTTTGGTGTCCCAGTGGGCAGGGGAGTGCCCAGAGGATAACTGTACATGTATTTGAGAGTGTATGTAAATTTTTATACTGTCATATTAGCCATATTGTAGACTTGGCTTTTCTCCTAGCCTGTCTTGGGATGTGTCTAGCCATTTTAGCATATGCATACCTGCTGGGATTCTTTTTTTTTTTTTTACATCTATTTATTTTATATCCTGGCAGCAGCCTCCTCCTAGTCCCGTCTCCCTACCCCCACCACACACACACACACACACACACACACACACACACACACACACACACACACACACCCTGCTCCCACCTCTCAATCCTCTCTTTTTCTGTCTCCATCCAGGAAAGGGCAGGTGTTCCACGAGTATCAGTAAAACATGGCATATCAAGTTGCAGTAAGACTAAGAACCTCCCATGTATTAAGGCTGGGCAAGGTGACCAAGTAGGGTCCCAAAAGCCAATAAAAGAATCAGAGACAGTCCCTGTTCCAGATGTTAGGAGTCCCAAAAAAGGACCAAGATGCACAAGTGTAGCTTATATGCAGAGTGCCTAGGTCAATCTCATGAAGGCTCCCTGATTGTCCATTCAGTCTCTTTGAGCCCCTATGAGCCCAGGTCAGTTGATTGTGTGAGCCTTCTGTGTCCTTGACCCTTCTGGCTCCTACACTGTTTTCTCCTTATCCTCCACAGGATTCCTGAACTCCACCTAATGTTTGACTGTGGGTCTCTGCATCTGCCTCCATCAGTTGCTGGATGATGCCTCTCTGATGACAATTGGTCTAGGAACCAATCTGGTCACAGGAAATGGCCAGTTCAGGCTACTTATCCACAATTGCCAGGAGTCTAAGCTGGAGTCCTCCCCCATAAACTTCTGGAAGATTCCCTTGGGCTAAAGGGATAGCTCAGCCATTAAAGGCTAGGCTCACAACCAAAAACATTAGATTCCCTTCACCAGATTCCCACCCAACCCCAAAATGTACCTCCAGAAGTCCCCCTCAGCACTTTCCCCTTCTTTGCCCCTCAACCTTATCATTTATGTTCCCTGTTTTCTGAGAAACTGAAGCCACACTGACTTCCAAAGTGGCTATACAGAGAATTATTAGGTCATACTTCAAAAATCTGCCTCCACAAAATTGAAAAATCGAAAAGAAATGAACAAATTTGTTGATAGATACCACTTACCTAAGTTAAATAAAGATCAGATAAACAATTTATTAGACCAATAACTCCTAAGGAAATAGAAGCAGTCATTAAAAGTCTCCCAACCATAAAAGCCCAGGGCCAGATGGCTTTAGTGCAGAATTCTACCAGACTTTCAAAGAATAGCTAATACCAATACTCTTCAAATTATTCCACAAAATAGAAACAGAAGGAACATCACCAAATTCTTTCTATGAGGCCACAGTCACCCTGATACCCAAAATAAACAAAGATTCAACTAAGAAAGAAAATTACAGACCAATATCACTTATGAACATAGATGCAAAAATACTCAATAAAATACTGGCAAACCAAATCCAAGAACACATGAAAAAAATCATTCACCATGACCAATCAGGCTTCATCCCAGAGATCCAGGAATGGCTCAGCATATGAAAATCTGTCAATGTAATCCACCATATAGACAAACTCAAAGAAAAAAAAAAACCACATGATCATCATCATAGATTCTGAGAAAGCCTTTGACAAAAATCAATCCTACACCCCTTCATGATAAAAATCTTAGAGAGATTGGGGATACAAAGGACATACTTATAATAAAAGCAATATACAGCAATCTGATTGCCAGCATCAAATTAAATGGAGAGACACTCAAAGCAATTCCACTAAATCAGGAACATGACAAGGTTGTCCACTCCCTCCGTATCTACTCAATATAGTACTCGAAGTTCTAGCTAGAACAATAAGACAATTAAAGAAGGATACAAATAGGAAAGGAAGAGTCAAAGTATTGTTATTCATAGATGATATGATAATATACATAAGCGACCCCAAAAACTCTGCTCAGGAACTCCTATAGCTGATAAACACCTTTAATTAAAATGGCTGGATACAAGATTAAGTAAAAAAAAAAAATTAAATCTCCTATATACAAATGACCAAGAAAGAAATCAGAGAATCAACACCCTTTACAATAACCTCAAATAATATAAAATATCTTGGTGTCACTCTAACCAAGCAAGTGAAGGGACTATATGACATGAACTTCAAGTCTTTGAAGAAAGAAATTGAAAAAGATATTAGAAAGCACAAAAGAATATTAACTTCTTCTCAGCACTGTATAGAACCTTCTCCAAGACTGACCGTATACTCGGCCACAAAACAAGTCTAAACAGATACCAAAAAAAGTGATATGGCAATACCACCATGTATTAAAGCTGGATTTCAACAATAACCATAAACAACAGAAAGTCTACAAATTCATGGAAACTGAATAACTCTCTACTAAGTTACCACTGTCAAGGAAGAAATAAGAAAGAAGTTAAAGACTTCCTAGACTTCAATGAAAATGAATGCACAACATAACCAAACTTATGGGGCACAATAAATGTGGTGTTAAGTGGAAAGTTCATAGCACTAAATTAGAGAGCTCTCATAATAGCTACTTAACAGCACACCTGAAAGCTCTAAACAAAAAGAAGCAAATTCACCCAAGAGGAGTAGAGGGCAGGAAATAATGAAACTGAGGGCTGAAATCAGTAAAATAGAAACAAATACAACAATACAAAGAATCAGTGAAAGAGTTGGTTCTTTGAGAAAATCAACTAAGTTGATAAACCCTTATCCAAACTAACTAAAAAACAGAGAGGAACAAAAAGGGGGGCATAACAACAGACTCCGAGGAAATACCGAGAATCATTAGGTCATACTTCAGAAACCTGCTGCAATTCTTTTAACTGCTGTGTGGCTACAGCCGGGCATGCTCAGCCATCCCCAGCTTTCCAGGCATGCTGTTGTAAACCTGGTGCTCCACTTCCTCATGCCCCTGGCAGGATTTCCCTAGGCAGATAACCAGGAATTTGGAATGTGGCTATTTTAGGAGTACAGAGCTCCTGCCAACTTCCTTTAACACCGTCGTTGCCACTGGAATTCCTGAGAATTCCGTCCTTGGCTCTCTAGAACACAACAGGCTCTACAACACCACATATCAATTGGGGCTCTGTGTTTTACAGTGTTTTGTTTTAAGTGCAGTGGGTGACTAATGTCTGGCTGCAGAGAGAATGAAACAGAACCCACAGAATGGAGAGCAGCTTTCCACCTCATCTCTACTGTGCCCTGTCCCTAAGTTCCCAGCAAGCCTGCCTCAGCCTGCTGCTCACCCTACTTTAAAGAAGTCCGTTTCCTTGCTGTGTGTTCTGGTTCCCAGAAAGACCATGCCCAGACTAATGCGACTGCTCACCACAGCATTGACCAGCCAATTGTTGCTTGCTCTTTCTGGGACACGCCTGTGCATGAAGATGCTGCTCCTATGTCCTCTTTCTTTCAGTGAAGATGTAGGAGGATCTTCCCCACCCCTGAAGGACTCCTGTGTTAAAAACCACCCAGTAGATGACTTGACATCTTATTGTCAAGGCTTACACCAAATTTCTTTAGAACTTAATGTCAAGAAAGTGTTTTCTGTCTCAGAGGATTGATGTATGTCCTCTGTCGGACAGTGCAAGCTACTAACCCCACCAGCACCACCTAATTTGATTCTCTTCCAATTACTTCTATTTGTCAGACTGTTACTATACACCCACCTAGTTCCCTGTTTTGAATTCTTAATCGTGTCACCTGACCTGCTGCCACCCTTTGATGCAGACATTCTTTCCAAAGAGAGCAAATGCAAGTGCTGAAGAGCAGTAGGCCTCCCTTCTGAACGTCTTTCAGGGGTTCCCACCTCCTCTAGCATGGCTGACCTTTGAGTCCATCTTCTGTCTGCTACGCTTTTATCTCATGTGCCCTTTAACCTTTGTGGGTAGCAGAGCTCATCCTGAGGCTTTATGTGGAAACAATCCTTATATACTCACTGCTTGTCAGTGTCTTTTCTCCCTTTCACATGCAACTTTCCTGAAGCTTCTGCCAAATGGTCCTGTGGTCCTCTTTCAAGGACTGTCCCCCAGGGTGTAACAAAGGACACCAACAATGCTCCATTTTTTTTTAAGAGAAACAAGATAATGTCTAACATGACACCAGGTAGTGACAAGTATTTGGAGCTGTGACCTCTGGTTTCCCAGAAGGGAAGATTATTGAAGTTTTCTTGTTGTGACAGTGGTGGCCCTTGAAGAAACTGGTGTGCCTTTTTAATCGCTAAGCATCCAAGTCCTCATGGAAAGGAGTACTAGCCATGACACCCAGCAGCATTGCCCCCTTCTCCCCTCTCAGACCTGCACCCACCTTTGAACAAAACCAGACTCAAAGTGCTGGTGTCTTTCTACATGACACTGACACTCCTCAATCTGCCAGTCCTTGGGCCTGATGAACATTTTTGCCTTTACCTTTTAACTATGCAGGACATGCAAGTGACAGGAGTGGAGGATGACAGCCGTGCCCTGAATATCACCATCCACAAGCCTGCCTCCAGCCCACACTCTAAGCCCTTCCCCATCCTGCAGGCCACCTTCGTGTTCTCTGATCATATCCGCTGTATCATTGCCAAGCAGCGCCTGGCCAAGGGCCGAATCCAGGCCAGGCGTATGAAGATGCAGAGGATAGCTGGTAAGTGACCTCAAGAACAGGGGCTCACCACCACAGAGCTGTCACCAGCTGCTCACAGTGACCTAGAAAACTCCCAGGGTTCCTGTAGACAAGGACAGGAGTGGGTCAGGATTCACAGTGCTTCAGAGAATGGAACGTCCCTGTTTCCTAGGTGTTTGGAGTGGAGAAATTTTCCAGGGCTGCATGGAAGAGAAGGGGGCCCTCCCTAACAGACAAGAGACTAGAAACAGGCAGTTTGTGAGAGACAGTTGTCCTCACTCTTCATGCTGAAACACCCAAGTGTACAGTCACAGAGTGCTTTGACTGTTTTGCCATGTTGTATCCAAGCAGCTCTTAGATTGGTAGAGCCCTGTCTACCCATTGTTCAAGGGGAAACTAAGGCTGTGAGTTTTTAGTCACATAGAGAACAAGTTTGCCGAGCTTCCTACTCAGATGTTTTGTTTCAGCTCTAGGGATGAAGCACAGGGCCTCCTCATACATTCCTGACAAGCGCTGCCTCTGAGCTGCCCTAGCCTAGCAGAATTTCCCTCACCCTTTCCTCCTCTCCCTTATTATTTCTTGGTGAGAGGCCAGTACCCAGCACTAGATTCAGGGGTCATTTCACACCTCACAGGGATGGTGGGGTTTGCATTGTCCATGCTGTCATGCTAAAGGCCCTGAAAGAGAGTGTTTCTTCGTCTCCTGAAGTGAAAGTCAAAGCATTGTTCTGCAGCAGGGTCTCTGGGGTAGGGTAGTCCTAACCTCTCTTTCAAGATTCTCAGGTTAGAGCTGTAGCTCAGATGGTAGAATAATTGCCTAGCATATACAAAACCCTGGGTTTGATCCTTGACACCATATCAAACCAGTTGTAGTGACACATGTTTATAATCCCAGCACTTGGGAGATGGATGAGAAGGCATACAAGTTTAAGGTCATTGTCACTATATAATGAGTTCAATACCAACCTTGGCTACATGAGCTCCTGTCTCACAAAAGATAAAAATAAATAAATGAATAAAATTAGTGCTTTCATCCCAGGTGCAAACAGTCCCTGTATTGTGACTGCCAAGAGGATGTCCAGCCCACTGTGAAGAGGGGCATTCTCTCAGGACAAAGGGACAATAATCTCCAAATGGACTTTATTTCTTGACACCAAAGTTATGGGTGCTATGCATACCTCTGTGATATGCACAAGTCATTTCCCCTTCTTATTTCTCAGTTAGCTGGAGCCTGGCCTGCAGAATCATTACAGCAGTATTTGTAATGTATAAAGTGACTTAAATCATTCAGCCCTTCTTTTCAAGATTTATTTCCAGACTTTTCCCCTGTAATGTGAATCAGTTTCTCACAGCTGACATGAAGACCAGATATTTCATTTAAAACTTGAGGGTTGCACTGTAAAGTGGCTGTTAGCTTGAGCACCTTGGATATTTCTTAAATTGATTTTGAAAAGCCAAAACTAATATGTCATGAGAGTTGTTTAAGGAAGAAGACAGCTATAACATGTAAACTCATAAATATAAATATGTTTTCCTGTATACATACATATTTTCATAAGCATTTATAGTCAAGATTCCACCACCCAAATATTGAATAATCTGAAATAGGACAAGCATCCATGTAAAAACAAGGTATGGCAACATGTAGCTATAATCCCAGCCCTTGGGAGATGGAGACAGAGAAACTAGCTTAATGTCTAGCTAGTTTAGCTCAACCAGAGCGTGTCAAAATAAGGCTTACCAGGTGACTCAGGAAGTAAAGGTGCTTACCACCAAGTCTAATGACCTCAGGTCAATCCCTAGAACCTATTTGGTAGACACAGAGAACCGACTCTTACAAGTTTTCCTCTGACCTCCACACAAGCTCCATGCCACACATGGGTGCCTGTGTGCATGTGTACATGCATACAAACACACATACACACACAAAATCGATGTAGGAAAAACTTTTAAAAGTTGGATAGCATTCAAGGAAGATGGTCAGCATTAACCTCTGACCTCCATATATACATGCACACAAATTCATGTACACCCACACATATTCATAGATACACAAAACAAAACTTGGAAGAAATATGCATCTGTATTGAGCCTATGCAGACTTTTTCAATGTGATTACTCCATAAACAATATAGGCAAGAACTCCTTCCATAGCACTTAGGTTACATTAAATGTAAGTCATCTAGAGATGATTGACAGTGGACAGGATGTATATAGGTCATGTACAAATTTAGTTTTATTCTACATAAGAAACCTAACTACAGATTTCAGTGTCTTTGGGGAGGAGTCCTGCAGATACTGAGGGATCATCCATTTATATAGCTTGTTTGTCTGTCCACATATGCCTGTGCACAAACTTTTGGGACAGAATTGTCTTCACTTGCTCTGGGATCTGAAAGTACATGAGAAGCGAAGCCTTTGGGGTCTTTTATACAGATTTCAAGGTATAGATTGGCCCAGCAGTTGTTGTATATAGCCAGGCCTGGAACCTTTGCCTTCTTGGTCTGAACCTTGGCTGAAGCCCCTACTTCTAGTTGTGTTTTGACTTCCTTAGGGTCTCTGGTATCCTGCCAGTCTCCCACCTCAAGGCTATCTGTTTGGATTCCCCCAAGTATCACACTGTCAAGACTGGTATAACTCTACCCTGATGCCCAAGTCATATCATACTGCCTGTCGCCTGCTCCACATGCTAAAAACAAACTATGGTTCTGTTCGATTATAGCCCTTCTGGACCTCCCAATCCAGCCTACAACTGAAGTCCTAGGATTTGGTCTTGGCTCCTCCTCCTCCCAGCACCTGCCTTTCCGTTTCTATGACCAGTGCCGCCGAGGCAGCAGTGACCCCACAGTGCAGCGCTCTGTGTTTGCATCCGTAGACAAGGTGCCAGGTAAGCCTGACCTCCTGCTAGGGCCTCAGGGTGCTTTCCTGATAGGCCTGCTGGAGGTCTTCCTCTCAGAATCCAGGCTGCTGGATAGAACACGAGTGAGGTACATACCCAAAATGCGGCCTCAGCTTTCCCTTCTTCCGTTGCTTGGGTTTGGTTTTCCAGAGATTTGTTAGGTATGTGAAGAAAGTTTTCAGAATCAAGACTAAAAAGTTTCTTGGAAATTTCTTGGAAATATTTGACTGGTTAGTAATGAGAGTTGTGGAGAGATGTCTTCCTTATTCTAAGATGACTAGGATAGTGTGTGGTTCCTGGTACACTGACAAGGGTAGACACGTGAGGAAGTCCCAGTGCCCACAGGCCTTCTGCTTCTTGTCTGGGAGCAGCTCCTCCCACTTCCAACAGCACTGTCTCCAGCCCTCCTGCCCTCCCGCAGAGGGAAACTTGAGTGGAAAGTTCTGCAAGAGCTGCTTCTTCAGAAGAGCAGCTCTCCCTCCTGATGTGTGGGCCTAAGTACATCCAGATGCACAGGTCCCACAGGCAGGGTGGGGCAGGGCATGAATGGATCTCTTCTCTTGATTATAAACTATAGAAAACTGTACAGGCTCTCCTCTACTCTTAACACTTCCACGTTCAGGGCTCAAACTTGAATTGCAAGTATTAAAAAATAATCTCAAAAGTGATTGTTGATGTTGGAACAACAAAAAGCCATTACAGCCCGCCCAAATCCAAGACCTTGTCCACCTGTGATTTAGTCTGTATTCATCCGTGATTTTACTTATTTCATGAATACCATAATTCTGTAATTTTTCAAATCCAACCAGATTTGATAAAACATAAAGTTGAGTCAGGCATGGTGACCCCTTTAATCCCAGCACTGAGGAAGCAGAAGCAGAAGAATCTGAGTTTGAGGCCAGCCTGGTCTACAAAGTGAGTTCCAGGACAGCCAGAGCTACACAGAGAAACCCTATCTCAAAAAAAAAAAAGAAAGAAAGAAGGGTAGAGAAACCCACAAAAAAAGCTGTCCTGAACAAGGGAGAGCTCATGGACACCAGACTGATAGCTGGGAAACCAGCATAGAACCAACCCAGACCCCCTGAATATGGGTGTCAGTTAGGAGGCCTGGGAAATCTGTGGGGCCTCTGGCAGTGGATCAGTATTTATAGTGGACTTTGGGAGCCCACTCCACATAGAGGGATACTCTCTCACCCTAGACACACGGGGGAGGGCCTAGGCCCTGCTCCAAAGGAAAGGGGATGGGTTAGAGTGTTGGTGGGGAGGAAAGGAGGGAGAGGGAACTGGGATTGACATGTAAAATAAGATTGTTTCTAATTTAAAGAAAAAAATCTGAGGAAAAAAGGAAGGAGAGAGAGAGAGAGAGAGAGAGAGAGAGAGAGAGAGAGAGAGAGAGAGAGAGAGAGAGAGAGAGAGAGAGAGAGAAGACAAGGAAGGAAGAAAGACCAAGGGAGAGGTGGTGCATGACTTTAATCCCAGATCTCAGGAGGCAGAGGCAGGAGGATCTCTGTGAGTTCCAGACCAGCCTGGTCTACAAGAGCTAGTTCCAGGACAGCCTCCAAAGCCACAGAGAAATCCTGTCTTGAAAAAACAAAACAAAAACAAAAAAAAAAGAAAGCTGCTCCTGAAGTAACATGTAAACAATTTCTTGCATGTCCTTCCAGAAAAGTTTGTTTGCATGTCATATATATGTCTTTGCATGTGTCACATATGCCATGTATGTGATTCTTCATTTGATTCTCCACTTTGGGTACTTACTTTGAAGTTAGCACTGTATGTTAACACAAATAATTGACTCATTAACTATTGCCTGATATTCTGTTATATGTCTGGAACAAAGCATTCTCCACAACCATTTTATGTTGATAGATATTCCACCACACCCTACAAGGGAAAGGTTTTAAATCCTGGTAGATATAGCCCTAGGGTCAACAACAACAAAGTCACTATGCAGCCCTTCAGCTGTGACACCTTTCTCTCTGAATGGCTGGTTTAGACTGTGAGATGCGCAGCAACCTGTCTTCAAGCACCCCAGTGCTTGCTCTACCCCAAAAGATGACCCCTACAGACTTCCTAATATATCACAACAGGGGCAACTTCCTCAGTGTGACCAGTACCCACCAACTAGATTTTCTCAGAAATCTACACCTCTCCATTTGATCTCACTGGTCAGGAGGATGTATATATACTCCTATGGAGTCCTTAACAGAGTGCCCCCTCCCCCAGCTTCCCCTCGCTTGGGCAGCCCTCTCATTAATCCTCCATCTCCCTTCAGCACTCCTCAGGGTTGTGGGCTTAATAGCCCTTCATGTGCTTTGAACGTCTAAGGAGTTGAGAGCTTGAGTAGATTATGGCTGTCTGTGTTCATAACAGTAGAAATTGAAACAAAAAAATGCTTTCATAACTACTTGGTAATATATCACATATAAAACATCAAAAGCATAGCTATCTGTGAATGGTAACTCTGTTTGGACTTTACAGTGTAAATCTTAATGCCTGGCACAGTAGCAGTCAGACCTGCCTGGGTGCTTCTTCATCAGTCCATTTATGAAGGAGCCTTCCATGACCTCTGGAAGCTCCTTGGTCACCTTAGAGAGAGCAATACAAAGGGAAAGGGTGACTTACTGTTTACAGGCTACAGAGCACCCCTAGGGAACCACTGCTGTGCCATGGGGTCCTGCCCTGCCTCACGGCCTTTACACTGGCTGCTTTATCTAGGTCTTGGGTACCTGCCTCCCAGAGATAGCCCAAGTTCAGTGTTTGGGCTGCTTCCTCCAAGATCACTCTGCTGGCCACCACACCCTTACCCCATCACACTGTCCTGGTTTATTTTCTCCATAGGATTCAGTTCCTTACCTGGCTGACATGTATGTGTGTGCTTGGATGTGTTTTCTTTTCTCTGTGGAGAATGTCACTATGTGGAACTGTTCTGGTCACCACTTCAGTGCCTGGCAGTGGCTTCATTTGGTATTTTTCAAGTGAACTGTATGACTGCACTTGCTCCTATCGGCCTTGGAACAGGTGCCCTCCATGTTTGTCTGAACACCAAGAAGACAAGGATATCCCATCTAGGACCTCAGGCATCTGGGGGCTTTGTCTGCCTAGAGAACATAAGAGGATCAGGACCCAGACCATCATCAACACCACCATCTAACTTGTGTTGCTGGACTGACTGACATGTATCTCCCAAGCAGGGGTACCTTGGTGATACCTTAGGGTAGCTGCATGTTACAGAACATACCCCCGCCCCCCAACTGCCTTCCTCAGCTTTGCAGAGCCAGACCCAGGAGAGCCAGGTGAAGGGATAGCTGTTGGCCTGTACTCTGCAGCATTCACAGCTACCTTCTGGGGCCTCAGGATGCCACCTTCCAAAATGATACCCCAGGCTGTTGACTAAGGGGATTCTTACCAATCCAAAGGGTGGAAACCAACTCTAGCCTGTGCATGAGCAACTCTCAGGGTCCATTGGGACACACTTCCCTTTCAGTCTGTGTCCCAAGTGATGGATGCACAGGCCAGTGTGACTCTCCTTTAGACTCTGAATTGGATTATATTTGTTGTAATATACTTCCTTGGGAGAAGTAGTGTATAAGCCAGGCTGGGAATTAGCTGCTAGCTACTCTCAAGTGTTTCTTTGTCTATTTGACTAAGAAATTACAAATTCTATGTGTCTATATTGATGTATCTGTTCTGTATTGATGGCTCTTGCCACCCAGTATAAGCTTCCTAAAGCAGAGCTTGGGTCACCTGGTCATGGAGGGAATGTCAGTGGTAGCCAGCATGGGAGCAGCAGCTGTTTGAGGAGTACACCAAGCCCTCACAGCAGCTACTTCCAGAATTTGTCATGGCCAGCAGGATGTGTACAGCATACCCTTGGACCAGTGTTTCCATAAATGCCAGGTGAAGATCCCAGAGCAGAAGGTCTTCCTGACAGACCTTTCTTCTTATGACTGAATTATAGTCCTTACATGGAATATACCACATTTTGCTAATTCATTCCCCCTACTAAATAGACTTTTTGTTTGTTGTAACTAAGGATTTTTATGTGTAGGTTTTAGTTCCAAAGCATATGCCTAGCTAGCAGTGGCCAAATGATTATTTGATGTTTTGAGAACTGCCAAACCATTTTCTCAGTCTTTTCAGCCTTTAGCTGAAATTGTTGTTTATTTTCCATTTGCACCATTGCCGTGCATTGGAATGGAAGGGACTTGTTCTCTAGGCTGTGCTGAGGGGCACAGTTCAGGCAGGAGATGAGCCCAGGGAATGGGTGTGTGTTGTCTTACCATCAGTCAAGCCTGCTATGGGCTGGTCTGTTGTGTTCTGCTCAAGTCTGGCTTTGCACCAGTCAGTCATGGTTTGGGTACCAGCAGAGTCAGATATGGTGCTGTTAGGACTATCCTCTGCTCTCCTCTCTTCTGCCCCAGCTTCCTGCCAGCTTGAGTTGTCTGCTTTGGGGCAGACACTTAAATCGCAGAGGAGGGATTGCTGAGATAGCTCAGTTGGTAAAGTGAAGGCTGCATAAGCAGTGAGAAGCCCAGGGCAATGCTGTGGGGTAGGACAGGCAGATCCTTGAGGCTCACTGCCCGGTCAGTCTAGTTTATTTGATAAGATTGAAGCCAGTGAGAACAGATGGTGTCTGAGGAACAACACTCAAGAGTGTGCTCTGGCGCTGGGCGGTGGTGGCTCACGCCTTTAATCCCAGCACTCGGGAGGCAGAGGCAGGCGGATCTCTGTGAGTTCGAGGCCGGGCTGGACTGATAGCCTCCGAAACAATACAGAGAAACCCTGTCCCGTAAAAACCAAAAAAAAAGAAAAAGTGTGTGCTCTGGCCCCCCACAGGCATGCGCACAGGAACATACACTTGCATACAAATAAATTCAGAGTGTCTGGGGAGGACTGCTGTCCAGGTGTCATCAAAGCAAACAGCCCAGTCTTATCAGTTGCTTGGCGCAGAACAGTTAATAGTTCCCTGGAAGAGCTTGCCATCCCAGGGCACCGCTGGCAGCTGAGTAACCCAGGAGGAATGTAAGGGTGACAGGCAGGGAGTGTCTGTGCTGGGAGCCAGGCACTGAGATCCAGAGTGTTTATATGTGGCCATCAGCCTTGACTCCTTCCCCTTGGGACAACATGTGAGATGCTAATGTCCTCTTGGTGGGAGTTCCCAGAAAGCAGTGTTTGGGGTTGTTGTCTTCCTTGTTTCTGTTATAAAACAGCCAGCTGTCTGCTTCCAGCTCCCTAAGACAAAATACCCTTTCTAGAGTCAGACAGGAAGGAGGCCTACATCCCTGCTCAGACTGGCCTGCACCAGTGAGCTCCAGAAATTTAATTCCTACCATGTTTTTTATTGTTGCTTTTTAAAAAGCAAATTTGATTGAGCTGCTGAACACTTTACAAATTATTTTCCTCTGCTATTCCCAATAGTTCTGTTTCCCTCTGCATGTGTGGAAGTGACCTGCCCAAGGGCACAAGTCTGACTGAGCACCTCAGATGCTGAATCAAGTTTCTCTTAATCCCTGAGTGCGATATATCTGAAATGAACTGCCCTGTCCTACTTTTCAAAATCAAGGCCTAACTACAACCACCTGAGGCCTGCCTGGTCCACGACAAATCCACACCTGTAATCCCAGCCCATTAGAAGTTTAGGCATGAGGTTGAGCCCAGCCTGAACTACACAGAAAGACCCTGCCTCAATCATTAAAAAATGATTGCAGAAATCCTGTCTATTTCTAGAAGTATGGGTTGTGTTGGGGAAAATTGAGTGTACCAGACATATTATAAATGTAATTCTCTCCTCCAGGCAGCTCTCAAAGCTGCATCCCGGCCTACTCCCTCCACAGACTGGAAACCAAAATCCAGACTGACACCTCACAGCTCACAGGAAATAGATTGAGTCTAGACAGAGTGTACCTACCCCTATAATCTGTACCCCACCGTTACACACAGCCTCACAGGAGGGCCATGGTCTAGTCAGAGTGTACCCATCCCTATAATCTGTACCCCACCGTTACACAGACCCAAGTCTTTGTGACAAGACACTGTTCAGAAAAACACTCTCACCAGACCATTTCCAGACCAGGCTAGTGACAGGCTCACTTGCACAATGGTGTTCTCAACCTGCAATGAGAAAAGGCAGAAAGGACACTAGAATTGACCTTGGCAAACCAATAGCAGTTGGGCTATGACACTCATCTCCAAGAGATCACTCTTCAAGAGGTCGGCTTATTCAGTGGGTGAGAGCACTTGCTCTGCAAGCTTGAGGACCTGAGTTCAAATCCCTAGCACCCATGTAAAAAGCCAGGCATGCCAGCATTATGGGGCAGAGAAAAGTGAATTCCACGAGGTTGCTAACCTAGTAAAAAAAGATGAGTTTCTAATTAGTGTGAGACCCTATCCCAAAGCAATTAAACAGAGAGTGAGAGGCAAACTCATGAAGTGCCCTGCCCTTGCCTCCATATGCATGCACGGATCGTATAACACACACAAAAGTCAAGGGTGGGGTGGACCAAGAAGTCAGTCAGGAATCCCTGCTTGCCAGGCCTCTTTTTCAAGGTACTAGGGCAGCCATAAAGAGAAAGCATCAGAAGCTTAGGAGTGGGAGCCTAGAAGGAGCTGCTTTATCAGAGCAGAGTCTGCCTGCAAGGTTCTCCACATGGGTCTCTCTGAGCAGACACAGGAGCAGTTACTCTTTATAGCACTCTGCCTTGTTGAAGACACAGGGCTCAGCCACCCAGCAAAGCAGCCCCCAGGCCTATGCCTTTCCTAAGAGGCAGAGGGAGGGAGAAGCTGAGTTCTCAAGAATTGAATGTTGCTTCATTGCTCAAGAGCATAACCTACCTCAGACCTCCCAGATGACTGTGTGCCCTGTAGCTTTCTGCATTGGACAGTGTCTCAGATGCAGCAGACACTCCCTGCCAACAGTATGGGAAGAGACTGAAATCCTATATTCCTCGCATTTGATCTTGGCTCTGCCTGGCAATGTTTAGGAAGTAAGCCTCTCTGACAGGGCAGAACAGACAGGCCTATGCCAGCATTGTGGCTCAGCAGTGGCTCTGCTACACCTGTGTGTGTGCACTGAATGAAGCCCTGGAGCCAGAGGCTCAGGTCCCGATCCAGCCTCCTGCTTCACCTTACACTTGTTACATAGCCTTAGGGATATCAGTTGCTTAACACTGCTGAACTAACTATGCACTTAGAAATAGCTAGAGTAAAGAAATTTTAATGTATGTATAAGTGTATGTGTTTGTGTCCACAATTGACAACAAAACATGGTGGCGCATGCCTTTAGTCCCAGCAGAAGCAGGTGGGGCTGAGTTCCAGGCCTGCCAGAACTACCAAGTAAGACTTTTGTCTTGAGAAACAAAACAAAAACCATGGAAGACAGATACCATCTTCCTCCTTATGTGTGTAAGAGTTCATCCATCTACCTGCCCTGAGTGTGTCTACTTTCTTAACACAGGTGACATAATATGACAAAGCAAAGTTGCTGTCCCTGTCTGTTGTTGTTAAGGACTGACCCTTGGGGCTCAAAATAATTAAACCCTTTTCCTAGCTGTGAAATCAGAAGGGAACTCAACCATGGCCTCTTTTGTGACACATAGTGCCTCTACTCCTGAGACAACTCAGTCAGCAAAGTGCTTGACACGCAAGCGCTGGGACCCAAGTGTGATCCCCAAAACCCAAAAGGAGGCTACTTGGGTTCAACTGTGGGATGTGATAGAGAGTTAAATTTTATACTCTGACCCAGAAAAGATCTGCCTGAGAGCTTGCGCCTTGCAGAGAGCTAGAAAGGAACAGGGATTCACCCTCTAAGGCCTCACAACAGTTCTAGGAAGCCATCTCATTCCAAGTCTGCCAGTGGGAAATCTGCAGTGGGGAAAGAAGGGCATTTTGCCCAAAGTCATCCACCTTCTGAGTGGCCCTGAACTGGGGTGTCTGCTTCCTTCCCCATTATCCACTGTGTCTTCAGTTCTGAAGACACTGGGTGGCAGAACAGCAAGAAGCCGGTGTGCTACAGGCCCCTGAATTGCCTAGCACTTCACTCCCTCCCTAGTGATCCAAGAGTGGGACACAGGATGTGGCTTGTGTGCATAGAGGAGTACAGCTAAAGGAAGAGACAAACCTGTGTGTTCCACATGGGTTGGCATTCTAGTTTGGTTTCTATTGCTGTTATAAACACCAGACAAAAAGCAACTTGGGGAGCAAAGGGTTTATTTCATCTTACAGCCCATCATCAAGGGAAGCCAGGTCAGGGTCCTAAAGCAGAAATTGAGGCAGAGATCATGGAGGATGCTACTTACTGCCTTGCTCTTGATTACCTTTCTTATACTGAGGGATGGTACCAACCACGGTGTTCCCTCCTGTATCAATTAGCAGTCAAAAAGATGCCCACAATCTGATGGAGGCAATTCCTCAGTTGAGGTTGCCTTGTCCCAGATTTGTCAAGTTGACATCAAGATTAGCCCTCATGGGAGTGTAAGCATGTGCAAGGAGTGATAATGGTGTGGAGGTCAGAGGTCAGCTTTGGTAGTCATTCTTCAGAAACTGTCCACCTTGTTTTCTTGAGAAAGAACATCTCACTAGGACCTAGTACTTACTGATTAGGCTAGGCCAGTGCCAATAAACTTTAATGTTTCTCCCCAACTCCAGGATCACAGGTGTCTGCTGCCATACCAAGTTTTTCTTTAAATATGGGTTCTGGGGATCAAACTCAGGTTCTTTTACTGACTAAGCTATCTTATCCCTGAGAAAATAATTGCTTCTTTTTCTTTTGATGTCAACTGCACACAAAACTATCTGTCCTTAGCAGATACTTAATAACAGAGACAAAGAAATAAAAGTGTGTTTGCAGAAATATACTCTTCTGGCCCTTGCTTTTGTCTGTGAATAAGTGAAGGTTCACCAGGTTCCATATTTTGCCTCAGATATTCTTTGACTAGCTCAAGGAACCCCAGGTTGCTTTCTGGAACAGGGTCTAAGAAACCACTTTTTCATTTCCCAAGAATTAGCCACTGTTCCTACCTTTGCGATCTGAGACAATGAATTGCTGAATAAGTAGTATTGCTGATGTTCAGACAGCTGGGAGGAAAGTTAGGTAATTCACAGGAACTCATTAAGAGTGAGAAGAAAAAAAAAAAACAGCAGAGAGAGATGTGGCAATAACAGCGACAAAGGTCAGGGGTGAGGGCAGGCAGAAGTCCTTGACTTTGACTTATACATGTCCCTTCTGTCTTGGCCTGCCAGAGGAGGAGACTGGCAGGCTTTAAAGGACTCTTTTGACTTCTAAAGAAGTCCTGTGGTGAAAGCACTCACTGTCTGGGGTGAGGAAGGGAAGTGCCTCGAGGCCAGTGCTTACTGAATGCTGGGCTGGGCCTCTGCAGGTGGCCCAGATCAGGGAGGCACACTGGGAGGGAACACTCTACCTGGACCTCAGCAAGCACAGGGTTGTACCAGCCAAGGAGTGAAGAGAAACTGGTTGAGAGCTAGGTAGGGTCAGGTGGCTAAGGGCTTTTGGTGCCTGCTAAAAGATCAGATTTGTCCTGGGAGCAGCTGAAGCCATGAAGGGTTCCAAGACAGCAAAGAATGACAGTCAGAATGCAGGCCACAGTGGACTTTGGCCTCAGGGAAGAAGCCTCTGGTGGGAGCCTCTTCCCAGGGTTAGTGTGCATTCCTCCTGCTGCTTCCCTGTGTCACATAGTGCACTTGCACTATAGGATAGCTTTGTGGTTGTTTGTTTTTTTTAACTGATTTTCTGTAGCCTACGTGGGCCTCAAGCTCATAGCAATCCAATACAGGATTTTATTGCTTTTATAAAGAAACCAAAATGCCCTCTCTTGTCACTCAGAAATATATCTTAAAGGTTTTCTTTACATTAGTCCATAAGAGCACCCTCATTCATTTTTGCATTCACAGTCCATCATCCAGGCTGGGCCCAGAAGTAGCTGGGCAGTACACCTAGCAAGATTCTGAGTCCAGTGAAGTCTATGGTTGAGGCTAGAGAGAAGCCACAGCGATAGCTTGAGCAAAATGTCAGAGAGCCTCCATTTCTGCTTCTTTGAGTGCCCCTTGTGCAGTTAGCTGGCGAGTGCACTTGCTGAGCCCATAATCTGACCCAGCAGTCCTTGCTACTTGTAGAGATTGTTGTGTCTGGGCCTCTGGGAGCTTCAGAGACTGGCCTACCCATGGTTAGGTAGGGAGGGAGACTTGAGATTACATTTTCTCTGGTCCTTGTGCTGTGATTTGCAGATTCTTGGGATTTTTTTTAACTCCTATACTGTGATCAAAACCAGAATCTAGGCACTGAGCCACAGTCCCTAATACCATTTTCAATTCTTTCTTTTTTGAGGCAGGGTTTTTTTGAAATTGTCTAGGCTGTCCCAAACATTCAGTCCTCTTTCCTCAGCCTCCCAAGTATCTGAGATTACAGATAGGCTTCACCATGACTAGCATCTCCCTGGTTCTTTTTTCTCTATAGCTAACATCTTACTGGAATACGTTTGTATTTGTATTCCATCTTACTGCTTCCATTTGTATAAATGTGCTTTAATTAAAAATACACAGGAGCATGTGTGTATATAAATTCTGTTTGTTTGGGTTTGTTTTGTTTTATGGAGCTAGGGGTTGAACCCAGGGCCATACACATTACAGACAAGTACCCCACTGAGTTATATTCCCAGCCCCTATGATTATTTTTAACACCTTGAATTCTCAAAGGATTGAAAGTCAGTATTACCTGAGTATGACAAGAATAGCTGTTTCACGGCATCTCTTCATACTTAAAAAAGCATCCTTCAGCCTATGAACTAGGACTGACACTGCTTTACAGTTTCTGTGAGCCCTGTTGGGGGCTGCGTCCTAAAAAGTCACCTGCTCAGGTTCCACTTGGAAGTGACAAAAGTAGAAGCCAGGCATGGTGGCACACACCTGTGATTCTAGCACTTGGGATACTGGAGCAGGAGGGTCACACAGTTGAGGATAACCTGGACTACATAATGGAGTCCAAGCTGGCATGGACCACAGGACAAAAGCTTGTTTTAAAAAAATCAAAACAAAATTGAAAGTGCAATTTGGGGAACAGATGCCCCAGTGGTGGCATACTAGGTGGGGCTGTGATTTGTAGGTGTCCTCAAAGACTCAAGGTGTGGCATACATATAGTATCCCAGAATAAAAATCACAGGCTGGAGATGTGGCTCAGCTGGTAGAGTGTCTGCCTAGTGTCCATAAAAACCCAAGTCCTATTCCCAGCACAACATAAGCCAGGCATGATAGCATGGGACTGCAACCCTATCATTCAAGGAGGTAGACCGCAAAATTTAAGGCCATCCTCAGTTATATAGTTCAAGGCCAGCCTGAACTATTTGAAACCTTCCCTAAAAAACAAATCTTTGTTTTATACACTAGACTACTTATATAAAATAAGGAGTGTAGCCAGGTGTGGTGACTCACTCCTTTACTCCCAGCACTCAGGCAGATCTGTGAGTTCAAGGCTACCCTGTTCAACATAACAAGTTCCAAGACAGCCAAGACTACACAAAAAAACCTTGTCTTGAAAACTTGAAAAACCAAGTAATAGTGGTAGTAGTTAGTAGTAGTAGTAGTAGTAGTAGTAGTAGTAGTAGTAGTAGTAGTAGTAATATGAGAGGAATACAAGAGAATGTAATATGAAGGCTAATGTAATATTGTCAACATGACAGGACCTAGCATCACCCTGTAGGCATGACTCTGAAGAGATATCTATCTAGATTAGGTTAGCCTCTAAAGGGATATCTATCTAGGTTAGGTTAGCCTCTGAAGGGATATCTAGATTATGTTTGCCTCTGAAGGGATATCTAGATCAGTTTAGCCTCTGAAGGGATATCTATCTAGATTAAGTTAACTTCTGAAGGGTTATCTATCTAGATCAGGTTAGCCTCTGAAGAGATATCAATCTAGATCAGGTTAGCCTCTGAAGAGATATCAATCTAGATCAGATTTGCCTCTGAAGGGATATCTAGATCAGTTTAGCCTCTGAAGGGATATCTATCTAGATTAGGTTAGCTTCTGAAGGGATATCTATCTAGATCAGGTTAGCCTCTGAAGAGATAATCTATTTAGATTAGGTTAACCTCTGAATGGATATCTGTCTAGATCAGGTTAGCCTCTGAAGGGATATCTATCTAGATCAGGTTAGCCTCTGAAGGGATATCTAGGTTGAGCTAATTGAGGTGAGAAGATTCACCTTAACTGTGGGTGGCACCATTCTGGGAGCTGGGATCCTGAACTAAATGAAAGGAGAAAGCCAACTGAGAGCATCAGCGTTCATCTTTCTCTTCTCCGACTGAATCCAGCTGCTTCACTCTTGCCATCATGATTCGCATGCCATGGTGGGCTAAGTGAAACTGAGCCCTTTCTTTAAGTTCCCCTGTCGGGTTGTTTTAATCTGGCAGTTGGAAACATAGATAAAATGTGTGGTGCCATTAGTCCCACATGTACAGCTGGGCAAGCAAGACTCAGAGAGCAACATCAGAGGCTCGGAGCAGGGCCTGCTTCTAGTCTTCTACTGACTTCCTGGGAAACATTTTACCTCCTGCCCTTTGTTCTTCCCTTTCCTGCTAAGTGGGTTTCAGGGTTCTGCAGAGCCTCTGAGATAAAACACCTTTTGTTGTGGCTTTCTCAGCATGGTGACCTCACAGGTAGCAGTTAGGTCTCAGATGCCTGGTTCCACATACACTCCAGTCTCTTGGATTGGCAGGTTCCTCATAAACCTTGGGGACAGCCAAGTGGCAGGTGCTCATGGAATGAGCCTTCCCTAAATACCCCTGGACCTCATGGAAAAATGTCTTTACTTCCCCCCTCCCCTAGACCCAGCCAAAAGCCCCAGGAAATGCACATCAGGTCAGAGTAGCTAGCTTGATGGACTGACTGCTTATGTCCCCGTCTCTATGACCTGTTCTCTCATCTCTGCCCTGTCAGGCAAAGGAGCCTTTGAGCTGGCCAGCAGAAAGCACCTACCAGAAGTGCTGGACTCAACAGCTGAAGGCTACCATTTGAGCACCTGTTTGGCATGAGTGCATGTCACTGTACTGTTCCCACAGTCCCCTCTCTCTGCCCAGGAAGCCATGCAAAGAAAGATGACTGAGTCCCACTTCCTAGAGTTAGGTCCCAAATTAAAGTTCACACCTGCTGTTAGATGTCATGTGAAGTTCTGTAGAGCGTGAGCCTGGTGTCCTCTGTCCACAGATGTCATGTGAAGTTCTGTAGAGCGTGAGCCTGGTGTCCTCTATCCACAGATGTCATGTGAAGTTCTGTAGAGCGTGAGCCTGGTGTCCTCTGTCCACAGATGTCATGTGAAGTTCTGTAGAGCGTGAGCCTGGTGTCCTCTGTCCACAGATGTCATGTGAAGTTCTGTAGAGCGTGAGCCTGGTGTCCTCTGTCCACAGATGTCATGTGAAGTTCTGTAGAGCGTGAGCCTGGTGTCCTCTGTCCACAGATGTCATGTGAAGTTCTGTAGAGCGTGAGCCTGGTGTCCTCTGTCCACAGATGTCATGTGAAGTTCTGTAGAGCGTGAGCCTGGTGTCCTCTGTCCACAGATGTCATGTGAAGTTCTGTAGAGCGTGAGCCTTAGCATCCTCTTCTGGAGTAGACATGCAGCTGTGCCAGCGCTTTATAGAACCACTGACCTGGGGTCATAATGAGAAGGGAGTTGGCTCAGGTGCAAAAGGAGTACAGCTTCACAGAGCTAAACAATGCAACATAAAAGAATGCAACACATCTTTTCATTATTAAACAAATTTCTTCCACAGCTAATGGGAGATGTCTTTCTATAAGTATGTTTCTCTTATTGGTTGGTGAATAAAACACTGTGGCCAATAGAACAGCAAGATAGGTGGGTCTAGGAGATGAGGAGAATTCTGGGAGATGTAGGCAGAGAGGAGTCGTCATGTGACCCCTGGAAGAGAGAACTCAAGTGAGGCATTCTCCGGTAAGATAAGACCATGTAGAAATACATAGATTAGTAGTTATGGCTTAATAATGAAGACAGAACTATCCAATAAGAAGCCCTAGTCATCAGCCAATAATTTCATAATCAATATAAGTCTCTGGGTGTTCATTTGGGACTGACAGGGCTTCCAGGAAAGAGTGCTTGTAACACACAGCAAAAACAAATGTAACACATCTTAAAATACTATTCCACAATAGCAGCCTGCATCAGGAAGTCCTGGGCAGGACCAAGTCCACTCGGTTCTCATGTCTTCAACTATGTAGTGTAGTTGTTTCACACACTACACTACATAGTGTCATAGGGACAAATAGCTGTGTGTTCGTTTTATATGAGGTTTCTCTGAGGCTCAGACTGGACAGCTGCCTTGCTCTTCAGCTACCAGGCCTGCTCAATTCAGCCCAGCATGGCCCTCATTTTAGGACTCGTTCTCCTAGTAGACACATTGGGCCTTCCTCTGGTTGTTCCTCCATGGCATCCTAACGATAGTCAACAGGGTAAGCAAGGTGCCCATCAGCTTGTACCCCATGGCAGCAAAGAAAGGCTAATCCTCTCTTAGTCCTGAGAGCTCAGCCTGCTCCACCAGGGTTCAGGTAACCAGGCTTCAGGAAGCAGAGTCAAGCCAGGTGTAATAGCAGACACCTTTAATCCCAGCACTCAGGAGGCAGAGGCAAGCAGATTTCTAAGTTCAAGGCCAACTTGATCTACAAACTGAGTTCCAGGACAGCTAAGGCTACACAGAAAAAAAAAAAGAAGTATTTCCAACCTGTAGGATGTTCCTCACTTGAGGCCTTATGCAGGGCCAGCCAAGCTTTATTATTATTATTATTATTATTATTATTATTATTATTATTATTATTATGTTGAATACAGGCATGCTCCATTGTAGACAGAGTTTTTTCATGTCCCACCAGGGCAGTTCCTAAATAACCACACAGAGACTTATTAATTATAAATGCTCATCCCATAGCTTAGGCTTGTTGCTAACTAGTTCTTACATTTCTTATCTGCACTCTACCATGTGGCGATACCTTTTTTCAACACAGTATGTTCATCTCCTGCTTCCTCTACATCTGGGTGGCAGCCCCCATTACCAGCCCTTCCTCTTCCCAGTGTCATCTCAGTTTGGCTCTCCCGCTCAATCTCTTCCTGCCTAGTTATTGGACAGTCAACTCCTTTATTAAACCAATCAGAAGGTACCTTGACAAAGACACATCTTCACAGTGTACAAAAAGATTATTCCATAACATTTCTCCCTTTTGTCTAATTAAAAAGGGTATAATATTACCTAATAATAGGGACATCTGGCTGCCTGGACAGTCACCCAAAGTTCCTCTACAATGTTAGGACATCCATCATGGGCCTATAGGTGTAGTATATCTGACAGATATTTCTAAGAAGCAGAGAATGTTGAAGTACTGTCCTTCCTTGTCTTGGCAAAGTTTGGGAGTCACTTTCTTTTGCATCCTGCTGGTCCAGTTTGGACAGTACACTGTCAGCAATTGAGGCAAGGGTAGTTTTTTGTTTTGTTTTTTTTGTTTGTTTGGTTTTTTTTTTTTACCAGTGGCTAGCTTTTGCCACAAAGAAAACAAACTCCATATGGAGTTTCTTTGATGCCCATCATCGTTTTTGAAGTAAATTTGTACTGCCAGGAATAGACATAGTGCACTGTCATGAAAAGCCTTATGTTATTAAAACATTTTAAATGCCACATTCTGTAGGTCTTGGAAGAGTTTAAAGATAATCTCTCTATATAAGTATTTCTTTTTAACCTTGAAAACATACCTAACATGACTACAAGTTTGATCATCATAGATGACTATTAACCTGTATTTCTTAATTAGACATTACATTTTAATGAGCTGCATAAGCACAATACCCCAAACAAGAAGAGAAACATATGTACAGTATAACAAAAATAACTTTAAATTTGTATCAATAAGCCAAGATCCATACCAACGTAAAATATTTTGAGGTTAATAGTTGCTTTTTGGATTAAAGTTAATTCAATAAACTACGCTTTGACCTCATAATTCCTATATTATACTCCCTTTTTCCTTTAGAAAGAGATGTTTGAATTTGTTTAACTTTTTTAAAACCATAACCAATAATGACTTGTAATCAGCCCCCACTATATGATGACAAACATCCATAATCCATCTTTTGAGAATGTATGCATTGTTTTCTCTAGACTTCTTCCTGTTGTCTGGGGGTGCTAGCATCTTTGGGTGAACCTTGAGATAATCAGGATAATGGTTAAGTCTTGACTGGAGCAGTCAGTGAAGCTGGATTATCTCAGCCAGCACTCTTAAAGCTGTTCTGGATATAGAACTCTGAAGAAACTGTGCCACAGGTGCTCTGAGATATTGGATCATCTGGGCCATCCATTTTTTATGTCTGCTCTTCTTGTTCTGAAAATACTTAAAATTTTGAAGGTACCATACATATCTGAATTAATACATGTATAGATAGTGTGTTGTATACAAGTTATCCAAAGTTGATTTTTGTTTGTTTGTTTGTTTTATGTTTGAATAGGTAAAATATGGATTACGTGTTTTGTAGCTTTATGTCTGTAGCTAGGATTTTCAGGGGATCTTCCTCGATCAAACCTGATCATCTTCAACCTTGAATGAATCCACAGCCTTTCACTTTCTGTGGGAACAAAAGCATAACCTCTTCCCCAAAGCAATACTTCCATTTTGAAGTTAAGACATTTTTAAAAATATATAGGTTGGTTTAATCCAGCAGCCTCCCTAATCCCAGGTATTTTAGCAGCTGCTGCTCGTTCATCAGCAATCAAAAATTTAAAGACAACACAATAACATACAGAATCCAGACTCCCCAAGTATTTTCCATCTTTATGTGACTTTTTTCTTTTATATTACCTTATTCCTTTTGTAGAGACTTTATTTTGTAACTATTCTTTTTTTCTATGACTGTCTATATCATTTCTCCATTCATTCTCTAACCCATGTACATTTTTTAAACATACTGTAATCTGTTTAGAAGTTTCTTTTGTCTGGATATGTCTTTATTGCATATCTGTAATCTTTTCTGTCTGCATGAGCAAAACTAAAACCACTGCCCAGCTTAGCTCGTGGCATGCTGACAGGTGGCTCTTCCCCACTTTGCTCAGTGAGACATAGCCTCATGGCGGAGGTACCAGCAGGAGCCACATTTATTGCCCCAACTCTGGAAAATTCTTGGGTCCATGCTACCAGTAGCACACTGTCTGCTACCCATAAACTCCATTTAAGTGCTTCATAGCAGGACCTCTTAAAAGAGCCATGCCTCTGTTTGCCACTAGCACCAAGCCTACCCAAGAAAAGATAGTCACTAGGAAGTGGCATTTGGCTCTGTGTTTCAAACTTTGTTTTAAAACTTTCTCAGGCTTTATGTGGATATATGTGGCCCCTGGCATTTGGCACTATTAGTAGGCATAGTTTTGTTTGTTTGTTTTTTGGGTTTTTTGTTTGGTGTGTGTGTGTGTGTGTCCCAACAGTCAGTTCTTTCCTGCCTGCTGGCTCCAAAATAAACCACAGAGACCTATTATTAATTATAAATGCTCAGCCAATAGCTTAGGCTTATTGCTAGCTAGTTCTTACATCTTAAGTTAACCCATATTTCTTATCTATTCTCTATCATGTGGTATCACCTTTTTCAACATGGCATATTCATCTCCCACTTCCTCTGCGTCTGGCTGGCAACTCATCTGACCTTCTTCCCAGCATCCTCTCAGTTTGACTCTCCCACCTAATCTCTTCCTGACTAGCTATTGGCTTTAAACCAATCAGAAGGCACCTTGACAAAGACATATCTTCACAAAAGATTATCCCATAACAGCTCATGCCATAGAGTGCATGTGGAGTCAGCAGGCACTTCTGTGCCTTTACATGGGTTCCAGGGATCAGATGTGCATGGTAAGTGCTTTAACCTGATGAACCATCTTGCCAGCTCTGCCCCATTAAACTTGTGGGGAGAAATCAATTAAAGCTTGATGGGAGTGTCACTGATGGATTTAGAGGCCTCCAGTCTCCTTTACTGGCCATCAAAGCTTGAGAACTGGATAGAAGGATGTTTCCTTGACTTCCTTGTATGTGGCTTCATGAGAGGACTCCTGATAACCATTTCAGTGACTACACTGGCCTGTCAGTCCTTCCTAGCACCTGATGTGGTTACCCTGGCACAGGACATTGTATAACTGAGTTCCCTCTTCCCGTGGACCTAGCAGAGCCATGGGGCCGGTTGATAGCCTCCCTTTTGTATAGCAGTGTGCTCCCTCACATGCTTGGCATAGAAGGGAGCCTAGGTGTTAGAGTAGGACACAGAAACCCTAGATCCACTTTCAGTAGTGGCAGTGCAGTGGTGGTTAGCAAAGTCACACATGGGCACAATTCTCTATCACTCTCTGTCCCAAAAACTGGAGAGGGGAAGATTCTAGCAATGGTTCTTAACCTTCCTGATGCTGTGACACTTTATGGTTGTGATAATCCCCAACCATAAAATTTATTTTTCATTAATACATCATAACTGTAATTTTGCCACTGTTATAAGGCATAATGTAAATTTTTTGGAGATAGATTTGTCAAAGGAGTCACAACTCACAGGTTGAGAACCACTATTCTAGATTATGCTTCCCTCGGGAGTTGGTGGTATCTGGGAAGGGAACACCTAAACACAGTAGCAGCAGTCCAGTCTGCACTGGGATGGTGGGATGCACAGGGGAGGAAGGTTAATACAGTGTGACAAGGAAGATAACATGGCCAAGATGTGACCACCACATGTACCTGGGTCCTCAGAAGGTATCTGGAATGATGGTAACTGTTCAGAATTTATCAGAAGTCTCTCTATGTAGCCCTGGCTGTCCTGAAACTCAACATGTAGACCAGACTGTCCTCAACTTATAGAAATCCCCTGTTTCTGTTCCTTAGTTCTGGGATTAAAGACATGTGTCATCAGGCCTGGTTCAGCTGTTTTCTTGAAGGAGTAAATAGTAAATATTTTAGATTTGTTAGAAACAGATGGTTTCTGTAACTAAGAAACAGCTAATATGTAAGCAGATGGAGAGTTGGGTCCAGTAAACCTCTGGCGGAGATGGGCTTGGCACCTTTCTTACTTAGGATTTCTATTGCTGTGAAGAGACACCATGACCATGGTAATTCTTATAAAGGAAAACATTTAATGGGTAGCTTACAGTTCAGAGGTCTAGTCATTATCATGGTGGGACATGGCACATGCAGGCAGACATGGCGGGTTCTGGAGAGGCAGCTGAGAGTTCTACATCTTGTGCGGGCTAACAGGAAATAGTTTGTCTTGCTGACTTGATTTGAGCATATATGAGACCTCAAAATCCACCTCCACAGTGATACTCTTCCTCCACCAAGACCATACCTACTCCACCAAGGCCACATCTCCTAATTGTGCCACTCCCTATGGGAGACATTTTCTTTCAAACCATCACATTCCTCTCCCTGGCCCCCAAAGGCTTGTAGTCACATCATAATACAAAAATGCATTCAGTCCAACTTCAAAAGTCCCCACAGTCTCTAACAGTCTCAAACTTACTTAAAAGTCTGAAGTTCAAAGTCTCTTCTGATAGTCATGTAATCTCTTAACTGTAGTCCCCTGTAAAATCATAATCAAAAAGCAGATCACATAACTACAACATATAATGGGACAGGATATACATTACCATTGTAAAACATAAGGAAGAGAGCATAATGAGGAAATACTGGACCAAAGCAACACCAAAACCATCTGGGCAAACTCTAAACTCTGCATCTCCATGTGATGTCAAAATGCTCTTCAGATCTCCAACTCCTTTCAGCTTTGTTGACTGCAGCACAGTTCTCTTTCTTGGGCTGTTTCCACTCCCTGTTAGCAGCTCTCCTCAGCAGGTATCCTATGACTCTGGCCTCTCTAACATCTTGGGGTCTCCAAGGCAATCCAGGCTTCAGCTTCACAGCTCCATGCAATGGCCTCTCTGGGCCTCCATGCAGGGACACCCCTGACACATGCCTGGCCTCAACAGATTTCCTTAGTCATGGAGGGAAATTCCATAACTCTTTTCTTTTATCCTTGACTCTAAAGCCAGAACCATGTAACCAAAACTGCCATGCTCTGCTGCTTGCTGGTGCTGGAACATGGCCCCCTCATTCAATTACATCTTCACCAGCTTTCTGTTTCCCATAGTTTCCTTCACTGCCTAAGCTTGGCTGATCTAGAACTTGCTCTGTAGACCAGGCTGGCCTCAAACTCAGAGGTCACCAGCCTCTACTTCTGGAGTGCTTGGAGTATAGGCATGCATCACCACACCCTGCTCTAAACTTTTCTTTAATTCCTTTTCACCAGTTGGAGATTTAGCTGGGTGGCAACTTGCCCTGATGGTACCATTCCACTCACTGATGCTCCTTTTCTCCTCAAATTGTACATTTTGTAACTTATTCTGTTCAGCTTGCTCATTTTCATTAGAGATCTTCATCAGAGTTAACACTGATAACCAGAAAGAATCTATACTAGACTGTTTTGAGATTTCCTCTGTCAATGAAATTACTCCAAAACTCTTAACTTTAGTCACAGGCAGACTTCAGACAAGGGCAGAAAGCAGCCACATTCTTCACCAAAATAGCACAAGACTGGTCTCTAGGCAACATACTAACATTCTTCTCCTCTGAAACCTCTTGATCCAGGCACCCACAGTTCAAATCACACTCAGCACCACTGTCTGCCATGGCCCATTAAACCACTGAAAGTGTTCAACTGCTTTTCTAATCCACAGTCCTAAGGTCCATATTCCTTCACAAAAACATGGTCAAGCCTATCACAGCAATACCTCACTCCTGGTACCAACGTTTGTCTTAGAGTTTCTATTGCTGTGAAGAGACACTATGACCTGACAACTCTTATTAAGAAAAACATTTAGTGGGGTGACTTACAGTTTCGGAAATTGAGTCCATTATCATCATGGACTCAGCATGAAGGTAGACATGATCTGGAGAAGTAGCTGAGAGTTCTATATCTCGCACAGACAACAGGAAATGGTGTATCTTACTGGGCATGGCTTGAGCATATATGAGACCTCAGAGCCTGTATCTACAGTAAAAACACTTCCTCCAAAATGACCACATCTACTACAACAAGGCCACACCTCCTAATAGCTCACTCTTGGTGCCATTTTCTTTCAAACCACCACAGTACCCTGGTGGGAAAAATCCTTTTAAGGTTTATGTCCATCTGTGTGTCTCTTGTACTGGAAGCCACCATAGGTTCCCATCTATACCGTATTCTGGTATTCCCTGGGAGAACGGTGTACAACTCTGTCTCTTCCTCCTAAGATGCCAGCAGTAAAATAATGATTGTATTGAGCTCACTGGCAGAACATGGGTGAAGAGTTACTGACAAATGTGTAAGTGATCTCAAAGCAGCTGCATTGGAAAGCCTTTGTCCAGCATGGATGATGGCTTCCTCATAACCACATAGATAGAGCCCCCTTCACTTAGGCTTCCCATAACTACATATTCTATCCTCTCCTAAGACCCCTATGCCATAAGCAATTAAGGCATACAAATGACTAGGAAGAGTGGCCAGACTCTCAGGCAAGGGTCCAATGACTCTCCCCTGCCTTTTCCTTATAGGAGGGAAAGTCAACAATCTGTAGGCCAGGGAAGCCCCCTTGCCTACTCAGTACCTCTATAGCACACAATGTGCTCCACATTGTTTCCTCCTCTTCTTCTCCCCTCCACATCCTGCCCAAACCATTATTCAACTGTAAACTGTGGAGAAGGTAGATCTGGGCTTTGTATAATGCTAAATTCCAGCTCCTAGAATCTAGGACCTGGCCTATCCCAGGCATCTTGGTGGTGTTCAGTAAACCCTGGGTAGATATATGGATCAGTGCTCTCACATAGAGGAAGATGGGGAGGAGATAGGTGGCTGGGAGAAGGATGGATGGAATGATGGATATATAAAGGAAGTGGATGGATGGGTGAATGGATGAGGAGGGAAGGAACCAGCAAAGCTTTAATACTCCATTATTTGTCTCCTTGTATGTGTCAGTATTGTTCACTGTAAACAAAGCAGATCAGTCCCTTTGGATCATGGAGGCTCTATGGCCACCATAGAGGCTCAAGAATTGTCCATCATGATTAGTACTCTGGAATGCTGTTCCAAGAGCTGAAATAATAGTCAGGAAAGCACTGTTACCTGGAGCTAGGGTTCAGGAAGACTGCTCTGAGGTGAAGGGGCAAATCCAGGTAGCATATGTCCCAGATGAGGCTCTGCATACAAGAAAGTTATTGGCCTCCAGCAAATGAGAGCCTTGCTGCCTATGTGATGCTCCTGCCACCACTACAACTGACCAGAGAACTCCCTTTGCCACCATCGTTGCGACCAGATAAACTGGCCTAAGGTGATTATCACTCTTCTTTCCCTTCAGCCAAGAGCATTGAGTACCTCCTGGCCTGGTTCTGTGCTGAGTCCTGTTGGAGGGAATGTTCCTGAACTTGGCCTGACTAGAAGAACGAGATACTCAGGCCATGTACAAGAAAATGAGTGACAAAGCAGGGCAGGGGAGACGGGCACATCTGACTTGCTCACAGAGGTGATGCAGTGGCCATCCCCCACTACAGGTTACATCAGAACTAGATAACTGAAAATATCCCAAGTGGATTGTGGTGGAGAACATTGTATCGGGTGGATATAGTGGCATGCACCAGTTATTCCAGAACTCAGGAGGTGAGATAGGAGAATTGCCAAGAGTTGAATCTAGCCTGGGCTACACAGCAAATCTCTTTCTCCAAAAAACATTATCAAAAATACCATTCCAACTAGCTGGGCTGTCATAAAGCCACCACCAGGCTGCATACACACTCATCTGTGTCCCATTTAAGTCACATTTTCCTTAAAGGCATCCAAATATGAAAAAAGAACTTGGAATCTATTTTGCATTCCCAAACAATCTGGAAACCTTGATGCAGTCCAGACTCACCTGGCACCCTTTCTCTTCTAAATTTACCTTTTTCCATTTCTTTTTAACTCTGATGAAAAATCCTCTGTTCTTACTGGTAAGAGCCTCCTGTTCCTTCTCATTCCTGTAAGTCACAGTGAATTTGTATTTCATACCTTTCCAGAAGTCTGTTGGTTGTGGTCTAACCTCAGAAGCATGGCTTCTGGGAAGGGCATTAGCTCTACCCTGTGAGCGTTAGTGAGAGCTCAGAAACACGCACGAAACTGTGGGTGTGGGACAGAAGACAGTAGCTGGGGGTACCTGATCACTGCTCTGGAAGCAGATCCCGGGTCCTGAGACAGTGTACCAGCAGTGGCTTTTTAAAGATGACTCTAAGCCCATGGAGGCAGTTAGGGCTGGGTGCATGGTAGATAGAGGCCAAGGCTCAGAGCCTACAGAACACCATACCGTGCTCCCAGTGACAGTTTTCTGAGATTTTCTGCAAACCAGCTGAAATGCTTATCTGCACAGTGATATTTGACATGAATAACTTCAGGGAGGTAGGATTCATTTTTCTAGTGGTTTTAGGGGATTCAGTCCATCGTGATGAGGAGGGAAGCTTACCATATGGCAGACAGAGACCATACCTGGGCCAAGAAGATCACTTTGTGAGTAAAGGTACCTACTACTAAGTTTGATGATCTAAGTTTGATTGTCAGAATCCACATGGTAGGAGAAAACTGATCCTTCACTCATGCTGCAACATGGGCGTGTACACATGCATATTTATATGCATACAAATAAGAGAGAGAATGCCTGTACTACAGGTTCCCCCTTCCATCTGCCCCCCCCCCGACTATAAGATAGAGAATGTAGATTTCGGCACATCTCCCCCTGTTACTTAATTGTCTCAGAAATATCATCACAGACACCCCCAGAGTATATCTTACTAATCTCTTGGGCCTTTCTCATTCCAGTCAAGATAAGCCATCATATGAACACTAAGTCTCAAGGATCCAGTCACTATCCAGTGTTAGCATGGGTGATAAGCTTAGAACCTGTGTCTGTCTGTCCCCCATTATGGCACAGAGTGTTCTGGGTATAGCAAAGCTGTTCACCTTGAGGTCACAGGATGTTGGTCACAAGAGAGTTGGGAAAGAGGAAAGAGATGGAATCTACCCATAAAAGGCACATCTCACCTCCTGCAGCCCATTCAATTCACACTTTACTAATGGATTAATCCAGTATTGGGGTGAGAGCCCCATTATCTTCTTTCCTATGATGATCTGCCTCTGACCATTGCTTCGCAGAACAAGCCTTCAATATACAAGTCTGTGGGAGATACTTCATATCCATGCCTTTGTCTCCAAAGCTCTGCTGTGCCTGTTTCTCAACACTTGGACTCAGCACTTGGATTCCCCCACAATGTTGTGTCCTCCCTCGGGGTGGCCATGAAAACACAGTTTTCTCCCAAGATATGGAGCAACTCAGATGATGAGCAGAGGGCTGGCAGTCACCTCAATTGTAACTAGCAGTGGGCCTCCATATCTGACAGGTGATATGCCCTGCATACAGGCCCCCAGGAGTCCCCAAAGGAGCCTCTGCTGCACGCAGGAGGCAGGATGTGCTTCTGTCCAAAGAAGTGCTCTGGCGATTATTTATTAATTGAGAAAGGGAAGAAAAAAATAATAGGGTTTCCTGGAAAGGGATAAAAGTTCAATATGATAAACTCCCGAAAAGCAATCAAAGGCCAGAGAGGGCAGAAAAATAAAGGACAGAGAGAGCAGGAGAGATGATGAATCAGAGTGGGGCACGTTAGCTGTCAGGGAAGGGACTGTATTTCATAGCCGTGGGGTGCAGGGCAGCACTGCTGAGCCGCCAGTGGGAGCATGCCAGGGCTGCAGGGTGGGGAGGCAGCTCTCCCCACAGAGGTCACCAAGCCCTGGGATGAGCTGCCATGATAGGAACAGATGGACCAGTCAGCTGTTTCATGTGACTACATGCCCCCATCATGCTTTAATGAGTGAACACAGAAAATTTCCTATGAAACTGCAACTTCTGGCAGCTCCCTCCCAAACACCCATCCACCATGACAAGAGAGGGCTGGAGACACTGCAGTTCCCATCCCTGCCTTCTCTGGGCTTCCTTTTTCTCATTAACCCCCCCTCCATTTCTCCTTTCCTCCTCTCTCTCTCTCTCTCTCTCTCTGTGTGTGTGTGTGTGTGTGTGTGTGTGTGTGTGTGTGTGTGTGTGTATGTGTGTGTGTGTGTGTGTGTTGCCCATGAGGTTCATAAAAATACTAAAACAGGCTGGGGGGATGACTTGGTGGGTAAAGAGCTTGCTGTGCAACTATGAGGACCTGAGCTCAAATCCCTAGCACTAGCACCTATATAATAAGGTGGTATAGTGGCATACCTTAGCGTTGGAGACAGCAGGAGAGTAGTGTAGACAAAACAATACCTAGAACTCACTGGCCAGCCAGCCTGGCTAATCCATGACAGGTTCAGTAAGAAATTCTGTCTCAAAACATAAGATACGGAATGATAGAGGAAGACACCCAGCATCAACCTCTGGCCTGCATACATGTATACATATAAACAACACACAAATACACATACTTTATACACAAACACATACACAGATACGTTACAAAGGACACTGCAGTCTTTGATTGTCCTTCCCAATTGCTTCTACCCCTTAAGACCCCACATTCAGAATTTGGCTGTTCCTTTTCCAGACCGTTCTCCGTGTAGCTGCATTATGTGGGAGCACGCATAGCCCAGGCCATAAGTCTGTCTCCACAGTTCTGAAATCTAAGTAGCTCTGAAAACCAAAATATATTTTCTAACTCATTGGTGGCAAAACAAGCCCTGCACTATTTCTGACTGTCTGGAGGAGTTGCCACCACTTGCTCTGAGTGGACACTCTCCTTTCCTATGGAAATGTAATGTTTGGTTTCAGCTGTCCAAAGCCCAGCCATGGGCAAAACAGAATTTGTATGTATGTATTGCTTGGCTTTTTAATACCTAAAGATCATAATGCCCAGACACATGTAATCACACAGGTTCAGAATAAGGAGCCGTGAACCATACGTATCTGGTATTTCAGTCTGCCTTTGTAAGTTTACATAGCGTCACAGCTCAGAATAAGGAGCCGGGACCATTACTGCCTGGTGTACTGGCAGATCTCTGTGAGTTCCAGACAAAAAAATCTGGGTTGTTGCTTATATTGCATCGTTCCTTTCTGTGACTGTATAGTATTCCACAGTGGATACTTTTTATCCAAGTGTTTCAGTGGCTCTAGGCTCTCACTGCCCAGGCCAGTGAGCACCACTGGGCACACTGATGTGTATGTGTTCTTTCCAAGAAGTGGAACTCCTGGGGTGGAGGTGCGGGGGTGGGCAGAATCTTAATGTATATCCAGTACTCTCTGTGTAGATTAGATCAGACTGGCCTTGAACTCACAGAGATCTGCATGCCCTGCCTTAAAAATGCTGGAAGTAGAGGTGCGTGCCTCCACACCCAGAACAAGTCCTTGTTCTAACAGTGCTGTGGTTCTTGTGTTATGACGCTCTCTCATCTCTAACAGTTGCACAGAACCCTATTGTCGTTGTTTCCTGGGGCAGCTGTAACAAGAATTTATGAGCTGGGGCCTTCAGTAACAGATGTGTTTTATCCCATGGTACTGAAGGCCAAAAATCTGAGGTCAAAAGGATGGGTAGGATTGGCTCCTTGTGAGGCTAGAAGAAAAACCTGCTGCAGACCTCTCCCTGGCTTCTGGAGATTACTGGTGGCCCATGGTGTCACCTGCTATGTGCACATTGGAATTCTTCCTCTCCCTGTATGCTGATGAGACAGCTTTTCCTTGGTAGGGGATGTCCTTCTGGATGCTGTGAATATATGCTTCTCTTATTGGTTGATGAATAAAATTGTTTTGGCCAATGGACAGGCAGGATTTAGCCAGGCAGGAAATCCAGACAGGGATAGAGAAAGGTAGTAGGTAGAGTCAAGGAGATGCTGTGTAGCTACTGGGAAGGTAGGACACCTGGGCATTCTCTGGTAAGCCAAGACCACATGGAGATACAAAGATTAGTAGAAATGGGTTAATAATTAAGAGAGAGCTAGCTAATAAGAAGCCTGAACCATCAGTCAAACAGTTTATAATCACTATAAGCCTCTGTGTGTTTATTTGGGACTAAACAGTTGCAGGACTGGGTAGGACAGAAACTTCCATCTCCATTTCCCTGATGTGACAGATTGCTGATAGAATCATATTAAGGGGGAAGGCTCTATCATAACAACTGGCTTTAGTTGTCCCAGGCCTTAGTCACCTAGCTCCATTATTTTTCAGATCTGTGGTAAGGCAAGACAAGAGCCTGTGGCAGAAGGACATGGTGAAAGATACTTGCTCATTTTGTGGCAGCTGCAAAGCAGGGACCAGAGACAAAGTGCTACTATGCCCTACTTTCTCTAAGCTAGGCCTCCGCTCTTAGTTTCCACCCAGTCCCTGCTAAAGCCATCCCATCATGAATCTATCAGTGGGTTCATCCACTGAAAGATCAAAGCTCTCACACTCTAGTCACTCTGAAGCCCACCTCTGCACACTGCATTAGGGACCATGCCTGCTATACAGGAGTTCAGTGGGGACATTTCAGAAGGAAGCCACTAATATCACTGGATCCAGACCTTTGCTTTTCATAAGACAAAATTATACTGGATTTGGACCCATCCTAATGACTTCATCTCAGCTAGCGCCATCTGCAGAGTGATCCTGTTTACAAATCAGATCCCATTCTGAGGGCTCAGAGGTCAGAACTTCAACATGAGAATTTGGGAGGGGAAAGAGTTCAGTCCTAACCATCTAGATCAGCTAAAACGTAGTGAGTCTCCTCACATTAGCACCATTGGTTTTTGCTGCTCAGCAAGTGACATTGCAATGAACCATGCTTCATGTTACCCCTCTAGAAGCTATTCCATAGAGTTAAGTGGTTGTGCCTAGCAGAACCAACCTGGGCCTGGTTCTCATTCACCCAGCTCTTCAGAAGTGCCATCAGACAAGACCCCTTCACATGCTTATGCATGTTTGCCAGCCTGGGCCCGGGAGATCTTTCTATCATTTCTCATTTTAATTTTCCTTCTCCTTCCTGCCAAGAAAGAGAGTCCACAGGTTAATAGCAAAATAGAAGCCCTGATGAGAATGTCTGTGCAGGCATGTTCTCTTGCAGACACAAAGACAAATAGAAATTTCAGAAATACAGGGGCCTTTGGTTACCAGACATTAAATCCATCATTAAGCTCTCAGTCCCAGGGCAGTACGCCAGGACCAGGGGAAAGCATTTTCTGATGTAATCGAGGCTGAAAAAGCCCATATCAGCGAAGGGCAGCTAGAGAACAACCTGCCAGGTGCTTTGAGGCATGGGCTCTCCAGAGAGTTTTTCAGGCTGTCTTCTAGGAGCTGGGGTTGGGAAGGAGCCTGGGAACACACAGCTTAATAGAGGAGGACATCAGAGATAGAGGCCTAAAGAAGCCTGTCAGATAACCAGAGGGCTATACAAGAGGAAGCAAAGGCTGGTGGGTGCTTGAGTCCTCAGTCAGGGAGTCAGTGTTGGCCACACTTAGCACAAGGAGCTCAGTGGAGAGACTAGGGCAGGATGCAGGAAAGGATAAATTTAGCTCTTAGGTGGGGAACACCAACCTCAAATGTAGTACTGAAGTGGAAGCCTCAGCCTGGCCATCTAGGACAAATCTCTTGCACAGATAAAAGCCCCCCAAAAAGGAATACAGGCAACCAGCCACTCTGCCAATCCAGGTTCAGGAGTCTTCCTGCCCTGCCCATATGTTGCCCAGGAAAGGTGCTGCCTTGTTCTACTGAAAGATGTTAGGTCTGTGTTCTCACAGTTGCATCTTCAGTAGGACTGATGCAAACCCAGCCTGGATGCTCTTGGTACCTGACCTGGGTCCCTGGCATCTACCAGTTGTCTAGTAACTGAGTAAAGGATGTGTGGTAGCTCTGGTTCCTTTCTCTCAACCAAAGCACTTGTTTTCATGCAACATCTTGACATGACTTTCACCTGGACAGGGCTGGGCAAATAATAGAACGCCTGTTACTATGACACCTCCAAGGCCAGCTGTGGCTTCTTTCTGCCACAGCTCCTTATGGGGAATGAGAAAATGTCAAGCCTATTAATATTTGGGACACTGACCTGTGCTTAGGCATCAGGTGTAAGGAAAAGGTTGAGACAATTCCAAGAATCCAAGGCTCTAAAAATGTGGGTTGACTGGAAAGGATTTCTGGAAAAGGGAATGAAAGAAAGAACCCCAAATCTCCACTCCACCCCTTTCCTAGCCCCTGGGCATTGGTCAGTGCATCTTGGATTCTTGGGAAGAAATGAAGTCAGTGCACCCAGCTATGCAGGTCCCAGTTAATAATGAATGTGGAGGAAGGAGAGAGGATGTTCAATATTTAAAGAGTGCAGAGCACTAGCTGCCTTGCCAGTTACTGCCCTCCGCCTGCTTCCTGGATGGCTTCTGTAAAAAACTGAGCACTACTCCAACTCCACTGCTGGCCTCTGCCACCAGCTTACATGAGTAGGGACTGTAGCTTTAGGATACTCTGGCAAGATTTCCGTTGCTTTTCATGAAAGACAGGGATAAGGTCTGTGGTGTCCAGTCTGTGTGTTTAGGGCTCATGTCCAGGCTGTGCAGATCCCTCACACTCCTCCTCTTGGTGCTTCCTGTGTCTCATCTGTGTTGGACTTTAGTGACCTGACCGATGAGGAAGGCTTTACAGGGTAAAGGGGACTTGGTTTAAGAGCCATCTCTTCAAGTCCACAAACTGGATATCTGCCTTCAAAGTTGCATGTAATGCAGAATTATGTGAATCAATTCCTCTTTTCTCCTTGACACATGTTATATCAAAGGCAAAAGCATCCTTTTGGGGGGAGGTGAAAAGAAAACATTTGGCCCGAGACATAATAAAATCATGCTTAAGGATGCAACAAACTTGAAGTCTCTTAGTTAAAGGAAATCAATACTTTTATGATGAAATATTAATCATCCTTTAAAAAATAAGTCAAAACTAGAGATGCACAAGAGCCAGAGTGATTTTAATGCCTCAGGCATTAGCTTGGCATTTGCAAGGAAGCATAGAGAGTAGAGCCCACTGGAGCCTCTCTCCGAAGCCCCTCCCAGGCCTCATGATCCACTTGTGGATTTTCATTCAAAAGCACACATTTCTTTCCCTGACATGCCAAAGTTACTTCCAAGCATTTCCAAACTGCTGATATAGGGAAATGAGAAAGAGAGGAGCCTATAGAGGTGTACACATGTGTTTGTGCTGACCACAGGAGCAAGGAGAGGAGAGTATTAGAGAAAGCTACTTGTTTGCATACCCACCACATGTCCCTCCCTCCTTTGGATCAACATAAATTATTCAAAGTTCTTTTAGTAGGTGTTGAATCATGTTTGACTGTTTGAAACCAGGTCAAACTGGTTGGATTTTGAGCTTCATATATTCAAACCTCTTACAGACATCTCTATTAGATCTTCAGAGTGGTCCTGGGTATGTTAAAACCATGAAACTGGCATTTACACACCAGGCTCGAGATAACTAGAGCTCCATGTTCTCACTTTGATAGAATCCTTAAGTCAAACTGGGCATGGTAATGCACGGTAGTGATCCCCAGCACTTGGGAAACAAAGGCAGGAGAATCACTGTCTAAAAAAAAAAAGAAGAAGAAGAAGAAGAAATCCATTAGCCTCAGACAGTTAAAGTCACTGTAGGAGAGCTGCCAGGTCTCACTTTATTGACCAAAGCCTCCAGTCAGAGTGACAAAAAGGAAGGCTTCAGTCTTATCTTACATTCTCAAGGTTCTAAATCATTTCTCCTGCCACATATCCCTGCATCTAAGTCTCTAAATCTTACCTCACTGAAACCAAGTTCCAGTTCACCAGTCAAAATACAGGCGCCTGGACACTTAGCTCGTACTACCCTTCCCTCCTCATCAGTCCTGTGGGGTGGAATAGCTTGATACAGAGATACATATGCTGTCACATGCTCTCAGGGCTAGCAAGTCCTCTGTGGTCACATTACCAGGAGCAGCCCAGACCCTGGGAACTCTCTTTTTCCCCATGTTCTGTTTCTATGTACCCGAATTTCTGCTTTTCTCGGGACTTCTCCCTTGCAGATAACAGAAACTGGCCATCTGGTTGCTCAAGTCTCATGGGCCTGCAGGAACAGAAGCTGACAGTCCTGTCCATTGAGCAGCAGCTCTAAGCTTCTGAAGCATGTACTGGGCTGGTGCCCATCAGCATACTCCCTGATCCCACCTAATGCCCACCATGCAGCTAGCATCTTTGGTTCTTTCAGGAGTAAAGCATAAGGCAACTTTGCCCTCCTTCATCTGCCTGACCCCAGTAAGGTAACACACACAGGAGGACATGGCAGGAGCAAACCACCCTGCTCTGTCAGCCCAAATGGAAAGGGACCCCAGGCACATGGCTGTCTGATCTAGGGGAGTAGTAAGGATGGGTCAGCACCACACACCTTTTGCAGAAGTTCACAGTGAGCTCCCTGGCCCCTTTGTATACCATCACCTTGTAAGATGCTTAGGGATGGGGCATCTACATTACGAGACCTATCCTACAAGGCTGCCCTGTTCTGACCTGAGAGGACAGAGCAGGTCTGACGAAATGCTTCTCAGCAAACCAGGCACTCCTGGCCCATCACAGGCTCTGGGACATCCTTGTCAGAGAAGCCTTTAGCCAGTCTACCTGCTCTATATGTCCCTGGGTTGGGAATCCCCTGTGTCTAGAGATGCCCCCATAGCTATCTAACAGCCTCCCTCTCCCTGCTCTTTCAGCCTTGTCCACTGCCTCAGAACACAGGCAGGCAAGATGGCCGCTGGTGAGCTTTCTATTGCCTTGGCTGAGAGACTGTTGTGGAGCTCTGTGCTCTCTCATGTATACACGGTAATGCCATCTGAAGTGGGCAGCGGCTGGGAGAGGCAGATGTCCAGGCATCCTGGGGAGAAAGCCCATGCCCTGGTGCCCCTCCCCCCAGTTTGAATAATCCAAAGGCAGACTAATCCACAGAGTGCCTCTGGAGAACCAGTTCCTCAGGTCAACATGGCAGCCCACCCTTCATGACATGTCTATCCATATAGGTCAGGTCTCCCAGCAGCAAAAGGGACACCTGGCCCTCAGGTGTCTCCATGGGTGGTAGCCCACACAGCCAGGCCATTACCTGACAACAGGGTTGAGCTAGAACAAGATGGCACAGGGAGAAAGCAGGATACTGAAAACATTTTCTCTTTTCTGCAGGTTTTCACGTATAGCCCTTAAAATCCAAGAGGATTTGTCCATGGATAAAGAGTTATAGGCTGTCAGATTCTGCAAGTTCCCAGATATTTTTGTATGTTATCCCTTTAAAACCAACCAGAAATAAAAGTCTTTAAGTGTTTGGAGGCATAGCCAGTCACCGAGTCACCTTCGGCAAGAATCAGAAAGCAGAGAATGGCAGCTGCTAGACTGTCCCCTCCCCCTGGTTTACATATTCGCCACCCGCCATCCCTGATGCAGGCCAGAAAGTGACTTTTCCAGTAATGGGACACAGGGAACAAATCAAAAAGTGGCGTGAAGACCTTAGGATGGTCCCATAGTTCAAAGCTCTGAAATACTGCATCTTTAAACCCGCTGAAGAGAGACAGGAAGTGACAGCAAGGAGTCTGACTGCCTGGGATCGAAGCCACAGGGTGCCCACATGTCATTAAATGCTCATTTCCATGTGGGTTTCTGAGGTGCTCTAGCCAAGCACTTAGGTCTCAAGCTGCCTTGTTTGTTTATTATTGTTTGTGTCTGTGTGGAAGGAAGAATAAGTGCCACATGTGTGTGCCCACAGAAGCCAATACTGGATCTCCAAGAGCTGGAGATGGGTGCTTGTGGGTCTCCAGACCTAGGTGCTAAGGACTAGACTCTGTCCTCTGGAAGAACATTGCTCACTCCTAACCATTGAGCTGTGTGTCTGTCTAACTTGTTATTGTTTTTGTTTTATTCTGACAGTAGATGGTATATGTGTACATGTGTGTGAAGATGCTTGCCAGGAGACCAGAAGGAAGGACACTGGGTGTCCTGCTGAATCACTCTTCACCATATTTCCTTCATACAGGCTGTCTCACTGAGACTGGAGCAAGGCTGTCACCAGCATGTGGTCCTCCTGTCTCTGACCTCCGTGGCAATGCGGGTACAGGTGCACATGCAGCCACATCAGGCTTTTTATGTTGGTGCTGGGGACTTGAACTCAGGTTCTCATGCTGTGATTCTATGCAGCAAACATTCTTACACATGAGCTATCCCTCTAGCCTCCATTATGGGCTTATTAAAAAATGTGTTTGGGTGTTTTTCCTGAATGTATGTTCATGTGCACACCTGGTGCCCAAGAAGGCCAAAAGAGGGTGCCAACCCCCTAGAACTTGAGTTACATATTTGTGAGCCACCACAAGAATGCTGAAAATCAGACTTGGCCTGTGGGAAGAGTAGCCAGCCAGTGCTCTTTAACCAATCACTCTTCTCTACAGCCTCACTTGTGGGCTTGTTTACAGTGTTTGGTGGCATCTTCCTAAGGTGGCTTTTCCTCGGTGGCTCCCTGCTTGGTCCCTAGTCTCCCCACATTCACCCTCATCTTACCCAAGGATGGGCTCCAAAGATACATTGGGTGAGAAAGACACATGGATGAGAAAGTTCTGTGTTACCCCGGCCTTGTAAAGAGTCAGTCCAGAGGGACAGCAGACAGCAGTCTATAGTGGCCACAGCTCCACCTGCCTCACCCAAAGGGCCTGGTAGATGGTAGACAGCAGTAGAGGTGAAAGGGCAGAGTCAAGCAAAGAGCCCACGAGGGAGGAGTAAGGCCACACCACAAGGGCTATCTTGAGTTTTTACGGGAGGTCACAGGGCTGATCGATTTTTTTTTTTTTTTTTTTTTTTTTTTACTGTTTCCCAGCATCTCAGAGTGTGGTGAGAAAATATGAACACTGCCTGGCCAGGAATCTGAACCATGGCCTCCAAGTGAGTCTGCTAATGAAAGGCGAGCTCGGGAGCTGTAACCCTCAGCTCCCTATTCACAGTGAAGGCCCTGCCTGCTCTGTGCTTCCTCTCCTGGAGCCTCATAGAGAGATGGCTGGCTTTGGGGAAGGCAGGTCGTAGGGCTTCTCCCTCCCAGGGGACTCAGCAGAGCATCTCTGTCCCACACTGAGCTCTTAGCTATCTCAGGCTCAGGATGGGGCTGATGACGGAGCTTGTGCCCAGACAAGGGGCACACTGGCTTTGCCCCCCCTCGCCCAAACATAGGGAGGCCATTCCTTGTTTTTCAAAAAGATCATGAGTTCTGGAGTTGTTGCTCAGCAGTGCTAGCCTGGTATTCACAAAATCCTGCCTTCTGTCCCCAGCACCACTTAAGCCTGTCATGGTGGGGCACGCCTATAATCTTGGAACTCAGGGTAGAGGCAGGAAGATCAGAAGTTCAGTCACCCTGGGCTGTATAGCAAATTACAGGCCACCCTGGGGAGACCATATTTCAAAAAAGAAGGGCAGTGGGGCATGGACACACATTGAGTTGTGACTTCCACATTTTAAACTTCAAGCAGTAGGTAGTTTACATAAAAATTCAGATGTCTACCTTCTTTTTAAGAATTGGAAATGTGCACTCCCAGGAGGGGAGCTGTGTTCTTAGACTACAGGTCCCAGCCTCTGATACCTCCCAGAGCCCAGGTTGGCAGACCATGTTTTCCTGATGAACAGAAGGGCTTCTTAAGCCTCCAGGACTCTGTGGGGTCAGGGAACTCCTTGGCTCCTTCACTTGCTTTGTCAGACAGCCTTGTAAGGTTTGTAATGTCTACCTGTGGGAGCCACAGAAAAATCTGGAAAGAAGTAAGGAAGCCCCTCTCTGGCAGAGCTGTGCACCAGCCAGAGCACTTCCTTTTTCACCTCTTGTAGAAACCAGAGTTCCACTGCTTAGAACAGAAAGTTTGACAAAGGCCACGGCGAGGTGTGGCAGGTGCGGAGTGTTCTCTGCTGCTACTTTCAGGCTGTGCCCGGGAAGGGTTCCAGGGATACGAGCCTCTCAGTGAATGGTGGATCCCAAGAAATCCACCAGGCTGTGGTTTTTCCCCACGCCAGAACTCCTGGGAAGCTCAAGTTAAATGCTGACATCAGCGTGCAGCGACAGAGTCTACCTCCTGTCACTTTCACTTGGCATGCAGTCTAATACTGGCCTACTACCAGCTGGTTTTGTTGTAGGACTAGGGCTTGTCTCTCTGCTGGTGGGCTTTGGTTTTCAAAGGGAAATAGTACAGATCCATCTGGACACCGTATAGCCCTATGTTACACAGAGTAAGGGATCCCTGGAGAGATGCCTGAACTAAGCAGGCCCCTGTGGAATCCCCTATACAGAGTGAGGCCTGTTCCACAACTCCAAATGGGCTAATGTTTGTTAATCTGGAACAGTGACATTTTAGTCAAGTACCCAAAAGACAGGTCTGGGCAGGTCACAGAGACCAGTGGCCCTGCTTTCTTGGAACATTAGCTTCAGCTCACCCACCCCCAGCCCCCAGTGTCCCTATCTGTATACTGTGCAGTCTCTCATGACCCTCAGTTTCAAGGTCTTAGCCCAATTTTGTAATCTCTGAGTTCTGGTGTGAACTCACAGAGAAACTCAGTCCCTCTGCTAGATTCCACCCAAGTCCCTTCCACCATGGAAGAAAGAGAACATTTCCTGAAGATTTGAGTGTCAAAGCAGGATCACCTGCCCCTCCCCTTTTCCATCATCCCACTATGTCCAGATCTCTACACCCCATCTCTACCACCTGCCCCATAGGCTCAGAACAGTTCTCTCCCTTCCAGAAGGTTATCATTGTGACCAGGCATTCCCCACAACAATGTCAGATAAGATTAGCTTCACCTACATAGGAAGTGCTAGAAGAGAGGTTTATGTTGCCCTTGGGTAAAAGCATCATGGATATGGGTAAGTGAGGGCTGCATGAGGCATCAGGGACCCAAGCTCCTATTTGCTCAGTGTTCTTCCTTCCCTCTTATACAGTTCCCCCTCATAGTCTGGGATGACTGCTGGATTTCTGGCTATCACATCCGCGTTCCAAGAAGGAGAATAGAGGATGTGCCCTCTTTCCTGTTGAAGAGGCTTCTTGGAAATCCCACATACCACTTTGATGTCTGTATCATGGCCACAACTCATCACTTGGCCATGCCTAGTGGCCAGGTTCTGTAACTGCAGGTGAAGGGAGAAAATGAATAATAGGAAATAACTAGCAATATCAGAAACTTATCCAAAACCGCCTGGGCACAAAAAATATCAGGTGCTAGCTGCTGACATGATGAAAGTTGTTACACAAAATACTAGGCATCTTTGTAGTCAAGCTTCTCGTGCACTGCCCGAATGGGGCAGATTGTGTGGAATGTAGAGAGAGAACTTTTTCCCTGGCAGCCAACACATGAGCCATGAAGGGTCATGAAGGAACCTGTGCACACAGAAAGGAGGCAGAAAGGGAGTTGCAGTTTGCAGGAATGGCCCAGCAAATCCAGAGGACTGCAAGCCAGCCTGGGCTGTTGGAGGAGAGGCTCTATCTCTACCCGGTTGGTCTGTGGTTCTGAGTGTGTCTGTGGGTTAGAACTCCCTGTAGATTTGTCTAGGAATCTAAGAATGGAAACAGAAATGAAATTGAACTGCCCCAGCACAGGTCAGAAAGGGGAGGGCAGCTCTGTCACCTCACTCTAGTTCCAGCTGTGTCAGGACAAGGCCCTTCAATGCCTGATCTTTATGTTTTATAAGGCAGACATTGTGTGGGGAATCTCTCAGTGTTATTGTACTAGCATAACACAGATGAGATATAAGCTAGCTGGTGCTCTGTAGACCACCATCACTAGCTCAGCTTCTGAAATCTCATGAACGTAGTTATTAAATGTGAGAACTAAGAGCAGGAAACGGAGGAAGGGACTCATCCCAGGTCTCAAAGCCAAAGTAAGCAGAGCTTGGACTTGAACCTGGGGTTCTGATTCCATGCCCAGTATTGCCTCTGTTGAGGGCCTAAAATAGAAGGCTGACCTTTTGGTGGCAATTTTGTTCTTGACAAATGCCAGAGAGCTGTTCATTAGTTCACATTCCCAGAATCATGGCAGATGGAGCAGAAGAAGACAAGAAGGCTCCAGGCACCCCATGCATCTCAGGGATTCTGCAAAGCAAGGGGATGTCTTGCTCTTGGCATGGGTCCATCTGCCTGGCCCTGTTCTGTGAAAGTTTGTCCAGCTCCCAAGAACTCACAGGGAGTGAGACCAGAGTGGCTCATAGTGGGTGGTACTGGTAAGCCTGAGTGCACCCAGCTTCCAGGTAACTTATTTCTTCTCTACCCTCTTCTTTCTTGATTTGAAATATACTCATAGGGCTGGGGATGTTCAGTGCTCGTCTAGCATGCTCAGAACCTTGGGTTTAATCTCAATACCACATAAACTGGGCATGGTGTCACAAGTTTATAATCTCAGTGCTCAGGGAAGTACAGGCAGGAGAATCAGACTTGCTTTCTGCCAGTATTTTTGCCAACAGGTTAGGCTTTCATCATTTGGCTGTGTCAGAATGCATTGGCTTTACTCCAGCACTGAACTCATCCATGTCTTAACCATTCCCCATATTATACCCTTTCATCAGCTTGTGGATCCCCACCTCATATACACCCCTGCCACTGCCACCACCAGTGACTCCAGTTCCTAGACACACCCTGGGTCCAAAGGCTTTCGAGTCCCCACAGTCTTTGATATACATCCGAGAGCTGTTCTTGAGACAGACACAGGGTGAGCCAAGCTTGTCATCAGTAGAGATGACCCCAGGGAGTTTGTGTGCCTGTTAACCATCCATGATCCCTGGCTTGTCTATGTGTTTGCAAGGACTTGGCAGGCCTTGTTTGTGGACACAGGCCCAGAATGCCTCTGGCATCTCTGATGTAGCTAGCTCATCCAGAACTGCCTTGCTGGGATAAAGCAAGAATTCAAGGTCCAGGCCCCAGCCATAGCATTCATCCACAATTCTCTTGTCCACACAACCCCTCACCAATATGGCAAGTTAATGTGGAAGAGCCCCTTGGAGCTGCAGCATGTGGGGAGAATGGAGAGGAAGGAGGAGATATTTGAGCAGCAGCAAGAGAGGGAAATGTAAGCTCAGCATCTCTACTCAGTAGATCCTGCTGTGACAAGTGGTTGGGTACATGACATGTCAGTTGGGTTGATGACATGATGTCAGTATCCAGGTTCTATGTCACATAAGGAAAAGACATCTCCCCCATAAGCATGCTGCGGCACACACATGCCCACACATAAACACATGCACATGCTGTAAGTAAATAAATAGGAAAATATTTTTAAATGGCAAGGCCACAGGCTGAAGATGTCCTTTTTCTGTTCAACTCTAATTACATGTAAATTTTATTACCAGTGTAAGACTTGCTGCTGACCCCCAACTGAAAAAAAACTTTCTTTTTCTTCTTTTCAAAAGGCCCGGGGCACCCTGCATGCCAGGCAAGTGCTCTACCACTAAGCTCTGCCCTATCCAGGCAAGGGCATTAATACCCTGGCTCATCCCCTCATGAGCCTCACTGCAGATAAGTCACAGTGACAGAAGACCTGTGTCTTTAGAGAACCCCCAGGGTGCCAGCTTTGTCACTCATTCATTCAGGAGCACACAAGGCTCAGTCCCAACCCTGTTCCAACACTCAGATTGTGTTTGTATGTGTGATAAATTGGCAGCTTGGGAAAAGCCACCGACACTTTGATTTGTTACAGGGTAATTCATTTTCAAGGCAAGTAAACAGCTTGTAAACTCAGGGGTTTACCACTGTAGGTGATTAAGAAGTAAGCAGCTATCAAATTCACTGTGCAAAGCTGTGGCTGATTGTCCCTGTGGAATTCTCCTGAGCAGTGCTGGGATCTGCCGGATGTTTGCTGTGTTTCCTCTGCTGGCTTCTCCTGCCACCATCAGTCAACTGACCAGTGCAGCTTCATGGGGCATGGAGCCCAGGGTCACTAATGTTCCTCTGTAACAGCCATCTGAGGTAGACGATAGATGCGGGCAGGAAGCACTGTCTACAAGGAAAGAGCTCCTGAGTGAAACTGCCCATCACACTCAGAGATGTGCTACCCACCAGGCCCCATCCGCCTGCCGCTGCCATGACGCATGTCACCTGTCCCTAGAGCCTGGCCCAGGGTATCAGTGAGCTTGGTCAGTTGAGAACAGTAGTTCTTCGTGAACATTAGTACCAAAAGCTGCTCCTAGTGAGTCTACAGAGAAGGGATGTGTAGAGCAGGGTCCTGTCTGTAGATGAAGAGAAGGAAATGAGGAAATTCAGGACCTTGCCTGAACCCCACCCATCCCCCACTAACCAGTAAGCTTCCCCAGGGTCCAGAACCTGCTCTACCCTTTGTATTGCATGGGGCAAACACACTGCTCCCATAGAAGTATTTTATGCCTTTCAGTCCACATGGTCTCCATGACAACGATTCTTGTGTAGCCAGGCTGCATCTAAGCCAAGTTCCAAAAGTTTGTTGCCCCCAAGATTTTACTTAATGAGTTAGTTATTTCTCTTGTTGCTGTAACAAGCAGCTTAAGGAAGGTCGATTTGGGCTCCTGGTTTAAGGGGCTACAGCCCATGATGACAGGGCAGGCCTGGTGACCACAGCACATGATGGCTGTTTGCATGACATCCAGTCAGAAAGCCAGCTCCTTTTTATTTGGTTGAGGCCCCCAGCCCATGAGATGGTGCTCCCATGTTCAGAATGGGTCTTCCTCCTCGGTTAAACCTTTCTAGGGACACTCTCACAGATGGGCCCTGAAGTGTTTCCATGGCAATTCCCAATCTAGTCAGATTTGCTGTTACGTTTATCAAAAAGCAGTGACCAGCCAGGCGGTGGTGGCACACGCCTTTACTCCCAGCACTGGGGAGGCAGAGGCAGGTGGATCTCTGTGAGTTCGAAGCCAGGCTCGTCTGACAGCCTCCGAAACAATACAGAGAAATCCTGTCTCATAAAACCAAAAAAAAAAAAAAAAAAAAAAAAAAAGCAGTGACCAGCACCTGTGTTCTGTAGAAGTAAGATGGATCCTAGAGGGCCTCCTGGAGGGAGTGCTGGGAGCCGGTGGGTCCAGCAGTGCAGGAGAGTAACTGGTGCTACTCAGTGTGTTCACTAAGAGTGGCCAGGAATGGCCAAGTACCCTTTCTGTTAAAGGACTCGCCCCTGACCCTATCTTACCTTACTGTAGTTCTGACTGAGGGAGCGGATGAATGTGGTCGGCAGAGCACCAGCTCCAAGGGCTGCAGCAGAGACCACGTGCCTGCATGGGCGCAAGGGCATTGAGGTATTTGTTCCGTTGGGGTTTTCATGTCTGTAGAGAGTAGAGTCAGCTGTTGCAGCCCTTTGGGAGGGCAGAAGGGAAGAAAGAGCTCAGAAGCCCCAGTCTGTGCTCAGTGTGAGGCAGGGGTACAGCTCCTGGGCTGGCCTGCAAGACTGATCTCTGTCATGAAGAGGTACTTTTAGGGTTGGGTTTGTTGTTAGTGGTTTCTTTTTTGAGACAGGATCTTACTATATAGATCAACCTGGCCTCAAATTCAGAGATCTCCCTGCCTCTGCCTCGTGTTGAGTGTTGGGATTAAAGGTGTGTTCCACCACACCCAACATAAAGAATACTTTTCTTTAAAAAAAAAGTTAAAATTTGCCAAGTGGTGGTGGCACACACATTTAATCCCAGCACTTGGGAGTGAGAGGCAGGCAGATCTCTGAGTTTGAGGACAGCCAGGGCTACACAGAGAAACCCTGTCTCAAAAAGCAATAATAATAATTAATAATAACAAAAAGATTTATTTAATATTATTTTATGTGCCTGTGTGTTTTACCTATATGAATTTATGTACACTATGTTCATGCCTGTTCCCACAGAGGCCAGAAAAGGACATCCGATCCCTTAGAACTGGAATGACAGATCTGATTCTGAGCTGTTATGTGGGTCTTCTGCAAGAGCAGGCAGTGTTCATAACTGCTGAGTCATCAGTCACTAAAGAGCACTTTTAATGGGCATTTGCCATGCACACTGTCTGTGCTGAGGCCATGAGAGTAAACAACCAGAAACAGACTGAAAGGCCACAGTAGCCACTTACCTGCTACTGAGAATTGGGTTTCACTATCCAGAGCTAAGTATCTCTGAGACTGGGAGCTAGGCCCCTCCAGATGCTATATAGCCAAAAAACCACAGACCTTCCACACCTGAATGGCTCTAGGGTTGGCTATTGGTGACTACCTCAAGCTCTCTAGCAGAGCCCTCATTTCTCCTGACCCTGCCCTGTCAGGATGGGTTCTAGTCAGGGGACTACAATCCGATTTCTCCATTCTCCTAGTGACTTCCCAGCTTGCCTTCCCTTTACCAAAATGAGGCCTAAAACTCAGCCATGAGGATGCTGATCTTTCTGTGTTACCTTTAACAGGAGCCTGAAGTCCCAAAGGCACAGCCAACTGTTACTGTGGCTGCAACAGACACCACAGTCCTCCCTGCTTTGGCCTGATCAATGACAGCTGTTTTTGAAAGCAGCTTCACACATTCCCAGATTAGCCCCTGACCAGAGAGAGTAGCTCATTCTGGAAAATATGCCAAGACTTACAGGGAGACAAGTCCAGTACAGTTGTCTTGACATGGAGGCCCCCATGCTGCCTCTGAGGTAAAAGCTGGCCTCATAGTGTCTGCAGTTCATCGTGGGGGTGACACCCCTTCTGTAAAACCTGCCAGCATTCTTTCTAATTAATCATGTTTCACAATGTTGTCTTGCAGGCTTTGCTGTGGCCCAGTGCATAAACCAGCATAGCTCTCCGTCCCTGTCATCACCATCACCACCATCTGCTAGTGGGAGCCCCGGCGGCAGTGGGAGCACCAGCCACTATGATTCAGGGGGCTCTTCCTCCACACCCTCAGCAACTCAGAGCCCAGCAGGTATTGGCTGTGAGACATGGGAGGCTTTGGGAGGGTCTTTGGGGACACTGTGACCCCTCACCTCTGCTATGACCTCTGGCCCACAGCTCCTCCTCCTGGTGTCAGGAAGACACTGCCACTCAAGGGTATTCTTTATGGTTGAGCAAGATGGCATCACCCACCACCTGAGTTAGTACCCGTTGGCTGTTCTGCTCTGTAGGGCTTTCATAACCACAGAGCTATAGGGGATGGCATCAGCTAGGCCTAGCCTAAGTGGCATGTCATCATTTCTATGTGTGTCACCAGGAAGGGGTCTCTTAGGGATGACTGTGGGAGAAGGAAGAATCATGTCCCCACTCATTGTACCCCAACATACAAGCTTCCTCTTTCAGTGTTTGGCATTAGGTGTTGTCTAGATGTCCCACCAGAGGCATGCCCGGCCACTCTGTGGGAGTTCATCGGGGCAGAGCAGGGCCACATCTTGCTGTCCTTTAATACATACTGATTCACAAGCCATAAAGAAAGAGTCCATAAAGTGGAGTCACACTGGCACCCCCACCTCCACCTGCCTCATTCTGGGCTGTTGTTTTTATGAGCAGCTTGCACACATGTGTCTGTCTGTTCTGCATCAGGTCCCAAGGGATAGACATCAGGCTTGGTTCTTGATTAGCAAATGCAGCCAAAAGAGCAGGGCTAAAATAGGGACAAGCCCAGTATGCCCAGCCAGTGCAGGGCTTCCTACACAGCAGCACCACCCCATGATCTACAGGGGACTCCTGTCTCTAGCCTGTACCCCTTCATGCCCTTCTCTGTGCCTCCAAGGTCTGACCAGAGAGCTCTGCCCAGCATATCTCATGGGCCAACCATCCCTCCTCTTGTTTAGTTGTGGAGTGAAGACTCATTTCCAGAGCCATGCCAGGCGAAGGACATGGTGCCATATCCACACCCTTGGGACCAGTGTCTTAATGTGTATTATACTTCCCTCCCCAATGCTTTCGGTTTTCATCATCCCAGCAGAGGTTTAAGTCACCCTTGTACCCATACCTGTGGCTCAGGGGATCCTAGCCCGTCTATGCTACCCCCACAAGGTACTTTTTCACAGGTGCAAGCAGGAAGGTCACCCTCAGGTCCACCTCACTGAAACCTCTTCCAACCCTAGACTAGAGTGAAGTACTTTCTAGACTCAGTTGGATGTTAGCTACAGGTCCAAGCAGTTACCTTGCTACTCCCAGGCTTCCAGCTCCTGGGGCCCTTACCTTGGCTTCACCTTGCTCTAGGACAGGAATACAGGGTTATTTTTCCATGTGCTGTATGTATACACTTGCTAACATGCACTCCTAGGGTGGAAGGTCTTTTCCACATAGCTACAGGCACCTTTCTTCCACTTTTGAGACAGAGCCAGCATCTAAGTGAGCAGGTAGCCATATAACTTCTTTGCCTACAGCTAAAACCAGAGAGAAGTCCTACACTGTCCAATCAACCCTACAGTGTGCACTCGTTATTTCTGCCTTGGCCTCTGTCGGTCCCCAGTCCCCACCATTCCCTGCGCAGTGCCAACAACATGTCTTCAGATCTCACAAATCCAGGGACCATTAGCCAGGCTGTCAGATGGCCAGGCAATTCCAGTGAATAAGTGATAGTCAGGGCCTCTGAGGTGTCTGCTCCCTTTCACTGTATCCCAGCAGGCACACCAGCCCCATTTTTTATGTGACATGACAGTAAAAGCTTGAGACTGGCTACCTCTCCAATTCTGTCCACTCCACAGCAGCTCACCTCTTCCAGAAAGCTGACCTGACCAAGAGCTATGCTTCAGCCTGTGGGGGAGGGAGATCAGATGCCATGAGATGCAGCTGTTGACTCTAAGAAGAACCCCCAGGAGCCTATGAGCATCTCCACCACAGGGTACCCCTTCCATTCAGAACCAAGTACTTGTTTTGTTCTGAAAGTCCAGCCTAAACCAGATTGTTCTCCCCATGCCTGTGCCCTATCAGACTGGGCTGGGGGAAGGGGTATGAGTCCCTCCACCAAGTGTCTGAGTTTGACATTACCTCTGTTTGAGGGTATTTGAGGGTCAAAGAAGATGCCCCTACATAGCTTACTGGCCAGTTCTTAAATCTGCCATGGGCTGCCACCATCAGCTCAAGGCACTCTCGTTGAATGTCCAGCTGGTAGTTGGTGGAAACTAAGGAGCCTCTCCCCACATCGTTCACCTTCTATTCCTGCTGCTCAGTCTGTACATCTGTGGCCTTGCCAAGAGTCCATTTGTCCTCAGAGTAGTTTTGAGGGTGTGGTGCTAACACAGAGCATTGCTGACCTTATATTTACTGAACTTCCCAGATGCCAGGGTGCTGCTTCGTATAGAGAGCAGCTGCCAGGCCCCTCAAAGTCAGGATAGCAAACTCCAGAGTTAGAGATACCAATGCCCCACTGCAAAGTCAGGTATCTGGTCAGGAAAGTATATGATTAATGCTATCTAGCTAGTGAGAGACCAGTTTCCCATGTCTGCTCCATGATGTTGAATACTCAAAGATATACAAGGGGCAGATCACAAAAATACAGCTAACCGAGAGACTTAGGGTCTAGGGCTGAGTAATTCAATAGGGCATCTCTGGGTCCCAGTACTCCTCTGTCAGCCTCAATAGTCAGAAGAGCAGATTGGAATAGTCCTGATCACAGAAGCGCTGAACTAAATGTCTGAGTGGTGACACGCCTCTTCCTTTGACTTGATGACCACACATAAGATATATGTGTCAAAACAGCACACCAGACCCACAAGTAACAGACACCAATTACACCAGTCTGAAAAGAATAAAGATCTGGTGAAGAGCGTCATGGACCGGGATCAGAGTTTGAACCCTGTCTGTAACAACAGTGTCACAGCTGTCCATCATAAACTGTTGCCTGTGGGCCCAGCTCCAAAGCCACAGTCCTAATCATGGAGCCTGGAAGTGCATACTTCTAGGTAGCAGATGGCTGGACCTTGTGGGTCCCAATCAGAGGAATGCTGCTGGGGTCCGCAAAAGCCCAGTAGACCCTAGAGAGCTATGTTTTCTTGACGCAGGTTCATCCCCACACTAGGGGTAAAACAGGCTGGTGCCTAGGATGGTAATTTGTGTATCTGCTTTGTCCAGCTAGGTCAACATCATACTTTCTGCCTGGGTCTGAAAGAGACTCAAGTGTACCCCAGGATGAACATTCTGAGCTTCCTATGGGGGCTCCAGCCTGTGCTCCTAGGCATCAGTGGTACAGGCTGCCATCCTGGTTAGGTGGCCTTGAGACCTGCCACAGGACAATCCTCTACTGGATGGGCCCTTTCACCAGTCCCTTTCCCGGGATCTCCCTCACTGTGCTGTCTTTCTAGGCAAACGGGTTCCTTCTGTGCACAGACATTAGGGACACCAAAGTGGCAAACCAGGGTTCTCACAGGAGCAGGCAGACAAGGCCCACCAGATGACCACAGAGGCATGTGTGCAGTAGGAACCCACAATGAGGGACCAGGCAGCGGCTCCACCAGCCGGCACAGACCCAAGAAATGAGTGCTGTAAGCCAGGAGCCCTAAGGAGCAGGTGTCTGAGTCTCATACAAATCTGACTGGGCCCCATCCTTCTATCTTGGTGGAGACATGTAGAGTCCTTTCCCCGTCTCCCTAAAGCTTCCCTGCAGATCCTGCCCCTCTTACTACAGCAGTGGTTTTAGAACCTGCAGACCCAGCACAAACTGGGACTTCAGCCAAGAGAAAGGGTACTCTGTAGAGTCAAGTGGTGTGCCGTGCCAATAGTGTCTTGCTGTGTCCCCTCCCTGCCATACAAAACTGTGTATTTCAAGTGGCTTTTCAACAAGGGCTCCAATTGGGTGTCCAGAGATTCAACAAACTGAGAGAACCTACACTGAGTCCCAGACTGCCCGAGGAACCTGTCAGAGACAGCGAGAAGGGGCTTTGTGTTCCTGTCAGCTTCTTCCTCTCAAAGCTGCACCCAAGGAGACAGCACCCCAGGCACCACTTAGTCTGTTTGCCCATTGCTCTTTCTTGTGTCTTGTTGGGTTTTTTGTTGTTGTTGTTGTTGTTTTGGTGTTTTAGTTTTGTTTTAATTAGTCTTGTGTTGCCCAGAATGTCCTTAAAGTCCTGGAGCCAAGTGACCTCTTCTCAGACTCCTCATGCTAAGACTGCAGGCCTCCACCATGGCACCCAGATCCGTTGAACTTCAAAAGAAGTGCTTCGGGGTGGCCAGCACTTCAGTGCAGAGCTGAACACCATGTATTCCTATGTTAACCGCCAGGCACCACGTGGCCCACACAACTGACATGACAAGCGTCAGCTTGAGCATGGTGAGAGTATGGCAGCAGGCTGTAGTCAACACTTTCCCTTTTTGAGAGGCTGAAATCAAAAACAGCAGCATGGGAAGGGGACTGGATTCCCTCGTCAGAGCCCAATGTGGGTCCAGGACCCTGTACGTCATACTGATGCATGCACACACGTTAGCATGCTTAGGTGGCCATAAAGTCATACCTGGTTGTACACACTCTGTGGAATTCTTTTTCTGAGAAGAGTCTTACCACATAGATCTAATGCTCCTCCTACCTCAGCCTCCAGCATGCTGAGATGACAGACATGTGCCAGTATGCTGTCTTCTTTATGGAATCCTGCTGAGAAATTGCCCCTCGGATACTGGTTCCATGACCTCCACTGCACTCCTTAAACAGCCCCTTGCATTTCTGGCATCCACATGAGCTGAGTTTTACTGTGTCTGTGAGCTTCTGTGAGGAGGGAGACAGAATGTGTTTATTGGAAATGACGACAGAGTGAAGGTCAGGCTGCCCTTGTGAATGTAAATGTCAGCCTGTGCACTGCAGCCACTATTGGCCATCCCAGGAGCTGACAGGAAAAAGACAGGGCTGGTTTCTGGGGATTCAGGCTCCCTTCTTCCCTGCACCCTCTCTGAGCATCCTCCTTAATTCTTACACTGACATTCTGGACACCTAGTTCAGTGCCCCTACAAGGGCAGGACTCTGGAGAGGACACAGTGTTGTCTTCTCTCTACAGTGCTTTTGTGGGTTTGGGGGTGTGGTTTTTTGTTTTGGTTTTTTTGTTTTGGTTTTGGATAGTGGCAAACTATACCCAACATGAAATAGACAAGTGTGGCCATCCTCAGCGTGACATCGTGTGGCGTTCACTCATGTTCCCACTGTGCTCTGTAGCATTACTCCTAGCTCTGCTCTTGTAGTTTGTCTCTGAGAATATGACCCAAACACGCCATGAGCCATTCCTTGTGTTGCTGTTCCAATTTGTGGCTTTCCCACTCAGCCACTGGGTGCCTCATCTTTCCATTTCCTGTTCTGTGCCCTGGTCCTTGGTTCCCAAAGTGGGGCTTTCCAGGTCATTCCTCTCCCCCAGATATCACTGTGAGTCTCTGGCATGTGTCAGGGCACCTCTAGTATCCAGGATTTATCCTCCCAGCGTTAGAAACGCTGAGTTTCCTCTGGTTTGGCTCTGCTCCTCTGACCCTCTTCCTGCAGGCACTTCCTCCTGATTTCCCATCTCTCTGCAGGTCCCAGATAAAACTGACAGGCAGTTTTGTCCCCTGATTTTTCTGACAAGACCAGAAGTTATCAGCTACCCAAATCTTTGCAACAGGGCTGAACCTTCTGTCTCTAACCATATTAAGCTGAATGAGCAAGGGATCAACCACATGCTTGCCTGACATTTACTACAAATCTGAGTTCCAGTCCAGGACCAATAAACCAGTCCTGGTGGTTCAAGCCTGTAATGTACTCAGGAGGCAGAGGCAGGAGGATCCAAGGTTCTCCTTGACTGCATAGCAGAATCCAAGGCCAGCCCTGACTGTATGAGGCCCTGTCTAATAAAAAGAAGAAAAGTTGCATAAATGAACAAATTTTTTCTTAGATCTCCTGACCTTGACTCTTCTTGGGAGACAGCATGGATTGTGTCCTGTCTACATGGTGTGCTGGCAGTCTGGGGACCACTCCAGCCACATCCCTTCTCCCTTTGTTCTTGCTAATGCTCAGTGTCTGTCACAGCTGTGTCCCTTTCTTCACCTCACCTTCGCCGTTCATTGTTACAGGCTTTCTATGATCTGTCGCTGTGTTTTCCCTCTAGTCAGGAGTAGCAGGAAAGGACGCCGGCGTGTGTTCAGCCTGTCGGAGGCCGACAGTCACGGCGGCCACTGGGTTTAGTGCTTCGACCAGCAGCTTACCACGGCAGCTCACGCACAATCAAATCAGGCAGGTCTCCTTCAGGAGCCCCCATGGGCCCATGATGTTCCTGCCACATGCAACAGGGTTGGCATGAGCAGGGCGGGAAAGCTGGGCCTAGGAGAGCACGCCATCCTGATCTCAGCTTCCCTGAAGTCAAGTCCTTCCCTTTCTGTCCTCTGTCTAAGACCACGCCCCCAGCCCTCTGCTCCCAGGTCAGTCCTTCCTTGGTGTCCCTAAAGTCCTATCCAACATCAGACTGAGTGTAGCTTGTAAAAAGCAACCTAGAATGTTCTTTCCCAGTCCTTGACGAAAGCTAAGCAGCAAGTGCAGCTGCTTTCCAGGTCCACGTTACCTGCCTCCTTGATAGGCGCCATCTTTCCAGTGTCCCAGTCACTTTCGACATGGTCAGGAGAGAGAATCTGGGCTCTTCCTCATCATTGCCATCACTGCTGCCATCCTGGGACGTCCCGCCTGCTTGTTGACATGTCCATGTGCTGACAGTGTGTCAGCGGAGCCCTTCACTTTCTTTTCAGTTCGCCAGCGGACCCTCTGAGCTTTGCATCAGCTTGCTACACAGAGCCCTTCCTTCCTTCCTTCCTCCTTCCTTCCTCCCATCCTTCCTTCCTCCTTCCTTCCTTCCTCCTACCTTCCTTCCATCCTTCCTCCTTCCTTCCTGTATCCCTTTCTTCCTCCTTCCTTCCTGTATCCCTTCCTTCCTCCTTCCTTCCTGTATCCCTTCCTCCTTCCTTCCTTCCTCCTTCCTTCCTTCCTCCTTCCTCCTTCCTTCCTTCCTCCTTTCTTCCTTCCTCCTTTCTTCCTTCCTCCTTTCTTCCTTCCTTCCTTCCTCCTTTCTTCCTTCCTTCCTCCTTTCTTCCTTCCTTCCTCCTTCCTTCCTTCCTTCCTTCCTCCTTCCTTCCTCCTTTCTTCCTTCCTTCCTCCCTCCTTCCTTCCTTCCTCCTTCCTTCCTCCTTCCTTCCTTCCCACAGCACTCACCTGCCTTGCCAACCTATATACCACCAGTCTGCATCATTTCTGGAAGCCACCACCTACTTTACAAGGACCAGTGTGGCCCTGCTCTAACCCTGCAGATCACATGTATTAGGTCAGCCTAGTGCACTGACGGGCAGAGGCTGGAACCCCTCAACCCTCCTGGGAACATAAGCTTGCTGAGCTGCCTCTCTTGCCATGGCTTTACATCCCCAGCCCACATCCAAACCCCTCCTCTCCAGTGCCTAGTTTGTAGCCCTTAGGCCCAGAGGCCTCAGGAGAAAAGAGATTCTAAAGGTCCAGCTGCTCACCTTTGCGCCTCCTCCTTTACACTTCCCTTGTTTGTCATTTAGTAGATGAACTTGCCGCCTGTTTGCAGGAAGGCGTCCCTGGTGTAAGCAGCAGTTGAAGGTGGGAGCAGGAGGGCATTCTCTTTTTCTATTAAAATGACTAAGAGTATGTTTAAAGGTGGGGGAAAAAGCCCTTTTAACAGAGTTGTTACCTTTCTAAAGGTAACCATTTGCCTGTATGACGTTGTTAGTTGTTTTGCTTTTTTTTTGATGGCTTTGACTATGGTCCTTCTGCCTTTCTGATTCTCATCAACAAAAGCCCCATAGAGAACCAGGAAAGAGGTAAGGACCCAGGGAGGCAATGCTTACCCCCTCCCCAACAGCAGGACAGTTTCATTTGCAGGGAGTCATTTCCAAACTGCCTAGCCGTGGACCCCTCATGGAGGAGTTCCAAGGTAGGCTCAAGCCCATTTGAAAACTTTTGCAGAGGTCACTGAGTGCCATTTGGAGATGACAGGTTCACACAGGTCAGAGCAGGGACCTGAGCTGAAGCCCTCCAGTTCACGGGCGTTGGTACACAATGGAACACGTTAGTGGACAGCCCGAGAAAGCAGTACTGTGGTGTGAACACAGCACTTCTGTGCTCAGCTCACACCTCTGTCTCTTTGTGCCGGTTCTCACTGACACCCACAGTCCCTCAAGCCAGGATGGGCTGAGAGCCGCAGGGGGTGGCTTTCTCCAGACCTCCTCTCACTTGCTCTCTCCCTCTTCTTTTTTCTTTTTAAAGGAAGGGCAAGCTGGTGTAGCAGCTCAGTGATAAAACTTAGCTCACATCATGCCTGAGGCCCTAGCTTCCATCGCCAGCAGCACAAAAGACAAAAGCAAAGCCCTTAGGAAAGAATTGACTGTGCCCTTCTGAATTCCGCCCTCCTGGAGGCCGGCGTCCTGGGAGAGTTGGTGTGTGCTTTCCTTTACCTGTGGCTCCTCTGCCTTCCACCCCATCCTTCATGTCACCTGGGTTATTTTGTTCTTCATTCTTCCATCCTTCGGCTCTATGTTCCGTTCGCTTTTCTGTTTTATTTTGGCCTAGATGAGAAAACAAAAATAAATTCAACCAGAATAGCATTGAACCAAAACAACTGCCCATATGCCCCCTAAGTCTCTTCACATGGCTCCAAGACTAAAACCCATTCAGATATGAGTGTGCAGCCCAAATGGCACTCCCAGCACTTACTCTCGGGGTCTGAAAGTGCCTAACCTCTGCAGTCCTGGATGGCATTTCCCTTGAATGCCAAGCATTCCTGACTGACTCATCATTGAAAAGCAAGTGACCATGGTCTGTCTATGGGCTAATTGGGGGTTATAAAGTACCAAAACAAAACAACAACAACAACCAGCTGTTGTACATCTAGTGGAGGCTATGGCTCTTCCTCTTGGCCCTGGTGGGAAACTTCTGACAGTCGTGGCCCATCCCTTGGTGGATGCTAACTCAGTGCTTGCAGAAGGCAAAGGCAAACCATGGTACAAGATTTTAGAAACTAGAAAGTTCTACCATTTTTTAATATTGCACTGAACTCCTTGGAAAATATCTCCAAATGTACCCTCTAAAAATAGCCTGGAATTGATGATATGCCTGTTTGCTTTCCATTTATGTGTTTGTCATCAGGCAGCCTCACCCTGCACACAAAGCCTGCCCAGGCCACTTTCACCTTCAGTATCACCATGTTGATGTCACACAAGGTCTGAATTTTTCCCTGCTGTCACCAGTCAGGCACCCAGGATCCTGACACACTATCCCTAAGTACGATGAGACTTACTAGCTTCTGGGTCCCCAAAAGGAGTAGGTGGAGCCAGGCCACGCCCTAATACCAGCAGTCTCCCCACAGGTTTTTCTGCCTTGATGCAGGAAGGAGTGGTGGGTGCTAGCTGATTACAGTGTCACCAGAGCTGAGAGTATCTCTGTTTTTCTTCCCTAGATGCCCCCACAACTCCAGAACAGCCTCAGCCTCACCTTCTAGACCAGTCAGTGATTGTGAATGAAATGGATGTCAACTCCAAGCCCAGCAAAAACTTGACCAGGAGTTCTGAGGTGGAGACCATGCACCTGTCCCCCAGCCTTCTCCCCGCCCAGCAGCCCACGATCTCCTTGCTCTATGAGGACACTGCTGACACACTGAGCGTTGAGTCACTGACCCTTGTGCCCCCGGTCGATCCCCACAGCCTCCGAGCCCTCACTGGCATCCCCCAGCCCTCCACACTGGCTGCAGCAGGCCCAGAGACCGCAGATGAGGATACTGTATACCCAGAGCCTGCGAGCCCCACAGAGCCCTGAGTGGACATCCAAGGATCTCCTTTTGTGTATGCAGCCCACTGGTAGGGACCCCAGTGCAGTTTGTGACTGCAGGACACATTGGGAGCAGCCACAGTTCTCCATGGCCTTGGAAACTGTCCCTGACACCTCTCCCTGCAAGACAGTCATGTACCATTGGAGTTTCTCATTTGCTCTGACCTCTTCCTGAGCAGGCTGGGATCCCAGAGACAGCCTCCTGTGTACTGATGACGGCATTGACCACCTCAGAGGGGTCCGGGACCCTGTCTCTATCTGACAGCCCCGGGTAGCACCCTCCTTCAGGCAGCTCCCTTGTTTTTACTACCAGTGTGCACAGGCGTGGACAAGGTTACTTCGGGTAGAACTCTGTAGAGAAACACCTAGATAAACATCTCTTTTGGGCTATTTATTTCTGGTTTTGGCAAAAGGTGAAGAGATTTATTTTAAAAGAATATTTGAGGGGAGGGGCAAAAAGAAAAAATTCTCAACCATAAGGCTCCACGTCACATTGGAAGTGCCAGCCATTAAGGTTCCCGGTATGTAGAACTTGTCCATGTTTTTATTCTGAAGTTGTGGGTGTCACTTCCTCTGTTCTCCTGAATGATTCTTGTTTCTCTGTCCCCAATTCTATAAGCCTGTGGCGTAACAAATTCTCCCTAAAACATTCAGATACTTCTGAACAGACCATGTGGAATGAGAAGGCCAGCTTCTGTTCTGTCACGTGACCTGGGTAACATCCTCTCCCTGCTTAGGACACCACATAGGCACAGTTTCCAGCAGGCTTGCTGCCTTCTCTCTTCAGCCAAGAAAGATCCATTGGGACCATGGAGGTCCTAGTCCAAGTGGCCATGACAGGAGTCAATGGATTTAAGGCACAGAAAGTCATCCTCAGATGTGATCAACTCCCCAGTAGGCATATGGATGCCCAACCAGGCGTTCAGCTGCAAGTCAAGTGACCTAAAAGCAGAATCTTTCCTCCCCTGCCCATTGCTGCCACTGCCACACAGTTTGTTTCAGTTTGAAAACCCCATACTTCTGGGCATGTGTCAGCTGTTCCATCAGCCCCAACTTTCCTTTGCACTCAGCCAGCCAGATCGCCACCCATGGCTCCATGACAAGACCTTCTGTGGCTTTCCTGCCAGTGCGGGCGCACCCATGTCAGTATCCACCAGAGACTAACCACAGATCCCCTGGGAGGCATGTCATTATCTGCCCATCAGAAGTCTTTGCCATCTTTGTTCAGCCCACTTCCCTGCAGCTCTGGTGCTCCCTGGGAGGGGAGTGGTGCCTGTGTGGACTACCCGCCTGGTCTTTAAAAGAACTCTGGTGGGCATGCCCAGAGGCAGAAGCTCCAAAGGCCGTGACAAGGAAAGATGTGCCAGGAGCCTTAGCAGACCGCCAGGAAAAGGAGAAAAGTGATAGACACTGGAAAGAAGGGCTCTCTGGGCCCCCGCAGCCAACCCTGGGTATTTCTTGGTCATTTGCAGGGAGGGGTAGACAGAGGAGCAGGTACTTTGAGTTTTGAAATGACAGTTACTAGGTCAGCATAAATGTTATAAAATACAAGTGACTCTCCAGCTTGCGATGTGGCCATGAGAAAAATGCCTGCAACCACCCTAACCCACCCATGCAGGTGGACCCCACCCCCCTGTGACCAGCCTCTTCTCTGTGATCAGGAGTTTCCAAGGAAGGGAAAAGACCATGACCAAGGTGGTCAGCACACCCTGAAAGGGCAGCTGCTATGTAATACTCACCAAGGACAAACCTGTCCCTGCAGCTTGTAAGACTGTTCCCAAAGGCTTCCTACAACCAGGCGCTCAGGGGTGCCTCCAGGTGAGCAGAAGTGAACTTCCTGTGAACAAAGCTCCCTGGCCCAGTGCTGATGAGGGAGGGGGTACTGGAGGAAGCAACTGGCCAGAGCACTTCTGCATCTAGGTCTTGGTGGCAATGGGCACAACCCAATCCTCAGGAGCACTCTTCTAACTCAGCAACTGCTCTCCAGAGAGAAGATACTGGGTCTCCCACGGTCAGCAGTGGGAGGTAGAGCAGAAGGGTACCACAGCTTCTGACCTGGAGGTCCTAGAGTCAGCTTCAAAACCATTAGTCCCATCTCCAAGGCCATGCACACCATTCCTGTCCTGCTCTCTCTCCCTTCTGTCACTGCCATGGGACAGACGAGCAGAACTGGCCACACACACCCCACATTTCAGCTTTGACCGTCACAATAGAGAAATGCAGTACTGCTCCTATTTGAAGGCTCGGGCAGGCAGGACACTTCCCACAGGTCAGACTGTGGTGGTGAGTTCCCAGGGTGGTGGAAGAAGCTTCCAGAGCTGACCCTCTGCTGTTGCACCCCGCCTAGCCACCCACCCAGATACTTGCATGGCCAGGGGCTGGACAGCTACATCCCTCCTAAGGATGGTGCTGGCCTCCAAAATGCACACTTGTAAATATGGCAGAGGTAAACCAGGTCTGCTCTTGTAGATGCAATAAATACTTCATGCAGTACCAATGGGCAGAAGGCTAAATGCTTCCTCCCTCTCTCAGAGCTGAAGCAGAGAGACTCTTGCAAAGTGGGGGCAGGGCTGGAAAGCTCTGGCCAGGGAAGTGCTTGCTTCTGCCAGCAGGATTTAGACTTTGTGGGGACTGAACCCGGGTGGGGCATGAAAGCTAGAACTTCCTTGTAAATTGCAACTTGGCAATAAAAAGCAAAACCAATGGACCAGGAGTGTGACCTGCTGTTCCTCAGCACAGGGGCAGGAGACTGCCATGGGGAGGGTCATCAAACCCCTTGACCTGTCACCACCAATCAAGCGGAACAAAAGGACTGGAGACCTCCCTGCCATCTCAACTCTGCTGAGGTAGTTCTGGGAGCATTCCTATCTGAGGGCCTACCCACAAAGAGGGACAGGGTCTTGGGTGTGCTCTTCCTCAGCTGCTCCAAGTCTGCTGCTCTCCATCATGTGATATGAGCTAGTGTGGCCCTGCCTGTCAGGATAGCGCAGGAAAGGCTCCCCATCTGGTAAAGCCAGGTGACACTGATGGTCACAATTCCTGCTCACCCCAACATGTACCAAGGTGAGCCCTGGAAATCTCTAGACCTAGACTCACGGGGTTCTTCATAGCTTCTGATGCCCCGGCTTGAAGCTAGCCCAGAAATGCCTGGGGCCACAAGGGTCTTGAGCAAACCCAAAAGAAGAAGCTGGACACTCAACCTTATACTGGGTTCTTAGAGGAGAAGTGGACCCAGCCCTGTGCTGGCAACCAGCATAGCCTCCTTCCCCTTCTGGCCTGTGGTTGTCCTAGTTCCTTGGAAGTCCAGCCATGCACAGGAGTGGGGGTGACCTCAGGATGGATAAGGACAGGAACAGCACTTGTCAGGGGGCTCAGCTGTCTCCCTACCTATCCTGGGTTTCCAAGAGCCAGGCCCTCAGGGGTGGAGAGGCCTGGGTGAGGGTAGGGGAGTCCTATCTCATGCTGTCCCCTATATACAGACAAGGGACAGGAGGTAGACCTTGTGCAGCCATCCTGATCCGAACCCTGCATGGCAGAGGTGAAGTCCCCAGGCTGGGACAGGAAGGAGGAAATTGGGCAGCACTTCACAGGCATGGACACATATTGGAATCATATGGAATTCAAGTCCAGAACTAGAAGGACTCTGGCCCCCAGACCTAGTCATCCAAACCCCTGCAGTACCCCCTCTGAGAGCCCTTAGCACTGTCTGGGAAAGTGCCCATTCAGGGAGGGCCTAGAGCCCACCTTACCTGCTGCTTACTGCCCACAGCACCCACCCACCCTCAGCTTCCTTCACCCCCACAGCAGCCCTGCTTTGGGCATGTGCATGTCTTGGTGGCTTCATGCTAGAGAAGGTACTTACTATAAGAAAACTCAGGAAGGTAGCCTCAAAGTGGGGAGAGTTAGGTGACTCCTAGTCAGTCATACTGGCTTGCTATGTGTGTGTGTGTGTGAACATGCATGCATGTATGTGGAAGGTGGAAGCCAGAGGTCAACCGTGGTTGTTGTTCCTCAGTCACAGTTGGTTTGAGACAGAAACCTTCTCTTTGCCTGGGGTTCACTGGTTTGCCTAGGCTGACTGGCCAGCAGGAAGCCTCAGGAATCTTCTCTACCTCTCCAGTGTCACCTCACCCGACTTGCATATATATATTGGTTCTGGGCATTGAACTCAGGTCCTCATGCTTACAAGGCAAGCACTTGTTCCCCAGCTCTTTATAAATTGATTCTCTCTGGAATCTGTTACAATAGAAAACTGACTGATCCCAACCAGGACTCTCCTGTGGCTGCTGTGGTTACTGGGGGCTTTCCATTCTCCTGTTGTGTCCCCACCCCAAGGCTGGAAGTGTCCCCCTGCAGATCAGCTACTGTCACTGTCTCCTTGGAGATCTTTCATAATGTGTCCTGCCCACTTCAAGCAGGAAGGACAGGTAAGGGTGACAGTATCCTGCCTGCCAGCAATCTGAGTCCCTCACTGGGGGGAAGACAGAGTCCCAAGCAGCCAGATAAGGAAAGCCCCTTCTACTTGTGTGTACTTCTTCATGGCTCTTCAGGGAACTTGGAAAGAACCCTGGAGGCCTAAAGGAGGGTGGATTTAGCATAACTAGACACTTGGGGTTTCCCAGGAATTCAATCCGGGGTACATAATGCCCAGTGGGAAGCTTTCGTGCCTTGCTCTCCCCCAGGAAGGTCATGGTGCCCCAGCATCTCCCTGCTCATAGTACTGCCACCCAGATTACAACTGTACTTACCCAGAACTAGAACCCACCACCATTAAGGCCCTAGCTACCAGGCTCTGCATAAGCCTGGCACCTGCACCTTGCCCCTCCTCTGATGCTCCCACACCCCACTCAGACTCCCTTCCTGATGCCAGCTGCACTTACCCAGACACACACCTGTGCACAAGAGTCACCTTCTCAACCTAGTGTATTGAAGTTGGAGATGGCACCTAGAGGACTCTGCTCTGCCTTGGTCCTAGGCCATGCTAGCACGCTCCTAGCGGGGTGGAAAATAGGAGTTTGTTCTCCCATGACTATAGAGGCCACAAATGCAAGCTCAAGCTCAGCACAGCTGGCACCTTCTGGAAGACAGGGGAGACCCTATTCCATGCCTTTCTCCAGTTTCTCAAGGTCTGCAAGCCTCGGTGTCCTAATGGGTGAGTCATCAGGCTCTAGGTCCTTGACCATATGGCTCTGGGTCTTCATGCCTTATAACCCTCTCCCCACCCTAAAGACAGTAGCCATGGGATGAGGACCCACCCTGATCCAGGATAACCTCATAAGATCCTCATCCTCCTGACATCTACAAAGACCCTAGTGCCAAATAGTCATGACCACAGGTTCCAGAGATTAGGACACAGACATGCCTTCCCTAGACAGTCATGGTTCTGCATGCCAACTTGTCAGGAATATGCACTGCCACACAAACAAGCTCGTAACAAACCCAGAGAACTCAACTTTTAGAGTTCTGGTGGTGGGGTTTGGGTTTGGGTTTTGTTGGGGTTTAGTGGTATATGGTATTTCTATTTATATGTGAGTGTGTGTGTGTGTGTTTTTTCATGTGTTTGCAGGTAACATGTATATTTGCATGTATGTGTATTTGTGCATGTGGAGACCAGAAGACAGCCTCAGGCATTGTTCCTCAATGTCTTATGGTTACTATTATCGTGATGAAACACCATTACCAAAGCTATTCAGGGAGGAAAGGGTTTATTCAGCTCACATTTCCACATCACTGTTCAACATCAAAGGAAGCCAGGACATGAACTCAAATAGGACAGGAACCCTGAGGTAGGAGCTGATGTAGAGGCCATGGAGGGGAGTTGCTTACTGGCTTGCTCCTCATGGCTTGTCAGCTTGCTATCTTATAGAACCCAGGACCACCAGCTCAGGGATGGCACCATCCACAATGGGCTGGACACTCCCACACCAGTTACTAATTAAGAAAATGCCCTACAGGTCTGCCTACAGTCTGATCTTATAGAGGCATTTTCTCAGTTGAGGCTCCCTCCTCTCAGATGACTTCAGCTTGAAACTAATCAGTACACTCAAGTACTGCCCACCTTAATTTTTTGCTAGAGTCTCTCACTTACCTAAAGCTCAAAAATTAGGCTAAGATGGCTGACCAGAAAGCCCCAGGCATCCTCCTTTCTCTGCCTTCACAGCACTGGGATTACAAGTGCACACCAACATGCCCAGCTTCTTTTATTTTTTTAAGTCTCTGTGTAGCACTCGCTGTCATGGAACTTGCTCTGTAGACCAGGCTGACCTCTAACTCAGAGATCTACCTGCCTCTGCCTCCTGACTGCTGGTATTAAAAGTGTTCACCATCACCCTGCTCCCAGCTTTTTTTTTTCTTTTTACTTGATGTCTTACTTAGGGATCTATTGCTATCAAGAGACACCATGACCACAGCAACTCTTATAAAGGAAAACACTTCATTGGGGCTGGCTTACAGTTCAGAGGTTTAGTCCATTATCATCATTGTCCTGGAACTTGGTGACTTTAGACAGAGATGGTACTGGAGAAAGAACTGAGAGTTCTACATCTTGACCCACAGGCAACAGGGAGTAAACTGTGTCACTGAGTGTGGCTTCAGCATAGGAGACCTCAAAGCCTACCCCTACAGTAACACATCCTCCAACAAGGCCACGCCTCCTAACAGCACCATTCCCTGTGGGCCATTTTCTTTCAACCCCCCCACACTTGTGTTCTTAGGATAAACTTAGGTTTGCATGCTTGCAAGGCAAATGCTTTACCAACTGAGCCAACTGTGCCCCAGCCCTTCCATCTTTTATCTTTAGAGAGAAGGTCCCACTGTCTACCAAGGCTGGTCTTGTACTCAAGATCCTCCTACCTCCTTCTCCCACCCCCACCTACTTAAAATTTAACCAAGTCCCATGCCTGCCCTGTCTGTTAAAGAGACTCCACATTGAAAGAGACTTGTAGCACAGGCCAGAGCTGCAAACTGGGCTCCCACCAGAGTCACCACTCCACCTGGGTAGGTTTTCTTTTCTTTTTTCCCCAAGCCTCTGAGAGAGTTTGGGATTTTCCTATTGTAGCCTCTCTAAAACAGTCTCCAGCTGCCATCCAAACTCCAAAAGTACCTGGGCTCTAAACGCCATGCAACTTACCTGACCTAGACCAGCTGGCTCTGCCTTCAGGCAGCTCCCACCATACTTGCTTCTTCCACACAATCCCGTGAGTGTTTTTCAGACAGCTGGCTCTCCTCCCCACCACACCTCTGTGGGTTGTGGGCTTTCCCTAGACCCCTCTCCTCAGGCTGCCACTCTCAGCTTAGGATTACATGCTAGCAGCTGCACCTGTCTCCATCAGTCTGCACACCGCCTGTGTTCTTCAATCAGACATGCTGCACACCAAATCTTCCTCAGCAGATTTGGTGACACAATTGGGAAATCTTAGAGAGTTAATTTTTTAAAAGGGAGTATTTTTCTCACAGTAAAAAATGGGACACACTATTACAATGGAAGGAGTTAGGTCTCTGTGATAATTTGCTGGACTGTTTGAAAATGGAACAATTAAATGAGAAGATAACTAATTTAAATGGGATTTATGTAATGTCAATTATAAACATCAGTTTTATCATTTTTGTTTTGTCACTAAAATAGTTGGTTAATATGAGTGCTAAGTTTTTATAAGTTAATATGAGACACAAGATTTTAAAAAAATTAATAAAACAGATCATAGAGATATTCAAACACAGAGGGATTTAATGGAAAACCAACTTCAGCATTGCATTTTAAGGTTAGAGAAAAACAGCCTAAGGTTTTCAAACAACCAACTTTAATTTATACAGTCACCTTACAGGAACTGCCAAATAACAGGTATTCCCAAGGCTGTGCAAGAGTTAAATAGACTCCTGTAAAAATGTTACATTTAAAGAGATTCAAGAAAGTGATAATCTCTTGGGGCATGCATTTACCTTTTGTGAAACAAATGTTAAAATCGTGATCAACTTGAAATAGAATTATCCCTCAAGACTGGAGAGACTTGGTTAAAGTGGTCTTGGAGCCTGGTTCAGTTACAATAGAGGACCTGGTGGAAAGATGAGTCTAAGACCATTGTACAACAAAGTACGGCAAGAGGTATGGAAATCTGAGACCAAATTCTTGGAGATGGAGGCTATGCTGATGTACAAATGCAATCTCTAAATGCCCTGGATTTATGTCAAACAGCACCTTTGAATGCTTGGGACAGAACTGAAGAAGTAGAAAAGAAAAGAAAATCGGGTCATTTACTAAAGTTATACAGGGCCCAAAAGAAGCCTTTATGAATTTCTTACAAAGACTGACTTCACAGTAAATAGAATGATACCAGATTCAGAAGTTAGACAAATAATAATTGAATCTCTGGCTTTTGAAAATGCTAACTGACAGTGCAAAGAGGTAATTAGACTATAAAAGGCAAGATCATCACCCTTGGAGAAATGGATCTGAGATACAATCAGTATTGAATCTCATGACCATGATGATGTGTGGATAAGAGAAGTGGTTTCCAGAGGTTTGAAGAATAATTGAAATGTCAAGTGTGATGGGTGATGTCCTTCTTTATGCTGTGAAAATATGTTTCTCTTATTGGTTGATAAATAAAGCTGTTTTGGTCAATGGACAGGCAGGATATTGTAGATGGAAATTTCCGTCCCGCCCTGTCCCATAGCCATTTAGTCCCAAATAAATAGACAGAAGCTTATACTAATTATAGGCTATTTGGCCAATGGCTTAGGCTTCTTATTAGCTACCTCTGTCTTAATTATTAACCCATTTCTATTAATCTATGTATCTCCATGTAGTCTTGGCTTACCAGAGAATTCCTGGGTGTCCTAGCTTCCCAGTAGCTACATGGCATCTTTTTTTTTTCTTTTTTCCTTTTTTTTTTGTTTTTTTTGTTTTACAAGACAGGGTTTCTCTGTATTGTTTTGGAGGCTGTTAGTCCAGCCTGGACTCAAACTCACAGAGATCCGCCTGCCTCTGCCTCCCGAGTGCTGGGATTAAAGGTGTGCACCACCACCACCCGGCCCGGCATCTTCTTGACTCCACCTGCTACCTTTCTCTATCCCTGTTTGGATTTCTTGCCTGGCTAAATCCTGTCTGTCCATTTGCCAAAGTAGCTTTATTCATCAACCAATAAGAAAAACATATATTCACAGCATATTGCCCGTCATCTCCTCTTTTCTGCCTAAACAAAAAGGAAGATTTTAACCTTAACATAGTAAAATTATGTATAACAAAACTATCAAGCAAGAACTATGGTTAACAATATTCAGTCCATTGACATTTAGCAAACTGTAAAGAAAATATTGTATTATCTATCCTATCTTTGTGAATCTATAACGTTTTATATATAACTTATCTTTTATCATAACTAAGGAAAACTGTAATCATAACTATATGTCTTCAACTCCATCAAAGACCCCAGAAGGATAATATGTAAACTCTAGAATTGATAGAGACATCTCATGACCTGGACAATCACCCAAAGTTCCTCTGTAACATAGGAGCATCCCTCTTCAGCCTATAGGCCCAGAGTGTCTGGAAGACTTTTTGGTGAAGCAGGAACCTTGAAGGGTCATTAGCAAGTTCAGCAGTTACTTCTCTTTGTAACCTGCTTGTCCAGTTTGGACAGTGTGCTATCAAGCAGTCCAGGCAAGAGCAGTTTCTTGTCTAAATAGCTATCCCTGCCATGTTGAAGGCAAACTCCATAATGAGTTTCTTCAATACCCATCTTCTTCTCTGACCTAATTGATGTTGCCAGGAGCAGTTGTGTCTCATTGTCATGAAAAATCCTAATAAACCATTTTAAATGCCATATTTTATAGGTCTTTCTCTGTATATCTAGAAAGCCTAATTAAAATAATTGTAACTTTTGGCTATTATAGGTGAATATAATCTGTATTTAACCATACATTACATTTTTAAGTGAGCTATATAGCCACAATACCTAAATAAGAGGAGAAATATATATATAACAAAATTGACCTTAAATTTGTATCAATAAACCAAAATCCATACCAATTCAAAGTGTTTATTTCTATATTATATTTCCTTTTTTAAGAAAGAGATTGACTGTGATCATTAACCATTTATAACCAACCCCATTTAAATGAAAACAAACATTTATAAACAATATTTGGGAATGTGAGCATAGTTCTCTCCAAACTGCTTCCTGCTGTTTGAAGCACTGTTAATACCAAGGGGATCCTGCGAAAACCCAGAAACCTGGCTATAATAGTCTGCAAGGCTGCATATCTCAGCTTTTTTAAATGTTAGATCACCTGGACCACTGCTTTAGGGGGTCTTGTTTAATCAAACCATATTAGTCTGGAAGGAATCCACAGCTTTTCATATTCTGTGGAAACAAAAGTAGAACCTCTTTTCCAAAGTAACATGTCCTTAGACTTAAATTTTGAAGTCAAGGCATTTTTAAAATATATAGGTTGGATTAATCCAGCAGCACCTATAATCAAATATCTTTTAGCAGCTGTTGCTCCTTCCTTAGCAGTTAAACAGTTTAAAGACAATACAATAACAGTATACTGACTTTTTGTATATATTTTATCTTTATGTAGCTTTTTTTAACTACTCTACATTCTCCCATAAGCTAAGACCATGTAGAGCTACATAGATTAATAGAAATGGGTTAATCATTAAGAGAGAGCTAGCCAATAAGAAGACTGAGCCATTGGCCAAACAGTTTATAATTAATATAAGCCTCCGTGTATTTATTTGGAACTAAATAACTGCAGGACTGGGTAGAACAGAAACTTCCATCTACCCAAGTATTTCAATTATGGCAAACAAGGTCACTTAACAATGAATTGTAGGTAGGGTGTTCATAGACACAATGTTTTTTCTAAGCATAATTCAAACAGAATTCCCTGCCCTTCTGAATTATGCAGAAGGTGTGACAAAGGCAGGCATTGGACATATGAAAGTAGGTCAACAAGGGAAAATCAAGGTAACAATGGGGAAACACTTTGAGAGGTCTCTTGCAGGCCCCATGCCAAATTCAGTTCAGTCATTTCCCATAACCATGGAGGAAACTCCTTCCCAGAGCAATTAAAGAACCTAATGTCTACTATAAGAAACCATACTGCTCTGAATAATAGGAAAGATATAGAAGAGAGAATAAAAAATTCAGGAGAAGCCATAAAGCAAATACTTTGACAAACTTGTATAAATGAACAAAGATCAAAATTAAAAATATGAATAAATGGCGTTATCATTGAAGGCCTTGTAGACACAGGTGTGGATGCCATAATAATTGCAACAGAAACTTGGCGTCCAAATTGGTCTCTTCAGGAAGTAAATATTCAGGCTTAGGAATTGGAACTTTATCTCAGATAAAACAGAGTATGAGATGGGTAGCATGTATAGGACCAGAAGGACAGAGAGGAAAGTTAAAACCATATGTGGCCACAAAGCAATGAACTTATCTGAACATGATTTGTTACAGCAATGGAATACTCAGATTAACATCCCTCCCATCTCAAAAACAAACCATAATTTAACATATGTTTCTGGGAAAAATATTAGATGGTATTATAAAGAGCAGTCATCAAACATTCAGGTTGTACGAGAACAGAGTACAACAGCTGCTGATGTTTCAAAGGCACCAACAGCCCTACCTTTAAAATGGTTGAAAGACAAACCTGTATGGGTTAAGCAATGGTCTTTAACAACAGAGAAACCGCAAGCTTTAGAAGAGCTGGTACAGGAGCAGTTAAATGCTCAGCATATAGAGGAGTCAACCAGCCCTTAGAATTATCCTGTATTTGTTATTAAAAATAAATCTGGAATATGGAGAATGGTAACAGATCTAAGAGCTGCTAATAAGGTGTTTCACCAATGGGCTCTCTACAGTCTGGAATTCCTTTTCCTTCTCTATTGCCTAAAGGATGACCTCTCATAGCTATTGATTTAAAAGATTGTTTTTTCACTGTACCTTTACAAGAAAAAGACAGAGAAAAAATTGCTTTCATGGTGCCTGCTTATAATTCTCAGCCTGTTAAAAGATATCAATGGAAGGTTCTCCCATAGGGAATGTAAAATAGTTGCACCCTGTGTCAATATTTTGTATGCCAGTCATTGGAAATAATAATTAAGCAATTTCCTCAGTCTATAATTTGCCATATAGTTATATGGACTATATTCTACTAGCTGACCCAAATGTAGATAATTTAGAAAGAATGTTTGAAAAAGTAAAGAAAAAGTTACATTGTTGGGGATTGCAAATTGCTCCTGAAAAAAATACAAAGAAAAGATTCTGTTAGCAATTTAGGATATAAAATAGGCCTACAAAAATTAGACCCCAAAAATTACAAATTAGGAGAGATCAATTGCTGACTCTTAATGACATTCAAAGATTGCTTGGAGACACTTCCTATCTAAGGCACACTATTGGAACAGAAAAATATTGAACTGAGTAATTTGTTCAAAACCTCAGACAGTGGCAAGGTCTTAAATATTCCAAGAGAATTATCAGCTGAAGCTAAGAGAGAATTGGCTTTGATGTAAAACAAATTATAGGATGCACATGTGGATTGTTTGGATCCAAAGCTTGATTATATTTTGGTTATTTTACCCTCTAAGCATTCTCCTGCAGGAATTTTAATACAGAGAGAAGATATGGATAAAAAGAATGGATCTTTTTTGTCACATAAACGGAGTAAAAAATTAAAAACTTAGGTGGAAAAGAGTTGATTCTAAAAAGGAAATTGAGACTTTGTCTATTAGAAGGAATAAACCCTACAGAAATTAGAACCTTATACTAATGATGAAATTGACAGTTTATGGACAGAAAGTGAACCTTGGCAAAGAGTTTGCAGTACTCTTTTGGTAGAGATGAACAACAAATATTCCAAAAGCAATAAATTCAATTTATAAAGAGAACTAACTGAATCCTTCCTTGCATAGTGCCGGAAATACCTATATCTGGAGCCTCTTGCATTCTATACAGATGCAAATAAATCAGGAAAGCCAGGTTACAAATCAAAAAAAAATTTAAGCAGCTCAAAGCCCATATGATCCTGTCCAAAAGGCAGAATTATATGTTAATCTCATGATACTAATGGATTTTACAGAATCTCTCAACATAGTTACTGAATTGCAATATGCAGAAAGAGTTGTTTTGCTTATTGAAACTGTTGAATTTATACCGGATGATACAGTATTGACTTTATTATTTATTCAGTTACAAGACATAATCAGGAATAGGAATCATCATATATCCAATTCCATACAGGTCTGCCAGGCTCTCAAGCACAATGTAATAATGAAATTGGTCAACTATTTATATCAAATATACTGGAGGCCTCAGAATTTCATAAAAACACCATGTCAATAGCAAAGGTTTGAAAGAATATTTTTGTATCTTGGAGCCAAAGAAATTATAAGGAAATTCCCTACTTTTTCTTTATATACCCAAACTCCACTACCAGCAAGAAATAACCCAAAGGGTAAAGGAATGAAATCTCACAGATGGATGAGTTTCATTTTGTAAAACTTGGAAAATTAAAAAAATGTACACCACACCATTGACATTTACTCAGGATTTCAATGGGAAACTGCTTTGAGTTCCAAAAAAGCTGATTCTGTAATCACACATTTGTTAGAAGTTATGGCCATCATCGAACTATCTGTACAAATTAAGACTGACGATGCTCCAGCATATGTCTCTAGTAAAATGAAACAGTGTTTTGCTTATTACAATGTAAAGCATGTTATAAGTATACCACACAATCCTACAGGTCAGGCAGTTAAACTCTAAAGGATATAGAAAGGGACAATAAAGACCCCCAGAAATAGATTGCATAATGCTTTATTAACTTTGAATTTTCTGAATGCTAATGAGAAAGAAATAATAGCTGTGGAGAGACTTGTATAATAGAAAAAACTACAGAATTAAATCAGCCTGTATACTTGAAAATTGTGCTGACCTCAGAATGGAAACTAGAACATGTATTACTTTGGGAAAGGGGTTTCCATGGGAGAAGAAAAACTGTGGATACCATCAAAATTGATAAAGATTAGATTTCAACAAGAGACACCCCTTGATTAGAAGAAGTGATAGTTAATCATACAATATGCCCATTCAATCTAAACTAACCTATAAAACTAACAAATGATTTTCATTTGATCAGATATAACTTGCCATAAGGGATATAACTTTCAATTAGGGTTGGAAAAGTGTTTTGTTTTTTTCTTTTCAGGAGAATGTAGGCATCCAGCTAAGGAATCTGAAGACCACTGGACATGAGACAAGTGAAGATAAAGGACAACTCATCCAGGAAAAATGTCCCCCAAAAAGGTTAATTTGACCTATTAGTATATCACATCTCCAACAGAATACAATTTCATACATCTTCCCAAATGTTAGTTTTTGCTTTTCTCTGCAGACATAGTCTTTTTTGTAGTACCAGTCCAATTAAAAATTAAATCTGGCTTTGGAGTTGGAATGTGGGTCTCTCCTCTAAACCCAAGCATGTTTGTTAAAGTAGAATTCAAAATCTCTGTCTCATGTCAGAAGAGCCACCTAATATGGGACAGAAAAAAATTATCGGAATATTATATTGCCACTAATCTCATATGATGTCAAAATTCATAAAATTAATGTATATTTTAACTTTTGTAATGATATTAATGGTAATATAGAGTAATAATTAATTCTAGAAAAAGGCTCCATAGCTTCCTGCACATGATTTTGGATTTGAGTCTCTATCAGGTAACAAGGAATTAAGTTTTTGTACTCTGGATGTACATAACAAATATTGATCCTTTAGCCTTTTTGAGATCTTATGTACATGACATTTAAAATGTTTAAGTTTTCTGCAGTGAACCATGACCATGTCTAACACCGACTTTTGAAGTCTCCAAAAGAATGATGGGTCCCACAATATTGATTCCACCAGAACTATGATAATAGCACTAAGCTGAAAAACACCACCAAAAGATTGGCTTTGGACTATAAACTGCTCAGAACAATTTCGAGGTGACTAACTGAGATGATCTAGCCTCACAGACTACTCTAGCCAGGACTTGAGACAAGCCCTGCACTGTCCCATTATGCAGAGACTGGACAACGAACGATACAGTTTCCTCTCCCAGGACTTGACAATTAACCCGAATTTTTCTTTTCAGGTTCCCCTAAAGATGTCATCACCCCCAGACAACAGGAAGTAAATTTAATACTACAGCACCCACATACCCAAGAGGTGGGGTGGGTGGTCTTAGTCATTCAATGGGTTATGGATATGTGTCATTGTTTAGGGTGGTTGGTTACAAGTTGTTATGACTAATGGTCAGGAAATAGTTCAACAAATGAGATTAGATTCAGAGTTCTTGTTTTGAAAGGAAAAAAGGGGAATATGGATAGGATAGTATAAAAAGGGTAGATTATTGAATCTACTATGGAAAGAAAAAGGAGGAATATAGAAACAGAATAAAAAGGTGGATGATTGAATCTACTTTTTTTTAAAAGATATATTTATTTATTACATATACAGTGTTCTGCCTACATGCCAGAAGAGGGCACCAGATTGAATTGTAGATGGTTGTGAGCCACCATGTGGTTGCTGGGAATTGAACTCAGGACCTCTGAAAGTGTAGTCAGTGCTCTTAACCTCTGAGCCATCTTTCCAGCCCCCATTGAATCTACTTTTAAACCCAAAAAATCAACTACTAGTTTTAAATATTTTCTATTGACTTGGATTTTTTGTACATTGATACAAAGTTGAGATTATTTTTACTAGAACATACTCTACATACACTTCTAATCTTTTTCAAGGTATTATACTTATGCAACTCATTTAACAATGTAATGCAAAATTTTTAGCCCTTGAAACTAATTATTACCAACTATTTAGGTTAAAAAGAAAATGCAGGTTAGTAATTAGTCAACCATTACAATCAAACTTGTAGTCATATTAGATGCATCTTCAAGGTCATAGATACATTTTAGACAGACAGATCATTTCAAAAACTCAGAGATCTGAAAAATAGGCATTTAAGATATTTTAATAATATGGGTTCTTTTTCTTTTTGTGACAGTGAGACATGTCTGCTCCTGGCAGCACCAAGCTACTTCAGAGCAGATGATGGGCATCCAAGGAACTCCACATGGAGTTTACTTACCTTGTGGCAAAAGTAAGCCACTGGGCAAGAAGTGCCCTTTCCTTGACCGCTGACAGCACGCTGTCCAAATTGGACAAGCAGGACACCAAAGACAGTGACTGCCAAACCTTCCCAAGACAAAGTAGGCCAGTCCTTCAAAAATCCTGCTTCACAGAAAGCAGTCAAAAGTCTGTCAAATATGTTAACCCTGTAGGCCAAAGATGGCTGCCCCAATATTGCAAAGGAACCTTGGATGACTGTCCAGGAGTCAACTTTTTCTGTCATTTCTCACTTTTTTTGGAAGTCACTTTCTTGCACTTTCTACTTATTCAGTTAGTACTGTTTCCTTCTCGGTCTCTGATGGAGTCGAAGAGTTTTCTCATTACCAGATTCAGAAAAGAAATTCACTAAAGAAAGGAGACGTGTATAAGGTTAAGAGACATAAAAATATAGTTTTGGTAATGCAAGTTAGAATAGAAAGTGAATTAAATACAACCTCTTGGACTCACCAAGACAGGATAGATATGAAGTATCTTCTCTGAATTTGTCAATTTTTATTGGAGTAGACAATGTTGATGTATTTATTGCCTGTATATATTGCATATAGTTTTTCTTGTATTAGTTATAACCTTTTTTATTTTAGACAAAAAATGGAAAAATGTAGGTTGAATATCTTGTTTATACTCTAACAAATAAAGGTAGCCTGAAAATCAGAAGGTAGAGATCTGGAGGTCTGTGCAGACAGACAGGAAGTGAGATGGCTGGGAAGAGAGAGGAAGAGATAAGGTGAGAGGAGACAGGAGCTCAGTCTCTTTTTGGCTGGGAAGTTGAGTAGGTAAGGTGGCTATGGTTTTTCTCCTTCATCTCTCTGATCTCTCAGCATTTTCCCAATATCTGACTCTGGGCTTTTATTATTAAGGCCTATTAGAACTCGTGTTACACAGTGGGACTCTACTAGATCCCTGTTCTTGTGGTTCAAGAAGTCAACTCAGGACTGTCAGATGCAAGGCAATGTTCTGGCACAGCTTGCAGGAAACAGCATGCCATGAGCTATGTCGGCTCCCCTCTAACAGAGTGCCCCAATTCTGCCAGGCCACGAGTGACCAAGTCTATTGATAGAATATCCGAGAACCTGATGTGTGACATTCTGTACCTGGAAGATGAATGGACAAGGCCAGTCTTTGGCTGGATCCTAAATTCTCAACCTGAGTTCTCATGTGTCTTAATGCCCATGACATCCCAGCTTTTGGCCTCATTCACTTAGATTAACACTGCTATTATCCAGGCCTTCTCCAGCCCAGCCAGCAACTGCTGGAAGAATTTTCCAGAGTCTGCTTGCCAGGGAAGATGCATTGGAAAGCTTTCCTTTTTCATCTTTAAAGATTCTGTGTTCCCCAGGCCATGCTCATTTGAAGGCAGTACTTGTAAGGGGAAAGGGTTCAGCCAATGAAACACACCCTGAGCAGAGCCAAAGAAATACATCCTGATCCTGAAATCAGTGCCAAAGAAACACACTTTTTCCCTAGAATCAGAGCCAGTGAAAGAAATACACACTGGCCCTGAAATTAGAGCCAAAAGGCTAAAAAGGACCAGAGAAAGAAACACACTTTGGTCCTGAAACCTGAGCCAAATCTGCCCCTGAGCAGAAAACTAACCAGTCCCTGAGCATGAGATCTAGCCAATCCCTGGAAACCTCCCTGGAAAAACTACCCTCTAAGAATCCCTATGTCTGTTCAGCTTGTGACTGCCCAGCCGTCCTTTGCCACCATGGCAAAGGGCAGTCACTCTCCTGGATTCTTTCCTCCCAATAAATCTTTTGAATGAGGTTTGGGTGAGACCTTCTTTCACAGGAATGGAGCACAGGAGAGAAGTAACAACTTTTTGCTGGAGCCAGAGCAGAGTAGAGCAGGGCAGGGCTGTAACACTTTTGTGGGGGAAATCATCCCCTAGTGAATTGGAGTTGTTACACTCCAGGAGACGGGTAGCCAAACTGTACAACTTGGCTGGGGAAGCCCTCCCTTGCTTGTGCAGAGCTGTTACACTGGGAAGCTCTTCCCCCGGAGCAGGGATATAAGCTGCTACACTTACTGTGACATGTGGTATTCTGTGGCTCCTGAGTGCCAGAATACTTTTCCATCTGAGCTGTAACACTCAGTATTCTGACTCCAAAGTGCCAGAATCCCTTTCCATCTGAGCCACCATAATGCTTACAGTACTAGCTCCAGAAACAGTCAGTGCAGTCCTGTCCCATGCTTAAGACCCAATGGCCCGAAGGAAGTGGCTAAGCAAAGTTCAGCTTCTCAGCAGAGGGTGGGTCTCTCCCTGGCAGGGCCTTGTTTGTGCATGTGACATGGAGCAGGTCATTGCTCAGACTAGCACCTTAACCTAGAACCAACTAGACACGTAAGATCTGAAGAATCCCTGCCCAAGCTGTGATCCCAGCCACTCAGGAGGCTAAGGCAGGGAATCACTGGTCGAAGGCCAGCCTGGGTAACTTAGTAGGACTCTATCTCAAAGAAAAATAAAATCAATCTGGAAATGTAGCTCATGGATAAGCACTTTACCTAGCATACCTCAGAGGAGGAGTTTCTCCTGTCACCCAGGGTCACAGTCAGATGGACACCAGGACCTTAAAGTTTCTGAGAATACTCTGTGTGGTCTAGGCAGGCTAAGTCATAATCACCCTTCCTCATTCACCCCTACCTGCCAGATTGCTGGGATCGAAGTGGGTGGGGGAGGCAGCGGTCCTGGTTTCCTTAAAGTGTGCCTGGACTGGGTTACAACTGCCCAGATTTCTGCTGTAGTTTTACTTCAGAGTACACCTGTGGGAAGGCTCTAGAAGAGATGAACACTTGACTAAAGGATGGTGTGGGTGTTACCCAAGCCCTAAGACTCAGAAGTAATCCCCATCCTCCTTCATCTGGGATATCAGTGCTCTCAGGCCTTAGGCCCTTTAGCTTGGCCTATGATACCACAGCAGCTCTTCTGGGCATTTGCCTTACTTGGCTTCTTGACTTCCATAACCCTGTAGTCTAACTGTCATATCTGGCTGTGTATGTGCCAGCATTTTACCAGGAAGGTACTTGTGGGTGCACAGGCAAGGAGAAAGCCCCACCTAGGCAGCCCAACATGGTCACTGCCAGCCCTCACTGTAGCACCCGAGCCCTGGACCCTGGACTGGAAGACCCCAGTCTGTGTTCATCTCAGTACCTTGGCACCGTCTCTCTTCCTCTCCACCCCCTCTGCCCACCTCCTCCTCTGTCACTTCCCAGGGGTTGTTCTGAGGCCTGGAGCCCCTGTGGGGAGTCTCAGCTTTCCTCTGACATGGGATACCCATTTTACTTCCTGGCATCTGTCATACCTCAAAGGATTTTTGTTTCTTGGAGTGTTTGCAGCATTCAAAGCCCTATTGTTTGTTGACATAGGGTCCCAAAGGACAGAGTACAGCCAGTTTGGTTCATGGGGAAGATGGTCTGTCCCAGATGCAGGAGTGGGGACCAGAAAAAAAAAGGACAGGATTCTGGAGTTGGGCACCTGTTAGAGACCCTCAGTGGAACCAGAGTTGAGCTGAATCCAGGTGTGGGAGGATCTGTAGAGCTGCTACTATGCATCAGGTCCCAAGCCCTAGCCAGAGTTTGTCCTGGATAATGTCATTGTTCCTTCTAGCTGCCCCTGCCTAGGCTAGGTTGGTCCCTGAATGAGCCTTGGATGGAGATCTTGGGTGGCATGGTCTGAGAACATGAAGGATATGTGAGGAGTTACCCCAAGGCCCCAAACACATCTGCCACACACATCAGAGCACGGCTGAAAACTGGTAGCCCCCAGTCAGACACAACTCCCACGTGTTCTATTTGGCCTCTTCAGCTGGTATAGGGCTTCCCAGCATGAAAAAAAACCCTGGGTTTGATCACTAGTACTGTGCAAACTAAGTGTGACAGTGCACACCTGTGATCCCAACACTCAGGAGGTAGAGGCAGAAGGAATTTGAGTTTAAGGCTAGCCTGGGTTATGTAGCAAACGTCTTAAATAGTTCAACCTTGAATGTGACGCAGCCATCACCTGTGTCAAGTTCCAGAACATGTTTCTCATCCCAGAAGAGGACCCTGACCCATGAAGTACTTGCTCCCCCACCCCACCTCTGACAGCCACCAGTCTTGGCAATCTGCAGGTTCTGGACCTTTCGTGTGAGTGGCATCTTGCACTGTGTGCTTATAGCATGTGTCTGCCTTTTCCCCTCAGCACCATGCCTTTGAGGTTTATCTGTGCTGTGGCATTTGTTAGTCCCTTGTTTCTTTCCCTGGCTACATACTACTCCATTCTGCCTTGTCCTGTTTATTTACCTGGCCATCAGAGGGCCTTTGACTTGTCCCTGATTTGACATCTAGGCTTCTTGAGTCAGTTCAGTTCAGCAAGCATTTAACAGAGAGCCACCTGCGAGCCAGCTTCAGCAGAGTTCCAGGGATGAAGTTATTGTGCTCATGAAATTCAGGGCCTACTCACAGACAGACAGGCAGACAGACAGACCACTTCTGCCTACCTGTACCACCTGCAGAAAAGGGCCAGGTGACTACCTTCTCAACCCTCCACATCCTCATCTGGGAAGTGGGTCCAGTGAGGGCAGACTGCCCCCTTACATACACTCTAGGTTCCTCTACAACACAACACATATTTACACTGAGTCCAGTCTGCACCTTGAGCTCCTGGCTGGTTGGACCTGGCTGAGCGGAGGAAACAGAGGCAGGGGCAGAGTGAGACAGACGCCTGCACCCAGGGAGGACATCTGAACGGCTGTCTGATGCCTGGGCTCCAAGATCAGGGCGTGCACTCCAGGGTTCTGGGTTAAACAGCATGGTAAGGAGGTTTGGGGCCTGTGAGTGAGAGGCACCAGGGTGTCCCAAGGCCACATGGGGAGACAGCTTGCAATTGATACAGGAATTCAGGACAAATTCAGGAAGTAACGTCACACGTGGCAAGCAGGGCTGAGGCAGGGTGAGAGGAAGGCCAGGTCTTTGTAGGAGAAGATTCCAGTAAACTGCCCCTGTGTTCCACATGCAGCCATGGTCACCTGTCTCGGGCATATTCAGCTTTTCCTGTTGACTCCCTCGCTCCCACCAGCCACTGAAAGATCTTACACCATGCTGTCAGTTGGCAAAGATTTTCCTAGGAAAACTGAGATTCCATGACCTCACCATCAAGGGACAGCCCTAGCTGGTGCCTGGCCAACCTCCCTCCAGACTTTTCTTTGTGCAGTTTGACAACTGAATTACATCGTGGATGTCTATTTATGTTCTGCCTGGACACAGAGCCCCCTGGTCTCAGCATGGCTCTATTACTGGAAGCTTCCTTTCTAAAGAACATGTCAACTTCTAGGGCGATGACATGTCCCTCGGGTGAACTGTTCCCTGAGACTGGACGTGAGTGCTGCTTTTGCTGCCTCGTTCTGACTCAGCCCGAACTTTTTCCGATATTGTGACAAAAGCCCGAAGCGGTCAGCTTATGAAACTAGAAGTTTTGTCATGGCTGGGGCTTTGAAATTCCAGCCCAGGAGGTGGTGGGCCCTATTTCCTTTCCTAGCATACTGTGCAGGGAAAGGTCGCAAAGCATGACTGCTTATCTCATGCTGGGAAATGAAAGAGAAATAGACTGAGGATCCCGTAGTCCCCTCCAGAGCATGGCCCCATGATGGAAGACCTCCCGCTTCTCACGTGTGCCCTAGCCTGAGCACTTGTGGGACTTTGAAGGCCCAGAGTGTAATAGCTATCCTGCCTAGCCTACACCCCCATCTGCTGTTCTCTGCACACCAGAAGTGAGTGTGGCATTCCCAAACAGAGACAGGGGCAGAGTGACACAGACGCCTGCACCCAGGGAGGATGTCTGAACGGCTGTCTGATGCCTGGGCTCCAAGATCAGGGCGTGCACTCCAGGGTTCTGGGTTAAACAGCATGGTAAGGAGGTTTGGGGCCTGTGAGTGAGAGGCACCAGGGTGTTCTAGCTACAAATGGGCAAATTGCTTTCCAAAACAATAAGACTATGGAAATTCCTACCAGCTGTGTAGGCAAATGCTCACCTCATCACAGCCTGCTGGCCCAAGTGCTGTGTGGATGTACATGTGTACATGTATGTACATGTGCCTACAGGTACAAGTTTGTGTGTTCTTGTGTGTGCATGTGTGGAGGGAAGAAAGGCCAACCGCAGCTGTCATTCCTCAGTCACCATCTTTTATTAAGATAGGGTCTCCCTCTGGCCTGGAACCCGAGTAGGCTAGGCTGGCAGGCCAGCAAGGCCCAGAAGGCCCAGGGATCCACCTGTCTCCAGTGCTGGGATTACAAGTGAGCACCGAAATGCATGCCTGGCTTTTTCTACACCAGTTCTGGCATGGAATTCAAACCTTCCTCCTTGTGCGGCAAGCATTTGTCCAGCAGAGAATCTCCTCAGCCTTTTAAATGCTGTTTCTAGCCCCTCCCAGTTCTCAGCCCAACCCCCTCTTCTATGTAGCTCAGCCTCCACAGTATCTCCTCTCTGCCCTCCACATTCCCATGGTCTCATGCCACCCCAGCTGCAGGTCTGGTGTGTAAGCCACGGAGAGCCCACCATCCTGGCCTCTTGGTCCTCAGCAGACAGAATGCTTTGCGTCTCCGGACTCCATGATTCTGTTTTATTTGTTCTGAGACAGGGTCTTGACTGTGCAGTCCCGACTGGCCTGGAAATCGCTGTATGACGACCTCAAAGTCATAGCAATCTGCCTGCCTCTGTCTCCTGGGTGCTGGGGTCAAAGGTGCGTGCCGCCCCTCTCCACTTTAGAAGTGCAGTCTTTTAGGCAGAAGAATGACTGAGGCCCAGACCAGAGAGTCTGAGTGACTTACCCACCACACAGTTCCTGAGAAGCATAAACAATTCCTGCTAACCAGCGTTTCCTGCACGCCTGTGGGGGAGTCTCCGTGCCCCGCCTCAGCTGCTCCTCATCACTGGTGAGCCTGCACTACAGCAGTGGGTCTGTCCTCAGCCACGTGCACTCCTTGGCATCCCGTGTGAGTGAGTCTGCAAGGCTGTTCCATGCTCCTGTCCCAGTGCTTGTCTTCAGGGAGAAACTTGGACAACGGGGTAGAGTGAGGGGCGGGACGCTCATGGAGCCTGGAGGCTCACCACTCTTGTTGGCACCAACCCTGCAAATTCCTGGGAACTGCTGAGAGTCTGTGCAGCCCTTTATCTTTTCTTGAAACTGCTTCTCTGGCACACCTGATCCATGGATGAGTGCAGGAGCCAGTAAAGCCCGGGAAGGGGGCAAGCAGGCCAAGGAGAGACAATGGGGCTGCACTCCCAAACTGGGCAGTCAGGGAGTGGGCGCTAAAAAAGGGCAGCTGAGCCAAGATCCAAGAAGGTGGAGGGAGGAGGCACTTAGATTCGGGGTTCAGAGTGCCCCAGCAGAGCAAGGGGCTTGGGGTGTGCCAGTGGTGCTGGAGAGATGGCAGCCACAAGGAAGAGGAACACCAATGGTGGTGTGTTAAGAAGACCGGGACCCTGCAAGGCCGTGGGGGAACTTGGGGTTTTCCCTGGAGGACTGTGAGCAGGGGAGGCTCATGCATAATGTGGGTATTCACAGGCACTCAGATGTTTGCCTGCAGAAGTAGGACTAGGCAAACCTAAGGCCAGGGGCTGGCTAGGAGGCCCTGCTATTGTAGTCCAAGCCCATCTGTGTGGTAGGGCCCTGCACTGCATCAGCACACAGGGGCACTCATACACACACAAGGACACACAGATCTGGATTCAACTCTTGCCTCTGCCACCAACATTCTAAGTGGCTCGGAGCAAGTGATTTCATATCTCGGACCCTCTGATCCTCCTGAAAACAGAGTGTAGATTCCTTCCCAAAGTGACTGTGCGCAGAATACAACTGCCAGCTCCATCCAGAGGAGGGTGGCAGATGGTTACACAGGGACCCTGCTGTCCCTCAACTGCTGGCTGCCTTGGCTCTGACCACAGGAAATGGCCATGAATATGTTGCCTGGGGCTGGGTATCACAGGCCAGACCGTTCATGGGTCCCCCTTGTGCATTGATGGGGATAAGAGTGGTACCAGGAAGCTGAGCCCACACCCTTTCCTTCCTTAGTCATACACTCCTCATAGCTGCCACCTCTGTCTCCACCAGTGCCACCATCCCATCTTTTTGTTTTGTTTTTTTGAGACAGAGTCTCTGTGTAGCCCTGGCTGTCCTGGAACTCACTGTGCAGGGCAGGCTGGCCCACAGAGGTCTGCCTGAGTGCTGAGATTAAAGGTGTGGTTACCACTCCCAACTTTCACTGTCCCCATCTTCATCCTCATTGTAAGTGTCATCCTGTCCATCAACTTCATCCTTGTCTTCACAATCAGCATCTCCCTCATCTTCACCATTGCCATCTGTAGTGGTTAATCTCATCTGGTCGAACTGACAGTGAAGGGTGTGTCAGAGCCACTTATCTGACTGTGCAAGAAAGACCAACCCTGACTGTGAGTGGACCATCTCCAGGGCTAGGGTCCTTGCTCGTACAAGAAGGAAAGCAAGGAAGCATTCATCCTTCTCTGCTTCCTGGCTGTGGATATGCTGTGAGCAGCTGCCTCTCACCCCTGCGATACCTAGATTCATATTCATTACTGCCTTACCCACAAATGGATTGCACCGTCCAACTGATACAAAAGAAACCTTTCTTTAAGTTGTTTTCCCAGGCATTTTGTCATAGCACCAAGAAAAGCATCTAACGCACCATCACCGGCTTCTTCCCCTCCATCTTTCCTCTTGTCAGCTGCTCCACTGTCATCTTCAGCACCAGGGTCAGCATTTCTGTCTCAGCCTCATCCTCCTCAATGCTGGCCTTTACCAAGTGCTCCCCTCCTCAGCCCTGTGCTCTGTGGGTTGCTACAGTCCATCCCATTTACTGTACCACAGATGCCTGTGAGCCTCACAATTATCGCTCTTACCCCCTCTGTGCTCAGAGGGGAAAGCTGAGGCACACAAGGGTCCCTGGGCGTCTCAGTTAGGGTTTCTGTTGCTGTGAAGAGATGCCATGACCATGGCCACTCTTATAAAGGAAAACATTTCACTGGGGTGACTTACACTTCCAGAGGTTTAGTCCATTGTCACCATGGTGGGGCATGGCAATGTGCAGACAGACATGGTGCTGGAAAGATAGCTGAGAGTTCCACATCTTGTGTGGCAACAGGAAGTGGTCTGTCTCACCAGGCATGGCTTGAGCATATATGAGACTGCAAAGCCTGCCTCAGCAGTGACACACTTCCTCCAACAAAACCAAAGCTTCCCCCCAAAAGACCACACCTCCTAAGAGTGCCACTCCCTTTGGGGGCCATTTTCTTTCAAACCACCACACTGGGCTTACCTAAAGTCATGGGTCTGGGTCTGACTTCCAACCAGATGGCCCATGCTCTGAACACCAGAGGCAACCAACACTTTGGCCCATCCAAGCTGGCCCCTCGCACTGTCACCACAGACAGGACAAGGAGGAGTTACTGCAGCTGCTGCACCAGAACCAGAGTCAGGTTCTCTCCTGCTCTGCAGCACCAGAGGCCCCGATGAGGGGGGGGGGCAGTGGGATGGTTCTCAGAGCAAGGGACCTTTCCAAGCCACATTCCACCCTTCTGAGGTCACCTGGTTCCCCAGGAAGAGAACTGCCAGCAGGACCTGAACAACCTTCAGCCACCAAGAACTAGAGTCAGCAAGCCACCTCCTGTAGCCACCTCTCAGCGCTCCTATCCTGAGAAAGAAAATGTCCCTAACTGGGTGCTAGACACATTTGATGGTATGTGCAAGCATCTGCCAGCCACACATTTGATGGTGTGTGCAAGCCTCTGCCAGCCACACATTTGACGGTGTGTGCAAGCCTCTGCCAGCCACACATTTGATGGTGTGTGCAAGCCTCTGCCAGCCACACATTTGACGGTGTGTGCAAGCATCTGCCAGCCTCTACTCTTCAAGAGTCTTGGGGCTTCCTGCATAGCCTGACACTAAAACTCAACTCATTTATTTATTTTTTGTTTGTTTGTTGAACTGACACAGTGTCTAGTGTAACCAAGGACCTCACTCTGTAGTCCAGCCTGGTCCCAAACTGATGTTAATCCTCCTGCCTCAGCCTCCCAGTTGCTGCGATGACAAGGCTGAGTCACCACAGTGGCTTTCTGTTTAGTTTCTACCATACTCACCGAGTTGCCACCGAAGCCTACCAGATGGCGGTCCTGCCTGCAGCAGGGTCTCAGGACCACGTCTGCAGTAAGAACAAGCTTCTCAAAGCTCAGAGTTTAAGATCAACTAGTTAAGCAGGGAAGAATGGTGCACTCTGGAGGCAGAGGCAGGAGGATTCCTGTGAATATTTCCAGGAAAGTCCAGGCTACACAGTGAGAACCTGTCCCAAAAATAAATCAACAGGAGGTTGGAACAATGCTTAGTGGTTAAGAGCACGTATCGTTCTTCCAGAGGACTGGGATCCAAGTCCCAGCGCCCATGTCAGGCAGTTCACAGCCTCCTGAAACACTAGGACCAGGAGGTCCAAGGCCTCAGGACACTGTGGGCCTTTGTACTCGTGTGCATACCCATCTCACACACATATGCAAGTGTACACAAGATTGAAAATAAGCTAAAATAAAAACAGTAAAAAGAAATAACTACTTGAACTGGCTAAGTAATAGCTCTCAGCCATGTTGGCCCACAAGGGCAGCACTGAAAGATTTGAATTTGGGGCGCGTGACATGTTAGAGTCTGCTCCTCAGCCTGACAGTTTCTTGCAGTTAATTTACTCTTCAAGCAATCCTGACCTTTGCTAGAAAGTTCCCCTGGACCTGGGCTCCTGTGAGTGTTATGTATAGGCCTGAAGCAATCATTTTAGGACCAGGCGGCCAAAGTATTAAAGGTCAAGGGAGCAAGGGAGAGCTGAGACCTGTAGGGCTCAGGGCCTGGGGTCATTTCACTAGAGAAGGAGCAGAGGCCTGGAACTGCCCTAAGACACTCCTTTATGTCTGATTTCATACAACAGGCACCACCGTCAGTCAGCCTTGGTGTGTAGAGGGGAGTCCCAAGGGCTAGAGAGGAAAGGTAGCCTGTCTGAGGCCTCATGGCTGCTCAGGACAAAGTGGGGACTGGGCCCTCATCCCCCTAGGTTTAGAACCCAGGCTGTCACTCCCACAACCTAGAAACTCGGGACCCCATCTGAATTTCCCCAGATCACAAAAGGCTCCAAGATGGAATCATGGTTAGTCTCAGACAGTGGCTAAGGAGTGAATTCCTTTGCTCTGCCTAGGGACATGGGGTGTGCTGTGCTGTGCCCACTTCAGCAAAATAAACCTCCGAGGCACATTCCTAGAAGGAAGGGCCACAGCTAATACTGACCTCCTGGTGCAGGGGGATCTCCAGCTGCATGCTCACTTCTGAGAACAGAAAGCCAAGGTTGGGCAGGGCTCTGAAAGCCCCTGCCCTATACTCACAGTCTCTGGCTTTGGGATGGGACGTGGGCCAGACTGGATTCAAAGACCTTCCCTTACCTGGCAGGACTTCTCCTGCCACTCCTGGGTAGCACAACTTTTCCTGTGCCTCAGTTTCCTCATCTGTATCACACTCTATGATACTGCTGCCCAGACTGCAAATGAAATGTAAGTCAGGAAGTGTGGGGCTCTCCCAGATCCTGGGCCTTACCCAAATGAGGCTGTTAGAAGGTGTCTTCCAGTAATCAAACTAAGATATATATAAGCGTGGGGATGTGGCTCAGTGGGTAGAGGGTTTGCTTGGCATATTTTTGGGGGGAGCGCATGCACACCTGTGATCCTAGCACTTGGGAGGTAGAGATAGGAGGTTAAGGTGTTCAAGGTCATCCTCAGATACCCAGTGAATCAGAGGCCAGTCTGGGATACTTGAGACCCTATCTTAGGAAGGGAGGGAAGGAGAGAGGGAGGGAAGGAGGAAGAGAGTTTCATTCATGCCTAGAACCCATGGATTCCCCTACCACAGGCTCAACCAACTGCAGTGAGCTTGCTTTAAGCCCTTCCTGCCAATAGATCCCACATTGCTGCCCTTTCCCTGATATGGGAGTTGTACTGGACATTCTAAGCCAGTCAGATGATTAGAGCCTGCAGAGAGCATGTGTAGCTTCCAAGCAGGTTCAATGCCTTAGAGGAGACTTGGGCATCCTTGAATTTTGTTGTTTGTGTTCTGTGATGCTGTGGATAGAACCCAGGACCCTAGAACACTGGGCAAGCTCTCTGGCCCTGAGCTACACTCCAGCCCGTGTGTATCCTTAGACTTGGCTTCCTTGGAGGAGAGTCCCAGAACCAAATCCCATCCCTGTGCAGATAACGGGTGTTTCCTGCTGAGCTGTCACTGAGAGAAAAGAAAACCAGAGGGAAATGAACTGGAAGTTACCTCAAGCCATGACCTTCTCCCGACCCATGCAACTTGGACAGAAGATGGTGATATACAGGAATGCTTGACCCCGTATGACAGCAGGGACACCTGTCCAGGAAGGGTACCTGCTGGCCCGCTGCAGTGTAGAATTGGAGGGGGCTGGGTGAGCTCAGGCCAAGAATCTAGCATGAAGCTGAGACTCTGCAGGGTGTCACTCACAGAATCACCCACCTGGGTAGAGAATGTGTCACATTAAGGCCTGTGGGAACTACAGGTTCACTGGCCTCACGAGTCTCCCTTCTGAGGGAGCTGGCCTGGGGACCACCAGAAAGGACTGGCCCCATGAGAGTAAAGATTAGACAACTCTGGGCACAGCAGGGAGTTGGCATGGCTCCTAGATTCTGTGTCCACTCAATTCTGCCTCCAAGGACCCTGGAGCTGCAACCACCAGATTCCCTGAGAGTGGATGAAGGATCTTCTGCAGGGATTGTTGGGGATCTCAAGGAAGGCTGCGCTGAGCAGAGGACACAGGTTGTCTGCTGAGGTCCCTGTCCTCATGGGTCATGTTGGGCACCAATGCTGTTTCTAGAGGCAGGACCCAGAGAGGACTCGAATACTGCCTGTGCACAGGGCTTCGGTGTCCCCTCTGTGTATGGTGATACCAACCCCTTCTCCAGTCCCCAACAGGCCCAAGGAGGAGATACCCACAGTAGGTAACTGGCTAGGAGGATGCCAGGCAAATGGCCACCAAGCTGATTAGTGATGAATGAAGGCTGGACCCACTGAGGAGTCACAGGGATGAGGCACCTGTGATCGATCCGGGCAGTGATGAATGGGCAGGTCAAGAAATGAATCAATGAATGAACTAGACTCAGGGCCTGGCGGCTGCCAGCAAAAGATCTGAATCAGCTCAGAAGGAGGCCAGAGGTCAGGTGATGATGACCCCAGGCACATGGGCGCAGGCATGACGCCTCTCTGACTCACACTAGTATTGTGCCACCAGGCCTGTCTGAACCCTCTGAGTCACCTTTCCTCAGGCCGGCCCCAGGCTCTGCTGCTCATGGGCCAAGCCCACAATGAATCAGGGATTTTGTAGGAGAGTAAGAGTCAAGACTCAGAAGTTGCTGATCTGAGGAGTGGGGGCGGGGGGGGGGGCTGTATGTAGAGCTAACAGAAAGGACTTCAAAAGCTGTGGGGCTGTGGTGGCCCTTGAGGTGGAGATAGGGTGACTCCATCCAGCACAGTGAGTGCCAACGGAACCTGGCCCTGTGCCAAGGGGTGTGCCTTCACTTTCTCATAATGCCCATCTGCCTACTGTGGACAGGCAGTACTTGATGTCCATCTGCAAAGCTAACATTCTTGGGCCTAGAGATGTGGCCTAGAACACAGTCACATGTCTGCAATTCCAGCACTTGGGAGGGGGAAGGAGGGAGAAGCAGGAGGATCAGAAGTCCAAGGTCATGAGACCTCATCTCACAAAGAGGGGAGCACTGCTGTGTTCACCCTATCCCATGGGCTCCTCTGTCCCTTTTTTCCCTTTCCTTTCCTTTTCTTTCTTCTTCTTTTTTCCAGAAGATGATGAGGGCTGTGGACTGAGCAACCTGGAGGGCTGAGGAAGGCCTGGGAGAGCCAGAAGCAATGGTAGCGGGTGGACATGTAGCCAGAACTAAGCTGTGTCTTCCAGGAAGAGGGCAAGAGGAAGGGGCAGGCAGTACTGGGGGTTGTAGGGTCCTCCCTGTGATTAAAGGCTGGAAGAATTTGGTGCTGGGTTTGGAGGCAAGGCAAGGGCTTTCTCACCTACCCTTGGGGGTGGGGCATCTGGGCCTCCATCCATTTGCCCATCCATCCTGGACCACAGTCTATATGCAGTGGTGTATGCAGGCTGAGCAGCCTGCACAGCCATAAGTTACACTTGAGAAAGGGACCCAGTGGGGACACTAGGCTCTAAGGAGAGGTTGTAGCATGACTTTTCTGGGGTGCTATGAACCTATGCCTGACACAGCGAGACCCAGTAGCCCTTGGAGCTTCTAGGTGTTTGGAGACAGTTCACCCAGAAGGTTTGGAGATGCACTCTTCTGCCCTCTGTCCCTCGCATGGTCACACAGCAATCTCCTGCGTGAAGAGGCTCATAACCAGTGTACGTGAGTCCTTCTGCCCCTGCCTAGCTCTCCAGGGGTAAAACGCAGCATGGTTTACCCATCCAGACAGCATGGCCTTGGTAACTGAGGAGTGCAATGTTGAATGAGGGACAGGGAAGTCCCACTAGAAAGCATGAGCAAGGACTGCTCTGTTTCCATCTTTTAGGAAATGGAGAAGGGTTGGAGAGGCTGAGTAGCCTGTGAAGAGTCTCAAAATCCTAGGAAGAGAAGCTAGGATCAGGACTCAAGGGCCTTGTTTTTTTCCTTTGTTTTTGTTTTTTGTGCACACCTCAGGTGCTTCACAAAATCTTTGCTGGGATTGTGGACTTGGTCAGGTTCATGACTGCTATCTGCGCCATGGCCCATCTCCTCCTCCAGCACTTAATGGTATAAATTGGGCAATTGCTACTCAAAAGAGAGAGCAGGTCATGGGCACGTGAAAACCACAACCTGTAGTGGGAACTCATTCCACCAATAGTTTTGGGGACCAGCTTTAGGTAGTGTATTCAGTGTGAGGATATGATCCCTTATAAGGAAGAGGAAGGGTCTCTCTCTCTCTCTCTCTCTCTCTCTCTCTCTCTCTCTCTCTCTCTCTCTCTCTCTCTCTCTCTCTCTCTCTCTCTCTCTCTCTCTCTCTCTCTCTCTCTCTGGTGGTGATCGGAGACCTGATGACAACATCCTGAGCCTCCAGGGCAAAAGACCGCAGTGGCTCTTTACCTTCATTGCGTAAGTGTTCCCCAAATAAATATTTGTTATTCTTTTATTCGGGCATTCGTGGACTTCCTTAATCCTCCCTCAGCAATCCCCTTGTTGATTTTCAAATGATTTTTACATAATCCAGGGCATGGTTCAATGGCAAAGTACTTGTCTAGCACGTGCTGGGCTCTGGACTCCATCCCCAGTGCTCAGAGGGCAAAATTACTTACATAGAAAACTAATGGAAAATGGGCAGAATGGCTCATGTGTGAAATTTCAGCACCAAGAAAGATTGCCATGAATCCTAGGCTAACCTGAGCTACAGAATCAGTTCCAAGTCAGCCTGGGCTACAGAGTCAGTTCCAGGCCATCCTGGATACAGTCACATGCTGGTTGTGGTGGCTCGCACTTGTAATCTCAGTACTCGGGGAACAGAGGCAGGGCAGTAGCTGCCAAGTTGAGGCTAGCCTAGTCTGTATAGTAAGTTCCAGGCCATCCAAAGCTCCATAGTGAGACCCTGTCCCCAAAATTAAAACAAAAACAACAAATAACAGGAAACACCTGTGCTGATCACAGGGACCCTAAAGACACATGGACAGAGTTCCCCCGGGAAGGAAGAGGCATCACACATGCCGGTAAGCTGCCTGCTTGCTCTGGGATGTCAACTGCCATGTCCCATACAGGAATTGTTCTCACAGACAGGAGCCTAAAGACCCGGAGTGATGGAGACCGGCCTTGCCCGGACATGTGTCTGTGAATTCTGTGGCAGTGTTTCTGCTCACCTACTTGCCTCCACTCTGTGAACTATGCCACTTGAGATACCCTCCTTCCACCCCAGGTCAGACACTCCCTCTTCCAGGCCAGATTTGGCCCTACCTCAGCCCTCCTGGAAGATACAGAACTTTGGCTTCTCCTCTGCTGTGGTTTCTGCAAAGGGTTATTCAATGTAGCCTCTTGGGATGACCCCAGTGCTCCCACAGGGCCCCTACAGAGGGACACTGACATCTCCTGGAAGGCTCAGGAGTCTAGGTGACCCTTTCTCCTACTAGGCAGGACATTCCCTGTGGTACCTACTCTGTCCTTCATACCTAGGGAAAGGAGACTGCCCCAGGGCCCTGCTTGTACACAGAGAAGCTGGGCTCAGGAGGTTGGCCTGATCCTGTGGCCAGTGTCAGAGCTGGGATTCAAACCCCATGCAGTTGTATCTTCAGGAACCAGGGATATGACCTTACTCCAACATGTTGCAGAACTTGCCACACGCCTTTAATTCCAGTACTCAGGGAAGCAGAGGCAGGTGGATCTCTGAGTTTGAGGCCAGCCCGGTCTAAAGAGTGAGTCCCAGGATAGCCAGGGCTACACAGAGAAGCCCTGTCTCATGAAGAAAAAAAAAGCTGCGGGGAGAAGACAAAGACCAAGAAGTGAAGTCTGGAGTTGGCCTCCCCGCTTCTCTGGGGTCTTCCCTCCAGGACCCCTACTAAGGAGGGAAGCAGATATCGATAGCAAGCTTGGGGCCCAGGAGAGATGAGGGCAAGGTAGACTCCCCATTCTCTAACTTTTCCCACTCAGCTCCTGAAATGACTGCATCCTGCCCCTCACCTGCCCAGAGATGTGGGGGCACAGGTTTCCTGCTCAGAGCTGGACTTACTGGAAAGGACCAGTGGGGACTGGGAGGGGCAGAGAGAGACCAGGTAGCAAGCACGAATACTTCCTGCAATCGGGAAGTGTACCCACCACTTCTGGGAACCATGATTGCTCAGGGACATCGTGGTGTACTTTGACCTCAGTGAAGGGGCCCAGCTGTCATTATTTTAAGCCCTCTCTCTTCCCTGGCCACAGCTGGTCCAAGTGCTTGGGGACGATGCAGGGCTCACAGGCCACCTGTCCCACAATCTCTCTGACCACTGAGGATGGAAAGTTCAGTCAGGATTGCTGCCTTACAGCCCCACTAAGCCCCTAATCAATGTGACAGCCCAGCCCTGGTGGATGAGGCAATGAGGTCCCTCTTCCTGTTATAGTGGCTATGCAAATGGGTGGATCTGACTTCCCGGAATGAAGGCATCCACTGGCCTGAGAAACCTAGTCCCCGGGGATTTACCCAAGCGGGTGCTGGAAATGTCCCACTCTCTCCCAGTCTGTCTCTCTCCATGCACAGCTTGCAGCCCACACCTGGGTCACTCCACCCTTCAGGGGGAGGGGCAGGGCTGACGCTCATCCATCATATCAGGGTGTCCCTAGCTCCAAGAACATCGTGGGTACAAGGGGAGCAGAAAGTGGGTAGCCTTGCTGGCTTGAGACACCCTTCTATTTACAAAGAAGGAAACTGAGTTTGCAGGCTGTGCCAGGGACTTGCCCAGGTCCCTCCTCCCTGCCTCTTGCCTAGACACGCCCCAGCAGCCTGATCTTGGCTTCTAGTTCCTAGGGTCCCCACTGTCTTAGTGGCTGTTCCCTCGCTGCCTGTCCCATGGAGTCATTACTATGCTGTCCTGACATCCAGCCCTAGCATGAAGGCAGGTCTAAAGCAGCAAGAGTCATCTGTCCTGTGTGGCTCCATTCCTGACCCTGGCCTAGTGGTTATCCCCTGTGACACAGCACTTCTTGGAATCCCCCTGCCTGTGGGGCTTCAGTTGAGTTGTTGAATCAACCCTCATCTCTACCACTCCCACTCATTCTTCAAGTCTCGTCATTGTCACCTCCAGGAAGCCCTCCCAGATGCTGCTAGCTGGGCCAGTCACATGCTCTAGGCTCCCTCAGTCATGATGTATACCATGCTGGCTGCCCTCACCCCTTGGTGCCCATCTTTCCTACTGAACTGGGGCTCTTTGGAGAGCTGTAGCAATGAAGGAGGTGGGGATTGTCACTGGACACAGGATGTACATGAAACTTCAACCCTCAGAGCTGCTGAAGACTCAGACGTGAATGGAGAGAAGGATGTACCAAGGACTGGACTACCAGATAGTAGTGTTCCTCTCTGACATGAAGATAGCTGTGAGTTAGGGGGGAGGGGACTTTGATTATCCTTGAGGTACCTCCCCTTTCCATAGAGAGGAAATTGCTCCCTCATGGGCTTAGAGCAAGGCAAAGCTGGCCTCCCCTGGGAGGGGCCTAACTGTTTCTATCTAGCTCCTCAACCTCTCTTGCAACTATTTGTAGCAGGCTCAGGCAGTCAGAGCCAGCAGCCCTGGAATTCGAATGGGGAATTCATCCTGGTAGAAAAACTTGTGAAATTCTGGGAGGGTTATAGAGAAGAGGGCATCGCCAGGCTGGCTCTGGGCTGAACCTGGGCCTTTCTGTCTCCTTTTCCAGATGGTCTCCTGGGGGAGCTGACAGGGTCAAAGTCAGGCTTCAGGAGAGTAGCTGGGAGCATTGGGGCAACTACTTACCTGGAATATGGGGTTCAAGAGGTTCTGCTAGAAAACAGATTCAAGAAGCAAAGACCCCTGCTAGGCCGAGAGCACGCTTGGACGCAAGCAGTGGGACCCAGCAATGTAACTTAACCGGAGGTGTGACTTGCGTTGCAAAGAGCTCACCCTGGTGCTAGAGGGAAGCTAGACTAGACAGGTTAAGATCCAGCTGGAAGCTGCTGCAGTAGGACCAATGGACAGTCCTGGGGGACAATGAGAATACAAAGAAGCTAGACTAGACAGGTTAAGATCCAGCTGGAAACTGCTGCAGTAGTACCAATGGACAGTCCTGGGGGACAATGAGAATACAAACATGGCAGGCAGAGTTGAGATTCAGTGTGATTTCCAATAGGGAACCATGGAGATCTGAGAAGACCGTAGGAAAATGGGGTATAAATTTGATGACAACCTGGACCAGGGTCCCTGTTGTCTCTTAGACTTTTACCTAGGAAATTGTCTTGTGCTGTGTGGGAGCTTCCCAGCCAAGAATTCCAGATAGATTTGGGGATGGACTATATGTCTACAAATGCAGAAAGGCATCGCCATAGGGCCACACCTGCCTATAGAGACATCAGCGAGGCATGATGGTTCATGCCTACAATGTCCACATTCTGGAGGCTGAGGCAGCAGGATGACTGTCCTACACAGTGAGACTGTCTCCAAAGACAAAAGGGGACTGGGCAGATATCTCCACGGGTAAAGGAGCTGGACTCACAAGCCTGACGGCATGAGTTCAATACCTGGAACCTGAGTAAGGGAGGGCAGAAACAACTCCACAAAGCTGTCCTCTGACCTCTACACTTCCCTGTGTCCCAACACCATGTGCAGACTCACACACTCCCATTTGCACACACACGAGAACTCCCCACATAATAAATAACTTCCCTGTGTCCCAACACCATGTGCAGACTCACACATTCCCATTTGCACACACACTCGAACTCCCCACATAATAAATAACTTCCCTGTGTCCCAATACCATGTGCAGACTCACACACTCCCATTTGCACACACACACACACACACACACACACACACACACACGCAAACCCACCCACATAATAAATAACTTTTTAAAAAAGTTTTTCTAGGTATGGTTTCTCTGTATAGCCCTGGCTGTCCTAGAACTTGCTCTGTAGAGCAGGCTGGCCTTGAACTCACAAAGATCCACCAGCCTCTGACTCCTGAGTGCTGGGATAAAGGCATGTGACACCACTACCCAGCATAATTACTTTCTTAAAAAAGAGAAGACTAAGGGGAGGGAGGAGGGAAAGGAAAAGGATTCATTGAGATGCTGGGATGGGAAGACACAAGAAGTCTGGAGGATGGCTGGGACAAAAAAATGAAATACAAGGACACAACTGACCTGCCAGAAGTCCCCTGAGTAGGGCCCCAGAGTGGCAAGCTGGTTGAGTGAAGGGGAAACCCTGGCCGAGAGTCAGAAGTTGATAGAGGCCCAGCCCAAGGTTCATCCCCTCCTTTGTCACAGATAGCACTGGGGCCCCTAAAGCCCATCCCTCAGATACAGATGGGGAAGAACATCTGGGGCATCCTGAGGCCACTTCAGAGGCCAGAGCTTGGAACACAGATGGCCATAAGGAATTGATTTTCTTTATCCAAATCACACTGGGAAGCCAACTGCAGCCCGGGCTCCAGGAGTGAACTGTCAACTCCCAACCTCCTAATACTGTTTCCTTAATTTCCCTCTCAGTATGTCTGGGAAGGTTGTTCAGGACATCCTGGGGATGTCCCCTCCATAATCTGGCTGCTGCCAGGGACAGCTCTGCTTAGAACTGAACTCCTGAGGGAGACAGGCAGATCTGCACAGAGGAAGTGAGCTCATTTTGCCCTTGACTGTGAAGCCAAGCTCTGCCAGCGAGGACCCAGAAGAACCTCAGCAGGTCCCTTATGGTACCATAAGGGGAGAAGGGGCCATTCCACTGGGCAAGTGGGCATTGTGGGACTGTGAGGGATGGGGTTGCATCCCCTGCGCCCAGCTACAATGCTATTCCTGTGACATTACCTTCCACATGTGTGAGCATTGCAGCGCCTGGTCAGGGAGCAGGTGAGGAGTTAACAGCTCAGCCCCTTCTTGGAGGAGATGTTTCTGAGTCTATGGCTCCTCCCTCACACCCCTGAGGCAAGGCCCATCTGCCACCACCCCTCTTAGACGGGGTCTTCATGCACCCTCCAGAACTTGCAAAGCACAAAGGAGCCGTGAGTGTGCAGGTACCCAGGATGCCCACTAGTTCCAGTCAGTGGCTCTCACACAAAGCTGAGGCCTGACTGTCCCTCTGAGGTGTGCTCATGACTGCCCCATCCCATGCTCAGTCCTTGTGACCAGCCTCTGATGTGGTCTCCAAGTTCCTGCTCTTCCTTTCCCAAATCTCCTAGATTGCATGCTTCTAACCCAGCCTCAGGACTCCCACACACCATCCCTTCACTTTGGAAGAACCATCATTTGGAGCCAAGCAAGGCCTGTCCCCTACCAGCTTGGGGGTGTGGCTATCCCAGATTCTGCCCTGCACGCTGAGCCGTTGTCTAGCTTATGTCATCGCTTTAAACGCCATCTGTCATGGTGCGGTGCTTCATGTGTTCTCATTCTCAGAACCTGCCTTGGCGGGAACTGGGGTTCAGGTGCTGGAGGAGCCATGAGGCAGGACATCAGCTCCAATGCTCCCTGAGGCAGTGCTGGGGGCGGTGGCTGTGCAGCCATGGAGAAGTGAGGAAGAGATGCCCGGTGTAGGGAGGAGTGGGGCAAATGGGGAGCGCTTCCAGCTGTGGTGTCCCAGATTCCTTAGCGACTCATCCCTTAACCCTATCCCTTCTCTCAGGGAACTTTGTGGAGCAGCAGCAGGTACCTGCAAGGCTTTGTCAGAGCTCATCTGTGGGCTCCTGGAACCAGTTTTTGCCTGTACCTTCACCTCCCCCTCCCCGGCAGAATGACGGTCCTGGCAACTGCAACTACAGAACGGACATAAAAACTCCAGCCAACCTGACCCTGATGAGACCTCTGGGCAATCCACCACCGTGTCACAGTACTGAGGACCCCATCTAAATCAGCTTTGAAGAAGTCAGTGACGGGGCGGGGGGCAGATTGTGACCGGTGGGCTTGGGGACAGAGATGAAGGAAGAGCCAGAGTCTCGTGCAAGAGCAACCGGCCCCTAATTGAGGCAGCCTGAACAGGGCCCTGAACAGGCACTGATGCAGTTCCCATAGTGACAAGTTGCTATGCTGACTTCACATGGCCAGCAATATCCTGGGTGGAGGCAGGGCCGAGTTCAGGTGCAGTTTCCCATCTTCAGCAAGATCCCTTTCAGCATCCCCCCAGCATCCTTCACCATTCTTCCACCATCCTCACGCCATCCCTCTCAGCTTCTCATTCCAGCATCCTTCCCAGCCTGGGCCAGGCCTGCACTTTTCTGGGTGGGGCTCAGCACAGCTGAGATCGGGACATCTGCATGGGACAGAGGAGCCAGATAGGGCCTTCCTGTAAACTGCTTCCCCCAAGACAAGGTTGGTCCTAGAGAGTATGAGTCAGAAGCAAAGACCCCTATCTGGCAACACAAGGGTTACCTCCCCAGGTGTCCTCACAGTGACCCTTCTTCCAGGATCTGCTGGGATTCCTGGCAACAACACCAAACCATCTTGGCTGAGAGGACATGCCTTACTGGTCAAATTGGAGTCAGTGGCCAGGAGGGACTCAATAAGCCACTCCATGACACAGAGCCAGCCTGGTTTCTGGACACCCTTTCTGTCCTACCAGGTCAATTCCTGGGCTTCCTGCAGAGGAAGTCCCCAGTAATCCCCTATATTCCCAGAACCCCACAGTCATCCAGCTGGGTGTACATCAGTCACTCAAATGCCCTTCCTGGGACAGGAGGGTGACAGAGCTGAGTGCGGACCAGAGCATTAGGCGCTTCCCTGACCTCCTGATGAGCCCTCTGGATGAGGACGCACATAGCATCCTTGCACTAACATGCCCTGAGTTCAATAAAGAAACGTTAGCTCAGAGAGGTTATGGGTCCTACAGGAGCTCAAAGCTAGCTGGGTGGAGGGGGGCTCTGGGATTCCTCTGTGCCTATGGGCCCTGCCTTTCCTGTTCCTTAGGAATTCTGGCTGCACAAACCCCCTGCCTGAGAGGACCGCCTTGTCGCTTGGGAATGGCTGTGCTGTGAACAGTCCCAGCTGTTGTTTGTGGAGCCCTGCCGAATTGTGTCAAGAACTTTATTCTTATTTTTTCACTTGACATTTAGTTCATCTTTTTAAAAGATGGTCCCCAGCCAGGCATGGTGGAGCACGCCTATAATCCCAGCACTTGGGAGCACTTGTAGAGGCCAGAGGAGCAGGGTTCAAGATCATCCTTGGGTATGAAGCAACAGTCTGGCAAGAATCTATATCAAAGCATAAGAAAAGAGGAGGGGGAGGGGGAAGCGGAGGCTCAGTGGATAAAGCATGAGGAGCAGAGTTCAGATCCCCAGCTCCCACTGTTGGACCCATCTTTACTATGTGCTATATTTATTTTTTAACAGGAGCTCACTATGTAGCCCAGGTTAGTTAGCCTTCAACTTCAACTTCATGCTCATCCTCCCTCAGCCTCCCCACACCTGGCTGCCTGACTCTCATCAATGCTCTTCAGAATGGCTCAGTGTCCAGGTCTGAGGGGTCAGCTGACCTAATCCTGCCGGTTGTGTAGAGCACTGTGGTCTATCCGTCATCCTATCAGGTGGGCCTGGTCATGTCCTTGTCCTCCCACAGCTCTAGCAGAGGGGGTGACTGCTCTGGGACACTGCCTTACAGACACAGCCAAGCAGTCCTCAACACCTCCAGGTGGACAGGTGGGTCCATGTCCCCTCCCCCTTGCATTTGAATGGACTTTTCCTAGCTGCCTTCCACTGCTGTGAGGGAATACCGGAAAAGAGCAATTCACAATGTGGGGCACAGTCTGTCGCATCAGGGAAGGCAGCTGCTCACACTGCATCTGCAGACAGGAAGCAGAGAGGCGTGCATGCTGGTGCTCAGCTCACTTCCTCCTTTTGTGCTTCAGGATCCCAGCTCATGGGATGGTGCTGCCCAAGCCCACGGTGGTCTTTCTGCTCAGCTGAACCTCCCTGGAGAGCCCTTACAGACACCAGGCTGTGCTTCCAAAGTGGCCAGTTCAACCAGAAGAGTATCACAGTAGTGAGCCCATGTGATACCTGAGGCTGGTCCTGATCTGCCTTGTTAAAGTGTGTGTGTGTGTGTGTGTGTGTGTGTGTGTGTGTGTGTGTGTGTGTAAGACAACTCAAAGTTGTCACTTCTCTCTGTCACATAGGCTCCAGGAATTGAACTCGTGCAGTCAGGTTTCGTAGCAACCGCCTCTACTTCTGAGCCATCTCACTAGCTCCCTGCCTTGTATTCTAGAACACTTGTTTTTTGGACTCCCTCAAGATTGGCACACTCAGATGAAGTCTAGGACACGCAAGGAGGCTTCGGAAGGGCATAGAAGTTCCCTGGTACCACGAGCCAATTTCCAGCTGCATGAATGAAGAGCCCTTCCACACACTTCGGAGCCACCCCCAGCTGGGGCTTTAAGTCTCATGGACCAGAATCTGATTGTAGGAGGCTGGAGAAAGGATGTGACCATTTCTCACTGACCCTTCACCTTGGCTCATGTCACCCTTCAAAGATCCCTCAGCCAGACACTTGTCAGTCCTGTACTTCATTTTGTTCTTATTGTGCAGAGTCTTGCCCTGTAGTCCAAGCTGTTCTCAAACTCACAGTCCTCCTACCTCAGCCTCTTGAGTGTTGGGATTATAGATGTGCACGATGTACGGGGTTCCATCAATATTCACAAGGAAGTTAAAGTTCAGAGAGGTTCAGCAACTTGTGCAGTGCCTCCCAGCTAATTTGGGTCTTTGGGTTTCTGGGAAGGACCTTGCTAAGTCAGTCTCAGTTGTAGGAATTTCTGAGAGCCTGTGTACTCTGAGAGTAAATTTTGACCAAAAGGAAAAACAAAACAAAACAAGACAAAAACCAAAAGCAAATAAAAAACACCAGCAGTTTTGACAGGAATGAGTATGGAGAGTCTCACTGCAGTCATGCTCACTGCAGATCTTGACTAACCTCATGCATGTTCTCTGCAGCCCCTCTGGCTAATAAGCCAGGGCTCTACTCTTCAGCAGAACCAGTTTCTAAGCAGAGAGCTCTGACACAGCGCCTCCTTCTGGTGATAGGTGATATTGCAACTCAGCTCTAGTAGAGGAGCCCAAGATTCAGCGCACTAGAGCTCGGGAAGGTTCAGCTAAGAGGTTTTGTTGTACCACATTTAACCTGCAGCCTCAGGAGGCATGCGAGCTGAGTTTGAGTTCCTGCCCTGCCACTTGTCTGTCATGGTCCATGTTCTGTTGAAGACAACAGAAACCGAGGCAGGCATTTCAGTAGAGGACACAATTGCAGGACTGACGAGATCACCAAACAGGAGCATGAGGAGACAGCCAACCCCACTCTGAGCTCAAGGAAAGATAGACTGAGCCAGTGTTCCCAAAGCACAGGGGCCATGCTTACCTAACAGGCATGGGAAGAGCAATGGGACTTTACCACTGGATCTGGTGTCACAGAAAGGTCCCCACTATTGCTAAGTGGCTACCTGACACAGAGAAGGAGAGAAACCCCACTTTTCCCACCCCAAGTGTTTTGCCATGCCCCTATCACCTCAAACTGTGGCAATCCTCCTGCCTCTCCTGGGGTTAAGAGGATGAGTTTGCCACTATAATGTCAAGGAGCCATGGCAGCTCCTAACACAAGGACTAGAACAAGGAGAGTCAGCAGCACCCAGTGTGGTCCAGGAGGCAGCACTCTGCTTGTCTGATCTCAGCAAAGACTCTGTGATCATTTGGGAAACTGGCTAAAGACGGCAACTCACCTGCAGGCCCAGGTCGAGGGAGGTTGAGTGGGTGACAACTCAAGTCCAGACTGAGCTACAGAAAGGTCTTGGAGATGGGATGTCGCTCAGTGGCATGCACAAAGCTCTGGGTTCAATTCCCAGTACCGCAAGAGCCGGGTGTGGTGGTGCACACCTGTAGTCTCAGCACTTAGGGAGGAGGCATGAGGATAAGAGCTCCAAGTCATCCTCAGTTGCATGGAAACTGGGGGCTAACCTGGGCTACATGAGACCTTGGAGAGAGAGATCTGCCTCTCCCCACCCCACCCCCAAATAGAAAGTAAAAGGGGGACCTTGGTAGCACCCAGTGTGTGCAGGAAATGCAGTTCTCATGCTCAGCGTGTGGGAAATGAGCCTAGGTGAGTGTCAACATTAATGAGCTCTGGAGCGAGGCTGGCCATGCTAAATGCCACTGAACCAACTGTGCTGGAGTTTGTTCTATGTGTTGCCCTGCAGTCTTCTCAGGTAGCTGAAAGGCTGGGAGTGTGGCTCATTAGCAGGGAGCTTGCCTGGCATGTGTAAAGTCCTGAGTTCTATCCCTGGCACTAAAATCAAAAGAGAAGAGGAAGGAAAAAAAAAGGAGAGGAGAGAAAAGGGAGGAGTGGGAAAGGGAGGAAGAAATCAATGGCAAGATAAAAATTCAGAGTGCTCTCATGCACCCGAGTATGAGGGCCCATTTTCCGGATAACACGGGCACAGAGTAGCAGTGACCTGTCCCAAGTGGCTGGGCTCCGAGCCGCCAGCCCGCAGTGGCAGGCAGAGTTCCTGGAAAGCAAGGTGGAGTTCCTCCTAGAGATCTGAGCAGCTTGGGCAAGATCCCCTGGTCAAGGTCCCCACCCTGGCGGAGGTAACACCCCCTGGGGGAGGGGTGGGACATGCATCAGACCCATAGAACACTAAGTTCTCTTGCAGGTTTGGTACAGCCTGTCCTGTGAGTTTCCTGCCACCTCCTCTTGTTACCCTCAGCCCCAACCCTGGGTGAGCTGGCCTGGGTCCCCAAAGGCAGGGATGGGGTTGTACACAGAGTAATAAAAGTTAAAACAGAAGGGACACCTACATCTGGTAGGGACTCCCTTGCCTCCTCCTCCTCCGTCCCCTCCTCTTTTCCTCCCCTCCCCCCCCCCCCCCGTTTTCCTTTTCTACCTCCCCACCGCTTCTGCATACATTTATTGAACACCTGCTGTGTGCCAAGCACTTTCCTGACCCCAGGACTGAAAAATGCCCTGCTTATATTCTAAAGGAGCCATCCATATCTGCTCCTGTGGGTGGTGGGGAGCTTCTCTTTGTGGTCGAGGCTGTTTCATATGCTATTGTGAATGGACAGCCTCCTATCCATCTTGTCACTAGAGAAGCCTCCCCCACCTGACCCCTTCCCTGCAGGATAGCCACCAGCCTAGGGAGTAGGCTTCCACTTCCTGGTCCCCTGATTTCTCTTTCTGCAGCCTCTTTCTGCTGTCACCTCCCTCCTGCTGTCACCCACAGCTATTCTGGGCCTCAGGTCCCTTTCACTTTCTGCTCTGCTCTTCCTGCTCGGTGGTTCCCCACCCTCCTCTGCTCCTCCAGCCCCCTCCCTGCTGGCCTCAGGCTCTGCCTGTGCCCCTGTCACTGCCAGCTCCAGTGCCTGTTAGACACTGCACAGGGAGACAGCTGCAGAGCGCGGTGAGATCTGGGTTTGAATCCCTTCCTGGCTGTGGGACCTTGGTCCACCTTGAAGCCCCAAATCCTGTCTGTGCCACTTAGTAGGGCTATGGAGGCTGGGGGCTCCTCTGCAGGTCCCCTGGGACCCTCCAGGACTTGTATATTAGCTCAAGTCTCGGCACATAGTAGGAATACAGAACACATGCACACACCCACGGGCTGGGGCACCAAGGAAAAAGAACAAAATCCCTGGGAAGTCACCGAGCCACCTCTAAGCAGGGTGACCTTGGCCAAGCCCCTTCCCTCCCTGAGCCTTAGTTTCCCAGTGAAGCACCTGTACTAAAGAACAGCTGTCCCTGCCAGGCAGTGGTGGAGAACACGTTTAATCCCAGCACTTGGAAGGCAGAGACAGATCTCCAAGTTCAAGGCCAGCGGGTCTACATAGTGAATTCCAGGACAGCCAGGACTATACAGGGAAATCCTGGGTGGTCTAGAGGGGCCTCAGCTGACAGGCTCCATCCAGTTGCCTGTGGCTTTGTGTTTCACAGAGGCTGCCTCTGGATGCTTCTCGTGGTCCTTGACGCTTGGAGGGGGCATGTAGGAGCCACAGAGCCCTTAAAGAAGAGACAGGTGAGACACAAGTCACCAGTCTCTCAAGCACGTGGCCAGAGTAGCAACATTCAGGGACAGGACACAAGTTCAATAACAACTGTGTCCCCGCTCCCGTCTTCAACTTTGGGGGTAGGATCACACGGTGAAGCTAGCCTGAAACTTATGCTCCTTCTGCTCCAGCTTCCTGGAAGCTGGGACTACACTGTGTGTCACCTGTGGACTACACTGTGTGTCACCTGTGGACTACACTGTGTCACCTGTGGACTACACTGTGTGTCACCACACCTGTGGACCACACTGTGTGTCACCTGTGGACTATGCTGTGTGTCACCACACCTGTGGACTACACTGTGTGTCACCTGTGGACTACACTGTGTGTCACCTGTGGACTACACTGTGTGTCACCACACCTGTGGACCACACTGTGTGTCACCTGTGGACCACACTGTGTGTCACCTGTGGACCACACTGTGTGTCACCTGTGGACCACACTGTGTGTCACCTGTGGACCACACTGTGTGTCACCACACCTGTGGACCACGCTGTGTGTCACCACACCTGTGGACCACGCTGTGTGTCACCTGTGGACCACACTGTGTGTCACCACACCTGTGGACCACGCTGTGTGTCACCATACCTGTGGACCACGCTGTGTGTCACCTGTGGACCACACTGTGTGTCATCACACCTGTGGACCACGCTGTGTGTCACCTGTGGACCACGCTGTGTGTCACCTGTGGACCACGCTGTGTGTCACCTGTGGACCACACTGTGTGTCACCACACCTGTGGACCACGCTGTGTGTCACCTGTGGACCACACTGTGTGTCACCACACCTGTGGACCACGCTGTGTGTCACCTGTGGACCACACTGTGTGTCACCTGTGGACCACACTGTGTGTCACCTGTGGACCACACTGTGTGTCACCACACCTGAAATTTTCCTGTCTTTTCTCTCACTTCCCTTTCTCCCTTCTCTCTGAGATCTTTCCAGTCGTGTCCTCCACAGCTGATGCTGCAATATCTGCCTCAGCAATCATCTTCCTAGTCTTTTTCTTCTCATCTGAAGCTTCCTTTTTGGAAACATCTGTTCTTGTTTTATAGTTACAGTGTCTCCTATTTCTCTAAAGACTTTTTGCTTCGGTAAAGATTTCGCTTACTCCCTACATGGACTCCACCTTTTTCTTATTTTTCACATTATTTACTTACTTAGTGCACAGAGAGGTGTACACTATTCCTTCCACGGCACATATGTGCAGAACATCTTGCCAGAGACATATGTTTCCTTCCATCATGCGAATACTGATGATCCACCTCAGAACTGGTCTGCCCTCTGGCCAGCTTGCCATTATGCCCCTGACCCAAGCCTTGGGTAGTTTTATGTAGTTGGCACACTTGGGGGATGGAGACATAGCTGGTATACAGTTGGTAATGCTTGCCTATTATGCATAAGAGTCTGGATTCCATCCCAGGACAGCATAAACTGGGCATGGTGATGTATGCCTTTAATCCTAGTGCTGGTAAGTACAGGCAGAAGGGTCGGGAGTTCAAGGCCACCCTAAGCTAGTATATTTGGGGTCAGCTTGGGCTACATGAAACCTTGTCTCAAAAACAAAAGAAGCAAAAAAAATGTGTATTTGTTAAAGGTCCTGGTAGTGACTGGAGTGCTAATAGCCTCCTGACTTGTCCCTGTGGTACCAGGAGGTACAGCATGAAATGTCCATCAAAGCACCTGTGATGTACCAAGCACAGAAATTAAACCAGAATTCTGCCCCCCAGGGAACACGAGGCTACAGCAGGAGCCAAGTAGTACAGAGGATGCTGCTCAGGGCTCTCCAAGGCATAGGACACTCCCCTGCCCAGCAAAAGCCCCGAGTGCCAAAGGCCAAGGTTCGGAGGCTGGGCTTTGGAAAGAGATTCCCCAGTTCTTGGCATCCTTAGTGTGGCAGGGGCAACAGGAAAACCTTGTCCCAGCGGCCCTGTAGCCACCGCTGTTTAGGGAGTTGAAGCTGAGGTGGCCATGCAAGGTGTTATGGGAGTTGAAGGCGCTCCTCCCTTCTCAGCCTCTTGGGGAGGGCAGGGGTGGCAGCAGTTGCCTAGGCTCCAGTCTGCCTGACGTGGGTCCCTACCAAGCCGTGTGACGAGACCAGGCCACAAGAAAGAGGTTTCAGCAAGCGTTATCGCTTCCTGGAACTCAGACTCTGAGACTTCCCCGAAGAAGACCGGCTGTGCCTGGCGGGTGGGCAGACTGAGCGCCCCGGGGACCACGATGTCCCCTTCCTCCTCTGCTGCCCCCGATCTCATCTCAGTACCTGGAAATGCACCACCCTCCTACTCTGTGCCCCGAGGGATGCCAGCAACGGCTCCAGAGGCCAGGGTAGGTACCAGTCCAGGACCTTTTCCCTCTACCCGTGGGATGCTTAGGCCTGGCTGGGCCAAGGTGGCACCCCTAGGTGTCTAGACACCCGCCTTTACTCTTTACCTCTGGACAAGTGCTCAGGGTATTCATCAACTAGATGTGCACAGACTGGCCTCAATGTTACTGACAGAGAAATGGTCTCATCTCCCACCCATTCCATCTGGCCCACCAGACAGTTGGCACTCCTACAAGTGGCACCCCCAGACAGGCCCATGCTTTTAAGTTCTGTCTTGAAGAGGTAGGACAGCTCAAAAATCCAGCTCCAGGGTCTCATCATGAGTGGCTACGATGGCTCTAGAATAAGTCACTTCCTGATTCCCCAGTTAACACAGTTAACAGATACCTAGGTAGTCTGGGGTGGGGGAAGGGCACAATGGAGGCCCCAGGGACGAAGCCTAACCCTCCTCAAAGGCAAAAAGCTGTAGGCCCTGCAGTGGACTTCCTTCACTAGCTGGGAAGGAATGATTCATCACGTGGCCCAGAAAGTTTTGGAAGAACTAAATAAGGTCCTGTGAAGTGCTTGGCACAGTACTTCATATGAGAGTGTTCAATACCGAACAGCCTGTGGTCCGGTGTGGTGGTTCATGCCTGCCATCCCAGCTCTGAGCAGCTGAGGAAGGATTATGGGCTCAAGGTGCCTGAGCCCTTCCAGATCCCCTTTGGCTGAGTCCACAGCGTCTACTGACTAAACCCTTCCAGCTTTCATTGCCTCAGGCCTAGTCAGTTTTAGTGTGAAGTACTCTAAAACTGGCCTCCTATTTTTTTTAGAGGAGATGGGTATTATAATAGTAATGTGGACATTTTTTTCCAGTGAGAACAAAATATATTATATAAACAATCATGACCCAGGAATGGTGAGGCAGGAGGATCAAGAATTTCAGGCCCAATTTAGTGAAACCTTGTTTCAAAATAAATTTTTTTTTAAATTAAAAGGGAGATCTGGGGCTGTTGCTAAGGGATAGAGCATTTGTGCAGTGTTGTGTAGTATATACCAGGCTTGGGGGCCCATCCCCACTGCTGAAAACAATGAGGGTTCCATGAAGAACCCTGTCAGGTAAGCAAAATCAGCAGCTGTGTCCCAGATGCATTCTGCAGCAGATAACTGGGCAGGCAGCAGACACCAGCTCCTGCCATAGGAACCTTGGCTTTTCTGGACAGAGGCCACTTGCCTGGCTTCCTAAAATGAAACCGGACTCCATTTCCTGCCTTGGCCTTCATTCCCGCCAGGCCTGACTGCCATCCCCACGGCTCTGTGAATGGATTCCACAGGCTTGAAAGAGACAGAAACATCCCTGAGACTAATATCAACAACAGAGGAAATGACGCATGAGCCAGGGACACCATGGGGCGGACAGCTTTGCTGGATTCAGGAGCCCTTCCAGCTGCTCCCCAATAGAGGAACGACTGACCGGGATGTGGATCAGGGCTGTGTCCTCTCAGCATGCAGGAGACCCAGGTTTCTTCCCTAGCAGTACCTAAACACAGCGTGGTGCAACATGGGGTCCCGGGACTCTGGAAGCAGAGATAGAAGCATCAAGGTCATCCTTAGCCACATAGAGAGCTCAGTGCCAGCCTGACTGTGTAAAACCCAGTCTCAACAAAACGAAACAAAGCCACAAAGAGAGTGACAGGGAGATCTCCCATTAGTCCATCTGGGCCAGATGTCTACTATGAGCGGGGAGGGGGGGGCCGTGAGGAACCCTGATTGACAAAGTCTGGTCATGCCCACCTAAGCTGCAGTGCTTAACATCTCTGGCTCCATTCGGACCACCACAGCATAGGTGGCAGGCGCTCCCGAGAGCTAAGCAATGACACAGCACTGGAGCCTTGTCCCTGCGGTCCTGGCATTTCCTAGGGACACAGGGCAGAGACTGTGAGCCCAGGTCGGTAGTCTTGGGAAGGAGAGGGTACTTTCAAATTCCGCAAACCCAACTCTGTCTGTGGGGCCTGTGTGAGACTTCCTTCCCTCCCAGGACTGTGTTCCCTGGGGATGCTGACAACGGCTTCAATGGCCCATGTGGGAGAGTCACAAGGACAGGGTTCAGCTTGGGGCCCCACAGAAAAAGCTGGACATCTATGCTTCTCTGAGCCTCTGGTCCTGCACCTCCAGAAAGAGAAAGAGGCCAGCTTCCTAAGAGCCGCCCGAGACGGGGAGAGAGCACACGGTTCAGTTTCCAGCTATCTCATCCTCTGGCTTTTCTGACGCAGTTCCCTCTGTCCATGCCCTCTCTAAAGAGGTGTGCTTTCCAGCAGGCTGCTGCCCATGTCTCTCAAGCTTCCCACACTTCCTAGGTGCCTCACGGGGGCTGGACCTGGTGATCCCCATTCCATCCTAGGTCCCCTTCCCTCCAAGCCTGCCAATGGCTCATATTCCCAGTGACTGGCAAGCAAGGGGCTTATAGTATATGTGTGAAGGATGGATGTCTGGCCTCCACGATTGCTGGGGACTACTACCCTCCTCCAACAGCAGCCCTGGATCTCTTTGCTGGCACCGAGATACCTGCCCGGGAAGGGACTGGGCTGGGTAGGAAGTTCAGGCTATCACTGCCAACACGGGCAGCTGGTTTCTAAGAAACCAGCCCAGGGACAGGAAGGTCTAGACAAGGCTCTCCGGATGGCTTTTGCTTTCGGTTTTCAGAGGTCAGAACAGAGCAGGTGCACAGACTTCTTGACTGAGTAGTAGAGTGAGCTCAGCTCTGTAGGGTCAAGGCCTCAAACAACAGCTTCCTCTGGACTGGGCCAGGCTGGAGCCTAGAAGTCTCTGATGGCTGCCACACAGCCCCGAGTTAGAACTGGAAGTTACATCTTAGGGATTGTGGACTGATGGGGACTGACTTTCACCGCTAGGTCCCTTATCTGTTTGCCCTTTATTCTATCTATGCCTGGGATCATTCATTTCATTCCTTCATTTATTGATGCCTGTGGCCCTCCTGACAGACTGTTACCCCCCTACACACATGTCCTGTGGGCCTCCTGACAGACTATACCCTCCCCCCACACACAGACATGTCCTGTGAGCCTCCTGACAGACTGTACATACATACACACACACACACACACACACACACACATGTCCTGTGGGCCTCCTGACAGACTGCACCCCCCCACGCACGTCAATTTTTCCTTCTTCAGCTATGAACTTCCTTTTCCTTCTTGCTCTCCTCTTCCTCCTCCTCTTGCAGTTTCTCCATCGTTTCCTTGCTTCTTCTCCTGTATTCTCCGTTCCCCTCCCTCTCTGGCCCCCTTCCTTCTGCTTCTCTTGTTTTCTCACCGCCACACCATCTGTCCTCCCCACCTCTCTTCTTTGTCCTGAACGTCACAAACTTCATGACTCAGGGACACTTTCTGCATGTTTATTTTTTTGAGATAGGGTCTCTTGTAGCACAGACTGGCATCAAACTTACTCAGCAGCAGAGGGTGGCACACACCTTTCATTCCAGCACTGAGGAGACAGACACCGGAGGATCTCTGTGAGTTTGAAGCCAGCCCAGTCTACAGAGTGAGTTCCAGGACAGCCAGGGCTACAAGCCAGTGAAACCTGTCTTGCAACAAACAAACAAATTTCAGATCCTCCTGCCCTTCCCTCCCAAATGCTGGGATTACAGATGTACACCACCATGCTCCAGTTTACGTAGTGCTGCTAGGGCAACTCCCAGACAGTAAGAGACTGTGTCTCAGGTCCAAGGCAATGCTTCCCTGTAATACACACTGAAATAAGTGTTTATTCAGCACGGGAACATTTGTGCATCTCGCGCCTAACTTAGCACCTGCTCTTGGGGGTGTCGGTGTCTCTTTATCCAGATGCCTGGTTCACCCCTGGCCCTCCCTCCATTTCCTTCTCTAGCCTCAGTTTAACTCCTCTCCTAAATCCCATGTGGAGTTCTCATCCTATTGCCAGAGGACTGTCTTTGTACCTGGTATACTTCTAAGCTCTTTAGAGATATCAATTCTGGTGTCTCCCTAACTATCCCACACTTAGCTAGGGAAACTGAGACACAGAGGTTAAGTAAGCATGCTTGCCAAATAAAGAGGAAGGAGACAGCAAAGGATTTCCTCCAGGAGCTCAAACCTGTCTGGAGAGCCACGAGAACCTAGTGGTGACTGGAGCAAGGGGACCAGGAGTGGGGTGGGGTCTAGAATGGACATGGGGGCCAGACCGGGAAGAGTCCCAAATTCCATGGAATGGTACCCTACTTGGGCACCTGGCAGTCACTTGCTGCTGGGGTGCTCTGGGGTCACTTCACTGCATAGATTTGCTGTAGAACATGGGGAGTGCCTAGCCTTTCCCAGCTTCATTGTCTTCATCTGTAAGGCGACAATAACCATACCTACCAGGCAGGGCTGGCTCAGGAAAACAGTTGGCAGCATTCATGTGCAATGTGTGGGTGACAGGAGGTGACTGTCCTCACTAGGTCTTCGTGAACAGTCCTGTTTCCCAAGTCATTGGTCCTGCGTCCCCAGTCCTCCTGCCCCATACCCATCCCTTGTCTTGACCCCAGTGAAGGGGCCTGCCTTAAGGTTCCCTGCCGCCCTCTGTCCCATACCACCCATCTGGTTGGGACTCCTCCCACCCCACTAGACCTGAGGACCTTCATTCCGAACCACCTTCTGAAAACTGTGATCCTTCCTGTCACCAGGCAGGTGGGGAAGGGACCCAGCCAAGGTGAGAAAGATGCTGGAGATCTGAATTCAGGTCCTCCTGCTTGCCCTGCAGCCCCAGTTTTTATTTTCATTGGAGGCTTTCTGCTCAACCCAGGCAGTGCATCAATGGTGTCTTAAACACCTCTCTAGGTGGATGTGGAGGGTGTGTTGTAATCCCAGTGCTTGGATACAGAGGCAGGAGGACCAGGGTTCAGACCAGCCTGAGCCATGTAGTAATTTCAAGGCCAGTCTGTGTTTTTTGAAACCAAAAACAAACCAAACAAAACAATCCTACATCTCTGACACTTGTTAGCCTCTTGCTTCTTTGCTTCTTCACTGTGCAACATGTAGGGTCCTCAGCCTCTTATGGCCTCAGCACTCCTGTCTGTGAAATGGACAGTAACAGCGCCTGCCAGGTAGGGCTGGTCAAAGAAATGGCTGGCAGCATTCACTCCATGTCTCACACAGACAGCAGAACCAACTGTCTCAACTGTTTGCCCATTAGTGACTCTGGCATTCCACACAGACCATTATCTAGTTCCCTTGATATAAAATTTCCTTAAGGCAACAGTAACCTGATTAGGCTAGGGATGGCTCAGTGGGTAAAGTCCTTGCTATGTAAACATGAAGACCTGAGTTTGAATTCCCAGTACTCACACATAAAAGAACCCATGAGGAAAGAGACAGGGGGATCTCTGGGCCTTGCTGGCCAGCTGGTCTAGTGGAAAACAGTGAGTTCAAGTTCAATGACAGACTGAGGGAGCATGATTGAGAAAGACACCTGATGTACATCTACATGCAGGCAAGTGTACACACACATGCACATCTACAGGCAGGTGTGCACACTCATACATATCTACATGCAGGTGTACACACATGTGCACATCTACATGCAGGCAAGCGTGCACACACATGCACATCTACATGCAGGCAAGCGTGCACACACATGTACACATCTACATGCAGGTGTGCACACACATGCACATCTACATGCAGGCAAGTGTGAACACACATGCACATCTAAATGCAGGCAAGTGTGCACACACATGTGCACATCTACATGCAGGCAAGTGTGCACGTATGTGCACATCTACATGCAGGCATGCAAACACATATGCACATCTACATATGTGACAAGACAGAGCTGGTTGTCACTACTCCTACCAGAAAACAAGGAGGCCAGGATGGGACCTGGCCATGGGTTTGTTGGTTCAGTTGACATCAGGGCAGCTGGCACGTGGCACAATGATTTGGAGCTTTGAGGAGTTTGCATTCAATTGCTCAATGCCCATGACCTCTGTAAGCCAGGGCAGTGGCAATATACTAATTGAGCCTGATCCTAGTTTTATGAATGAGGCCACCATAGCCCATCAGTTGGCAAGCCAGATCTCAAAGCCAAGTCCAAAGTTTGGGTCCTAGCTCTCTCTGCCCCTCCATGCTGTATCCTAGAGTGGAGTGCCATTGGGCAGGGGCCTTTTGAGGTTGAGTCACCCAGGCCCCACCCTCTCTTTTCCTTCATCCTGGTTGTCTGGTCATCTCTCCTGGCTGCACCCAATTGCAGGGAGTGTATGGTTCACCCACAGGTCCCTGCAGGTTCCTGGGTAGGGCCAACTTTTCGTGTCTCTTTCCAGGCTCCACCCTCACAGGAAATCAACTGTCTGCCTCATGCTTCCTAGGTCCTGGCTCACCCTTATCTGCACCCATGGGTCCTCTGATCTGGCAGCTCCTCCAGGCTGGATCCTAACACAATTTTGCTGGTAAGCCCTCCCTGCCACCAGCCTGTGTTGGCTTCCTGGGCCTACACTGTGGGAAAGGTCAGGCTATGGTGGTGGGTTCTCTGAGCTTTGCTGGCCTGTGGGCATCCCCAGTATAAACCCTTAGCCCTATTACCTCTGGTGTGTAGGATAATGGTTCTTAGTATCAGAAGCATAGGCCCAAAGTCCAGCCCTGTTGCCCATTTATTCCTCAGCCTTTTGGAGCCTGTTTCTTCACAATGGAAGCTGGGTCAAGCCTCGCACCTGGTGGTTAACAATAAACAGTGCTAATCTATCACAGGAAAGGCAGGTGTGCTGGCACATGCTGGTAATCTCAGAATGCAAGGAGCTGCGGCAGGAGGACCATAAGTTCAAGGTCACTTCAGCTACACAGCAAGACTCTGTCAAACACAAGTGTCTTTTCATTTAATGTTGTCTGGGAGGCTAGTAGCTTCCCATTTGCAAGTAAGGAGAAGGGTTTGAGACCCTGAGTAACATGGTTGGGGAAGGTGTTGTGGAACATCACTTTAACTATGGGAAGATGTGTTACATTTGTTTGTGCTGCATTTGTTTAATTATGTAAAGATGTGTAGCTAGCTGTTTTACCTTGCCTGCCAAAGGCACCTGATTGGTCTAGTAAAAAGCTGAACGGCCAATAGCTAGGCAGGGGCTGGCAGGCAGAGAGAATAAGAAGGAGGAAGACTCTAGAGAGAACAAGAGAGAAGGAGGGTGATGCCCAGGGTGAACCAGACAGACACAGAGGAAACAGGAAAAGATGACATACAGAATGAAAAGTTAATAGAGCTAGTGGGATGAACATAAGAATTGATAATAAGTCTCCGTGCTTGACACAAATTAGAGTCACTTGAGAAGAGGGACTCTTACTTGAAGAATGGCCTCCAGATTAGTCTGTGTGTGTGTATCTTTGGGGGCATTTTCTTAACTAACAATTGATGTAGAAGGGTCCACACCCACTGTGGGCTATACCAACTCCTGGGCAGGTAGTTCAGTTCACACACACACACACACACACACACACACACACACACACACACACACACACACACACGGGCAAACTGAGTAAGATAGTAAGCAGTACCCTTCCATGGCTTCTGCTTCATTTTCTCCCCTCAAGTTCTTGATTGAGTTCTTGCCCTGACTTCACTCAGTGATACATTGTGACCCGAGAGTTTAAATAAACACTTTCCTCCTCCAAGTTGCTTTTGGTCAAGGTTTTATTACAGCAACAGAAAAAGACCTAGGACAACCAGAGTTCAATTCCCAGTACCCACATCAAGTGGGCTCACAGCCATCTGTAATCTAACTCCAGGGAATCTGATACCATCTTTTGATCTCCAGGATGCTGTTACTCATACACAATACACTTCTGTAGAAATATTATATGCACATACACATAATTAAAAATAAAAAATAAATATTATTTGTTTTTTCAAGACAGTTTCTCTGTATAGCCTTGGCTGTCCTGGAACTCACTTTGTAGACCAGGATGGCCTTGAACTCACAGAGATCCACATACTTCTGCATCCTGAGTGCTGGGATTAAAGCCATGTGCCATCACCGCCTGGCTTAAAAATAAATATTCTAAAAGTGGGTGTGAACAGGGCATGGCTATCACTCTGACCTGGTGTAACCTTGAGACATGCCTGCTCTAGGCCTTGGAAGGAGCCAAGCAGGCTGCATACACAGGCCCCCATTCACTTCACAAGGGGGCCACTAGTGAAGGAAGCCAAGCAGAGGTGAACATAGCCCAGTGCAGCCCAGTACGTGCAGTGATGTCATCAGCGTGCAGTCCGTGGCAGCCCAAGAATCACTGGCTGAAAACAGAATGTGCCTGGACCAATGCTTTAGCCACGTACCACAGCCAGCACCTACCAATCACACCTTACAAATTATCACACAAAACATGATGGCCTGGGAGCAGGAGCTCTTGAGCACTGAGCCATAGCTAGGCAAGGCCCCCTGCAAAGGCCTCGGGTCTTCAAGCCTGTGGCGGCTGGCATAGCAGGCACGGAGCTGACCCATATTGTGTGCAAGGGCAGGACAGCATGGGAGTCACTTTTGGGCCTGGGGCCCGTAGTTCCCATAAGGGTTGTGGCTTAGTTCCCAGGTTCAAGTTCAAGGTGCCACACTGGGCACTGCTATTGTGTGATTTTGCTTTGGTGAATATAGTACTCCGCTGAAGAACCTTGAGGCTTCCCCAGAATCTAGCTAGGCACTTTCAGGGTGAAGTCTGTGGGAAGCCTGACCAGCTGCTGCCCAGGGGTGTGGAGCAGCCATGCAAGTGGCCCAGATTACAACCACCCATCAGCTTCACCCACCTCCTTCCTGGTCCCCAGTGAGCTCAGGTGGGCATGGCTTCAGGAGCCACATACTGCTGTGTCCTAGGGTTCTGTTCAGACCCAGGTGCCAAACAGACTCACATTGGGATTTTGAGAGAGGCCTTCTACAACTGGCCTGTGTTGGGCCTTGGCCTTCTGCTTCCCCTTGCTGCTAGCCTGTTGGAGCAGAGGTCCGGCCAGGAGTGACCCTATACAGGCAAGAAGCCCAAACCTGTGCTGTCGGGACTAGGCACCTCAGCCCCTCTCTAACCCAAAGGCCAGAGGACCTGGTCCCAACACAGGGTGTGTCCAGGTTCCCTCGGAAGTCCCCCCCCCCTGAGACTGATGGGGCCCTGCACAGCACAATAGACTTCCCTCTGGGGAATTATGTGGTGAGCAGAGCCAGGCTCTGCTGTGGGGCCTTTGTCCCCTCCACTATGCCTTCCTTCCATCTTTCTTGGTCAGTTCAGATCTGTTACTTCAAGGACTCTCGGATGGTCTTCCTAACATCATCCAGAGCCACACGCGACCACCAGGCACCGTTAGTTTCCCTCTGAGCACTGCTTCTTTTTGGAATATCATTCCTTTATATTTACCAGCACTCTGCCTGATGACAGAGCCCAGAACCCCTTTTCCATTCATTTATGTATCCTTGGGCTTAGAAGAACACCTGAAATGAGTAGTGTTTATTATTTCTCACTTATATAGGCCAGGCTAGCCTTGAACTCTCCATCTTCCCAGACTCCACCTTAGTGTTTGTTATCTGGACCTCCATACATCCTTCATGGAGCACCTCATTGTGCAGACATTAGGTACCTACTATATACCATAGTTGTGTCATAAGTGCTTTATGATGGTCACTCCAGAGAAGAGGCTTGCCTGTCCATTTCATGACCAACTCCTAAGGTTGGAGAGCCCAGGAATGCATGTCACAGGTTTCCCCCCTCTTCTTTCCCTCCTAAGAAACTCAGCTTGGTGGTGGAGCGTTTGGGAGGTACAGAGGCAGCACTGGGGAGGCAGAGGCAGGTGGATCTCTGAGTTAGATGCCAGCTTCATCTACCGAGCGAGTTCCAGGCAGCTAGGGCTACACAGAGAAACCCTGTCTCCAAAATATGAGAATATGTGAGAGAGAGAGAGAGAGAGAGAGAGAGAGAGAGAGAGAGAGAGAGAGAGAGAGAGAGAGAGAGAGAGAGAAAGGAGAGGGACAGAGGCAGAGACAGAGAGACAGAGAGACTAACTCATCTTGCTGAAAACAGGGCCAGCCCACTACTCCGAGGCCTGGTGGCATCTCTGGAGTTTCCTGCACCTGAGTCTGCTCTTCTGCCTCAGTAAAACAAGGCCCGCAGTTGCTAGCCGTGCTGGCTTTAGGCAGGTCTCACACACGCTAGTGTGTGCGTGCGTGCACCCACAATCAGCCAGTCTCCTTTCCCTGTTTGCCAGCCCCACACTCCACCTGGCCCCCTACTTGGTCCTTCCTCTCACTTTTCATTCGTGTGCACCGACGTAAGCACCGATGAATCATGAGGCTGAGGTTTGAGGGCCAAATAGAGAATCTGAACCCCAGGGAAGCCACAGGGCGACAGACAGACACTGAGTGCCGCTCCCAAGGGGCTTTTAGGTCACCTTTCGTATGTCAGGATGGATTTTTTTTAAATGACTCATAAAGGGAAGAAGGGGGCAGCTCCGGGGAGTGTGAGGGACAGGAACCTTTATTCCTAGCTGTTCTGCCTCAGGCTTTTACAAAGCAATGGGTCTGTGATATAGACTTCTGTAGTGAACACAGAACTTGTCAACTTTTTTTTTCAGACCAGGAAATCCCCTTGGCTTGCTGTAAAACTACCTGCAAATTCAACCTATGCTTGAAGGAGGGCCTGGTTCCTGCCCGTGAAATGGGGCTGACAACAGTACCCCAGTACCAATCAAAAGGCCCAGGTGATGGACAGCTGGCTTGTGCCAGTGTGGGAGCTCCCCTTTGCGTTCTAGCCTATTTCCCAGGGATAGGAGCCTGACTTCCAGGCAGGTCCAAGTATTTTAAACAGGGTCTTCCCAGCTAGCCACCGCCCCACCCCAGCTCTAACTAGGAGGCGTGCAAGGTATCACTAATATTGCCACCTGGTCTCTCCCCTGCAATGGTAGGACCTCATTAATTCATACAGCAGGGTCTGGACTTAAAAAAGGAGGAATAGAGGGCAAACCAAACATGGCCTCCATCCTCCCACCCCACCTCCCTGAAGAACTAGCCGCCCTGGGTCTGGAGGACTCTGGCCCTTCTAAACCACAGAGCAAGCCTGGGCCCGGGGAGGGGGGGGGGTGTATGCCCAGAATAGCTGCCTCCTCTGAACTCAATCATTGGACACTAGGAAAGCCACTAGAAGCGTGTCCCAGACTGAAAGAACCATGACAACTCCTGAATATGCAGTGAAGCACGCTTAGCCCCAAACGTGGCTGCCACTCAGTACGGCAGTTCCTACCCAGCCCATCTGTCTCGGAGTCAGTGTCCTGGGTCCTCTCCTGTCCCCACCAGGGTCCTGAAACAGCCCTTCCACCTGGACTCCCGCCACCACCAGCGCCTCACAGAGTTGGGCCTTCGGAGGCCCAGAGAGGCAAAGGGAATTGCCCCAGCCACCAGCAGCACCAGGGCCCCTGCCACCACAGACCACAAGGCAGAGTGGGGTGGGAAGCGACAGTCAAGCCAGCATGGCTCATCATCCCCTCTGAAATACTTGATGGCTTGCAGAACCTGCCACTCCTTCCAAAAACTCGGTAAGCCCTGGCCGCTCTGCCCCACCCTCTTCCTGGAAGTAGTTGTGGTCAGAGGAGCAAAGAAGTTTCCTCTCTGTCATCCATTTCAAACTGATGCTGGGTGGACAATCAAAGGGGCCCACCTCTCTATCAGGAGTGGCCTGGCACCAATTACCTGTCCCTCAGTTTTCTCCTCTGTACACTGAGGACAAGGCAGTAAGTAGTACTAAGTGTCAGGGGTCGTCCCTGGAAACTGTGCTCAAGCGTGGGTAGCAGAGACCTGGCACGGATACTCAGGAGAGCTCAGATTGGAGCCGCCATCTTTCCAGACACACACCAAAACTAGCCCGGCAATTTGGTCCCCAGCGCTGTGGGTGGAGCTATGCAAGCCCAACCTCCCCCAGCATCCCCCAACCGCTTCAAGAAAATCAATCTGCATACCCTGCCCCCCACCCCGTCCTCAACCCAGGACATTGGCCAAAGTATACACTTCAGAAATCTTTTTTTCTTTAAAAAAAACTTTCATAATAAAGTTTATTACCTAAACTGGCTGTAAAAATATAAAATAGGGTATTCTGCATAGCAGAAAAATGAAGCCAGAGACCCTCCCCCACCCCTGGTTTGTGCAAAGATACTGGGAATATGTAAACATGGAGAGGTAGGAGTGGAGTTCAGGTTCTTTCTGGCCCCAGACAAAAGCTGCTACAACCAGGAGACCCGGAGGGAGCACCAGGAGGGGAGGCCCCCCCGAGAGGCAGGATGGGGTCTCTGGCCAGAAGCCAGAGGCACCTCGCCCTCCACACCCACTCCCTCCGACCCAGGCGGGGAAGGCTCCCACGTGGTTCCAGGAAAATAATAATAATTAATAATAAGAAATAATAAGGCGCCCCCACTTAATGCTGCGGGCACGGCGGCGGCCTGTCAGATCTGGAAGGGGAAGGAACTCAGGTAGTCGCGGAGTACCGGGTTAACAGGGATGCGCGCCAGGTTCTCGCGACCCACGGCGGCCACGATGCGCTGGCGACACAGCTCCTGCAGCGGCCGCACGCGGCGCTGGCGTAGCGGGGCCCCCAACATGCGGCGCGGCGCCGCCACGTAGTGCTCCAGCAGCTCGAAGAGGCAGTCGAAGGTCTCGCGGCTGCCGTCCAGGTGGAAGCGGCCGGCCTGGAAGTGCACGCGGATGCTCGTGGGGCCCGAAGCCATCTTCACGCTGAGCGCGAAGAAGCAGTTCCGTTGGCGACTATCGCGCACCAGGAAGGTGCCCACGGGCTCAGCACGCAGCCGCTCGTGCGCCCCGTGCACGCTCAGGGGTCCCCAGTAGAAGCCGCAGGCGTCCAAGAGAGCGCTAGTCCGCGTGATTCGTCGGTAATCAGAGTGGGAGCGGAACGTGCGGAAGTGAGTGTCGCCAGGGGCCGGGGCCGGGACCGCAGGGCAGGGCCGCGGACGCGCGGGGGCCGCCGGCGAGGACGAAGACGAGGATGAGGAGGGCTCTGGCCGCCGTCGGGGCTCTGCTGCTGGGGAGATCGCATTGTCGGCTGCCACCTGGTTACGTGCTACCATCCTACACGAGGGGCCAGCCGGAGGGGTGGGCCATAGCGTCCGGGGCTGCGCTGATAGGGGAGACAGAGGCAGTGAGCCGGGCGACCGGGTGGCGCTGTCCGGCCAGCGGACCCCAAGGAGCGAGGGCTGAACGCGGAATCCGCCCGGAGCCTCGGAGCCTCCGTGGGCTCATCTGCGAAATAGGCCATTCCCGTACCTGGAACCCTTCCAGGCTGGTGGTGGAGCCCATCCTCCCCGCGCGCGTGGAGAAGGGGGCGTGGAGAGGGGCCCGACTTCGGGCCGTCCCCGCTAGTGGCTCGCCGCCCAGCGGCTGCCGCCTGCTGGCCATGCCGGGGACTGGAACCCTGGTGGGCGATCTGGGCTCAGGGCCGAAGAGGAGGCGCTGCCGGCACCCCACGCACGCAGGGGGCCGCTTGGGCGGGCGGGCGCCAGAGGCGTGGCATCCACGACCCCACCGTGCAGTCTGAAAGGCCAGTCCTGCGGGGCTCTGCTCCCCTTCCTCCCAACCCCTCCCACCTCCTCCTCCGCCGCCGCTGTCCCGGCTCACCTGGCGGCGGGACGCGGGGCGCCGCTGCTGGGGGCTCCGGGGCGGCTGTCGCGCATGCTCCGGGGCCGGGAGCCGTGCAGCTGCCACGGCCGCAGCTCGCTCTGGGGCTGCCTGCCCCTGCATCAGGGTCTTAAACCTGCCAGAGAGGCTCCGCCTACCGGTCCCACCCACCGCCGCTTTCGGTTTCTCTTTCCGGCGAGTCTTTCGGGTCTACTCTTTCGCCTCCTGTGGCTTTCCCTAGAGAAGGTTGTCTCGCTCCGTCTTACCCCCGCGCCTGCCCTGATTGGGACCTCTGCGTCCTGGGGTTCTGGCTCTGCCTCGAATCTTCTGGCCCGTGTCTGGGATGGCCACCTTAGGACCTGGTGCCCGCGCTTGTCCTGTGGCCACCTTCGCCCTACATCCCGACAGCCGGCCGGGTGGGATGCTCGCGCGGCGCTGACACTCCGGGTGTCTGAGTCCTCTTGGTCAGGGCTCCGCCTTGCCTGGAGCCTGCGCCCCCTTAAGAAGCTCCTCCCTGCTAGGGTTCTTCCCGCCCAGGACCCGAAGGCCTTGGCAATCTCGGTCCATCTTGGAGCCCAGCGACCCAGTCCTGAATCCCGGCGGGGCCGCCGCCCTCCTCCGGAGCCTCGGAGCCCAACGCGCGGGCCCCTCCCGTTGGTCACCCGGCCTGGCCTTGGCTTGGGCTTCCCAGGAAGCGGTGGCCTGACCGCAGAGGCTTCAAAGGAAGCCTAAGGCGGTGCGGGAGGGGCGCCCCCGCTCCCGGCCGAGTTCCTCGGAAACCGGGTGGGGTTGGGCTGGGTCCCCAGCGGCCTGGACTCACTCTCCCACTCCTGCTACGTGGGCAATTGGAGAAACTGAGGCCCGGAGCGGAGCTGTGATTCACTGTGGCTGGACATCTCCAGACGAACCCATTACGAAAAAAAATGAGGCTTTCTCAGCTGTAACCCCAAAACTCTGCCTTCTCACCCTCCCGACTCAACCTTCCAGACACCCTGAAAGCTCCAGCATCTGCCTGCGCAAGGGTTCCCGTGATCCGTGTACACCTTGGGCTTGGGATCCAGGCGGTCAGACCTATCATTAGGACACTGTGTGGTTTCGTGATTCAGTTTGTCCTGGAAGACCATGAGTAGATGCTTGGCTGGTGGCAATGTTTATGAATGAAGCCGGGTGAGGAGGTTCGCGTGCAAACTTCGGTGTCTCGCAGTGACGCACACTGCCCTCTACAGGCTTCTCTCGGATTGTTGCCAGTCGGCTAGTCTGAAGCTCTGCGGCCAGGTCCTCCTGGTCTCCCTGAGTTTTCCCAGGCTGAGCCCAGAGCTCCACATTTCACCTAAGCACAACTTGAATTTGTGTGGCCGGGGCTGGTAGTGGTCACTAGGATTCCAGGCAGGCATCACCATACTTGGTTTATGCAATGCTGGAAACTGAACACCGGGGCCTTGTGCATGCTGGCCAAGCTTGTCCTCTACCAACTGATCTACATACATCCCCTGCCCCAGTTACTATTCTTTTTGTAGTACTGGAGGTTGTTTACACAGGCAAAATCCTACCAACAGAATTCCATCCCATGCCTACTGTGTCCCTTTTAGACACCCCAGCCCAGAGAGTATAGAATAGAGCAGGCAAAGTGGAAGAGGAGGGAAGTCTTTTTGGTACAGTATCCCTTGGGACTTGGCAGCAGGAGAGCTGGTGCTGAGGTGGGTGGGCCTGCCAGAAGGTGGCAAGGCAGGCTTCTGAAGGCCTGCCTCCCTGCCACTATAAATAGCAGATGCTCAGGAGAGCTACCTCTCCCCTCTGCCCGGCTAGCCTCTCCCATCCATCCTTAGGGATCATACTTTTACTCCCTTTGCTGTGACCTATGGCTTAGATTCTTGACTGCATGCACTTTCTGATCTTAAATCACTCCTGGGCCCAGTGGTGTGGTCTTTACCACTTTCATGGCACGGACACTGTACAGCCAGGGTTCTGACCCCAAAGCCTTTGCCCCACCCACTGCATGGCAGACTGCGGTACTCCAGATGGTCTCCACACTCAGAGGTGTCTCATTGTCTTACTGGATCCCTAAGCATTGGGAGCCCCTGTACCCTGACATGGCTGCAAAGTCCAGGGTGAGTCAAGCAGAGCCTTTGGATGCAGTTTTCCTCACAGCCTACATTGCAAACAACTCAGTTTCAGTTTCTAGAAAGTTGTGAAGAAAGTTGTGAGTTCAAAATGAAACCAAATCCAGATGCCAGAGGGAAAAAGAAATGTGCTGAGCAACGGCTTCCTGACCTGGGGGCCCAGAGAAGAATGCCCATTTTGCATATTTGCTGAGATTAATAGGTGTCTATGCTGGGACTCGAACTCAGGGCTTCATGCTCTCCACTAGCTGGGCTGTCTTGCTATGTGACAGGTGCTATGGTTATAAGAATGCAGTTTGGGTCTGGATGCAAGTGGTAATTCTGTGTCCGCCACAGCCTGGCATGTAGGACACCTTTCTCTAAGCCGTGGAGGTGGGGTAGAGAGGATTTGGTTTCTGGGAGAGGGAGACAGGATTTGGTTTCTCTTTCCAGCTTTGACAATGTCATTCTGGGAACTGCCCCTGATGTGTGTTGATTTTGAAAGTGCTCTTTGCCCAACACTCCTTGGAGGGGGAGGGTGCCCGGCCCCCATATGGGAGTGCTGCTGATGGGAGAGACTGGGAAGATGAAGCAGGGAGCAAAAAGGACGACATGCTCCTGAACATAGCAGCATGCGACAGGGATAGAACAGAGCCTGGGCAGACCCAGATTCCACAGAACACTTGGGTCTCCCAGAAATGGAATGGGGGTAGGCAGCCAGCTGCAACACAGGAGTCAGCACCACTTTCAGGAATCAGTTCCTTGGAGGTTGAACTCACTCCGAAACTCTAAACAGGGTGGTATGTGCCTATGCATGCATCCAAGGCAATAACCAATTGCCTTGAAGTTTTGGATAGGGACACTATTAAATAAAATGAAAACACAAAACAAAGTAAAACTGCTGACTCAAGGATAGTCTTCCAGGGTACAAGCTTTAATCCATGTTGCATAGAAATTGCTGCAGTGACATGTTCCTGTAAGATCAGCATCCTCCCAACATTCCCCTAGTCATGGCTATCTCCGTTTGGGATCAAATGGACACAGGAACAACCTGGAGTGTTGTCTCACTTGTGTCTTCTCCCTAAAAGACAGAGATGGGAAAGGGGACTTTACGCTAGTTTCCCATTCACTCCTCCCTCCACCCAGAAGCCAATGCTTGTCGTTCAGCTGGCCAGCTGGCCAGCTGCCCGCCTGAGCAGGCTGTGTCCTCTTCCCTGCTCCTAGGCTGCATCAGAGTCCCCCATTGCTCCACTAGGCAGGTACCTGAGCCACGCCTCTTAGCTCGATGCGTCCGCTTCCGCCTCCTTGCCGCCTTTCTCTTGTTCACCTTCCCTTCCAAGGTCTTCCTGGTCTTGGAGCAGCTGCCACGGTGGCCGGACCTTGGAGTTGAGTGTCGGGAGTGCATGGTTTGTTTGGGGTGCCTCGATGGCGGGTTGGGGCTGGGGTTGGGGCTGGAACTGGAGCTTGGGTGGCCCGCGAGGCTGCAACTCGGGCAGTGATGGCTGCAGTTGCACTGGTTGCAGGTGTGACCTTGGGGCCGAGAGGAGCTATGTGGGTGCGGATGAGTGGTGGAGGGGCTCTGCATCTTGGTGTCCATGGGAGGCCACACTTGGAGGGGCAGAGACCTCCTCCTCCTCCTCCTCTTCCAGCAGGCCCAGCTTTGGGAAGTCCCCACAGGTCCCAGTTATATAGCTGGGTCAATTGTGATGGCACAGGCCACAGAGGGTGACAGGTATGGCAAAACCCCAGGGCGGGGCAGCTTTCAGGACCTGTGGGTCAGACTGTGTTGAGGCCACATCTCAGATATGTAGCTTCCTGTTTCTTCTGTGTGTTCACTTCTTCATATTCCAGTTTCCCCAGCTTTGTGGAGTGGGGATAATAAATCCTTGTACCCGCCTCACAGTGACATTGACACTGGGAATATTAACAATTGACACCGTGAGCGTCAGAGAGGACCAGTCTGCAGTCAGTGCTTCAAGGCTTCTGACAGCTGCAGAATGTTCTTTTCCACCTGGCCACCTGCTGCCTGACCTGCCTTAGAGGGATAGCCAGTGGTGGGCAGTGAGGCACTGTGCCCTGACTGGATAGCATCTTGGACCAAAGGCTTACAGTGACTAGGGGTTGGAATGGGCCCACCTCCCCAGCCGCCTTCCCAGGTGAGAGGTTGAGGGTCAGGTTCAAAGCTTAGTTTGCACTGAAGTCTGATCGTGGGTATGCCATGGGGTTTCCCAATGCCTGAGATGAGCCCTTCCTTCCGTTATTTTGAGCCTGGGATGCCATCCAAGTCTTGGCAGTCCCCCAGTGGGACTCTGTTCAGCCTCTGCTCCGGCCCCTAGCCTGGAAGAAAGGCCAGGTTGAAGCTGGTGTGCTCTGCCCAGTCTCCAGCCTCTGGCCAGCATTTACTGGTACGGGCCTTTGTTTCTCGGGAATGGTTTCTCTCTTGAAGTCAGGTCTTTAGCTTGACGGCAAGTTAACCACTGAGCCACTTTGACTCACCTTCTGTTGATGAGACAGTCTCCGTGAGCTGGCCTACAGCTGAGGGTGACTCCACCTCCCTTTTGAGTGCTGAGGATTGCAGGCATACACCACCGTGCAGAGCTCAGATCTGACTTCTTAATAAACATGCCAGGTGGCCCATTTTGAAAACTGCCTGGGTTACTGAGCCCTGCCTACTGTAGTCATCCTTGTTTTAGGCAGCTTTGCTTGGGAGCATCCCAGTAACTCCAATTAGCAGGCTGAATGGTAGCTTCCTCTCCCTCCAGATCTGTGCCCACATTCTAAGAGCATGGAGCCTACCAATGTGACCTTACTTATGGAAGAGGTATTTGAAAGGGTATAGAAGCCTTCACATCGACTGGCAAGTGTCTCACAAAGGTTACAACTGTAACAAGAGCCAGGGTTTGACCCCAAGTTAAAGGCACAATAGCCATAAGTCCAAAATTTCTGGAGCAGTGGCTAGTGGCAGCTACATCCAGAGTTCTATCATCTAGACTCCTGTTCTGGGCAGCACACCTGAAACAGGCTCTGTGCTCTGAGAGGTTGAGCAGCCAGCCCTTTACCGCGTGGGGAGGAGACTTTGCCATACCTGAAGGACTTTTTGGGGGGCCTCTGCCCTATCATCTTATTACTGCTCATCCTTCAAAGTTCGCCCCCAACTCCCCAAAGACATTGTGTACTCACCATGGTTTTTTGACCCTTTCCTGAGGACCACCTCTAGGTTCCACTACCCAGGTTCCCAGTGACTGAAAGGGAACCTCCGTGGCACAGTGAATGAAAGCCAAGGGAAAGCAGGGCTCTTCCACAGGGCAAGTCACACCTGCTGGATCTCTTGTGTAAGAGTTAATGGGAGATGGAATCAGGAAGGTTGCAGACCCCGACTAGTGCAGGTACCAGGACCTGGGCCTTCCCTTTGTGCTTCCCAGGGGTGTGCTGCCTTGGCAAATGAGTGAACCTCCTGGGAGGCCAGGAACTAACTTCCCAAGGGTGAGGGGGCCAGAAGAATTGCACTAAGAAGCAGACATATCCTCTTTGGATCTCCAGGACAAGTGTGTCCTAGTCAGACATATGTCTGAGGACGAGGCAGGAGTATTGTCCCTTCATCTATGTGTTCTAACCTGTCTCGATTTAACCCTGACAGTGACTCCAAGTCAGCACTGCACCAGCCAGCCTTTCAGAATGGATCCCCACCCTGGTGGCTGTTCTCCGGGAATGCTCTTCTGCGCGCTCGCGCACACACACACACACACACACACACACACACACACACACACACACACACACACAGGCAAAGAGGGAAACCAGGAAAGTTTCTCAGAGACTATTTTCTGAATGTCCTCTTTTCTGGAGTGGTGATGGACACACACACACACACACACACACACACACACACACACACACACGAAGGCAAAGAGGGAAACCAGGAAAGTTCCTTGGAGACTCTTTATTTTCTGAATGTCCTCTTTTCTGGAGTGGCGATGGGCAACCATCGCCGGGCAGGCCTCAGGGTGGGTCAGGAGTGTGTCTGCTTGGGCTCGGGGCTCGGCTGGGCCACGGCGTTGTCTTCGGTGTTCTCCTGCTTCTCGGGCTCCATCAGCAGCAGCTTGCCTTTCACCGGGATCTGCTCCTCCTCCTCCTCTTCTTCATCTTCCTCTTCCTCTTCCTCCTCATCCTCCTCTTCCTCCTCACCCTCTGATGACAGGGAGAAGTTGTCTTGACTCACACAGGCCACGAGCTTCTTCATGGAGGACTCGTGGCCACGGCTATGACCCGTGTTCTGGGCCGTGCCATGGCCGGTGCTGAGCTTGGCACAGCGGGAACCCATCACCCACTCCTGTCTCTCTGGACTAGGAGGCAGGCAACTTGGGCAGTGAGAGGATGAGAGGCTAGTGGGCGTGGCACTGACCTCATAAACAGGCTCCAAGGCACCACCCTCCCCCACCCTGGAACTTGGAGCTCTTCTGAAATTCCCAGGAACCACTGACACAGATGGCCCTATGAGCTGCCTTGTGGCAGGAGCTGAAGGTTATCCTTCAAGCTAGGGTAACACATTGAGTATGGACCCCACTGGGGTTCTGGCAAATGTCGGACAAGCCTTCCAAGTCAGCAGGAACTCAGGTCGTAGTTTGCAATGGGAAGATGGCCCAGTCCAGCCCCAGCTCTTCCTAAGTCCTGACAGAATAACTAGGAATGGTCCCTACTCCCCTCAGGTCCATGACATTCATGAAAAGAAGACAGCAGCCAGTGAGTCTTGTGTCAAGCTTTATTTGGCAGGTGGCTTTGCTCATTACTCAGATCTCGTGGCTCCTTGGCAGCTCAGGGCTCGGACATCATCGTGGAACGGTGTTGTGGCCTCGTGTGAGGTTCCTTGGGCAGGTGATTATTCCTTGGGCGGGTGATTTCCTTGGCTCCAAACAGGATGGACGGCCTGGGGAGGCTTAGTGGTGGTGCCTCCTACACCTCCTGCACCTGCATCTCCTCCTCCTGCGTGATCTTCTGCAGCCTTTGGGAAGGAAAGTTCTGGTTTGCTAGGCTACCTGGGAGGCAGCAGGGTTTAGATGGGGGGACAGCAACACAGGTGGCCAGGGGTCTGGGGGTCTTGGGTGCTTACCTCTGCGATGCCGTCTCCTGTGACGGCAGGAGTGTCTCCTCCGCCTCCTGCATGACCGGCGCCTCCTGTGGATTCGGTACAGCTTCCTACGCGAGCAGCGACGTCTGTGGTGGTGTTGGCCCCTGTGTGTCCTCCCATAGTCCTCCACACGCTCTGGGCTCAACCCTTGCCCCTGCCCTTGCTCTTCACGTCCATGTTCTTGCCCAGGCCCCTGGTGCGGACGCTCACTGGGGCTCCTCATTCGGTAACGAACCATAGTGCCAGGAGATCAAGAGGCTCTGGGCTGCTGAGGCTGCAGCTGACCTGGATGGGATGAGGAGGAGGACGGAAGCCTCCCCACCTGCTCTTGGTGGTGATGATGGTCTGGCATGGGGGTCTCTCTGGGGGTCATATATAAAGGGGACCCCCACTGTGACCTGTTGGCCCACCCCTGATTGTTCCCACCCTGCCCAATCCCCTCTGTGAGGGCGACACAGGCAGGGTTTGCAGCACTGGCTCACAGGTTGGGAGCAGAGTGTCCTCACCTTCTCCATGTGCACAAAGGACACACAGACCAAACAAGCATCAGGCATATTCTCATGTATCTTCCACTGAGGAACTGCTGAGCCAGAGTGCAGCCGAGTAACACGGAGTAAAGGACATGTTTCCCTTCATGGTTTTGGGTTGGGCTTTTTTGCTTGTCTGTGTAACCTTGGCTATCCTGGGACTTGCTCTGTAGACCAGGCAGTCAGAGACGATCTGCCTGTCTCTGTCTGCCCCCACATTCAGGGATACTTGAGGACCTGTGGGATACTTGAGGACCTGAAACAGTAGAACTGAGTCTCATAGCCCAGGCTACCCTTGACTTCTCTGTGTCACTCTCAATTTAGCCATAGTACATAACTTGGGCTCAAGACATTAATGTGTACTTAGCTGTGCTCTTCACACCTAACAGCAGCAAGAATAAAACAGGCATATTAATGAAGCTCACAGGTTTTATACTTTAAATCTCCAACATAAGTTTCCCCATCATGGTGGGACAATGACAAACCTATGACAAACCTATCACCATGAACAAAGATGGCTTCATGGTCTTGATCTAAAGACCAATGAGTGTACCAAGCATACATGGATCTGTTGTAAGAGCCACAGATTCAGCTAACAGCTCCTGGAGGTCCTTCCCTCTTTGCAGGAGGTTACCATGGCCATCAGCCAAATTTGGTTCTCAGGGCACATGCCAGTCAGGGTTATCTGACCTCTGCATTCACACACACAAGCCAGCCCAAAGGGCTAGAGTCAGGAGGGGGAACTGTTCAGGCCCCCATGGGCTTACCAGAGAAGGGATCAGGAATTTCAGGGAAGCCAAGTCTTGCCTGTCAGATCCACTGGAATTTCTTGTTTCTGACCAGTTAAACCTGACTTTGGAAGCTCAACTGACTCTAGCATCATTTGGTGTGGTCTTCCATCTCGAGGGCAGTTCTTGCCTGGCTTTCCGATGGCCTTTGTGACTGGGACCCAAGACCTCCCAGGTTAGGTGGCCCTCATGTCTGCCATTGCCATGATGAGTCCCTCAGATGCATCTTCCCTAAGCCCTTCTGAGGAACCTGTAGAGGTGGCTGGGGGCCGATTGAGAGGATTGAAGTCCTTCCCACTTGGTCATTCATGTCCCCTTACCCGCATTTCCCCCACCCTTCCCTGAACCCAAGAACCAAAAGAGACGTGAGTGGGATGAGTTTTCAACATTTATTGACAGGTGGCATTGTTCCTTAGCAGGCTCCTGTTTTTCATCGGACGGTGGTATTTTTCAAGATGTGGTGAGAGGCTCTTGAAGTCTGGTAAATTCTCAGGCAGGAGTTTTGATGGACTTGCTAGTCTGTGCATCTAGTATCTTTTACACCTTAGGGTGTATGTGCGGCGGCGGCGGCAGCACCCTAGGGAGGCAAGAAAGATGGTGAGGGAGGTCTCAAGCTGTGCCCAATGCCTGGACCCCTCCCCCCAGGACCCTCTGGACCCAGCCCAGCCCCCTGCTTACTTCGCCTCCTCCTCCGGCAGCATCGCCTCCTCCGTCTGCGACATCGCCGCCTGCGGCGGCGGCATCTGCTCCTGCTTTTGCTGCGGCAGCATCGGTATCTGGCCATGGTGCTGGCTTGGCCGGGAGCTGGCTCAGAGCAGGGGGCACCACCTGGGTCGAGCCAGCCAACCTGTGAGCAGGTGGAATTTTGCGGGCTGTGGCTGGAGAGCCCGCACCCTCTTCCTCTTATAGACACAAGGGGCCCCTGGAGATTGTGAAGTCAAAGAGGACCAGGACCTCACAGACCATGGCCAGTGAGGATCTGTACCATGTCCAAATATGGGCATGAGAGGGGTGGGCAGGGTTTTGGCATCCACAGTCGCTTGTGTCACAGTCAAGAAGTGACAAGGACAGCACCCTCTTGAGCATTCGGTCATTCAGCTTAGGTGCTAGTGGGAGCCTGCCACATGCCTGCTTCCAGGCAAGGCTCTGACAGATAATCCAAGGCCAGGCAGGTGGGCGAAACAGCCATCCACAATTAGATCTGTGAAAAAACCCATCTGCAGAGTGCCCAGAGGATGTTTGCTGAGGGAACTTGACCTTAGGAAAGTCAGTGAAAGCCCCAGCAGGATGCTGATAAATGAATGCAGAGGGTCTCAGAGCTCCAGGGAGAACACTGGGGCCTGCCCTGTCAGGGACATCAGGTAGCCACATGGGTGCGGGCCAGCTTTTGGACATTACTAGACAGGAGATGAATGTGGGTGATGCTGCCGGCCCCTGCTTCCAGGAGAAGTTCACTTCCTGTTGGTTGATTTCACCTTGCTTTCGGCAAGGCCCAAGAGGGAAGCTGGGGCAGGTGAACAGGAAGCAGAGGAAGGGAGGGAGGCCCAGCGGTGAGGGAGGCAGCAGTGCCAGACTGGCTGAGATGGAATGCAACCTGCCCCAAGCCCCTGGCATCCGGTCACGGGAAAAGTGGCGTGGGATGAGGTAGGCCTTTCTCTAGGAAGCCAGAGGCCGTCAGTGTCCTGGCTCTGGGAACACACTGGTGGGCAGAGGAGTGATGGGCATGTTCTTGCCAACTGCTTGTGTCTGTCTAAAGATGCAGAGGGTCCTGGAAGGGAGCAGTGAGCAGATGGATGGGGATGGGGATTAGTGGCCAATATGGGAAAAGCTCAAAGCACCCCCCTCCTTATCAAGGACTCTCTGCCTTCAAGTTCTTTTTGTTCTCATTGTTGCCTCGCCATTCAAGAACAGTGCTTCCCAAGACAGCTGTGTAGTTTGTGGATTGAAAGCCTTTAGGCAAGGGACCGGGAAGAGGGTGGAAGCCAGCCCAGGGTTTGCTTGGGAATTCAGGCCACAGACCTGGTGTTTCTCACACAGGACCTGTCTTTATTCTAGTTCTATAGCCCAGAGCTTGAATTTTCAAGTTTGAACAAAGGTGGGTGGAATGCCAGCCTCAGCCTTCTGGAAGCCAGCCACACCCACTGTCCAGACATAAAGGAAAAAGGGGAGGGATAAAGGTGTTAGTCTGGTTAAAGAGCTGTCTCAGATACCTCCTAGCCACTGCCCATGATCTCCCACATGGCTTCAGAGCTCTTCAAGTGTAGGAGAAAATGAGGCTCTAAGGAGGTGGAGGGTACACTCCAGAGAACTAGGAAGTTCAGGCTCCCCACATGCAACCCACAGAGAGGTGTCTGAAGATCAAACTTCAGACTACTAAGGGCTACAGTGAGTAGAACTGAGTAGGTTAGTATTAGTGTTCACTGAATAATTCCTTCTCTATCAGCTTGGGGCTCTGTGCAGGGGCCCACACTTAGGTGGTGGATATTGTGTTTCCCTACCTCAGGATACCAGCCATGGAAACCCTCTACACTGGAGATCCCCCTCCCCCACCCTGGCCCTGCTGTCCACTCATCTGTTTTTGTCAGAGTGGGTTCATGAGTACTTCATACTTTGCGTTATTTTATGAGTTGCTTTTCTTGTTGTTGTAGCAGAATGCCTAACAGAAGCACCTTCAGGTCCAAAGGGTGATATCTTGACTCATAGTCTCAGGTTTTCAACCCATGATGGGAGGAGAGGCGTGGCAGCCAGGCAGTTCTGTCTGCAGTGGTGGGAGCTTGGAGAGTGGTAAGACTGTTGATCCTGTGAATTTGATGAGATGTAGAATCACTGAAGAGATAGGACTGTGAGCATCTCTGTGTGGGCATTGCTAGGTTAGGTTAACTGACTCAGGAAGACCCATTCTGGGTGTGGGCAGTGCCTTCCCTTGGGCTGGGGTCCTGGACTGATCAGCTGCCTCACCCACCATGATGGGCAGCACCCTCCTCACTATATACCAAACAGTCTCTCCCTGAAGATACTTTGACACAGCGTTGATACAACCAAACCTGTGGCTTTATCACATCTTCATGGATCAAGAAGCAGAGCCCTTCAGACCAGAATTGAAGGTGGGCATAACCTCCAAAAGTCGACCTAGTGATCTGTGTCTACCAACTAGGGTGCATATCCCAAATGTTCCATAACCTCTCAAGATAGTGCCGTCATCCAGGGACCAACTGTTCACACATGTTCCTTCTGTCACTTCACATTCAGGTTTTAGCGGTCATAACCCGCCTTTGGACCCTTCTAGCTCTTCCAGACTCATCTTGTGTTGGTCTGGTTCAAGAACTACCACATCTCCAGGCAGTTCCCTCAGAAACCAAGATGTGGGCACAAGGTGCTCAACCATAGGCTACTGCTGCTTATACACCCTCTTAACCGTGAAGCTGTGTGTGTGCCCCATGGCTATAATTTTTTTCTAGATATGTGGAAGTGTGTGTAATTGTTTTCATCTGTAACTGGGATGGTTCATTGTGACTGGAACTCTTGACTGCATTGAGAGCCAAAAAAATATGTGTGAAGGTGCTCTCAAGGCAGCTTAGAGCCAGAGGGCCCCAGCATGGTGAACAGTTCAACCCTCAATAGAGTCCCGATTTGATGGGACTGTGTGAGAAAGAGCTCGGTTAGAGGAAGTGGTTCACTGGGAGTAGATCCTTTTGGCTACATGATGCCCGGGTCCTGTATTCCCACCCTCTTAGCTTTCTCTTTCTCCCTCTCTCTCTCCCTCTCTCCCTCTCTCCCTCTCTCTCTCTCTCTCCCTCTCTCCCTCTCTCCCTCTCTCCCTCTCTCTCTCTCTCTCTCTCTCTCTCTCTCTCTCTCTCTCTCTCTCTCTCTCTCTCTCTCTCCTCTCTCTCTTTCTCTCTCTCTGTCCTCTGTGTATGTGTGTAGAATTTCATATAACTCTGCTACCATGATGTTCTGTCCAAGTCCATGAGACCAGTGACCATAGTGATGACTGTGGGCCCCCAGATGCTGAAGTGACAGGTGTGGACCACCAAGCCCCTCATCCATTGTGATTTAAATAAAGCCCTTTGGCAGGATAGCACCATCCCTACTACTTTCCTTGGAGATGAGACACTGCAGGATGGAGCTAGAAGCCAGATCTCAGCATGCTGGCAAAGTGCTCTGCCAAAGAACTACAGTTTCTCCTCTGTTCTATTCCTTCCTTTCCTTTTTTTCCCATGAATACCGACTCCTACAGTTTCCAAGTTCACCTTCCTATGATCACACATATGTCTTCAGCAGCACTAGCGTCCTCTGAGTGTCTCCACATGATGCAAAGTGTTTCGAGGTATCGGACTTTTAGCCTGGCATTATGCCCTATGTGTCACACTCACACTGACTGTATTTACTGAGGAGTGGGGGGAGAGGAGAGAGAGGGAGGGGGAGAAAATGTGACTTATAAGAACCTATGTGAAGGAGGAGGAGGAGATGACGGTCACTATGACGGTCACTGTGGCGGTCGAAGTGCTGAGGGCTTCTTCCACTGTTGCTGTGTATTCCTTGTGATTACAGAGGCCAGGTCAGGAGTCATCTCCCCAGGGCCTGCAAACTGTGTACAGCACCCACCCATCCAGTGGGAGGGAGACGGCTTTGAGTCGGCTATGTTGCTAAGTTCAAGAATGACCTTGAACTCCTGGTCCTCCTCCCTTCATGTGGTAGTTTAAATGTAATTGGCCCGCAAAATCCCAAAGGGAGTGGCACTGTTAGGAGATGGGCCTTGTGGTGTAGTGTGGTCTTGTTGGAGGAAGTGTGTCACTATGGAGGTGGGTTTTGAGATCTCGTATATACTCAGGATACCACCCAGTATTATATACCTCTTCCTGTTACCTGCAAGACATAGGACTCTTAGCTACTTCTCCAGTACCATGTGTAGGCAAACAGTGCCACCATGTTTCATCATGATGATAAGCTGAACCTCTGAACTATAAGTGGCCACCCTAATTAAATTTTTTCCTTTATAAGTGTTGCCATGGTCATGGTGTCTCTTCACAGCAATAGAAACCCTAAGTAAGACACTCCACTTCCCCAGTGCTAGGGTTACAGGCATGTCATACCACAACAGGTATTTATATTTGCCTTTTAACTGATACACACATAAAGTCAGTGCATATCAACAGAGATCCATGTGATGGTCCCATACATGTTTGCAGTATAATCTTTTTTTTTTTTTTTTTTTTTTTTTTTTTTGGTTTTTCGAGACAGGGTTTCTCTGTGGCTTTGGAGGCTGTCCTGGAACTAGCTCTTGTAGACCAGGCTGGCCTCGAACTCACAGAGATCCGCCTGCCTCTGCCTCCCAAGTGCTGGGATTAAAGGCGTGCACCACCAACGCCCGGCCTGCAGTATAATCTTAAACCACAGTAAAGCTGTTTTCATCCCTCAAACCTCCATCGTGTCTTTTTTGTGTGTATGTGTGCTATGTCTGCATGTGTTCAGGTACCTGTTGTGTGAGACCAAGTGTATGTACTTGTGTGGGTACGTGTGTGTGCCCGCCAAGCCAGATGTCAACACCAAATAATCTCCTTGGGAACCATCTGCCCTGTGTTCTTGAGCCATCTCCCCAGCCCTTGTCATTTCTTTATGGTGGAAACATTTGCTCTTCTTTCTTGTGGATGTTTGAGGGCATGCAGTTTGAGAACAAGAAAAGAACAAGCTAGAAGCGTGGGTCACACACACCCTTTCAGTCCAGCACTCAAGATAGGAAGATCTCTGAGAGTTCCATGCCAGTCAGAGCTACATAGTCAGGCTACTTTAGACCCTGTCTCAGAAAAAGCAAACCAGGCATAGTGGCTAGTGCCTATAATCCCAACACTGAAGGCTGAGGCAGGAGGATTGCCATGAATTCAAGGGCAGCCTAGCCTACACACTGAGACCCTTGTCAAACAAAGCAGGAGGGTAGGGAGATGGCTCAGTGGAATATGAGGACCGGACTTGGACCTTCAGAACACACACAAAGACTGGGGTTGGTGTGGTGGCCACATGTAATCCCAGCACTCAGGAGGCAGAGACGGGAATCCCTGGGGGCAAACTGGCTAGTTAGACTAGATGGAATTGGAAAAGTCTGTATTGATGGAGAGACTCTGCCTCAATAAAGCAGAGAGTGACTGAACAGCCTCAGGCCTTCACACATGCTCACACCTAACATATCCCCACACATACATGTGGACACATATATACAGACATGCACATCACACACATACATGCAAACAGTAAATAAAAGAGTAAGGAGCAGGGTCTGGAGAGGGCTCAGTGGGTAGAGGCCCCTGCTACCAAGCCTGACAACTTGACCTTCATCTCCAGGACCCACACGGTGGGAGGAGAAAACCTGCTCCCACAACTTGTTCCTTGACCTTCACACTCCCACTGCAGTATGTTCATGAACATGCACAGAACACAAAACAATAGTGTGGTAAGAAAACAAACCCAAGAGGAAGCCCAGGGTCCTGGCTCCAAACTGTAGCCCCAGCGTTTAGGCGATGGAGACGAGGTTCACAAGCTTCAGGCTAGCCTGGGCAACACAGTGAGACCCTGTCTCTTAACAAGCAAACTGAACAGGAAAGCTTGACAGTTTGGGAAGGCAGTGCAATTGACTAAGTGATGTGGTGGAGAGGAGTCAAGGCGCTTGAGACCTAAAAAGGCCATGAAGGAACCCACTGCCCTAGATCTGGATGTGAGTGGTAAAATAGCTATCTGGTACGTAGCTCCTGTGTGTTCCTCAAAGATGAGCCAGGCAGGCTCTGGGGCCCCGCACACCCACAGGTCCCATAAAACAGTTTTCTGACAGGAAAGAGAAACTCAGTGGCCAGCTGGGGTTCATTTGCACTTTCCCTGCCCCTCCACCCCGCCCCGCCCATCCCGCCCCGCCCCACCCACCAGGGGCCCCTGGTGCCTGCTTTGTGGTTGGCTGTCTCAGCTGGCTGCTCTAAGGCAAAGAGGCCATCAGCAGTTTCCAGCCAGCCCTCTGCACAAGTGTACAGTGTTCTGCACCCCAGGATGGCTGCAGAGTCTGGGAGAGCCCAGGACAGCTGCAGAGCTGCGGGAACACTGCACAGTACCCACAGCCCCAGCAGCAAATTGCTTCATACCCAGGCAATAAGGTGTTCCTTCCAGCAGCAGCCTGCTACAGGAATTCAGTATGAGCCAGAGCCTCAGTTTCTCCATTTGCAAAAGAGTACTAAAGCCCCTTTCTTGCACTATAGTCATAGAAACATCTGTGCTGGGGTATTGGTGTGTGGGATTCAGAACAGGAATGCAGAAATACAAATGACTTAAGAGGGACTATTGTTCTGGATTAAAATAGAAGAAAGCAAAACAAACCCTGCCCAGTATACTCATCTGAAAAGAGAGGGGAGCTGGCAGAATACAGACTGCATCTCCTATTGCCATCCAGGTTGGGTTGCAGGAAGGGGAATGAACACAAGACACACAGCCTTTGTCCTGCAGGTCACAACATGTGTGAGCAGTCTCTCTGCAGTTAAAACAAAACAAAAACATGCGGTGAGAGCTGAAATATCAGAGACCGAAGCATGCATGAGGAGATCCTTCTGGAACACCTGTGAGTACAGGCCCCCGGACCCAGGTACAGGGTCATGTGCTTAGGAACTATAAAGAAAGGGGAATGTACAGCTTGTCTCCTACACTTCTGTTGTCCAGGTAAAAATTTAGGATTGGTGTCATCATCCCCAGTCCAAGGAGAGTACTCTGAGTTTAGCCCTTTCTGGCTCAAGGAGTCAGAGTGACACTCAGCCCCAAGCCCTGGAAATGTTCATGTTATATGGACCAACTGAGGCTGGAAGAGATAAACCAGCTATGGGCTTAGGGAGAGCAGGCTGCAGTTCCCTGGACCTAGAGATGTGATGGAGCCCTGTAGTGATACTTACGATTTATTAAAGCATGCCTGAGGATCCAGAAAGCAAAGTCAGCCACAAGCCATAGAAGCCAGGCACACACCTTTAATCCCAGCAGCCAGAAGTTAATCCTAGGACTCAGGATTAAGAGGTAGATCTCTGAGTTCAAGAGAGAGTAACAGATCACAGGCCTTCAATTCCAGTACTAGAGGGGTATAAAAGACAGATGCAGGGTCTTCAGTATTGAGTAGGAGGCATTGATTCTCCTGCCACACTGAAGGTAGGGGTTCTCCAGCCACATTGAGGATTCTCCAATGGATTCTCAAGTTACAGTCTGAGGCTTTGTGAGAACTCTTGGAGACAGGATCAGCCCCTTCAGCCTGAGGTAGTGGTAAGGACTAGCGGCTGGCTGCTTTGCTTTTCTGAACTTCAGCTTGAGGTTTGAACCCCAATATCAGTCTCTGGGTCTTTTATTCTTCGTGTTACAGAGCCCTGAGGTAGAGGTTTTGACAGGTGAACACAAGTTCCTCCAAGGCAAGGGCTAACTAGGTCCTCAGCTGCAAACGCCAGGTCTGGGTCAGAGAGCACAAGAGAAGGAAAGAGATCTATAAGGTGGAGTCAGACAGGCAAACTTGTCTGAGTTTCCATTTCCTCATCCATCAGGGTGAGCAGCGCTAACTTTGCAAGCTTCATGTAAAGTAGAAAGCAACAGAGTGGGCTAGCAGGTGTACACTTCATCAGTGTATGCTGGGTACAGGACTTGGCCTTTCTTTGATGCATCTATTGACACTCTGGGACTGTGGAAATAACTCAGGCAGTAAAGTGTTCACTTTCCCAATATAAGGACCTGAGTCTAATCCCAGAACCTACATAAAAAGTCAGGTGTAAGCCGGGCGTTGGTGGCGCACGCCTTTAATCCCAGCACTCGGGAGGCAGAGGCAGGCGGATCTCTGTGAGTTCGAGACCAGCCTGGACTACCAAGCCAGTTCCAGGACAGCCTCCAAAGCCACAGAGAAACCCTGTCTCGAAAAACCAAAAAAAAAAAAAAAAAAAAAGTCAGGTGTAGAGAGGCACATCTATAATCCCAGCACTGGGGAAGCAGAGACAGGAGCATGCCCGGGGCTTGCTGGCCTACTCCGTGACTCCAGGTTCAGACCCTGCCTCAAAAACTAAGGTGGAAAGTGATTAGGGAAGACACCATATGTCTGGCTCCACATCCATGTGTACACATACCATCAATAAAATCCACACTCCATAGATACTCATTGAGTGTCTATGATGTGTCAGGTACCAGGCAGGAGCTCCCAACCTCAGTTTCCTCTCAAGAGAACATCGTGATTGTCCTTGCCTTGTAGGAGTGTTAGGAGAGTTCAGTGTCTGGCACTCTAGGTTTCCCAGATGTTGGCAAGCTGATCAGGGAGGCAGTGAGCACAAGCATAGCCTGACCTGTCAGGTGGGTTTTGAAACTCTTTTCTCAGAGGAGCCAAGCCCTCCTAGTCCTCAGTCTCCGGTCCTCCAGTGCTGTGCTCATCAAATCCACAGCTTCTAGTCCTCTGCAGTTGTGAGTGCAGGGGACATGTGGCTTCTCCTCACCTCTTCCTCCACAAAATAACTGAAAATAACTTGTAATTGAATCTTTTCACTTCCCCCAGCAGGGTAGCAGTCTCGGGCACTATGCCTGCCAAGTCTCCTGGTAACAGCCATGACTGGGTTTTACTGGGTTGTAAGTATTCTCTTCTTGAAAGGAAAGTTCTAGAAACTAACAATTGCCAGCAAGCAGAGGCTCTATAGGGACAAACCCTCCCATCCTTGATCACATTGCTTCTGAAGCATGCTTCTCCCTCTTTTTTCCAAGATGAGACCAGAGGCCCCACAGATTCTGCAGATGCCCATGACTGTCCAGGAGTCTGTAGGCAGGACAAGGTGGCTATACCAAGTTAGATACACTCACATCTGGAATTCCTGCAGCCCAGAGAAGCTGAGATTTTTTTCAAGGTCACAGCAATTGATTTAAAATCATGGGATGTTTAGAATTCCCCATAATCAATATAAAATGCCAGCAAGTTCCCTGTGGACACAAAGCCATGACTGCATTCTATTCGAGTCCTGGGACTGCGGTCACAAATGTTTGGTGAAGACACCAAACTGTGTGGCTTCAAACAACAGAAGTGTCTTCTCCCACAGTAGAAAATCAAGGTTTCTGCCCATTCTCAAGGTTCCAGCCAACTCTTGCTGAAGCCTCTGGGTAGAGTTCCTCGCTGGGCTGTCCAGTTCTGGCTGCTGTTGACAAGCTTGGGGCTCTGAGCTCATATCTGCCCTCATGTCCTCCTCAGCCTCCAGCAGCCCTCTTTGTCTGACCACTTGAAGTGGAATTGGAGCTTAATCCAGGACAGTGCCAAGTTTACATCCTCAGTCTCACCCAGGGCCTGGTGGCACATGGCTTTAGTTCCAGCACTCCAGAGGCTAAGGCAGATAGACCTCTAAGAGTTCGAAGCCAGCCTGGTCTACATAGTGATTTCTAGGACAGCCAGAGTTACATAGTGAGACCCTGTCTAGAAAAAAACCAAAAAGATCGTCAGCCTCTCCCCACAAAAGGTCAATATCAGAATATTGGGGGCCAGAACATGGACAGATCTTTGGGACCCCACAGCACGTGGGATACAGACAAATGCTCAAAGGAACCAGAGGAAGCTGCTAGAGAGGCACCCGAGTGTTAACCATGGCCTGCTGGAGCGTGTGACCACACATGGTGCACGTCTACAGGTAATACCCTCAGGTCTGGGGAGACACTGGAGTGCCCCCGTTTTGAGGGTATCTCAATCTACACTGTCAGGCTGGAACAGTGGGCCCCACCTCTGAGGACTCCGTTGTGGCTCCTGGGGTCTCCTGTGCTTGACAAGCAAACAACACCTGCGACCTGGTGGCTTCAGCCCTTCTCCTTCCTCCCTTGGCTTGGGGGTGCCTCTGCCCTCACCCTTGCACCTCCAGACAGTACTTTGTAAAAGGTGCTGTGTGGGCCCCTGAGCCCTCCCAGGCCCCGGAGTCTAAACCCTGTTACTGCCTCGGGGTCTCGGCATAGGCTGTTCCCTCTTCCTGGAGTGCTCTTCCTCGCCCTAGTAAAGGTCTCTTTTTATCCACCGAGATCCTGGTGAAAGGTGATGAGCCTGTCCTACAAGCTCAGGTGTTGCCACTTTGACAGTCACTCACAGTCCCTGCCTCACCAGTAGATCAGAAACTGATCAATGCCCGGCCCTCCCTCACCACCTCCACGTGCCGACTCGGCGAAGCGCGTGCACTGCGCAGGGGCTCAGAGGAGTATGCCAGCCATGTGATTCTCGTTGTTCCCCCACAGGCCCCAGGCTCAGTGGCAGCTGCCAAAGAATCCCCAGAGTTGGAAGCAAATTGTGGTCTCCAGGAAACTATTTTTCCAGGGAACAGGGTCCCCTGCTCTACACCGACTCTCTTGAGGCTGACGTTGCTGGAGGACCAAGAGACATCTTTGTGTTCAAAGTTGCAGTGAAGAGGCAAGTATGATGACACACACAGAGTCTGAGGCTAGGTCTGGGCTGTATGAGGCTTTGTCTCCAAAAACCAACCAACCCAAGTAGCAATGGAGATGGCACAAGCCTTGCCTCTTTCCCCTTTTGCCCTCATTTTAACCTTCTTGTCACTGATCATCTGGGGACACAAAGCATCAAAAGACAAGGACTTGGAGCCACTCTGTGGTGCCAGGGATGCAGCAGGGATGCCACTAATGTGCTGGAAAGCCAGGCGCCACCTCAGCTGTCTGTGGTCCCTGGATGTAAGAGGTGCAGTATCAGCCAGGAGTGATAGATAGCACACGCCTTAATCCCAGCACTCAGAAGGCAGAGGCAGGCAAATCTCTGTGAGTTCAGGACCAGCCTGGTCTACAGAGCAAGTTCCAGGATGCCAGGGCTACTCATAGAAACCCTGTCTCAAAAAAAAAAAATCAAAGAAAGAGGTGTATGTCTATCACCCTGGCTTAGAGGAGTGATAACACTGGGAAAGCCTCAGGCAGAGGGTGTCACCTGGAAGTCAGTGCAGAGCTGGCTGCATTCCCTGGCTCCCCAGACACATGATGGAATGCCATCCAACAATAAGGAAGAGTAGACTTTATCATCTCAGCTCTGTATAAATGTTGTGCTGGTGAATCTGGGGAACATTCCACAAAGCCAGTAGAGTGAATGCTCCTATTTAAAGGAAGGAACCAGGCTGGAGAGATGACAGCTGGGGAAGGGGGTGATTCCAGATGGGCACAGGGTGTCTTTTGGGGGTTATGGAATGTTCTAGAGTTGGCTATGGTACTGGTCACACAGCTCTAAACATAGGTGAGTATGTGGATGGGGTCACCAGGCACATGTGCATCTACATACATGTGTGTAAAAAGCAAAGATTAATCTCCTGTGTCTTCTATCACCCCACCTCATCTTTGAGACAAGGGTCTGTGGCTGAATCTGAAGCTCACCGATTGGCTGGGTAGACCCGTGGACTTACCTTTGGCTTTTTACATGAGTGCTAGGGATCTGCATTCAAATCCTCAAGCTAGTATGGCAAGCACCTTACCAACCAAGCCATCTCATCTCCCTGGCCCCTATTTCTTGTCTTTTGTTTTTAAGGCAGGGTCTCATGTAGCCTAGACTAGCCTAATGCTTATGGCCTTGAACATCAGGACCTCCTGCTTCTATATCCCTAATGCAAGGATTTCAGACTTGGGCCACTGTACTCAGTTTATGCAGTTCTGGGGATTGAACCCAGGGCTTTGTGCATGCTGGGCTACATTCCCACTTTAATGGGACAAAGTATGCATCATGTAGATTGTACCTCAGTAAATATATGAAGCTGTCCTAGCTCCAAAGAGCTTCAAGGAACAAACAGGACCTGCCCAGACCAATATGCTTCATTGGTGGTCACTGGCCCCTTCCCCACCCTTGGTAAAACACAGCCCTCTGGGACCACCTCCAGCCAGGAAGCCTGAGAGGGTGGCCAGGGGACTGCAGAGTACTGAAATGCAGGGTCTGCCGCTATCGCAGTGTGGCCTGGTGATGCTGTGAGGGATCTCCTCTGCTCCTTATGAACTGTGAAGATTGGAGACACCTCTGTCCAGACCTTATGCTGGGGTCTTAGAGTCACTAACCCTGGGCCCACGGTGCACAGGTTACACCAAGCAAGCACACACAGTCCTATTGGAAACCAGCTCTACACAATGCCTTAGGGAGGAGCAAAGCAGATGGGAAATGACCTGTGCTAAGGGCCTGGGCCTCAGGATCTCATCATTCCCTTGGTAAGAGGCCCTTGCCCAGTGTGGACTCTGGAAGGCATGCCATATGCCTGTGGGAAGAGAAGAAGCCTTCACCTTTCTGTGTCTTCTGGGAGCTTGGAAGAGTCTGGGGCTACAGTTTCACAGAGTTAAACAGATGCAGCATAAACAAAAGTCACACACCTTAATGTAATACTCCTGACAGAGACCAGCTACAAGGTCAGGAAGCATCAGTGCCGTTGGTAGTACACACAGACATAAGTGCTACATAACCCACAGTGGCCCCAATGTGACTAGTGCCACTAAAAAAGAGGCTCCAGAAGCCAGAGGTGGTGGTACACACATATGATCCCAGCACTTGGGAGGTAGAAGCAGGAGGATCGGGAGTTCAAGGCCAGCCTGAGCTATCTGAGACCCCTGTCAAAAACAAAAACACAAAGATAACTGGGAGGCTCTGAAGTTTGTTCAACCTTTCTTCTGCTAGAGAAGACAGCTGAAAGACACCTTCTGTAGCTCAGAAAGAAACCTCAATATACACTGGATCTGCCAGCACCCTGACCTTGGCCTTCTCAGTCTCCATAACTATCAGGAATAAATCTTTGTTGTCTGTAAGCTATCCTGCTTGTGGCATTTTGTTATAGTGCTTGAACAAAGAATAGGATTCAGCTGTGGGAGGAAAAAAAAAAGGCATCCTGACACAGACTTCATGGGTGAGACTTGAAGACTTTCTGCTGAGTGAAATAAACCAGGCCAAAAAAAAGATGACTTACTATATAGCTCAACTTACATGTCTATGTACTTAGTAAAAACAGGAGTTCAGAATGAGACAGTGGAATGGGGGTTGCTTGAGGCTAGAGGGAGAGACAGGTGGGGTACTTCTGCTGGATGTAGTGTTTCATTTTCACAAGATGAAGCATTCTGGAAACTGTTCACAGCAACATGAGTGCCTTAATCTGCCAAGAATGGATGATGAGAAATCTTATGTATTTCACTGTTACCAAAAAAAAAAAAAAAAGTCTACCAATGACCCAGGTGGCAGTGGTGTCTGGTGGTGCACACCTTTAATCCCAGCACCCGGGAGGCAGAGACAGGCAAATCTCTGAGTTCGAGGCCAGCCTGATCTACAGAGTGAGTTCCAGGACAGCCAGGGCTACACAGAGAAACCCTGTCTTGACAAACAAACAAACAAAAAGAATAGGACTGAGGCATAATGCAGCAAGTCTCAGCCCTTGAAAGGACTCACACATGTGCACACTCTTCTGACCCCTAGATCAGACTCTCCCACCAAAGACAGTCCTTGCCTGCTTCTCACACATGGTAGAAATAGAACCTGCTAGTGAGGGACTCCTTGTGTCTGCTTCCTCCTGTTTATGGCAGCAGTTGAGGTCCCGCCTTCTCACGGCTGTGCAGCTCCTCTGTGTTCAGGGTCACTGTTGGTCTCCCCTTCCTGCTGGGGTCTGCTCCCAGCCTGGGGCTTTTGCGGGCAGCACTTACAAGATTATCTTGTGCATTTCTGTTCACCACCGTGCTATACCAGGAGAAAGATGGAGGGGCAATTTCAAGTGTAGGTTCCGGTGGCTTGCAGTCCTGCTCCTGAGGAGGCTGCTGAGGCAGGTGGATTGCCTGAGCCCACATATCAGAGACCAGACTGGTCAGCACAGTGAGACCCTTACTCAAAACAGGAAGAATGAACACACAGGTGGGGACTAACTTGTAGCTAGAGCGCTAATCTAGCTCACTCAGAACCCTGTGTCTGATCCCCAGCACCACATGAAGTGGGTAACCCCACTCCCCAGGGGGTAATAGTGTAAGTTTCTGTTGCTATGGTAAACTCCATGACCAAGAGCAGCTCAGGGAAGAAAGTGTTTATTTCATTTTACAGGTCAAGAGAGGCCAAAGTAGGAACTGAAGCAGAACCATGAAGGAACAATGTTTATTGACTCATGGTCAGCCATCTGCCTAGAGATGGCATTGCCCACAGTGGACTGGCTCCCTACATCAATTAGTAATCAAGAAAATCAAGAAAATGTCCCATAGACACACCCACAGGCCAATCGGAAGGAGGCAATTGCTCAGTTGAGGTTCTCTCTTTCAAGTGTGTCACACTGCCAACCAAATTAGCCGTCTAATTGGCCAAGGATAGGGTCAATAAAGAAACTCTGGCCACAGGCCAGGGGGTGGGGCTGGCAGTGGTGCCACCTCCTCCTCAGTCATATCCCTGGTCACAAATCATAGATTAGTCATACAGACCCTAACAGAACAAAGTGAGTCTTTCCCAGTCAGCTTCTTTAGAATGTCTTGGACCGTGCATTTTCATTGGATTCCCCAAGGGCTGTGAGACATAAGACCAGAGCCACTGCCCCGAGCAAGATAGTTGAGTGGCCACTAATTGCCCACTTTCTACTTGTGTCTCTCACACTCCATGTTCAGCTGCCTGTTCCTGGTCTAACGTAAAGGTCAAGTTTGTCTAGAAAACAGTTTAATCCTGGGACTAGACTTGCAGGGAATCAGCCAGCAGCAGCCGGGTCTCTTCCCAGAGCTTTAAAGCTGCCAGTCCTTTCTTGGATTTCACTTTCTGTTTCCTGGAAAGGCCTGGCTTTCCCTGTACCAGGCCCCACCCAGGGTCCCACCACCCAGGCACCTACTGCACATGGTGCCCTATCCCAGGCTATCAGATAAGAAATGTCCCTTGTGTCAAGGTCAAAACTGTAGACACCCAGGCTGGCAGCCAAGTTTCAAGTGATTCAGCACAGCCATGTTGTGGTGGTAAACAGCTGGAACCAACTGCGTACCCTGTGTGGTGGGTGAGATTGCACATCGATGCACCCATACCACAACCCAAAGGGCTGTGTGCACTGCGGGCAGGCACCCCTCGAAGGAGGGCAAGGTCCAGGATGCAGCCGATGCTCTCATTCCTCCCCTCAGTAGGAACGTGCCATCCTGAGCCAGCAGTTACACTGTACTCCTTCAGAACAGCCCCGGGAACTGTGTGCTGAACTGTCTTCACGGGCCCTGCAAGCTGGAGCAATGGAGGAGCAGGCTTCTAGCCTGTGTCTCTGCTGAACCCTGCACAGGTGTGATGGGTGCATGTCTGTCTGTCTGTCTGTCTGAAAGTCATGATGTAGTCAAAGATGACCTTGAGTTTTTGGTCCTCCTGCCTCCACCTCCAAGATGGTAGGCATGGCTTATCACACCAGGTTTACATGGTGCTGGGGTTAGACCTTTGTGCTAGCAAGAACTGAGCCACAACTCCAATCCCCATAATTGGTTCCAGAAAAATCAGCAAAACAGTGGCTTTGATCTTGAATTCGCTTTGTGGGGCATGGCTTTGTGGGGCATGGCTTGTGGGAAAATTGAACTGGGTGACAGAGTTGCATAGCTAGGACAGCCTGGACTATAAAACCTTGCTTTGCTGGTGGTGGTGGGTGGTGGGTGGTGGGTGGTGGTGTCAAATGCCTTTAATCCCAGCACTAGGGAGGCAGAGGCAAGTGGGGGCTCATTGGCTAACTAGACCAACATGCTTGGTGAATTCCAGGTTTGATGAGAGACTTTGTTTTAAAAAACACCGTGAAGGGGCTAGAGAGATGGCCTAGTGGTTAAGAGCAGTGGCTGCTCTTCCAAAGGACCCGGGTTCAATTCTCAGCACCCATAGAGTAGCTCATAAACTGTTTGTGACTCCAGTTGCAGGGGATCAGACACCAAAAACACCAATGCACACAAAGTGAAAATAAACGAATCATTACAAAACAACAAACAAGAGGAAAACAGTGGAGGAAAGGCCAGGTCCTGTCAGTATTAGCACAGTGCCTGGTACTGTTCCAGGAATTTATAAACTCGATACATGGTGAGCCCTGCCTTAACACCCAAAGAAAAACAAGTCCTCTAGCTGAATCCATAAAGCCAATGCACTCTTCTGTGTGTGGGTTATATTAGACCTCCACAAAGAGTCTCCACACAGGCAGTTAGATTTTTTTTTCCTTTTGGGCTGATTTTGGAACAGGCAATGGAATAATATAAAGTAACAGAAACAAAAAATCCAGTTCCAGATCATCTGGAGATGAACTTGATTGTTTACACAGCATCTGGGCATGGTACCCACAGCGCTGGGTCTTCCTTCGATGCCTCACTATTCCATCCAGCTGGGGGAATGCAGCTGGAAGTCCCTGCACCTGGGCATCCCTGCCCTTCTCAGATAATTTGGTTCCCATGGTGGCCTGGAAACAAAGGCACCACTTTGTTGCTTAGTGCTGTGGGGGAGGGATGAAATTGCTCTAGAGAGGTTCCCAGAAGAGGGATTAGGCTTCAAAGGGAACAGGCAGGGGCAGGTTCCTGATGTTGCTGTATCACAACAAAGGGGACACCCTCCTCTGGCTCATCTCTCCTTCCTGTGCTGTGAGCAACCCTGGAACCTCCTGGAGTGACCTCCTGGGCATAACTCATCTGTCCCTTCATCTCTAGATTCCAAAGAGCCCAGCTGTCCCGTTAGCCTGCTCTTCACTGCCTTGCTAGCCATTGATTGCTTTCTCCTGGACTTGTCTCAGTCCCTGGCCCTAAAGGGCCATGCAGCTGAGTGACACTGACCATGTATAGCCTAGCCTGGCCTGGTGGTCTTTATGTAGCCTAGCCTGGCCTGAAACTAGCTATCCTCCTGCTTCAACTTATCAACACTGCAGGCCTCCAGAACCCAGTTGTGAAGTCTGGTTGGCTCCTACTTGATTGTGTAAAAAGCTAGGAGAGAGCTGGATGCAGCTCAGTTAGTAGAATGCTTGCCTAGCATCATAAAGTCCTAGGTTCCATTCCCAGAACCTCATAAACCCTGCACACATTTGTAATCCCAGCACTTGGGAGCTGGAGGCAATAAGATCAAAACGTCAAGGTCATCATCATCTACACGGTGAGTTTCTTTTCCTTTTTCTTTTTTGGATTTTCGAGACAGGGTTTTGAAAAGTTTCTACACCCAGATAAGGCTATCTGCTAATGCAGCAATCCAAATCAGACCAAATCAAACAAAATTAGAAAAAGCCCACGTCTAATGGCTACAATGCTCCCAGAGAGGAGATGAGAAAGAGAGACCAGAAAACAACACGTCTGTTTTCTGGGGGGCAGTTTAACACTCTGTGGGAGTGGTTTTGAGCATCTCTGAGGGGGGGTCATCATTTGGTGGTCTTTCTGAGATGCAGCAGGGTTTGGAGGGAAAGGCCACACGACTTCCATGGCAGATGTAGGATTTAAGCTAGGGATGACTTCCTCACCTACATTTTGTGTCTGAGGTTCCCAAGCTCTATCAGTGTCAAGCAGAAGGATGTCTAGGGCTCTGAGGACAATGTTCCTGGGCAGGTTCCAGGAAAGCCTTCAGGAGCCCCGCCCTTGGCTCTCCTTGTGCCCTTGCTGTTAGCTGTGTGAAAACCTCACTTGCTTTTTCCTCTAAAGATGTTGTCCTGGATCAGGCAGTCTGGGAACCCCATGTGGGACATTGATGAGGAGCTGGGATCCTTCTGACCTCCCCTGTCTCTGGGACACCAAGGAAATAGTGGCCAGGAGGGCACTGAAGCAACACTTGGGGCGTTACCTGCTTCTTTTATGATAGCATTCACTGAGTGTTCAAGTTGTGCAAGGTACATTTTTTTTCTGCAGATGATGAGTGAGAAAGGGTCTCATTCTGCAGCCCAGGGTGCTCTCTAACCTTCTAGCCAGCTCAGGCCTTCAGCTTCAGCAATCCTTCGGCCTTGGCTTTAGCCTGGAATTGCAGGTGTGAACCACTGTGTCTGAACCATGCTTAACATGTATTTGTGAAACAGTTATTGGTCGCTTTCTAGAGTCCAGCAACCCCTGCTTGAAGTCTCATGCGAACTCTTTTTCTTCTCTCCTTTTGAGTGTGTGCATGTGTGGTCATGTGGCGCTGGAGTTACAGGGGGCTGTAAGCTGGGGCCTGAGCTTAGATCTGCTACAAGTGTTCTGGGCCACTGAGCCATCTCTCCAGTGCTCTCATTTCACCTCAGTGTAAGGTAAGGACTGTTGTGTCCTCCTCCTTTGACAAGGGAGGAGATGGGGATTAGAGTCGAGGGGTGGGGTTGAGGTTTGCCAGCTCTGTCTTGCCAAGGACATCCATTTCAGGGACGGGTGGGACAGAATGCTGCTCTGGGCACTGCCCCAACTTCAGGAGTATTGGCTAAAAATTGTTGCCATTCTCCATCCTCCCCGAAAGTCCTCACTTAGAACCTGTGGCTATAACCTTATTTGGAAGGGGGAAGCTAAACTGAACAGCCAGGAGTCCCCAAATAAGAACATTCTGGATTTAGCACTGATTCTACATCCAGAGAAGGCTTAATAGATAGAGAGGCAGGAAAATCTCTGTCTCTCTCTGTCTCTGTCTCTGTCTCTGTCTGTCTGTCTGTCTCTCTCTCTCTCTCTCTCTCTCTCTCTCTCACACACACACACACACACACACACACACACACATTGCCCAAGAGTACTGGCACAGCCCTGTATTCCTAGTCTAATCTATTCCTGCTGTTTGGACTGCAGGCTTGTGGATTGTTTGGTTCAGTAAACAGAGTTAATGGGCCATTCTGAGCAAGTCTCCCCCTCCTCACCTCAACCCTCTCCTCAGGCCCCACCTCACAGCTACTGAACCTGTTCATGAGCACTGATTACCAGCTGAGACCTCTATAGGCCCCACAGGGAATGTAGGGAGCCCACACCTGCCTGGAACAATAGCAGGGAGATTATGTCTAGCCTGGAAGCCCTCTATAGTCACATCTGCCCAGGATCCATGACCTCAGACAGACCCCTCCCTTGGGGCTCAATTTCCTCTCCCGGGGTTCACATGGTCCTTCCTGTAGACACAGCAACAGCTCAGGCTGTTAGACATAGTTTCATTTCCTTTAACCATCTTTTTACTGAGCATCTATTGTGTGCCTGGCTGACTGCCCAGCCCCTCTTGAGGAAAGAGGGGTATTGTGAGTAACATGATGGTGATTTTAGTGGCAGGAAGCTGAGGTCCATAGAGGTATGACTGGGCACCAAGCTAACCCACAATCCCCCCTGTTGCCCAGCCCCCTTGAGAATGCCTGTGTTACTACAAACTTTATGGTGGGTGGGGTGGGTGAAAGTGGCTGTTTGGGGGCAAGATGGCTTAGGGTGGGATAGGATACAGGCAGAGGTACTGAAGAACCAGAATGGTCACTCTGGGCAGCAGTTGGGGCAGAGCAAGTAACTCTCCTGTGGCCAAATGAGTGTGTGTGATCATGAGGTCAGGGAGTCCAGCAATGTGCATGGGAGCCACTGGTCTAGGCCTCACCTGCTTGTTAGCATGTGTTCACCCTGGCTTCGTGTAGATACAGCTTATGTAGTAGGAGCTGGGAGTGCATGGGCCGGAGGCCAGGGACAGCAAGCCACATGCAAGAAGAGACTTGCAAGGGATTGAGTATGTGCCTATGTGGTGAATGCCTGTGTACGGGCATGCATGCATGTTGATATGTACAGTGCATACATGTGGACACACATTCGGGTCTACCTATGTATACTTCCATGTGTTGGTGTATGTTCATGCACATGTGTGCCTGCAGTATCTGCCTATGTGTTGGTATGAGCATGTGTAATATGTGCATGTGTGTACATGTGTACATGTTCAGGTCCACCTGTGTATGCATCTGTGTGCCGGTACATGCTCATGTGTATGTGTGCCTGTGTATCAGTGTGTGCCTTTGAGTATGTGCACGTGCTTGCCTATATGTGCAATACATGTATGCGTGCAGAACTGCTGAGAAGTTGCTTGTAAATGTTTGTGTGCACACATGAGTGCATGTGCACCTGAAGGAAACCCTTTCATTTGATACGGTGCAGAGGTCCCAATTCCTGTAAGTCACCCCGCTCTTGTTCCCAGCAGAGCCTGCACCACAGTGGTGAGGGCGCCTCACCACAGTCAGGCTGTTCTGCCCCGGCTTCCCCTTCTCCAGAGACCAGCCACAGCATGCAGGGGGTGCACGTGATGATGGGACATCTGGTCTCAGCACCTGCAGCAAGAAGCCAGCCACAGGCACCCTAGGGAGGTCACACACTGCCAGAGCTGGTGAAGGTAGGGGTGCTTGGGAAATGTGGACTCCTTTCTCCGGGAACCCCGGCAGGAGGAGGTCTTGCTTCTAGTTTCCAGGGCTGGGACAGAACCTGCAGCTTTGTGACCGCTAGGCAAATGCTCTACCACAGAGCTGCATTGCCAGCCCTTTTCATTTTAAGATAAGGCCTTGCTGTGTGGCCCAGGCTGGCCTGGAGCATAATATCTTCCTCCTTCAGCCTCTCAAGTTGCTTCCAGGCTTCAAGGATCTGCGACCACACCTGGCTTCTGTTGTGTTTTGAACAAGACCCCAGCTTCTCCCTGAACCCTCCAAGGTTACCAGGGCCCAGCTAGCCAAGAGGGTTCACATAGGAACCTGCGTTGAGACTATGTGTGGGCCTGGGTTTTAGGTCTCCCTCAGTGCCAGCGGTGTCCCTGAAGGGAACAGGGACAGTTGTATGCATGCAGCCACTCCTATGTAGAACCATTCTGCAGAGGGAGAGACTGATCCACGTGGACAGTCAGGATCCTTGCAGGGAGCTGACTAGGCTAGAGTTCAACACATCTGCACTGGCTTTAGGGCAGTCCCTTATCCAAAGGCAGCCTCCTCCCACTTGAGAGAGGAGCAAAGGTCCTGAGGCAGGAGGAAGTGCATACTCAAAGGTACCAAGGTCTCCACATGTTGGGGAGCATGAGAAGGGTGCTGGGGCCTTGCGAACAGCATGAAGCCAGGATGGAAAGGAAAAACTGAGGTAGGAGTGAAGCATACTCTGAGCTTCCTGAGGGGAACCAGAAGAGGAAGGAGAATCCTGGCGGGTACTCACACTGTTCTCAGTTTAGTCAAGAGCATCCTGTGGCCAGACTCCAACCTTTGCATTGTCTCTCCAACTCCCTTCATTGGGAGGGGTGCCTGTGTGTGGCCTCTTTCCTGCCCTGCACCATGCCGCATGAGCCTGCTCCATCTCCCATCCCCCTGCTCTTCTGCCTCTCTCACCTACATCTTTTCTCCACACAACAGCCAGGGCCGTGTGCCAAGAAGGAAAATCCCATCATGCCCTAACCCACCCTCCAGACAACATCTGTTCAGGTAGTGCTGGGAACAAAATACAGTTTTCTTCCAGCGGCCTCAAGTTCACCCAACCTGGATCAGGTGGTCTCCGTAGCTGGCCCCTTCCTCCACTCTGCCCCGGGGAACCCCACCCCATGTTAAGGCCTCACATTTGCTGCTCCCTTCTGGAGTGTCATTCGACAGACCTTCTCCAGAGCTCAGCCGAGAGATGCTCTCCCTGCTCCTCCTGGCTCATTTCTTCTCCTTGCATGCACCTGTTGTGTTTAGCTCTGTCTTTGCCCCTCAGCAGACTCATCCTAAGCCAGGTTCCTTGTTAGCTTACTTTACCACTGCAGCCCCATGCCCAAAGAAAGTGCCCTATCTTCTCCCGCTGTGGAATGTAGGGTGACATGGTTCAGAGCTAACTCCTGCACATGTCAAGTTCCTTCCTCGCTGGTCTAAAGGCTCAAAACTGAACCCTGCTGGACCTCAGCTCTCTTCAGCTTCCTGTCTTGGTAGCTGATGTCCTGGTTGCAGGGACTGACACTATGCTTGGCCCCTTTGCAGTTGGACCTCTGCTCACAGGTCCCTGGGGAAGGCTAACCTGCTAGCCCAGCCTCATGCAAATTCTCAGCCCCACAGCTGCAGCTGCTAGGTTTAGCCTTTTAAAAAGAATGCCTCCAGCATCACACGTGCCTCATTCCCAGCTGGGGCCACTCAAGATTATAGCCTGAGTCCTTAGTCCTATCCTGAGTCCTTAGCTCCTGGCTGGGGTAGCATGCCCTTCTCTAATCCTTTGGTGGGGTCCTTTCCTTCTCTTACCAAAGCCACTGTCCAGAAAGCTTTGAAAACTTCCTTCTGCTTAGGAACATCAGCCTCAAATGGTCATTTTGTTTACCCATGACTCTTGGCTGGACTCTAACCAAAGCTACTTACAAAAATTCCCCTTCTGCCATGGGAGGCCTTTTCCAAGTCTCATGCTTGCATTTGCTGTCTGTTTGCTTCCTCTCTCTCTCTCTCTCTCTCTCTCTCTCTCTCTCTCTCTCTCTCTCTCTCTCTCTCTCTCTCTCTCTCTCTCTCTCTCTTCTCTCTCTCTCCCCTTTGTTTTGGTTTGTTCGTTTTCTCGTATTATGTGTGTGTTTGGAGGTGTGCGGTATGCACGGGTGTGTGAAGACCAGAGATCAAAGTTAGTTGTATTCCTCAGTTGCTTGCCCCCTTATATTTTTAAGTTTATTTATTTATGTACATGAGTACTCTATTTGCATGTATGCCTGCAGGGCAAAAGAGGGCAACAAACAGTTCCCATTATAAATAGATGGTTGTGAGCCACCAAGTGGTTTCTAGGAATTGAACTCAGAACCTCTGGAAGACCAGCCAGTACTCTTAACCACTGAGCCATCTCTTCAGCCCAACACCAACCACTCTGTTTTTTGAGGCAGGCTTTCTCACTGGCCTGGGGATTATCTGGCTAGACTAGGTGTCTAGTGAGCACCAGGACCCTCCTGTTTCTGCCGTCCTAGCACTGGGATGACAGACATGTATGACTTCATCAGACTCCTTTACATGAGTCCAAGAGATTTGAACTCAGTTCCTCATCCAACTGAGCCATCTGCCAAACCACCTTCTTCTTCCTCTGGGCAGGAGGCTTTCTTGGTCTCACCTTCTCAGAAGTGTCTTTTTGTTTTGCTTTCTGAGACAGGATTTATTGTGTAGCTCTGACTATCCTGGAACTCTTTGTGTAGACCAGGCTGGCCTTGAACTCAGAGATTGACCTGCTTCTGCCTCCCGAGTGCTGGGATTAAAGGTGTGTGCCACAACACTCCGCTTCAGAGTTATCTTCTTGTCTGCACATGGGCAGACAATGTCAGTCTCAATTTTCTGGGACGGTTTCACTTTCCCAGAATCAGGGCCATTACCAGAAAAGGGGGCTGTCACAGTTTTAATGCACTGGCCCCAGCTTCTTGTTTATTCCTTGAGGGAATTTTCATGCAGAGATCATATCAGCGCAGGCAGTATGCTCTCAGATGTCAGACCTGTGCTGTTCCAGTGGCTCCTGTGGCAGACGAGAAACTGCTGACCAAACCCTCTGAGCCCTGGCCAGCTTTGGGTTATGTTTAATGCCCGGTCTCATATGTTCTGGGAGAAGGAACCCAGGTGAGCCCTTACTGAACCTGTGGCCTTGGGCAGGTCCCCTAACCTCTGAGGCCTGGACCCTCTCTATAATGCACATTTACTGCTCAAGGATCCAAGAGTGGTACTTTTTGTTTCAGCTTGAAACTTTACTGTTATTGTTATTATTTGCGTGTGGATGTGCGTGTACCTGTTTTCATGTGTGTGCAGGTGTATACACACACACATATGTGAGTGCATGTGGAAGCCAGAGTCCAATGTCCGGTTCTTTCTCTATCTCTCTCTACTTTATTTTCCTTGTTTTTTTAAGGTTTGTTCTTATTAGGTTTAACTATATGTAAGGAGTGTGTGCCTTTGGGTGTGTACGTGAGTGCGGGTCACCGAGGAGGCCAGAAGCACTGGGTCCCCTGGAGCTAGAGTATTTATTAGATGGTTGTGAGCCCCCAATTTGGGTGCCAGGAATTGAACCCCTGTCGCCCTTAGCAGTTGAGTGCACCTGTGTGTGTGTGTGTGTGTGTGTGTGTGTGTGTGTGTGTGTGTGTGTACAGGTCTATTTATTTTTATTCTGAGGCTGGACCCCTATCTTTCCTACTTTTATTTCCAAGTGCTGGGATTACAGGGAGGCAGCACCACCTGTGGCTCAGTTCCATAAATTTTAAAAAACATTTCTTATTGTCCATGTGGGGGTGGGGTGCTTACATCACAGCATGTGTGTCGAGGTCAGAGGACAACTGTGGAGTTAGTTTCTCCTTCCTCTTTCCACAGGCTCTGTAGAGGGAACTCAGACTTACAGGTTTCCCTAAGCAAGCCCCTTTCCCTGCTGAGCACCTCAACAGACAGGTGCTACGCGTGCATTTCAACACAGTTGAGGTTAATGCAACCACCATGGCAGCCAGTTTGCTAATTAATTCCATTGCCCTACCTTCTCTCTCTCTGCCTTTGTAGTCACACTCTCCCCTCCCCACTAGTAACTCATCTTTCTTGATTATAGCTTTGGTTCTTTCAGAATAGCAAATAAACCAAATCCCGTAGCATGTGACATTGAGCCTAGTGAATTACATCTGAGTTTATCTGGGTCTCTGTGTGTTCCCTTGCTCCCTTCTGGTCGGTGCTGTGGCAGAGTTGTTTCTTTAGTGACACTGGAAGGAAGTATAAGGGTGTCTTCAGCTGTGCCATGGCCACTATGAACATCTGTACAGGGTTTTTGTTGCTGCTGTTCTGGTCTTTCCTTCTCCCTCACTCCTTGGCACAAGGTCTTACTCTTACTCTGCAGTTCAGGCTAGCCTGGAGTTCTCTACATAGCCCAGGCTGACCTCAACTTGAAGCAATCCTCCTGTTTTAGCCTCCTAGGGATCATAGGAATGCGCCACCACACCTAACTTCCATGGAGTTTTTGTTGTTGTTATTGTTGGAAGCAAATCTCATATAGCTCAGGTTGGCTTTGAACTAATGACCTTTCCGTTTGCACCTCCAAAGTACCAGGACTACAGGGTGTACCACCATGCCCGACTAAGACCATATTATTCAAAGAACTGAGCTGGGAGCAGCTTGTACCCACCATACATATCTCACAGCCAACAGACTCTGTCCTGTCTCTCACCAGCCTGTCAGTCCTTTCTCATTACTCTTACCAGTCCACAAGATTCCGGGTTGCATTTCAGAATGAGTGGCGGACATCTGTGCACAGCCCCCACACATGTCTGAGGCATCCATTCCATCAACTGATAGCCAAGACATGGTTTATTCATAAAAACAATGTAAAACAAAATACAGTTCCATGGAATTCTTCCCCGTAGACAATTGGAGGCACTGGGTCAGAGTCAGAGCTGGTGTCGGTTGGTTGACCTTAAGTGAGGCATCCCTACCCCTGACCTTCAGGACTCATGGCTGTGGGACACCTTCGAGCAGAGCCCTGTTCCAGGTGAGCATCAGCTAATGGAAGCTCTGGCCAACTGTGAGTTTCAGGCAGGCTGTATCACCGGCCTCAGCCTCAGTTTCTTCATTTCTGAAGTGGACACGAGGAAAATACCTACTTCTTCCGGTTGTCTTGGGAGGAACTGAGCACACAGTACCTGGGGTGATGCTTGGACATCATGAGTCCACAGCTACTGCTGTCATGAACCAGCTGTGCAGATGCCCTTCTAGAATAAATCTCTTCTCTTAGGGTGGTTCCTTCAGGCAGGAGCAGACACACACACACACACACACACACACCCCTGCCCTATGTGCCTGGGAGCTGGTAAATAGGGTGAGTGTGAGGCCAAGGCCATCGTTCATCCCCGTTCACCTTTGTCCTCCCTGAAACAGGTGGCAGGAAAGCCCCCTTCCAGAGGGCTTTGCTTGTGCTGGGAACTTTGGGTGTGGGAGTGCAGGGCCACAGCACCCCGTGGAGGAGAGGCTCACCCAACATGACCCACAAAGCATTGCTAGCTGTGACAGCGAAGCGTCTGTAACTCTGGAGTTGGTAAAGCATTGTGCACACAGGTCCTGGGAGCGGCCATGCTTAGCACACAACCCTGCACCCAGAAGAGCTCATGGGCACACACAGGTCACTGCTCTGCTCAAGTAGACCTTCAGCAACCCCGGGCTTACAGTCAAACTCTGTTTACAGTTTTCATCATCAACAGTTTTTCTTTTTATTAAGATTTCTTTTTATGGCTAGGTGGTGGTGCATGCATTTAATCCCAACTCTCAGGAGGCAGAGGCAAGCAAATCTCTGAACTCAAGGCCAACCTGGTCTACAGAGTAAGTTCCAGGATAGTTTTTAAAAATTATTTTTAATTATTAATATGTGTGTGTGTGTGTGTGTGCATTGACAGGTGCCTGCCTAGGCCAGAGACAACAGGTACCCCTGTTCCATGAGTTCTAGGAACTGAACTCAGGTCTGTACAGCAAGACCAATAAACCAATAAATACTCTTATCACCTAAGTCATCTATCTATCAGGAGGCTAACCCTGGTGTGGGGAGATGGCTCAGTCTCTAAAGTACTTGGTGTTCGAGCATGAAGACCTTAGTTCAATCCCTAGAACCCATGTGAAAGAGCTTGGTATGGTGGGACACTTGCATTCCCAGTGCTGGGGAGGTGGAGACAGGTGATCTAGGAACTTGCTAGCACAGCTACTTGGAGAGTTCCAGGCCAGTGAGGGACCTTGTCTGAAAAACAAACAAATAACAACAACAACAGAAAAAACAACCAAGGTGAACAACTCTTGAGAACTGACACAGGAGGTTCACCTCTGACCTACACACACACACACACACACACACACATACCTCACCCCATATAAAAATGTCTCAAGAATAAACAACAACAACAAAAACCAACTGATCTGGTAACCCCAGTCATGGTGACCATAGGCTGAGCATCTGAAGGGTAGGCTGTCACTCCTATCTATGCCAAGGTTTCCTGCCTGGCCACTGCTGGCACCTGAATTTGAGCCTTTTGACATTGCTTGTGAGATGAGCAGGCCCATGTACGATTCAAAGCAGAGTGAATGAAGCAGGTCACGTAGGATGCTGCTCTCGGATGACTTCACCTCCCAGGGGAGGTGGACAGTGTCTGAGGACATGTTTTGGTAGTCATAGCTTGAGGAGGGTCAGGGTACCACTCAGCATCTGGCAGAGTACACAGAACAAATGCCTACCACAAAGGACTTTCCAGACATCTGTGACACCTACAAACTGGCCTGGAGAAGTAAGGACACTGCTTCCAGAACCCAGGGATCAAGACTGCTCCTTGCAGATAAGAAGTGCTAAAAGCTGGCAGTCATTTGAGGACCACGCCCGATTTCATCTGCGAGAAGCTGGGGAAAGGCATGGAATGGCACAAAACAGTGCTAGAGGCACCTGTGAAGAGAAGGTGGACAAGAGGCTGAACTGGGCTTGGGAGCCTGGGGTTTCAGTTCTGGGGGCCCCACTGCCTAGTCACATAGCCTGAGGTTTGTCATTGGCCCAACCTCAGTTGCTTTAACCATACCAGGGGATAAAATGAGGTTTATAGAGCCTGAGAGCATGGCTCAATGGCTAATGTACTTGCTGAGTTTGAGTTTCTAACACCCACATAAGAAGCAGGTGTGGTAGTATGTACCTGGAACTCTAGCCCTCGGGAGGCACAGACAGGCAGATCCATGCAGCATACTGGCCAGCCAACCTAGACAAATCAGTCATGGTTGGTGAGAGACCCTGTCTCAGAATGTGTAGTAGAGGGTTGATGACATGACCCACGGTGATGATTCGCAACCTTCCAATGCTGTGGCCTTTAATACAGTTCCTCGTGGTGTGGTGACCCCCAAGCATAAAGTCATTTCTGGTTCTACTTCATAACTGTATGAATCATAATGTAAATATCTGTGTTTTCCAATTGTCTTAGGTGACCCCTGTGAAAGGATCCTTTGATCCCTCCAAAAGGGTTGAGACCCACAGGTTGTGAGCTGCTGACTTAGTGTATACAGTGCTTGCAATGAAAGAAAACCCACCAACCTGAGTCCCACCCTGGAACCACATAAAGGTGGAAGGAGACACTGGCTCCATGAGGTTGCCCTCTGACCTCTGTATGCTCACTGTGGCATGGACACAGCCACGCAGAAATAACCACAGAAATAATGAAAGTTTTAAAGTTGTTTAGGAGACATGCAGCCCTGGATTTAACGCATGCCTTTCACCCTAGCCTTTGGAAGGCTGAGGCAGACAGATCTCTGTGAGCTAGGCCAGGGCTACATAGTGAGACTCTGTCTCAAAAACACAAACAAAACTTTGAGATTGATGAGAGCACTCATGGCCAAGCCTGACCACCAGAGTTCCACCATGGGACCCACATCGTGGAAGGAGAGAACCGTCTCCTACAAATGTCTTCTGAACTCTACAAGTATACAGTGTCTCTCTGGCATTCGTGCATACACACACACACACACACACACACACACACACACACACACACACACAGTAGAGGTCACGGCAGCGACAGGAAACCAATCACCTCTGACTTCCACATGTAGGAACACCCTCATCATGCTCACATACTCCTATGTGCACATGCTCACAGCCATACAAACATGTACATGCACCACACACACACACACATACAAGTGTGTATGAAAAAACAAATGAGGTCCTATAGACAAGGCCTCCTCTGTCCCAACTCCTCCGTTTCTCCTGCAAGCCAGTCACTTTGAAAACCCAGCAGCTTCCTCAATACCTGCTGTCCTGGCTCCTCCTGAGAAAGTACACAGCTCCTGCACGGAATGCCCATTCTCTGGGAGTGTAAATCACTCTCAGAACATGTTCAGACTTGGGTTTGGGGAAATTCCTCTGTTAGCAGCCTTGTGTTGGGGAGGCATCAGGAGGCCAGAGAATGGTGGGGGATTCCCAGGAGCATCTGCTTTGCCCCAGCTGCTTTCCCCATCATTTCTCTGGCTTCTAGTTACCCAGGAAAGGCCAGTAGGGGCCCTGGGCATGGAAGGATAAGACTCCCTTGGTTTTCCTGGCTCCTGGCTCAGTCTAGGAACCAGTTCCTCTCCAGCATGATGGAAGTGTAGCGATGGATGCCCCTGGGCAAGCCACAGAGCCTCTGGGAGCCTCAGCATCCTTAGCACTGAAGAACCACCTTTCCAGGGCCTATAGGCCTGTGCAGTACTCCCTTCAGAGTCCCAAGGTAGGGACTTATTTATTTTTCTCTCTCTCTCTCTCTCTCTCTCTCTCTCTCTCTCTCTCTCTCTCTCTCTCTCTGTGTGTGTGCTTGCTTGTACACACACACACACACACACACACACACACATACAAGTCTTTAATCCCAGCACTTGAGAGGCAGAGGCAGTTGGATCTTTGAGTTTGAGGCCAGCCTAGTCTACAGAGTCAGTTCCAGGACATCTAGGACTACACAGAGAAACCCTGTCTTAAAAAATGTGTTAATACGCTCAGAAGTCAGTGATAGATATCCTTGAATGTGTTTTACAGTGATTTCCCACTCTAGATTCCTGCAGTATACATTTCTTTCATGAATGATATGGCAATATAGAGTTAATTTAGGGAATGGATAGTGTAATACCCTGGCTGTCCTGGAACTCAATTTGTAGACCAGGCTGGCCTCAAAGTCACAGAGATCCACCTGCCTCTGCCTCTGGAGTGCTGGGATTAAAGGCATATGCTACTGTGCCCAGATCTTCCTTCAACTTTAAATTACTTTATTGATTGAAAACAAGGATATGACCATTACTAGGTATAGTTGAGGAAAAGGTTTTATTGCAAATATTAGGGAAAAACATCTAGAGGAATCTGAAAGTCCAGAGTAAACATGACCAACAGAATAGATTAGGCCATGGTGTGTGGTGGTGGGGGGCGGGGAGCCACAGAGTAATAGGCCAAGAGGGAGCCAGGAGACTACGAGGCCTTTTAGCCAAAATGACTGAGTTATATTGTTAATGATTTATTAAAGCCACCGAAGATCAAAAAAGCAAAGCAGCCAAGCCACTAACTCTTAAATCTACCTCAGGCTGAAAGGGCTGATCCTGTCTCCATGAGCTCTCACAAAGCCTCAGACTCCTGCCTCTCCTAAGTGTGCCTGGAGAATAAATACCTTCTCATCCTCAATGTGACTGGAGAATGAATGCCAGCTCTCAGATCCAGTTCCTGTCTTAAATACCTCTTATAAGTCCTGTGATTAAAGGTGTGAGCTCTATTACTCTTTTAGACTTGTGTAGCCTTGGGTGACCTTGAACTCAGAGAGATCCATTTGCCTTTGTCTCCCGAGTCCTGCTATTTTGATCTCCAGTGGCTTTCTTTCTTTCTTTCTTTTTTTAAGATTTATTTATTATGAATACAACATCCTGCCTCCATGTATGCCTGCACACCAGAAGAGGGCACCAGATCTCATTATAGATGGTTGTGAGCCACCATGTGGTTGCTGGGAATTGAACTCAGGACCTCTGGAAGAGCAGTTGGTGCTCTTAACCTCTGAGCCATCTCTCCAGCCCTCCAGTGGCTTTCGTAAATCATAAACAATAGATCACTGCATCTGAAGCGAGGGCAATGGAAGGCCAGCCCTTGGGCTGGAGGATGAGGTCCAGGCAAAGTGTGAAGTGCTGGGGAGCCACAGGTACTGAGTGATGCTGGGAGAGGTGGCCAGCATCCACTTTGATATGTTAATAGGTACCTCAGTCAGCCATCTATCCCAGGTTTCCTTGAGACCTAACACTTATTTATTATTAAAATGGAACAAAAACAATACAGGAAGGGAAAGGCTGGCTAGATGACTCAGCAGGTAAAGATGGAAAGATGCGAGCTTGATCCCTGGGATTCACACGATAGAAGAGAGAACAGACTCCCAAAAGCTGTATGTTCTGATCTCCACAAGCGATGTGGCATGCACACCCCCAAGAATAAATAAATGTAGCTTTACAAAAATCAAGTAAGGAAGAAAGGACAGTTTGGCTGTCCTCATTGCCTTTCTGAGCACTACGTTTCACTTAAAAAAAATCCTATTGTGTGATTCGTGTGTCTGTTTATAGGAAACAGTGTGATATTTTTATACCTATGTATGCTGTATAATGACCACATGGGGTATTTGGTATACCTGCCACCTACTATGTATATCATTTCCGGATCGATTGTGATCATTCCCAGGCACGGGCTTTCACTTCAGTGTTCAGTATTACTAAGCTTGGAAAACAAAGCTGTGCAAGAAGACATAGTGATAAATTAGTCACTTCACAAGTGACATGCACATGCCATGTTTTGTTCATGTCTTTAAAGATATTTTACATTTTATCTCGTGTGTGTGTGTGTGTGTGTGTGTGTGTGTGTGTGTGTGTGTGTGTGGTGGGGTGCATGTGAGCCACTGTGCACTGTGGAAGTCAGGGAATCATTTTGAGGAGTTAATTCTCTCCTACCATGTGGGTCTTGGAGTAGACCTCTGGCCATCAAATTTGGTGACAAGTGACTTTAGCTGCTGAGCCATCTGGCCAGGCTGAAAGAGGAAGTTCTTGGGCCTCTTCTTGCATGCTAGATAAACACTCTCCTATAACCCTAACTCAAAGAGGAAATTATTTAATTTATTTACTTATGGTGTTTGGAGACATGGCTCTTGTATCTTAGGTTCGCCTCCAACTCTCTGTGTAGCTAAGGATGACCTTGATTCACCCTGTAGCCCACCACCCAAGAGCAAGGGTTACAGGTGTGAACCACCACAACTTGTTTTGAGAGAGGAATTTTTAAATCATTGAACTCAAGTATGTATATTTTCTTTTGAAATGTTTCTCCTGATAAAACTCTTATGATAATTTCAGAAATGTACTCTATGTAATCTGGGTACAAGATGCTTCATGAGAAATGTCTTACCAAAGCTACCAGCACATATTTGGCTTTAGCTGTGAGATATGAAAAAAGAGTACCAACAACCCCCCCCCCACACACACATCAATTTGTGTTTAGGGTCATGCTTAAAGTATCCTTCTGGAACTTTCTCTCCTGTGAGTAGATGTGATTCCCCCATCCAAAAGGTCCAGGATCTGTTTGCAATGTATTGTTAAAGGCGCACATTTTATTTCTGCTCTAAAATTAGGTCATCTACAGCTATTGGTGAGCACATCCTACTTTTAGTAAACTGCACCGGAGACATATGGCTTAAATGGTTGCTCTTCCTTGCAAAAGGAAATTCTTTATTTTCCTGCCTTCCTTAATTTTTCTCTTTTAATTCAACTTAACCCATTCATTTTTAGCTTCAGGCGGTTACTCAAAGTACGCATGCGCACTCCTCGCACGTTGGTCCCACCCTCAGCCCTGGCCATTGGCTGGCTCCTGCCGGCGTGCTCTTGATTGGTTGCCGCTCGCCAAGCCCCCACTACCAGTCAGAGTTGGCGGGAAAGTGGCTGTTGGCGCAGCATGGCGGCGGCGGAGTCGCTGACCTCGGGTGGCCCCGGGGCCGTGCGGCTGCCGAGGTCGCCACCACTCAAGGTGCTGGCAGAGCAGCTGCGGCGCCACGCGGAGGGAGGCCCGGGCACGTGGCGGCTGTCGCGGGCGGCCGTGGGCCGAGCGCCGTTGGAGCTGGCGGCGGTGTGGATGCAGGGCACCGTGCTGGCGGCGGAAGGCGGCCAGGCGCGGCTACGCGACCCGAGCGGGGCCTTCTCGGTGCGCGGCCTGGAGCGCGTACCCAGAGGCCGGCCTTGCCTGCTCCCAGGTAACGAGGGCCAGATCGGCTCTGCAGGGGGCTGGCCCTCCGGGGGGCGGGGCGGTCCCACATCCAGGCATTTGTCCGCCTTTCTGTCCCAACCCCTGTCAGGTGACTCCCAGACCTATCGGATGATAGCAACACCCGCTGCCACCTTCAAAAATGTAGGTTCCAATCTGGCCTGGTGGTACAAACCTGTCATCCCAATACTAGGAGACTGAGGCAGGAGGATGGCAAAGTTTAAAGCCTGTCTACCTGTCTGAGAGTGAGTTTAAGGCCTGCCTATGCAACTTAGTGAGAGCCTGTCTCAGAGCAAAAAGTCATGAGGGCCTGGGTGGGACTCAGTGATAGAGCACTTCCTAGCATTGATGAGGCTTTGGGTTCAACCTAGACCGCAAAAATAGTAAACAAATAAATCAATGAAAACACCCCGAGGTTCCCGAGCTCTCCCGGTCCTCCAAGTTTTGAGCTTTTGACTTCTCTGTCACAAGCTCTCTCCCCATAGATGTCTTCATTTTCCCCATATGTTTTGAGAAATAATGTCTCAGGAAATGTGTTCGTGTCCTTTTCTGTTTATTTTGAGGCAGGGTCACATGTAGTCTAGACTGGCCTCAAATTCCTTGTGTAGCTGAGGGTGATCTTGAGCTCACTTCATCTCCTGAGTGCTAAGATTACAGGCGTATGCCACACGCCTGGTTCATGTGGTCCTGCGGGGTCAAACCCAGGGCTTTGTGATTATTAGACATGCAATCTCCCAACTGACATCCCAGTCCCGTGTACAATTTTAATGTCCCAAGACATTAAAAGCCACTCGTACCCAAAGGGGTTGGGGACACTTTTCTGTACCTTTCCTAATGAGATCAACATAGCTGTGCTTGACAGTTCATAAACAGCTGCTGCTCACACTGGAGGGGACATCATCACATTTGCCTAGGGCTTCGTTGAAGCTCATCAACTCAGGTTTTCGGAGTCTCAGGACTTATTTCTCATATGCTCCAAGGAGATGCTGATATTGCTGTGTTTGAAACTGCCCTCTGAGCTACTGCAGTGCTTGGACTTGGTCCTGATAGATTGACCCTAGCATCTGGTCCAGTGCCTGACCCCTAGGTGTCCTGAGAACCAGATAGTCTAAGGGACAGGCATTAGGTAGGGCACCTGGAGTCTCATCTCACTGACAAGGATGTCAAGTGAGCATATCATACATGGGACCAGGTTGCAGCTGTGACCCAGATACACAAGGCATGCCTCTTCTTGACTCTGGAGCTTCAACACCAGCTCAGGTTTCTGAAGGCCTGCCTTTCTGTGGTCCTTCTCTGTGAAATCAGGCCAGACTCTTTCTGCTCTGAAAGTGTGGGATTCTGTCTAGAGACAGACTGGCTCAGGGATGTTTGACCTTAGACTTACCTTTTCTGCTCTTTCTCTCCTCCAGTCCTACTCTAATTTAGGACTAGCAAACTCAAATGGACTGTAAACTAAAAGCAGTTTTTTTTTGTTTTTTTGAGACAGGGTTTTTCTGTATTGTCTTGGAAGCTGTTCTGGAACTCGCTTTGTAGACCAGGCTGGCCTCGAACTCACAGAGATCCACCTGCCTCTGCACCACCAACACCCGGCCAACTAAAAGCAGTTTTACACATGCACACACACACACACACACACACACACACACACACACAGTGCTGGGAATCACACTCAGTGCCTTACCACTGAGCTCTATCTCCAGACTCAACTTTTACATTTTAAAACTTTGTTTTGTTTCGTTTTGTTTGTGTTGGGTTTCTCTGTGTAGCCCTTGCTGTCTCCCTATGTAGATCAACCTGGTCTTAAACTCACAGAGATCTGCCTGCCTTTGCCTCCTGAGTGCTGGGATCAGAGGTGCATGCCACCATGTGTTAATCCCACTGATTGAAAATAAGACCACTACCACAATTCAAAGCCAAATTTAAAGCAAGCTTTAATTAAATACTGGCTAGGTGGATGGGCTGTGGCCAGTCCATCTCTAAGTTTCCAGAAGATGGCCCCAAATCATGGTTTATCACGTCTTAAATATTTCCCATCAGGTTCAGTCAGGGGCAAGCATGCATTCTGATATGCCCCAGCCTACATCCAATCAGGGGAAAGCGAACATCCTAATGTATTTCCTGTCTATGAACCTCCCGCCCACATGTGATCAAGCACATCTGGCGCAGATGGGTCAAACAAACTTGTTTAAGACAGTGAAAACATGTGACTTGTTATCTCCTATAAACAACAGCCTCCAGCATTTCAGGAACTATCTGATTTTGGGCAAGGGGCTTACAGATCAGAGGCATTTTTGTTTGATGGCTCTCCAAGGCATAGTAATTAAAACTTAAAATGTAGCTGGCTCTCTAAAACTATTTTATTATGTCTTAACTATTTTGAGTAAGGGTATATGTGTGCATGTGTGTGCCATAATACTTACGGGGAGATCAGAAGACAACTTGGCGTCTGGTTCTCGACTTTTATCATGTGGGTTCCAGGAATTGAACTCAGGTTGTCAGGCTTGGCAGCTGGTGCCTTTACCTGTTGAGCCATCTGGTTGTCCCAGGTTTCTCTTTTGTTTGTTTTGTTTTGAGACAGAGACTCACTAGGTAGCCTTGGGTGGCCTGGAGTGCACTATATATATCAGGCTAGCCTTGAACTCAGAGATCTGCCTGTGTCTCCCGAGTACTGGGATTAAAGGTGTGTGCCTGATACCTGACCTGTATTTTATATTTTGATGCATCTAAAAAAAATTACAATGATGGGCTGGAGAGATGACTCAGTGGTTAAGAACATGGACTGCTCTTCTAGAGGTCCTGAGTTCAATTCCCAGCAACTGCATGGTGGCTCACAACCATCTGTAATGAGGTCTGGTGTCCTCTTCTGGTATGCAAGTAAACAGCATGCAGGTAGAATACTGTATACATAATAAGTAATAAAATCTTTAAAAAATTGCAGTGTGTGAAAGGTATATGCAGTTCAGCATCTGCAAGTGAAGTTTTATTGAAGTGAAATATATTTGCAATTTACAAAAGGTTAGGGTCACTGTGTTACTGTAATGACATAATTCAGTAGTTGTGATAGAGGGCCTATGACCCACAAAAGCCTGATTTATGTAGTCTAGTCCTTTACAGAAAAAGTTGACTGCCCTTGGCCTTAGGTTTGGCGTTGCTCACATTCCATGGTGTTTGGTGTCCAGTCTAGGCAATGCCCCTTGAGGTCAGCCTTGAACAGTGTCTCAAGTCTGGTGCTAACAGTGGAGTGAGCCTGGCACCCAGCAGGCGTCCTTGTGTTGGCCTCACCCTCTAGCCTGTATCCCCATGGGCAGGGCCCATGCTCTTTCCTATTGCTCATTAATCATCTCACCAGGAACCAGGGAAGTAAACAGGCCACTAAAACACAGGTGCCATTGTAGATGAGCCCAGGGTGTGCGTACAGGGGTGACAGCTCTTCCTTCCATTTGAGTGGTGCCCATGGTACCTGCCTCAGTGTTTTAGCCACTGCTAGCCTCAGGAGACCTGGGCCTCCAGCTGCAGAGCACAGCGTGACTTTTGTCCATCTGGCATTTATTTGGGGTAAGTAGATATAGACATAGACACAGAAGAAGGATACATGTTTAAGGCTCAAGGGGGGATCAGGGAAGGCTTCCTGGAGGAGACAGCCCTGAAAGCTGTATTGTACTTATTTGTAGGGACTCTAACCTTTAGGGTTGTTGGGACATTCTTTGTGTGTGCACTAGCAGGCTGTCAACTCCTTTGAACAGCATGTGCAAAGGCCAGGGGGCAGGGAACAGGGCCCCAGGGGGCAGCAAAGGCCAGGGGGCAGGGAACAGGGGGGGGGCCAGCAAAGGCCAGGGGGCAGGGAACAGGGCCCTGGGGGGGCAGCAAAGGCCAGGGGGCAGGGAACAGGGCCCTGGAGGGGCAGCAAAGGCCAGGGGGCAGGGAACAGGGCCCCAGGGGGCAGCAAAGGCCAGGGGGCAGGGAACAGGGCCCCAGGGGGCAGCAAAGGTCAGGGGGCAGGGAACAGGGCCCCAGGGGGCAGCAAAAGCCAGGGGGCAGGGAACAGGGCCCCAGGGGGCAGCACTGAAAGGCTATAGTTTGGGAAGGACCGGTCCTTGCTAAATGACCTTGATCCCTGCTGGTTTGCTGCTTCCCGGCCCCTGCCTGCCTCTAGGGCATCCAGAAGTTTCTCTCCATACTCTGAAGACAGCAGAGTTGGGTACTCTGCCCTCTGGTCCTCATTCTGCAGGCAGTGTTGCTTACACTGTGCTGTGATGGGCAGGCTCTTGGGCAGGAGCATGGTTGGGAGGACACATCTTGGGCAGGGTCCTGTGGGGAAGGGGAAATGGGGGGTTAGGGTGCATGGGCTCAGCACTGGTCCCCGACTGTTGTGTAGTGTCTTCTGCTCCCAAGCTCCACAGAACAGGTCTGTCATCCTCTCTTGGTCTTCAGCCTCGTAATTCGAAGGGTTTTGTCTTTACCACTAGTTGGGACAGCCAGTTGGAACAGAGGACAGCCAGTATGGGACCTGGGGTTAGATCCAAGGATCCTCCTATGGACCCTTCAGGGAAAACATGAGAGGGATGGGCAGCCCAGTGCTTGACTTCTTTTCATTCGAGGTCCTGGGCTTGTGTGCAAACTCATCCTGCTGGTGGAAGCCGGCCATGCAGGGGACTGGCTGCATGCCTTTCCTGCTGTGACAAGGGACTTTTTACACAATTGCATTTTGTGTGGTTTGTGACTAGCCAAGTTGCGCTTTCAAGGAGAGGCACTTCCCCCAGGGAATGGGAAGTTGTGGTTAATAATATGTCAGCTCACCCAGTGGCAGCCTGTTCTGTTGATTTCCCTGTGTGTGCCCAGTGTGGCTTGGGATAAAGTTGGGGGTGGCAGGGACGGGAACAAACAGCACAGTGTGCTGTGGGTGGTGAGAGGAGGGGTGTGCTGATGTCTGTCTTAACTTTTTTGGCAGTGTGTGGGGAAAATTGGATTTACATTTCGGCTGTCAGGAAGTGGCTTTGCGGGAGTGCCTGTCTTGTGAACAGAGACCAGTCACTCGCTCTGTCATTGAACAGTGAACCAGACTGAGAGCAAAGCTTGGGTTTTCTGCCCCTGCCTGGGGCGGTGTGTCTAATTATAACTCAGTGGGAACCAGCGTTGCTTGCATTCCAGGGGCATGACTGCTGAGTGAGCCTGCCTATTGTGTTTAGCATATGAAAAACAGATGCCAATAAGATGCAGATGTTGTCCTCCAGGTTAAGCACTGATCTCATTGTTCATACTTGTATCTGTTTTGATCCCTGGCTGCCTTTGTTTTGGTATCTGCTGTCAGGATTGTGTGGCTGTGTGCATGTTCTCCTGTGGGGATGTGCTCACACATGCCTGTGTATGTGGAGGCCAGAGGTACATCAAGTGTCTTCCTCGATTGCTCTCACCTTTTGTTGTTGTTGTTTTGAGACAGGGTTTCTCTGTATTGTTTTGGAGGTTGTCCTGGAACTCGCTCTGTAGACCAGGCTGTCCTTGAACTCACAGAGACCCGCCTACCTCTGCCTCCCGAGTGCTGGGATTAAAGGTGTGCGCCACCAATGCCCGGCACTTTCACCTTATTTTTTGAGACAGGGTCTCTCGCTGAACCAGGAGGTCTCCAACTGGGCTAGGATGGTTAGGCATAGAGCCCCAAGGATCCTCCTGTCTGCATTTCCTTGACACTGGTCACATATGCATACACCCTGCCATGCTTTTTGCATGGGTGCTGGGGATCTGAACTGAGGTCCTCCTCTCAGCTCCTCTCCGTTTTATTTTGCAGGGCTAAAGATCAAACCTAGGACCTAGTGCTTGCTAGGCATGAGCTTTGCCTCTGAGCGGCAGTCCCCATCTTCCTTCTCTGCTCAAGGCCTTGAAGTCAGGGTCTTTGTAGGTTGTCCCCACCTTCCTTATTAGTATGAACATCACCACATCCTTTTCTTCTCTTCCCAGGAAAGTATGTGATGGTGATGGGCGTGGTTCAGGCCTGTAGTCCTGAGCCCTGCTTACAGGCTGTGAAGATGACGGATCTTTCTGACAATCCCGTCCACGAAAGCATGTGGGAATTGGAGGTGGAAGACTTACACAGGAGCATCCCTTAGAGCTGGGACCCTCTAAGAACAGCTTTCCCCGTGAAGTCCTTTACCACCATGTGGGTCTCCGAGACATCACAAGGGTTTCATGAAGAGATTTGCTTTGGTGGAGCCAGACGTCTGCACTCTGGGAGCTGGAACTTATATTAACTCTGCCTCCTCACTGCCCAGGGCTTTGGCTGCTTGGGGATGAGAAGCAGATGCTCCAGGCTCTTCCCTTTCTGTCATTTATGTGTATTAATTTTTCTCACGTTGCCATCCCTGATGTGTCGAGTGATAACACTTTATCCTCTATTGTACCCCATTTTAAGATGCAAAATCTGAATTTCGGTTATTGCCAGTGGGATTAAAGTTATGGACATGAGGACAGAATGGCATTGTGGCCTGTCTTCCCATCTCTAGCTGCCGGGTGCCAGCAAGCAGCCCCGTGCAGACAGGGCTCTCCCTGCTTCAGTATGCTCATTCTCCATTGTCTGTGTCCTTAGATTCAGAAGGCGAGACCAGTCGAGAATAGTCAGAATAGTCGCAGAATTCTTTTGAAATTAAAAATCCAAGATGGAAACAGACTTTTCAAGTACTTCTGCTTCAAAACTTTCATGGAGAGACAGCCAGGGACCAAATAGCCTGCTAGCTTAGAGTCCTGACCTTTCTGCATGAAATGTCTTTCTGTTGGGGTTATATCAGTGTTGGGCTTTGGCTTTCTGCTGATCACCAGGCTAGATTTATGTTTGGATGGTAAAAACCAAGGCCGTCCATTATTGTGTTTCTGTACCACTGCAGCACTTTGCCCAGATGACTGATATTCTACACTAGTAACACTTTTGTATGGCTAATTTTTAAAAATAAGCTTAATTATTTGTGTGTTTATTTCAAAGACAGGGTCTCATGTAGCCCAGGGTAGCCTCGAACCTCTGACCCTCCCACCTCCACTTCTGAATGCTGAGATGATAGGTGTGCACTGCTACCCTTGCCATCTGCAGTGCTGGGGATTGAACTGGGCTTTGTGCATGCCATGCACTCTGCTGACTGACCTGCATCTCCAGTCTGACATGTGATTTGTTAAAACAGTTCTGGGTTTTCAGAAAAACTGAACAGAAAGTGTAGTGTTCCCATAAACGCCATTGAACCTAAGGCTTTGTGTGTTTAGGCAAACACTGTCACTGATTTTTTCTTTAATTTATTTATTGTGTATACAGTATTCTCTCTGCATGTATGCCTGCAAGCCAGGAGAGGGCACCAGATCTCATTACAGATGGTTGTGAGCCACCATGTGGGTGCTGGGAACTGAACTCAGGACCTCTGGAAGAGCAGCCAGCGCTCTTAACCTCTGAGCCATCTCTCCAGCCCCCCACTGTCACTGATTTTAAGATAAGTGTTTTAAAATAAGGCTAGCCAGATGTGGCACCCCACACCCTGACTAACCTGTATTGCCATGAACATCATCAGGTGCTGCTTCCCACCAGATAAACTCAGGAGCTACTTGGCAGGAGAGGGACAGGGACGGGGAGGAGAGGGGACCCAGAAGTGATCTTGACCTGCCCCTTTCCTGTTCCTTCCCTCCTCCCTCATAGAAAAAGTGACCAGGCCTTGAGCCCATCAGGAAGAGGCAAAGTGAGACCGTAGGAAGACCAGTGGCAGTCAGCAATTGGGGGAAGGGATGCATGGGTGGTGCACAGGACTTTTAGGGCAGTGACTAACCTGGAGCTCCCTCTGTAGACCAGGCTGGCCTTGAACTCACAGAGATCTGCCTGCCTTTGTCTCCCCAGTGCTAGGATTAAAGGCGTGCGCCACCAATGCTCCACTTCTTTTTATTTTATTTTATTGTTATTTTGTGTGTGTGTGTGTGTGTGTGTGTGTGTGTGTGTGTGTGTGTGTGTGTGTGTGTGAGTCTAGAAAAGATCATTGTACTCTGGAACTGGAGTTATGGGCAGGTCTGAGCAGCTAATGTGGGTGCTGGGAACCTAACTCAGTTCTTCTGGAAGAGTACCAAGTGCTCTTAACTGCTAAGCTGTCTCTCCAGCTCCAGTGTACATCTTTTGAGCTACAGAAAAATTGCAGAAATAGTACAGTCCTTATTATTTTTATTTATTTGTTTGCCTATTTATTTTTATGTGAGGTAGGATGTCTGTAGCCCAGTCTGTCCTGGAACTCCTGATCCTCCTGCTTCAGCTTCCTGAGTATTGAGATTACAGGTGTGCACCACTAAGCTTGGTTTATGTAGTATCGGGGATCAAAAAGGACTTCTTGAATCATAGACACACCAAGTTCCTATCATGAATGTCTTACATTAGTATGGCATAGGTGTTAAAACTAATTAACAAATTAATTAATGAGCAAATACTGAGAAGTTAGTAACCAAATCTATAGTTTTTTTTGGTTTTGAGCCTAGCCTTTAATATCTGAGCCATCTCTCCAGCCCTATTTTGGTTTTATTTCTTCTTTTTTCCCCCAGGATTCCACATTCTTTTTAGTCATCATGTCTCCTTAGGATCTCCCTTGTCTGAGACCCTTGATCAGTTGCTTCTGATCACATTGGAATTTAATAAACATGCACACATACATAGACAACACATACACCAACCCAGACACGTAAGCACACAGACTATACACACACTGACACAGACAACACAGACTACACACACACACACACCACGTGCACACACACTGACACAGACAATGCATACACACAGACAACACAGACACACACACTTTTTACAGCACAGGGCTTCTTGCATGCTGGCAGACTCTAGTGCTGAGCTATAGCCCCAGCCCGAAATTAGCTTTGAGACAGAGTCTCATGTACCAGGCTGGCTTCAAACTCTGCAGCTGAGCATGGTCTTGAAGCCCTGATCTCCTGCAGGCACTTGTGGTGCTGTGATTGCAGGCGTGCCCACTCCAGGCCTGCATGCCAGGCAAACACTCTACCACTTGAACTCCAGTCTGAAATTTAATTTTGATGCAGGCTACAGGATCTTTGGTATAGGATTCTTAGTAAAATGGTGTTCCCAAACGGTCAAACTCCAGAGCAGCTGTTGAGCCCTGTGTGGTACAAGCCTAGTCTGCTTCTCCATTGGAGGACTGGATGCTGCTGACAGCTTCCTAGCCGGTGTCCTCACCTAACTCCTGGTGAATAACACCAAATAACACCCGATGGAAAAGTGTGGGCTGCCTGGAGGTCGCCGGCTGTGGGGGGAGGAGCGCTGCAGACAGCAGTGGCCAGTGGCTGGAGGCTGCCTCCCCAGCACAGAGCTGAGCCTGTGGTTTTCTCTGCACATTCAGAACTCTCACTGTTGGGCTGCCGTTTCCTCCCTGACAGCGCCAAATGAAAATGCATCCGGAGGCTTCAGCTCTCGGGCTGCCAAATCAAAGTCAGTTTATCAGCGAGCACCCGCCAGACTGCGGCTCTGGTGGCAGCCTGTGTGCCGGCCCAGCGCAGCTTCCCTTTTGAAATGCTCTCTTCTAAGAACTGAGAGTAAGCAACCCTGGCTGTGACTTCACTTTTCTCGGAACTGCTTTACATTATATATATTTTAAAAATGTGAAACCATCACTTAGCTGGTTTTGGATTGCCTGAGTTCCCTAATTCTTTCTGTTGCATGTTCTTGTAAAGCTGAAGTGTTACCGCAAAGTTCTGCAGGAGGGGGAAGGAATGGCCATGTGAAGTAGGGGTGTGTTTGTGTTTTAGCTGGCTTGTGTACGATTTAATGATTAAGGAGAAAAAGAAACTAGAAGAGATGCAGTGAAAAGGCAAGGATCAGCTGTGGCTGGCTGGCTGGAGTTGATGTTGGGACTTGGTCCGCACTTCCTGATCAGCTAGCTGCCTCTTGTAAAGATAAGAGGGAACCTGGGTGTAGCGGCACACACCTGTGACTCTGATATTCTGGAGGGGAAGGCCACTGTGGGCTATAACGCAAGTTCCAGGCCCTTTGGTGGAGCCTAGAGCTGTAGATCAGGGGTGGAGTGCTCGCTTGGCATGAATGAAGCCTTGGTTTTGATTCCCAGCACTCCAGAAAGTTAGGCATTGTAGTGCTTGTGTATAATCCCAGAACTAAAGAGGTAGAGGATCAGAAGTTCAAGGTCACCATGAGCTACATAGCAAATTCAAGGCCAGCCTGGGCTATGTGAGAAACAAAACAAACAGGATGGGAGAGAAAGACTAGATGCATATTTAGCCACATTTAGCCACAGTGATTATATCAAGTGTATAAGGACATCATCCTGGGGTTCCTATCTTCTTGGGATTAGGGGACTAAAATACTGTCATACTTCAGGGGCTGGTCCTGGTCCTACTGTTTCTTGCCTGACCTTGGGTTTGAAGGCCAGCTTTTGAGGTGGAAGCAACTCTTCTTTCAATGGGGGCTCTGGTAGGTTTTTGGGAACTGGAATTAGCCATCCCCTCCTTCTGAGTGCTGAGGTCTTGAAGTTGTTTTAAACTCCTAGCTTTGTATCTTTGTCCCCCAGGGACTCACATAACACACATAGGTACTCAGTAAGTGCTGACTGAGTTTCAGGTTAAAGACCAAAGACACACACAAGCAAAGGCACAGTGCTTGTGAACCTTGGCATTTGAGGGTTGTAAAAAAACATTTATTTTGATTACTTATTTATTTTGTTTGTATGTGTGTAGGTGCACATTGCTGTGGAGGCCAGAGGATAAATTGTGGGGGGTTGATTTTAGATTCCTACCAAGTGAGATATGGTTCAAACTCGGGTCATTGTGCTTGAAGCACCTGTACCCTCAGAGCCCTCTTGCTGTCCTGAGTTTGAGTTTTTTGTTTGTTTATAATTTTTAAGATTTATTTGTGTGTGTGTGTGCCCACATGTATCCATGATACTGTATGTGGAGGGAGGGGCCCTCTTTTAGGAGTCCACTCTCCCCACTGTGGGTCCTAAGGATTGAGCTGGGCTCATTGGACCTCTGCAGCAAAACCACTGAGCCATCTCACCCGCCCTTGTTCATTTCTGGTCTCTCATACCTCATGGATGAGCTTGGTGAGCCCCCTGCCTTCTCCTCCTGAACCCTGGGATGGAGGCTGGGCTACCGTGTCTGGCTCATACAGTGCAAGACCTTAACCCAGAGCTTATACATGGTGGACAGACGCTCTACCGACTGAGCCGTGTCTCCAGCTCTGCTTTTGTTTTCCCCTGTGTTTCTCTCATTTTAGACACTATATAGGCCAAGCTAGCCCTGAACTTTTGGAGGTTCTCCTGCCTCAACTCCAGAGCTTCTGGGATCATAGGTTTGTAGTGCCGTGCTGGCTTTTGGAGCCTCTTGAAGCAAGCACCTGGCAGTTGCCTGAGGTGTTGGCTGGAAGGCAGGAATGTGCTCTGCAGATAGGAAAGATCTGGAAGTATAAAAGGGTTGCCGAGAAGAGCAACCACCAGTGTGGAGGAGGCGTCTGGGACAGTAATTCCCTTGGTGTCAAGGTTTGTGCCGAACTTCATTTATCTGAGAGGTGTCTATCCCCTTGCACTGCCTTGAAGAACATAATCTCGGAGATGAAGCCCTGTGTCCCAGCTCATCTGGTCAGCAGGCCACAGTGGCAAGTCATGAGCTAGTAGGTGCCTCGTATTGTTAGGGACATTTTTCTTGGGAGCTAGCACCTTAATTTTCCAATGTTGGCATCTAGGGGCTGTTCTAGAGTGGATTCTAGCGCCCCCTGCTGGTGGTCCTGGGCCTGGCACGAGCCCTAGGGAATGGCATGAGAACCAGAGACCAGAATGAAAAGCCACAAAATGAAGCAGAGGAGCAAAACAGGGCCACAAGAAGTTTCACAGCCATCCACCCTGGGAGTTTTGCCATTGTGGCCAGACTGGGGTGGGGGTGGAGTGGGAGTGGTTTGGCCACCAGGTGGGTTCTGATGGACTTGACATTCAACTCTAGCCTCTTTTATTAAGTGGGTCACCTTGAATGAGTCACTTCATTTCTCTGGTCCTTATCTTTCTATTTAAGCTTCTTGGGACAGGGTCACTATGTAGAAGCTGACCTGAAACTCCCAATGTAGCCCAGGTTGTCCTCCAACTTGCACCACCATGCCCAACTTGTATTATTTTAATTAGCTATTATTGTTGTTGTTATTGAGACAAGGTCTCACCATGTAGCCCTGGATGGCCTAGAACTCACAGAGATCTGCCTGTCTCTGCCTCTGGAGCACTGGGATTAAAGGTGTGTGCCTCTGTGTCTAGTTATAAGTAATTAAAAGTATTTATCACTTGGGACTGAACCCAGGGTCTCACACATGCCAGGCAGGCACGGTCACTGACTGCTACATCCCCAACCCCTCTGTACCTTTTGTTTTCAGACAAGGTCTCACTAACTTTCTCAGGCAGCTGAGTATCTGCAATTAAAGGTCTGAGCCACTAGTCCTATTCCTTTATAAGCAATTTAAAAATATTATTATTGTCATTGTTATGGGCTAAAGAGATGGCTAAGAGGTTACAATTGCTTGCTGGACAAGGCTGCTGATCTGAGTTCATTTCAGGGGACCCGCTTCTGAAAGTTGTCCCCTGACCTCTGTACAAGTGCAGTGGCCTGCGTGTGCCCCCATATACACATACAATGCTAAATAAAATACAAATGAAATCTAATAAACTTATCACTATTATTATGTGCTGGGGATGAAACCTACAGCCTCATGTATGCAGGATGAGCGGCCTGCCTCAGAATCATATCCCCAGCCCTTTGGGCTTACTTCTGACCTCTGTAGAGAAGAGTGATGGGGTTGGAAAGGGTAAATTACTCCTCTGCTAGGCTGTTCTCAGAATCCAAGCAGCCCCAGCAGGTTCCTTCAGAAGATGTTGGCTTCATTGGCCTTTGTCACGAAGCACTAGTGCCTGCTGGGCTCCAGGTTTGGAAACAATGAAAGGAAAACCCCTGTTGCTTCTTTCACAATTTACCTTCTCTTTCCTGTGTACGTACATGCTGTCCCAGGTCAATGTAAGAATCACTTCGGAGGCTAGGAACGCAGCTCAGTTGATAGACTACTTGTCTAGTGTGCATAAAGCCCAAGGTTCATTTCACAGCATTACATTAAATTGTTCATGGTGGTGCCCTCAGGAGGTGGAGATGGGAGGATCAGAAGTTCAAGGCCACCCTCAGTAACTCAGCGAGTTAGAGGCCAGCCTAAACTTACATCTTTTTTTAATTAGAAAAAGTCCATTTTGAAACTAAGCAGTTACAGGTTCTGGTTAGGGTGCTATTACAGGAAAAGAGGGCCATTCTTCCTGCCTTATCTACCCTCTAGCCCCACAGATGAAGTGAAGTACAATTATCTCCTCCCACTCCAGCATCAACTTCTCCCCAAAGGTCATCTAGCTCATCAGGGTGTGTGTGTGTGTGTGGTGTGGATAAGGTAGAGGCCCCAGGATAAGAACTAGGGAGTTATGAACACCTGCACCTCCTTTCTGGCCAAGTAGGGTGAGGAGAGGAGGGGTTTTGAACTTGTATTTGATTACATTTCCTTCCTTCTTTAGTGTCTATGCACACATAGAGGTACTTGAGAAGTGGGACAGGAGGACCAGGCATTTCGGGTCATTCTTAGCATCCAGCCTGGCATATATGAGACCAATCTTAAAGGAAAAGAAAAATATTAAGGAATAGTGGAGTTGGTGACTGCTGTTTGGGTATAATGTTTGGCTTTACCAGATGATCTGAAATGTCTTGAACTGTATAGGGCAATGGTCTCATGGAGTCACTGATACTTAGTGTCTTGTGGGGTTTCCAGACACAGGGAATAGAATATACAGGCTACTTTCCATTCCATCACTGGATAGAAAGGATACCTTCACAGTGGGGAAACCTGACAGATGCCTTAGCAAGATGATCCAGCTTTACCATCACATGTCAGGGTGGCCACGGCTAAGACACCTGGGTAAGATGCCAGAGGCCGCAGGAGGCCAGGGCCTAGAATCTTTTCACTCCAGAGCCAATTCCATTCACTCACACTGGTCCAGTAGAGCAGGGATAATGCCTTACGGGGTCCTCAGGAGTCACACTGGAGAGATGTATAAGGACATTGCATCTTCCATAGGTGTGACAGCCAGGATTGACACTTGAGACCAGAGGTTAGGGACTCTGATAGTGCATGGACGCCATCATGATCATAGTGACTGAAAACACCAGAAGTGCCATCTCTGCTCCCATGAACCAAGGGTTTCTCAGCATGGCTGGGTTCTCTGTTCAACCTCACTGCATGAAGGAGAGGTGTCAGCTTGCTGAGCAGGTACCTGGGGGGGGGGGCCCAGGGGAGATTTCGTCCAGTTTGTTGACAGCATCTGGACCTTAGGACCTGTTTCCTTGTTAATTATAAACTAAGGGTCCCCCCGAGCCCTCCTCTGTCATAATAGCTCATCTTCTGTGTCTGGGTTTCCCATCTTCCTCCTCTAGGCCTTCCTTTCTCTAAAGTATTGTGGGACTTAAATTATACCAGTAAAATATTTTCACTGGCTTTTGAATACCTGGAGAAAAGGGGGTCTTTCTTAAGTGGGAGTCTTAAGACCCTGCCTTCTTAGGACCTGACAGCAGGGCATCAGTCTAAGTGGTTAATGTGGGTCTCAGGCAAACAACACTTTCAAATTTAGGCTCCTCCACCACTCAGCAGGCTGTGAGCTTCTTGTCTATCAAGTGAGCATACCTTAGCTTGTTAAATTCACACGGTGTCATAGAGGGGAGAAAGAGCCGCTTTTCCACATTCTTTAACTTGTGTGAGTGGCAGTGTGGCCCTTTAAGGCGAGTGAGCTCCATGGCTCCTCCAGGATCTTGGCCTTTCTATCTGGCAGGCTGCCCTAGACTTGGCACAGGGAAGAAATGTCAACAAGGAAAGGACTTTTCACAAAAGTGAGTGTGTAATAAAACACACAATCCAATTCAAACATCAGTGCGACCGCACGTGTGGATGAGGTCTGACTGAGGTGGGCTGAAGACTGCAGCTAGAATGGTTCCTGCTTCCTCCCCTCCCTTCCCCAGGGCTGGTGGAAGAGGAGACACTTGCCTGCTCTCTGATGGGAGCGCTTTGTCCCATTCATTCCACACTCGTGGGCTTTTCATACATGAAAACCCTGTGAAATTATTTGTGGAAAAAGAAAGAACGAGAGGAATTTTGGGTAATGGCAAAGCAGCCATCTAGATCTGCAAAGGTTCCAGCATGGGTGGTTTTATAACTAATTGGAAAAACATGTTTCTTCCAAGTTGACTTAATCTTTTCTGCAGTGCCTTGAGCCTTGTGTGTTCCCAGGGCCTTATAGACATAACTGCTCCCGGGTGGTCACCTCAGTGATAGAAGGGGCAAAGAGCTCACTCTTGTCAGCATGTGAAGGTCTTTTAGATGTCTCCAGATTCATCTGGGTCCATGTCAATGGTCTCCCTGACTAGGGCAGGGGATGGGTGTTGGGGCTAGCAAAGTTGAGAAGCCAAGTTCTGGCTTGGGACTCTTTGGAGCCTAGACAGGAAGAGGAAACCAGCTGTGCTGGAGGGCTGAGAGCTGAGGGCTCTCCAGTTTCAGCCCTAAGCTCAGTGCCCAGGGCCTGCCATTCTTTGGCAGTTTTATTTTATTTTGTTTCGAGACAGGGGTTTTCTTTGTAGACCTGGCTATACTGGAACTTGCTGTGTAGATCAGGCTGGCCTCAAACTCAGAGATCTCTACCTCCTGCCTCTGCCTTCAAAGTACTGGGGTTAAAGGCCTGTGCGGCTACCACACCTAGCTTGGCAGTTATTTCCAAATACATGTCAGTCGAAGGTCCCTGCCTTTTCTTCTTCTTTGGGGTTCTCTGATGGTGCGGGTTTCTGGTGACAGACAATTGGCTGACCCACTATTGCACCCCAGGTCCTCTGGCTCAGATTCTAGAAACACAAAGACTTGAGGCTTGCATCTGGCACTGGCTGGCCTCAGTTCTCTTGGCTGCTGGGTTGTTGTATTTGAGTTTGGGGTAATGGTGCCCTGCACCTCCTGTTTCAGGATAGATATAGGACATGAAACTTGCCCATGTACAAAAGGCAACCCTGCTATTAGAGTCCTGTACATGTGTGGTCCCTACCCCTTCTTTCTTGAAACCCAGAAGAGACTTGGCAGGGAAGGAAGGACATTTTGGATCCCTGAGCATGATGGGGAATGGCCCTCCCCTTTGCTTGCTGTGAGTTTGAGCCACAGGACTACTGACATATAGGCCCAGCTGTGTGTGGCCAGCTACCTGTCTGCCTGGGAGCTCCTTCTATACTGGATCAGTTACTTTTCTTGGTGTTACAACCTGATAAAACCAAGGAAGGGTTCATGGTCTGAGGGAACAGTCAGTTGTGGTAGACAAGTCATAGAGGCAGCTGGTCACGTGGCACCCACAAACCAGCAACAGATGAGTGCGGGTGCTTGGTTTGCACTTTACACTCAGTCTAGGACCCCAGCAAATGGGATGCGCCACAACCTTCAGGGTGCAACTCTCGGTTAAATCTCTCTAGAGACATATCCAGAGGTGTTGCCGCCACATAGGTCTTGTCCTGTTAGCACAGGCGGTGCTAGTGACAGGCAGGCACGCTCTGAAGGAAGACATCTGTAACCAGCCCTGCTCCATCTCTGGCTGCTCCTTCTATCAACGACACACGCCAGGTAAGAGGTCTGCAGAGGGCCTGGCCTCCAAGTTGCTTAAAGTTGCATTAGGAAGTGGCCCTCAAACAGTTCTTCCAGAGTGCTGCGCGAGTCTCCCTGTGTGGGAGAAGTTAGGAAATTCTCTCCGTTCTTGCCTCTTAAAGGGAAGAATTCAGTCAGAGAGCGGACAGTCTAAGGAGTTTCTTTAGCCAAGTGCTCCAGAGAGGCTGGAGTGGGCTGCTCCATGGTGGGAGCAGCACAGTGGGCTCTGTGTTGTGAGTCTGTGGGTTAGAAAGATGTTCATGAATATTTATTATGTGGGTGGCATATTCATGAGGCAAAGGAACTCTTTTCTCCTCCCAAATCATGGTGGACTGGATCACTGGTTTAGAGTATTTCTTCCCATGATCCTTTAGGAAAGCCCACAAGGAGAGTTAAAACCACATGTAAATGACACTGTAAAGACGCCATGCTCACTGAGGATGCAGACTGTTGACTAGAGCACACGTGTGGGTGAATGTCCTGGCACCTTAGTTTCTGACGTGGTGGGGACAGCTAGTCTGCAGCCTCAAGGCGTTTAACCACAAAGGGGCATTCTGACCACTGACAGACACAGCTACCAAGGTGCAGCTGTGGTTTTCTTGGTTAACTTTTACCCAGGCCCTCTTTGAGGCTTCTCCAGGTCCAGGATTGACCTCATTGGTGTCTGTTGTAAGTCATCCCATTATTTTTAAAAAGAGGCTTTATTGTGAATACTGGGCCTGCCTGAGTTTTACAGTAACTTGTGAGGTGGCACAAACAGGAACAGGTTTATGCTGCCTGTGGGACCTTCTGCCTGGCCAAGCCTGTGATTTATGCAAACACTGAATGGCCCAGGTGCCTGAGAACCTGTGAAGAGCGTTCCAAAACAGGAATGGCAACTTAATGTACAGACCTCAACAAAACTGCTGCCTTGGACTTAACGTTCGAGTTAGAAGCAGTGGTGTGCACCCATAATCCAGCATTGGAGAGATGGGGACAGAAGTCCAGGTGTTCAAGACCAGCCTGTCTCAAAAAGGAAAAAAAAAAACAAAACCCCATTGCTGCTATCACTGCTAGGTGACCTCACTACCAAGGTGCAGAGGGATAAACCAAACCTGATGGGGGAAGTCCTGTACATTTGTTAATAAAGCACTGTTGAGCCAATAGGAATCTAGATAGGTGGGACTAGGAGTCCAGGAGGATTCTGGGAAGGAGAAACACACAGAGATTCGAGATGTAACCGCCATGGGGTAGGAAGCCCGGAACTATTCTCCGGTAAGAAACATACTTAGATTAACAATTATGGGGTAATTACTTAAGTCAGAGCTAGCCAGTAAGAAGCAAGCAAGGCCAACAGCTTCATAATTAATATAGCCTCCTGTGTGTTTATTTGGGACTGATGCGGCTCTGGAACAAGGCTAGCGGGAAGGCTCCTCTCAAGGAAAAAGGTTTCTTTTTATACAAACCAGAGCAGAAGGGTCACCTTTGACCTTCGGCCCAGACATTCCCACAGCACCCTGGTGCAGACCTTGACTTTTCTCTTTAAGGAGACATTTCCAGGGGTGGGAAGGTGGCTCTGTCAGTGAAGTGCTTGTGGTACAAACATGAGGGCCAGTCTGGAGCCCCAGCACCTGTGTGTAAAGGTTGGGTGTGGCAGAGCATCTGTGACCTCATCCCTGGAGAGGCAGGACAAGAAGATTCCTGGTGCTTGCTGGCCAGTCTAGCCGAGTTTGAGGTACTCAAGGCTCTGTGAGAGACCCTGTCTCAGAACAAGGTGGGATGGGGCCTACTTATCTGTATCAATAGATACATCATAAGTGCCCACACTTAAGGCTCAGAGAACATTGTGGAAGAAGGGGCAGAAAGATTTTAGGAACCAAAAGACCAGGGAGTTTGCTGTGAGACGTTTCCTAGCAAAGTCTAACCAACATGATTGACAAAACATGTGCTGAACAAAGACGATAACAACAGACACCTCAAAGTGGATGGGGGGGCAACCACACAGCCTCAACTCTACACAAAGAGCTACAAGCAGTCAAGAAATGCTGAGATCAGGAGCAACAGCCTTCCCCAGGGAGAGCATGCCAATTGATTATCCACTGCTAAATAGTTGCCCCTGAAAACATACAGACAACTAACATTATACCGAGAAGGTTGTATTTAATAATGCATGTGTATGTATATGTGCGCATGTAACAACAATTGATGAACAAGGGGGCCATGAATTTAAAAGAGCAAGAAGGGGTATATAGGAAGGTTTGGAAGGAGAAAATGATATAATTAAATTATAATCTCAAAATAAAAGAAAAATGGAGAAAATATTACTGATTTATATTAAGGATGTCTAGTATGTAAAAAGAAAATCCAAATCTCTGAGTTTTTAGGGCCCATGGCTGAATGATATTTCTTTGTAGTGAGAGGTCCATGTGACTAATTCTATCCAGTGCAATATGAATAAAAGTGAAATGTGTGATATCCTAAAAATCGGAGAGCTTTAGAGACTCCTGAGTAATAGAAGGAGACACCTGCCTTAGTTTATTTTCCTTTGCTGAGATAAATAAACCCCATGACCAACAGCGGAGGAATGGGTTTGTTTCACCTTACAGCTTACAGCACATCACAAAGGGAAGTCAGGACAGGAACTCAAGGCCAGGAGGGACTGAAGGCCCCAGCTACAGCAGAGGCCATGGAGGGGAGCTGCTATCTGGCTGCTCATCATGGTTTGCTCAGCCTACTTTCTTATAGAACCCAGGACCATGTACAGTGGGCTGGACCCTCCCACATCAATCATCAATCAAGAAAATGCACCACAGTCTTACCAATAGGCCAATCTGGTGGGGACATTTCCTCAACTGAAGTTCCCTCTTCCCAGATGACTCTAGCTTGTGTAAAGCTGACCTAAAACTAGCCAGCACAATACCCAATGTCGACACACACACACACACACACACACACACACACACACACACACACACACACACACACACACAGAAAGGATTCTCAGATACTCTGTACTGGGATGAGTTGTATCCAAAGACACAAAGATTAGGGGTTGCTAAGGAAATAGTTTGTATCGTTTGTCGTAAATGAATTACTGGTGAAATGAATAAGAGTTCATTCTTCCAGATGACGGGCAGGAAGGGACGCTTGTTCCTGGGTAGAGTGAGTCATGGAACAGAGGAGCACATGGAACAGGGCCCCCTTTCTCTTCGCTGTGGACCTACACCCTACTTTTTGAGACAGGCCCAGGTTGGCCTCAGACTCTCCGTGTAGCTTCTGGTCTTCCACCTCCTGAGTGTTGGGATTACCAGTATATGTCATCATGATGGTTCATGTGTTGCTTGGAATAAATCTAGGTCTTAGTGTGTGGGACTCATTTTTAACTTACTCACCCACCCCTGTCAACAGGCAGACTGAGGCCTCCAATCTGATTGTGTGAAAGCAGACAGACTCTGCGTGGGGAAGGGGTTAAAGATGTCTCCAGGAACTGAAAGTTAGGACTGCTGATAGCATAGCTATGTCCTTACCCTGATCCCATCTCCATGGGGCTCCTTATAAATTGCGGTATAGGCCAGGTGTGGACACACATCTACAGTCTCTGAACTAGGGAGATTGAGGCAGGAGGATTGCCACTAACTTGAGGTCAGCCTAAGCTGTATGGGAAAAACCTGGCCTATAATTCATGTGCCATAAATCACACCACTGTGCACAGGCTGGGTGGTCACAGACTGGGCTGTAAAGAGAAGCTTTTCCTTGCTAGCCGCTTTGGTTTATCCCCCACCAGTTGCCTGGGCTCTGCCGCTTTGTAGTCCCCAAATAAACACACAAGACGCTCTATTAATTATGAAGCTGTTGGCCTTTGCTTGTTTCTTACTGGCTTGCTCTGACTTAAGTAATTACCCCATAATTGTTAATCTAAGTATGTTTCTTACCGGAGAATAGTTTCGGGCTTCCTACCCCATGGCGGTTACATCTCGAATCTCTGTGTGTTTCTCCTTCCCAGAATCCTCCTGGACTCCTAGCCCCACCTATCTAGATTCCTATTGGCCAGACAGTGCTTTATTGACATATACACAGGACTTCCCCAACATCTCCTCTTTTCTGTTTAAACAAAAAGAAAGGTCTTAACTTTAACATAGTCAAATTGTATATGACAGAACAGTTATCAAGTAAGAACACAGTTACAACATTTTGTCTATTAACATTTAGCAAGATCTAAAGAAAATATCATCCATCCTATCCTTGTGAGTCCAAAGTCCTATATGTAGCTTATCTTTTATCATAACTAAGGAAAACTATAATTATAGCTATCTGTCTTCAACTCCATCAAAGACCACAGAAGGATAATATATAATCACTAGGATTGATAGAGACATCTTGTTGCCTGGACAGTCACCCGAAGTTCCTCTGGTACATTGGGGCATCCATCTTCAGCCCATAGGCCACAATGTGTCTGGAACACTTCTCAGCAAAGCAGGAAATTTCAAACTGTCCATCTGCATTGGCAGTCTGTCAGTCATTTTTCTTTGTCCTGCAGAAAGTCTCATAGACTCTTTCATGAAGCAGGAACCCTGAAGGACTATTTGAGTTCAGCAGTCACTTTCCTGTGGGCCCTGCATATCCAGATTATACAGCAACAGTCAAGCAGCCCAGGCAAAAGCAGTTTCTTGCCCAAATGGCTAATCTTGCCATGTTGAAAGCAAACTCCATAACGAGTTTCTTCGATGCCCATCTTGCTCTCAGACATAACTGGTGCTGCCAGGAGCAGACATTTCTCATTGTCAAGAAAAACCCTAAACTATTTTAAATGCCATTTTCTGAAGGTCTTTGAGAGGTTTGAAGACTGTTTATCTATCTCAAACATATTTCTGTATATCTAGAAAACCTAACTTACCTAACTATAAATTCTAACTATTATAAGTAACTATCTATAATCTGCATTCAATTATGCATTACATTGTAAAAGATCAGTATAAGCACAATGCTTAATCAAGAGGAGAAATATACACATCACAAAATTGACTTTGAATTTGTATCAATAAATGAAAAACAATACCCATACCATAATTCCCCTTTTTACCATTAAAAAGAGATTGGTTGTGATCATTAACCAATTATAAACAATCCCATTTAAATGAAAACAAAGATTTATAAACAAGATGGGAATTGGGACGTCGCTCATTCCAAACTGCTTCCTGCTGGAAGGGGGCGCTGTTCACTCCATGGGGATCATGACAAAACTCAGAAACCTGTATAAGTCCGTATTTTCGGGGTCTGTAAAGCTGCATCATCTTAGCTGTCTCAATTGTTAGAACACCTGGTCCACTGCTTCCAGGGGTCTTGGTTCATCAAACCACAGAAGCCTGGAAGGAATCCTCAGCTTTTCATTTTCTGTGGAAACATAAGTAAAATCTCCTTCCCAAGTAACATATCCTTATACTTAAAGTTTGAAGCCAAGGCATTTTCAAAAGATAGAAGTTGAATTAATTCAGCAGCATTTATAATCAAGTGTACTTTAGTTGTTCCTTCCTTAGCAATCAAAAAACTGAAAAACATAATAGCGTACAGTATCCAGACTCTCTATGTATTTTCCATCTTTACGTGGCTTATTTATTTATCTATTATTACTTTATTTATTTTACTTTTATTTATTTTTCTCTGAGACAGGATTTCTCTTTGGAAATCTGGAAATCCGCCTGCCTCTGCCTCTGGAGTAAATCCTACTGGCGTGTGCCACCACAACGCCGGCTTTTGTATTTATATACCACTTTGCCGTTTCATTTTCTCTCTCAATGTCACGTATATTTTTAAACACACTGTAAACCTTTAGAAGTTTTGTTCATCCAAGTCTGACTTTACTGTAAATCTTTATGTTTTTCTGGCCACGTGTCTTATCTGTAAAACCGCGGCTGTTTTAAACTGCCGTTTTTTTTTTGTCAAGATGGCGGGGGCATAAGCGTGACTCCAGCTTAGCGCCTCAGTCCATGCTGACATCCAGCAAAAGCTGCCACTTCCAGCTGTACGTACACACCTTTCAATCGTTACTAGAGTCTCTTAAAACAACCTTGCTGTTTTTGTTTTTGTTTTTTTTTCTTTTTATGCCGAGTCAGGAAGACTCCAGTAAGCTAGCCGCGTGAATCTCGGCTTGTGGCTAGCAAAACAGAGCACACCTGAGAAAAATGCTGCTACCAAAAATCTGTGCTTCTCTCTGTTCTTCTGTTTCTAAAATTCCTTTAAAGCTTTTGTTGTTTTGCATGAAAATTCAATCCCACTCCTGACACCATTCTGTAAAGAGAAGCTTTTTCTTTGCTAGCCGCTTTGGTTTATCCCCCACCAGTTGCCTGGGCTCTGCCGCTTTGTAGTCCCCAAATAAACACACAGGAGGCTATATTAATTATGAAGCTGTTGGCCTTGCTTGTTTCTTACTGACTTGCTCTGACTTAAGTAATTACCCCATAATTGTTAATCTAAGTATTTCTCTTACCAGAGAATAGTTCCGGGCTTCCTACCCCATGGCGTTACATCTCGAATCTCTGTGTGTTTCTCCTTCCCAGAATCCTCCTGGACTCCTAGCCCCACCTATCTAGATTCCTATTGGCCAGACAGTGCTTTATTGACATATACACAGGACTTCCCCAACACTGGGCAGTCACAGGACACTGTGTAACTGAAGTTCCTTTAAGTTGCGAAAGGAATGCTACCCATTTTCTGCCATCCCAAACCTCCCATCCCTCCCCACCTCAGTTACTGTGACTCTGCTTACCCTCTGCATTTCTGGCCTGTACATGGAACCAGAGTAGGTGGTGTCCTGGGTCTGACTGCTTCCTTGAGCACAGTGCAAACATTGCGTTTTTGATAATTCAAGCTGAACATGGGTCAGTAATAGGATCTTTTTGGTGGCTGAATTATAGTCCACTGTGAGTGTACTAGGTGGGCATTTTCTTGTTGCAGAGTTTTGCTAAAAGAGAATTGTTGACTCCTAATGAGGTGGTAGGCGTTCCTCAGGTAGGCCTGGATTTAGGAAAGGACTTAGTCAGATGTTAGGAAAAAACAAGAATCTGATAAGTTTCGATAGAGAGAGAGAGAGAGAGAGAGAGAGAGAGAGAGAGAGAGAGAGAGAGAGAGGTCAGTAGCTCTTACACAGCATGCAGGGAGGTAGGGCATATCTGGGGGGTTCTATTTTTCCTATGTGTGTGTGTGTCCACATTTGTGTGTATGACTGGGGACACCTGTGCTGCCACGGTGCATGCATAGGGGTCAGAAGACAGCCTCCGGTGTCAGTCACCTTGTGCTATTTGTACTCACCAGGCCGTTTGGCCCGAGAGCCTCTGGGGATTCTCCCAACTGCTCCCATCACACTCCTAAGAGCTTTCCCTGGCTCTGGGGTTTGAATGTAGACCCTCAAGCAAGGCACATGCATTGCTCACTGGGCCTTCTCTGCAGCCCTCCATCTTTGGATTTCCCTTGGCGGCTTGTCTAGCTTATGTTCACCTTGTGGACTGCTTGGCAGGGTGTTGTTTTCTATTTTCCTTTCTCATATTTTACTTAGCTGCCTTCTCTTGTATTAGTGGAGTTGCTTGTTGTTGTTTTATTTTGTTTTTCATTTTTCTGAAGCAGGGTCTCACAATTCAGCCCTGGTTGGCCTGGAGCTTGCTATGTGACCGGGCTGGCCTTGAACTCACAGCAATTCTCCTGCTTCTGTTTCCCAAGTACTGGGACTAATAGTGTGTGCCATCATGCATGGCTAATGGAATTGTTTTTGAACATTTTCTCCCATCTCCTCTTTTGGTAATTTTGTTTATTTGAGACAAGTTCTCAGATAGCTCAGGCTAGCCACAAACTTGGTAAGCAACGAGGAAGGTTGTCATTCCCCTGCCTCCACTCCAATTTCTATTGGCTTTTTTCTTTTATCTTCTAGTTCAGTAGTTCTCAGCCTGTGGCTTGTGACCCCTTTAGGAGTTCAATGACCCTTTCACAGGGGTTGCATATCAAATATCCTGCATATCAGATATTTACATTAAGATTAATAACAATAGCAAAATTACAGTTATGAAGTAGAAATGAAAAAAAATTTAGGGGCTGGAGAGATGGCTCAGCGGTTAAGAGCACTGACTACCCTTCCAGAGGACTCAGGTTCAATTCCCAGCACCTTCATAGAAGCTCACAACTGTCTGTAACTCCAATTCCAGGGAATTTGACGTAAACACCAAGGCACATAAAATATAAAATACAAATAAATAAAAGACCCTTAAAATAATTTGGGGGGCTTTCGAGACAGGGTTTCTCTGTAGCTTTGAAGGCTGTCCTAGAAGTCGCTCTATAGACCAGGCTGGCTTGAACTCACAGAGATCCCCTGCTTGCTGAGTGCTGGGATTAAAGGTGTGTGCCGCCACCACCCAGTAAAAAAAGAACTTTAAAATATTAACACACATGTAGGTTCTTTTTTAAAGATTTGTTTTATTTGTATATTTTATGTATATGGGTACTTTGTGTTTACATTTGCACACCAGAAGACGTCAGGCAGTTTCGAACTGCCATGTGGGTGCTGGGAATTGAACTCAGGATCTTTGGAAGAGCAGTGAGTGCTCTTAACCACTGAGCCATCTCTCCAGGCCCATGAAAATAATTTTATGGTTGGGGTCACCACCAAATGAGGAACTGTATTAAAGGATCTCAGCATTAGGAAGCTTGAGAATTGCTGTTCTAGCTATATATTTTCAGCTAAATATGTGCACTCTTTGGAGGCCACACAGTGTGTCCCGTGCCTCACCCCCCTCCAGCCTCCCAGTAACTGGTATCACAGACCACCACCCCCAGACCCAACCTGAACATGGTTTCTTTAGTGCTTGCTCTTCGGTTTACACCACCAAATGTGCCAACTCGTCATGGGATCTTACAGCTCACATGGGACTACTCTGAGAACAGGGAATAGGGAATAAAAAGCACTGGTCTTGTGACGTGTGAGTGACCTGAAGCTGAGTCACAGAAGCTGTCACAAAGGCAGCCTCTTGCCTGGTTCCTTTTATGGGAAATGTCCTGAATAGGGGACTCCAGGGAAGCAGACACGGACGGGAGGATGGCAGAGGTGCTGACTAAGTCACAAGGGCTTCTTTAAAAGGAAAATGTTCAAATTCCATCCACTTATACCGTGTATCTTGGTCATACCATCTCCTGCTTTCTCTCCTTTAGCTCACCCCACAGCATAACTCCCATTTCTTAGCTTTAGGCCTTTTTTTTTAAACCCACTAAATCCAATTAGTGCTCCCCATATGCACATGTATATGGGATCATACACTGGGTGACCTACCAAGGCCCCCTCCCCAAAGAAGAGTGACATGTCCCCCAGAAGCCATCAACAGCCATTGGACCTCAGCTAGGGGTTAGGCATTAAGAGCCCTCCTTCCTCCATGTTGGGAATTTTAACATTCTTGATCTTTTGTTTGCCTCTGCAGGTGATCCCAAAGGCTATGAGTTCATATGTGTAATAGCCTCGTCTTGTCCAGCAGACAACATTTCACACCCTCCCCATCCTCCAACACTGGCATCCTTTCTACCTCCTCTTCTGAGATGTTCCCTGAGCCTTCTGGGGTGGGTTGAAAGGGTTCTAAAGTTGGCTGCAGTGTCAGACAGAGTGAATGTTCTGTGAATAAATAAAGCACCATCGAATTCTACACTTTAGTTATGTGTGTGTGGTATATGTGTGTTCAGTGTGTACACTTATACATGCCCTTCCGAGTGTGTGTCAGTCAGATGATAACTTTGACTGCCTGTTCCCACTATCCACCGTGTGTTTGATTAGGCCTCTTGTTTCTGCTGGTCTCAGCAGGCCAACCTGCCCACAGGCCAACCTGCCCACAGGCCAACCTGCCCACAGGTCTCTTCCATCCTCCATCTCACCAGAGGAGCACAGACATTACAGTGTGAACTCAGGCTCTCACACTTGTGCAGCTGGTACACACACACACACACACACACACACACACACACACACACACACACACTGCCCCGATCATCTCCCTGGCCTGATTTCTGTATTTTAAACATAAATTGAGGCCAGCAGTGTGATGTCAGTGTCCTACAAATTTACTTCATATTTAGGATCCTTTGTCTTCACCATGAAAACTATTCTTAAGGGCTGAAGAGATGGCTCAGCAGTTAAAAGCACTAGCTGTTCTTCCAGAGGACCTGAGTTTAATTCCCAGCACCCATATGGCAGCTCACAACTGTTTATAACTGTAGTCCCATGGAATCCAATGCCCTCTTCCAGTGTGTAGACATACATGCAGACAACACTCATTTACATAAACAAATAAATCTTAAAAATAAATAAGCAAAACTATTTTTAGCATCCACCCCATCAGGTGCCTGGGGTAATGCATTTCCTCAAGTTGGTCTAATGTTTCATTTTGCTTACCCCACTCATTTTTGAGACATAGTTTCATTTATGTAGCCCAGGCTGGCCTCATTGAACTCACTGTGTAGTTGAGGATGACCTCGATCCTCCTGCCTCCACCTCCCTAGCACTGGGATTACAGCCTTGAATTTACACCTGGCTTATGTGAAGCTAAGACTGGCACTCAGGACTTCATGCATGCTAGGCAAACACTTTACCTACCCCTCCCCCCTTTTAAAATTTATTCTCTTTTAAAATTAGCTGTCTGTGGGCTCATGTACATACATGGAAATGCCCACACAGACCAGAGGGTGCTGGGTCCCCTGGAACTGGAGTGGCAGACATTTGTGAACCATTCACGGTTGGTTCTGGGAGCCCAGCTCAGGTCCTCTGGAACAGCAGCAGTATGCTCTCCGTTAGAAAAGACTATTCTTGGCATTAAACCAAGAAATACATGAATAGCTGGGCAGTGGTGGCACACACCTTTAATCCCTTGGGAGACAGCGGCAGACAGGTTTGTGAGTTCAAGGCCAGCTTGGCTACAGAGCCAGTGCCAGGACAGCTGGGGCTATATAGAGAAAACCTGTCTCAAAACCTGTCCCCACCCTCCACAAAAGAAAGAAAGAAAATACATGAACAAAGTGAAAGTAACCAGAAAAGGCAATTTCTCTTTGTCAAACTGGGTTAGTGAGCAAGCACACACTTTGGGGTGGGGAAGTTCACCCAGTTTTTATTCTGGTGCAGGTAGTGATTGTGTCTCATCCCGTTGATGGGAGCTCCATCTTGCAGTCTGATTTGACTGGCTAATTGGCACGGTTGGGAAGGATGTGGTAGTCACATCTCAGGAATGTCCAGGGTTCAAACAAACAGGCATGCACACAAGAGCTTCAAGATAGGGAGTTTATGGAATACTGGCACTTGGCAGGCTAACCACCTTTAATAGAAAGAAAAAAACAAAAAACCTATGTTCATGACTCCTGACTGTTAAGCAGACGAACTCTCCACACTCCTCAGTCCCATTTTTGTTTTAGCCTTAGATAATGTGTGTTTATTGGCTGTTAGGCTGACAGTCTCTCCCTGTCACTTCATTTCCTGATTCTACTATTTTTCATGAGGACTTGGCTGTCATGACTGTTATATCCTTGACTGTGATGGTGTGTGTGTGTGTGTGTGTGTGTGTGTGTGTGTGTGTGTGTGTGTGTGTGTGTGTGTGTGTTCAAACATATGGAGATAGCCAGAAGACAACTTCTGATGTTGTATCTGTGGCGCCGTGCACCTGGCTTTTGATATAGAGTCTCTTGGCCTGGAGCTCATCAATTAGGCTGAGCTGGCTGGTGAGTCAGGTCCTGAGACCTATCTGTCTCCACCTATCAAAACTGAGATTGCAAACATGTCTCTCTCTGCTGGGTTCCTTTACCTAACATCTGAGGGTTGAGCTCTGGTTCACTGTATTTGCATTGAACCCTGCCCCCAATGCCCTCTGGGTAGGTGTAAGCCCAGCTGCCTGACAGTTAAGGCAAGAGGATCATATATGATCAAGGCCTGCCTGGGCTGCAGAGTAAGTTCATGCCTAGCCCGGGTCACTTGGCAAGATCTTGTCTCATAATGAGGGGAAAAGAACCGAATAGAAGCCTGAGGGTGTGGCTGAGTGTGGAGCACTTGCTCAGCAGGCACAAGGCCCCGGGTGCCACACCCATACAACATCATCAAAACTCTTACATGTTTTCATTAGGTCATTGTGGTGTGCCTGGGTACAGTCTGTTTTCAGTCAGTCCTGCTTTGGGTTTGTTGAACTTCTAGGATCTGAGAATGATGTGTCTTGTCAATTGGAAGGTTATTAGCTATTGTCATCTAAGGTGCTCTGCCATATTCTCTGCCACCTTCTGTGACTTCAACCACACGTGATTTAGTCAGTGTGATTGTCCTTCAAGGCTCACCTAGTCTTGTTTATACATTTGTTCTCTCGTGATCTTCTCCCTGTGTGTTTTAAATTATTTTCCCTTAATAACCACTGTCATGTCTTCACCCACAGGTACATTCTTGTAAATCTACAAGGTAGGTTTCTATTTCATGTATTTAATTCCAAACACTACATTTGTGGTTTTTGTTTCATCTTCTTTTTTCTTTTTTAAAAATTTGTCTATCTGTTTGTCTTGATCACTTATTGCCATTAAATTCTTTAGCACGTTTCAAAGTCTTTGTCTGTTAATTTCAGCAGCTGGATCTCCGTGGCTTCCTGCTTGCCTATCTCGAACATTTGTGATCATGGCCCAGTGAGGTGGCTCAGTGTAAAGGCATCTGCCATCAAGCCTGAGGACCTGAGTTTGATTTGTGTAACATACACACTCACACTCAGCACACACATACATAGACGAATACATAAATGTGATTTTTGAAAATGCCAACATTTCTTTTTTAAAAAAGTTTTACTTTCATTTTATGTGTATATGTGAGTGCCTCTGTGTGTGTGTGTGTGTGTGTGTGTGTGTGTGTGTGTGTGTGTGTGTGTGTGTGTGTGTATGTGTACCATGTGTGAGCCTGGTACTCATGGAAGTCAGAAGAGGGCTTCAGATCTCTTGGAACTGAAGCTACTGGTAGTTATGAGCCATCTTTTTGGTCTGGGAACAGGACCCAGGTCCTGCAAAATCAGTAAGCACATGTAACTGCTGAGCCATTTCTCCAGCCTGATGTTTCGTCTTTATGACAGCTGAATTATGCTGACAATTATGGTTTGGAATTCATTTATTTAATTATTTACTGTGAGACAGGGTCTCGCTAAGTATACCTGGCTGGACCAGAACTCACTATGTAGACCACACTAGACTTGAATTAACAGAGATCTGCCTGCCTCTGCCTCAGGAATGCTGAGCTTGAAGGTGTATGCCAACACACCTGGCCAGGTTTGGATTTTAAAGGTCTGCAGAGATCATTTGTTGAAGGCTCTAAAGGCAGTGGAAAGATCAGGAGGTAGAAACTTAGTGAGAGGAAGTCAACTCATTGGGGACATCCCAGACCCTCTTTCTGTTTCCTGGCCTCTAGGAGGTGAGTGGTTGTACCGCACACTGCACTGTTAGGCTCTGCCTGACCACAGATGAAAACAGCAGGGCTGGGACTACGAACTGAGGCCTTGGGCCAGGATAAATCTTACTTCTCAAAAGTCGGTTATCTCAGGTATCTGGTTATAGTGATGAGAACTGGCCCTGATGTACTGACTAGTCATGTACCAAAACCTATGTTCAGTTCTGTTAAAGCAGGAAAATGTCAGCTCCATGCTTGGTTCTATAATGTATATATTTGATACTTTTAGTCTGTGCTCTGTACTCTTTATGTAGTCCTGGCTGTCCTGGAGCTCACTCTTAGACCAGGGTAGCCCCTGACTCGCAAAGATCCTCCTGTGCCTGCCTCCCGGGTGCTGGCATTAAAACATGTGCCACCATGCCTGTCTATGCGCTGTACTCTTAAGGGTTAACCTTTCTGTACTATCAACTGAATGTCAAAGATACTCATCAGGGCCTCTTCTTTTGAGCTGACAAGCCATGAAGGAGCAAGTCAGTAAGCAGCACCCTCCATGGCCTCTGCATCAGCCCCTGCCTCCAGGTTCCTGCCCTACTTGAGTTCCTGTCCCGACTTCCTTTGATGATGAACAGCAATATGGAAGTATAAGGCAAATAAACCCTTTCCTCCCCAAGTTACTTTGGTCATGGTGTTTCATCATAGCAATAGTAACCTTAAGACTGTGAGTATGTGTGTGTGTATATTTTCCCTCCCTCCCCCCCCCTCTCCCTCCGAGCTCAGGCTGGCCTCAAGTTCGCTATATATCAGAGGATGGCCTTGACCTGTTCCTGCCTCAGTTCCTGAGTGCTGGGATTAGTGTCTGTCTCCTCATTGGCTCTGGGGCTACAACTCCTGTTTGCAGAGCAAGTTCTTTATGGACAGAGCCATCTTTCCAAGCCAGGGCTACTGTTCTTAATCTGATTTTGATGCAGTCTTGTTTTCTGCCAGACTTGAAGCTTAATTTTTCTTTTATGCTAAGACATTTTGAACTTGACAAGTGAGTTCAAGGTAATACATCAAATTAATGTACCCCCAAAACTAGAAAGATGCCCCTCAACTGAAGAGTGGATAGAGAAAATGTGGTACATTTACACAATGGAGTTCTACACAGTGGAAAAAAAAAAACAACAACAGAATCTTGAAATTTGCAGGCAAATGGATGGCATTAGAAGAAACCATCCTGAGTGGGGTAACCCAGTCACAAAAAGACAAACATGGTATATACTTACTCATATATGGATTTTAGACATGGATCAGGGGAGTGTCAGCCTACAATCTCAGGGCCAATGAGTCTGGGAAACAGGGAGTTTCCCAAGAGATATGCATTATACCCCAGAGAAGTGGAAAGAGGCAAGATCTCCTGAGCAGATTGGGAACTTGGAGAAGAGAGGGAACCAGGAAAAAGAGAGGGGGATAAGAGGAGGGTAGAAGACACGGGGGAGCAGGAAGGTTGAGTTGGGGTAAGAATAGAAGAGACCAGGATAAGAGATACCATAATAGTTGGAGTCATTATAGGCTTGAGGAGACTAGTGAGATCTCCAGAGATCTACAAGGATAACACCAACTGGAAAACTATGTAATAGCGGAAAGACTACATTAATAGTCCCTACCTGATGATAAGGTTGGGACTACCTTATGTGATACTCACAGCTAAACACTGAACTGACCCCCTGGAACCCAGTGACAGAGATGGAGGAGTGATGAGCAAAGGGGTCAAGACCGTGCTGGTGAAACCCACAAAGACAGCTGACTGGACAAGGGGGAGCTCTGAACCCCAGACTGATGGCTGAGAGGCCAACAGTGGACTGATCCAGACTCCATGAATGTAGTGTCAGTGAGGAGGCCTCAGAAATCTCTGGGACCTTGGGTGGTAGACTAGTGTTCACCATGGCATACAAATGACCTTTGGGAGCCCATTCCACATGGAGGGATGCTCTCTCAGCCTGGACACATGGCGAAGGGCCTAGGTCCTGCCCTGGATGAAATGACAGACTCTGGAGATCCCCCCAAGGAGGGCCTCACCCTCCCTGGGGGAGGATGTGGGGATTGGTCTGGGGGTAGGGGGGGGACTGGTGGAGGGAGAAGGGGGGAGCTGGGATTGACATTTGAAGCATGCATGTTTCTAATTTAAATTAAAAAAACATACTTAAAAAATCCAGTTGGGCTGGTTGTAATTTTCTCAGCTTTTTAATGAGAAAATTATCTTTCTGTCTTTGGAATCTTGTAGCTGTCTTCTCTCCCTTTCCTCATGCTTTGGATGCCATTCCAGAGTGGCGGTTAGATCAGTGGAGGGTTGGTTCTAAGACCCTCTAGAACAGTGGTTCTCAGCCTCCCAAACCTTCAGTACAGTTCCTCATGCTGTGGTGACTCCAACCATAAAATTATTTTCATTGCTACTTCGTAACTGTAATTTTGCTACTCTTACGAATCATAACGCAAATATCTGTATTTTTCAGTGGTCTTAGGCTACCCCTGTGAAGGGTCATTCAACCCTGGGGGGTCACAGAGCACAATCTGAGAACTGCTGCTCAGGGGGCTGGAGGAATGGTGGAGCTCTTAAGAGCATTTGCTGCTCCCACAGAGGGTTTGAGTTTGGTTTACCAGCACCCACACTGGGTAGCTCATAACTGCCTGTAACTGCAGTTTCAGGGTTCTGACACCTTCTTCTGGCATCCATGGGCACTGTTCTCATACACACACACACACACACACACACACACACACACACACACACGCACACACACATAATTAAAAACTTTAAAAAAGAGTCTTGACTGGAGAAGGAGAGGGAGACAGAGAGGGAGGAGGGGAGGGAACCGGAGAGGGACCTGGAACTGACTTGTGAAGCAACCTTGTTTCTAATCTAAATTTAAATAAAAAAAAAAGTAGTCTTGACATGGTGGCACATGCTTTTTATCCTAGCACTTGGGAAGCAGAGCAGGTCAATCTCTGTGAGTTCAAGTGCTGCTGGCCTATGGTGAGTTCCAGGCCAACCAGGTTATATAGTAAGGCGCTGTCTCAAATACAAAATTTAAAACAAAAATAATCCTTTAAGAGTTCAAGCATTACTTTTAAACTTGCTTTTAAAACATTTCTTTTTATCTGTGCATGTCTGGCTATCCACGGACTGTCCCCTCCTTCCACCTCGTGGTCCTGGGGGTGGAACCCAGGTGGTCAGGCTCTGCAGTACTTGCCCCTGCTCATGAGCAGTCTCCCCAGCCCCGCACGGTCCAAAGTCCGGAAGAGTTTTCTGGGGACGTTTTCCTCAATGACAGGCTCATATGGACTGACTATAAAAAACATTTTGTTTTTGTGTGTATGTGTGTGAAAGTGCTCAAGGAGCCCAGAAGAAGGCATCGGATCCCTTGGAGCTGGAGTTAAAAGTGGTTGTGAGTCGCTCATCATGGGTGCTGGGAAAACTCAGGCCCCCTGGAAGGCAACAAGCACACCAAACTGCTGCTCGCTCTCTCTAGCCCCATGTGGACTTTCTGTGTAGGCCAAGCAGACCTTGAACTCACAGAGCTCCTCTACAGTGCTGTGACTGAGGCCAGTACCACCATGCTCAGCTTAGATGGGCTCTGAAGGCAGGGGCAGCAGTATATGTCTTTCCTTCGCCAAGAAGCCTCCAGCTGGAGCATCATCCTGGGGTCTTTTGGGCCATTTAGCCTCATCTTCTCTACGCAGGTGTTTGACACCCTGTTCTTTTGACCAGGAAGCACAGTCCTGCTGCTTCTATTCTTGGATTTACAAGCTGCTAACTGTGAGGCAGAGGTCCACCCTTGATGAACTCCAAGCCTGCTGATAGCCCTGATACCCTGTAGCTGGAACCATATAACCACCATAGCTGGCTCTGCTGGTCTTTTTCATGGAATCACCCCCGCCCCAACTATGTTAAATTCTGAACATGGACTCACGAAACTACAGTCTGCAAAACATTGGTACTGAATCTGCCGGATCGAGGAGACTACTTCCCCACTGGTGTATACAGGGCATGTGAGTGATCGTGCACACTGGTCTACATAAATGTACAGAAAGGCTAGAGGCTGATCAAGTGTCTTCCTCAGTCACTTACATCTTATTTTTGAGACAGGGTCTCTCTCATTGAACCTGGGGCTCACCAACTGGACAAGACTAATTAGCCAGAAAGCTCCAGGGACCCTCATGTCTCCATTTCCTCAGCACTAAGATCACAGGCACATGCTACCACAGCACTCAGAACCTTATGCTTCCATGGCATGTGCTTTACCAATGGCCATCTCCCCAGCCTCTGAGGACACATCTCTGTTTGTACATGTTATATACACTTGTGTGCATCCATGCATGTGTGGAAGATGGAGGAGGCCATAAGATGACCTACTCCATCACTCTGCCCTATTCTCTTGAGACAGAGTGTCTCACTGAACCTAGAGCTGGGCTAGCTGCCCGCAAGCTGCAGCAGGCCTTCTGTGTCTGTTCCCCATTGGGGAGAGCAAGCATGCAGCCCCGCTCAGCTTTACACGGGTGCTTGGGATTTGAACTCAGGTCCTCACGTTTGAGAAAAAGGCACTGCCAAGCTATCTCTTTAGTCCTGGGTGTACCTTCTGACTGAACATGCCATCAGCCTGTAACTTAGAGCATTTTGAGTAAGCACTGCACATTGCAGCTTGGGACATGGCGAAAGCTTTACAGGGAGGGGTGCTGCAATTGGGGGCACACAGAAGGGTGCATGTGAGGAAGTCAGAGGACAGCTGGAAGGAAGTCGGTTCTCCTGCATAGTCCTGGGGATTGAACCCTGGCTGTCAGGTTTGGTAGGGAGTGCCTTTACCTGCTGAGTCATGATGTAAAGTGGGGTGGGTGGGCCTGGGAGGCAGACAGGCCCAGTTCAGTGACATCTGGGCTCCAGGCAGGCCTCCTTCAGTAAGGGAACTGGGAGGAACATACGAGGAGGAATCACTGGGCTATTGTAAAGGTCAAACGTCTTTCAAACCATCCTGAGCAGTTCGAGGTCATGGAGGTCTTTGGGGTGGAACTTGGGATAAGATGCAGGCACTCTGTCAGTGAGAGCAGCCCATGCCTCCTACAGCAGTGTTTCTCAACCTGTGGGTTGCAACCCTTTGTGGGGGGCTAACTGTTTCGCAGGGTCGCATATCAGATATTTTCATTATGACTAATAACAGCAAAATCACAGTTACGAAGTAGCAATGAAATAACTTTACGGTTGGAGTCACCACAATGGGAACTGTATTAAGGGTCTCAGCAGTAGGGGCTGAGAAAGACTGGCTTCACCTCCCTTGGCTCCAGAGATCTTTTGGAGACACCTTTCTGGACACCTGCTGTGCACCAGGGTTGGCTGAGCTTGGCACCCGCCTTCCTGCCTTCTCTTTGTCCCATTCCTGGTGGGACATACTTTGTCCTTTGTTCTAGAATCTGGATCCTTTCCAGCCCATTCAAAGGCTCAGTGGCAGAGTGCTAGCCTTAGCCTGCAGAAAGCCCTGGAGATAAACTAAATGAGCTTCAGTGTAGAAAGGGCTCAAAAGCGCCCCCTCCTGGCTCATAGCCACCAAAGCTGCACAGGGGTTAGTTGGCACAGACATCAACCCCATAGACACAATCATGAATTCTGACAGCTTTATTTTGCAGTTGAAAACTTAATAAAAGACTATTCCCCAAGAGAAATAAACAAAAAACCCTGATGTCTAGTGGCCCAAACCCCCATCTATTAATACCACTTGTCCTTTGTAAAGGACCCTTCTCCCCATGCCCTGGAAGCATCTTGTGTGTTCATCCTAGAGAAGGAAGCTCCCTAACCAGTCTCGAGTCCACAGGTCCCCTCCAGGAAGTGCATACCTTCTGAGATCCCCAGGGTGGCAGGGGAAGCCTGTGCCAGGCAGCCTGTGTCCTCCAGGCCATTGCCATCCCAAGGCTCAGGTTGCAGAATCAGTTTCTGGGGGAGTGTTGGTGCTGGTGTGGAGCTGCTTCCCAGGGGTGTGTGCTTTGGCCTGGACTCTGTCCAGTGGAGTTGCAGAATGAATTCCTGGGGCCAGCTGGGTGTCCCTCAGCCCCAGGGACACTAGAGTGGGGCTGGTCCTCAGCTCTTCCTTTCTGCTCTAGGCAGCAAGTGTTGCTTTTGTCTTGGGTTGCTGGCATTCTGCACTGGTGGTCCCCTTCCAGCCAAAAACCTTGACCTCGCCCAGGAAATTGGGGTAGAAGGCCGCCTTGTGTTGACTTGGGCAAAAATCTCAAACTATAAGAAAAGAGAAGTAAGGTTGTGCTGTGAAGCCTAGAAGGAAGGTCCCACCATTTCCTGGAAGTGGGTCAGGGGTCTCTCAGGCAGCCCCTGGCCCTGATTAAAAGCACAGCCTCCTACCCATTACCATCTCCCCACTTTGTAGGCACAGCAGGCATGGGCTGTGGTTCCCCCACACCGTGGGACAGTGTCATGTTCCTTTGAGCACACGCTCCTTTCAGGAGCACAGGGTGTTTGCAGAGTCTCTGCGTGCATCCGAAGCATAAGGAAGGACTTCTGTGGCTCAGCTTGGACCTTTCCTCTAACTCTACTACGTGTTCTCAGCTGTGAGAAGCTGGTGGCACTGTGGTCGGCTACCCTCGCTACCCACAGCTCTGCAGCAGCAGTTCCCACCACTCCTCCAGCCAAATCTCCGAACTACACCAGTGTTCAGAGCGCAGATGCACAGCAGTCCCAGATGAGTGGAAACAGCGCAAAAAAAACGCAAAAAATCAAAAAACAAAACTCTGCTCATTCCCTTCCATTCCCAGGGGAAGCTGGACCTGGCAGCTACCTTGAAGTCTGCACAAGGTGTGTGTGTGTGTGTGTGTGTGTGTGTGTGTGTGTGTGTGTGTGTGTGTGTGTGTGTGTGTGTGCGGGGGCATGTCACATGTGACATGACACCCCATGTCACATTTTCCATTTCACTAACTTTCTCTTCTCTTTTACAATTTATCTTGCACTTCACACACCCAAAATTCCTTTTGACATGCTGTTCGTCTTTGATGTCTTCTTTCATGCCTCTAAGAATCCCAGACTCCCTGGCAGTGGTGGTGCACACCTTTAATTCTAGCACTAGGGAGGCAGAGGCAGGTGGATCTCTGAGTTCGAGGCCAACCTGGCCTGTACAGTGAGTTCTAAGACAGGTAGGAACAGCTAAGCTTACTCAGAGAAACGCTATCTCAACAAAACAAAAGACTCCCAGGAGTTCAGGATATGGGGGTCTCAGGCATGTCCCACTGTTGTTAACTGCAGCTGTGACTTCTTGGTTGGATCAAGAAGCAAATGTGCCAGGCGTTGGTGGCACACGCCATTAATCCCAGCCCTCGGGAGGCAGAGGTAGGAGGATCTCTGTGAGTTCGAGACCAGCCTGGTCTACAGAGCGGGTGCCAGGACAGGCTCCAAAACAACACAGATAAACCCTGTCTCGAAAAACCAAAAAAATAAAAAAAAGAAGAAGCAAATATGCTGTCAGCTGCCACTCTGAGTCAGGGTCACAGGCATAGTTTGTCACCTCAGAGCTACTAGCACAGGTTCTGAGAGTCCTGAAGGTGCTCGAGACACTTGGCTTGGTGGCAATCTGCATCTCTGGTTTTCTTTTTGTGTTCTCATGTGGGGGGGGTCAGAAGTTAATCTCAGGTGTTAGCCCTTTAACCCTCGAGCAATATTCACTTTCCCCCACCCATCAGGCAGGATCTCAGTGGCCCAGAGCTAGCCCCCTGTCTCTGCCTCCCCGGTGCTATTGTGACAAGCACCCCTCACACCCACCTTAATCTCCTGGTTCTGGGGATCCAACCCATACTTGTAGGGCAAGCATTTTACCAGCCAGGCTATCTCCCCAACTGTCTTTGCTTTCTTTTCTTTTTAAGAAGCTGTACTAGTTTTTATTTTACATATACGAATGTTCCCTTCATGTCTGTCTGTACACACCATGTGTGTACCTGGTGCCTGTGAAGGTCAGGGCATCAGTTGCCCGGGGACTGAACTTATAGACAGTTGTGAGCCATTATGTGGGTATCAGAGTCAAACCTAGGTCCTGTGCAAGAGCAGCCAGTGATCTTAACCACTGAGCCGTCCCTCCAGCCCTGTTTGGTTTTCTTAAGACAGTCTTGCTATGTAGCCCAGGCTGATCTCAAACTAGCATTCCTCCTGTCCCTGCCAAGCAGGCTAGTGCTAGGACTCTGTGCTCACTGTGTCATCCCTGTGGGAGCTCAGAGAATGGCATTGGTTTTCCATTTGGGATGGGGCCTGGATGAGAACTTACCACACTGCAGAGGAAGGGCCAAGGGCATAGAGTCCTGGGCACACAGGTAGATGTAGGCAGCTGCTAGGTGGCAGTCAGATTGCAGCTCCTTGGGGTCACAGGTACCCTGGACACACAGTCTGAGGAATGGAGCAGGGTCCACCTGAAACCAATGCCCGCCCATCACTGTGCAGGCCCATCACCGCATAGGCTAGATTAGGCTTCTTTCATTCTGTGGTTTCTCTGCTGAGTGGCTCTGGCCAGGCGCAGCCTCACACTCACCACCTGGAAGCAGTTCCCCAGACTGGAGCTGGGTTCTTGGAAGAAGGCCTGGCAGGCGGTGCTGTGTCCTGAGCATGGCTGCTGCATCCTCTCCACAGCACCACAATTCTCTCCCACCTGGATGGGAACACACAAGACTCAAGCCTCCGAGAGAACCACTTGTCTCTTGGGCACACTGCCTAGTGCACATCAGCCTCAGCAAGAGATGCCCGTATCCTCGGGGCTCCTGCTTCATTCTGAACCTGAGCAGCTGTCCTCCACGGAGCCTGGGGGTAGACGCGGCAGGAAGGGTTTTCCCACAGCTTACCTGCCAGGCCCGAGTGAGCTCCTCCAGGCTGGCAGCCTCCGTGCCATCGGGCAGCTTTAGCTCGTCATCTGCCTCATTGTTATTGGTACCCAGAAGGCCAGCAGATACACCTGCAGGGCAGGAGGGACCTGCTAGGAAAGCCTCCCTCTCCCCTCCCCAGGACACCAGACCTCTCAGAAGTGGGGAGAGGGGAAAGGGGATCTAAAGATGGTATCTGTGCCTTGCAGTGATTCCCCCGCTTCCTGGACCACAGGCCCAGTTAGCAAGTTTTCCAGGCACCTCTCGGGGGCCCAGCTACATGATGGGAACCTCATAAGAGCCAACTCCACTCTGTATTGACTGTCCCCAGGGAAGAGAGCCAAGTTGGCTCAGAAGCCGTGGGCCAGATGCTGGCCCTGGGAGAGGGAGTGAGTCACTCAGCCTCTGCCGGGTCATCTGTAATGTAACAGAAACCACCAGGACTGAGAAGTAGACAGCTGTGTCACACTAGAAAGGAGGCCAGCAGTCACTGCCACCCCAGCAGGAAAGCGGCCTGTCAGCAAAGGCAACCTTCAGGATTATCTCCAGCTCTTGCCCATTGGTCTATGCTCTTCTCTTCCAGGGATGACAGCAGCAGTGTTACTGAGAAAGGGGCACAACCCTGGAGTCTGGCCACAGGGCAGCTAGAAAATGCCCTCGTGGGTAGCACCGAGACCCGACCCACCGTGGTGCCACAGGCCCAGTGTCAGGCTGCAGAGGCCTGCTGGCACATCACAGGAGACAGACACACCATCCTCGCTGCTCAGCACAACCTTGGGCCCAGTGCTCAGCACAGCAGGAGGAGGGTCTAAATTCCAGCAGCTGTCATACTGCGTGTAAGCCTGTGGATCACACAGGGGTAAGCCGGGAATCACACTACCAGCACCAAACCTGCAGGCAACAAGCAGACAAGCAGCTCCAGGGAGCCCCTCCCACTCCCGAGCACCTACCTTTAGGCTAGGATACAGGATGAGGGTTGTGTGGTTCAGCTCTACATGAAGGGCCATGAAGCCTGAGCTTGTGCGGCTCAGCATCAGAGAGAACGTTTGATGAGTGAAGTCCTTGGCTAGCAGGAAGCTGCCGCAGCAGGGACCCAGGCCCCACACCTGCCCATCAAAGGTCACCAGGTATCTGGTGCCCGCCACCACAGCATTGTAATCTGAGAAGAGGTCAGGCCGACTCAACACTGAGTAAACCTGCTGCCCAGGAACAAGTGTGCTCCCAAGTCTGGGGACTCTCCTAAGACCCTGAGCTCAAGGTCTATCACATAGTAAACCTCCCCTCCTCAGCCTGGCACTGCACTGTAGAAGGGTTCGGGCTCGGATGTTGCGCTTATAGCCCACTCAAGTCAGCTATGGTATCCCCTCCTACTCCACACGAGAGGAAACTGAGGCTGAACACGTTGTACAGATTCAGGCTTCCCAGGGCCTCCCAAAGGCATCTTGGGGCCCCAGGCTACAGACACTGCCTCCCCAGCAAGCCTGCATTCAATTAACAGCCTTCTAGCTACAACTGGGGCTCAGCCCTATTCCTCCATCAAGGCCCTCTGGGAGAAGGCTGGCCTCAGAAGGAGCCCTCAGCTGTGTACTCCCTGTTATATTCTGGACAAAATCCAGGGTCTGTAGCCCCAGATGACCTCACCAAGCCTAGGAACTTGTGGGGCTGGCCTGTGACACCACAGGGCTTGACAGAGCTTGCTAGGCCCTTTGTTCCACAGGCAGAAGGCTTCCCAGGGAGGAGGTGGACAGGCCAGGCAGGACTTACGCTTGAAGGGGCTCCTCAGTAGACGCCGCCGGAGCCCGTAGAACTCAGCCAGCACGTTAGCCTCACACAGCCTGCGGAGTGGCTGCAGGAGTTTCTCCTCCACCAGGTAACTGACCCCCTGGGCCACATCCAGGGGCCCGTCTCCCACCTGCAGGAGTGGTAGCCTTACCACCACAGAGCGGTTCCTGGAAAGGACAGAGGAACTGGATCCCCTAGGAAGTTGAGATGTCTCACCGAGCCTCACCTCCTCTCCCCGAGAGATGGTATTGTCACAGGAAGGAAAGGGGGTCACATTAGCAGGCTGTCACCTTAGAGAGGGCCCACCTCTGTCTGGGGAAGTGTCTTCAAAAGATGGACCAGCTGCAGTAAGGGCACAGCTGTTTGATTTTGTGCCCTGCTCGAAGGGGGGAGCAGTGGGGTGATGGGATGGGCATAGATACTAAGGAAGGGGGAAGTCCAGTCAGGGTGTTTGGTCACAGGCACAGTAAGTTGATGCTGAATGGACCTGAACAGGATCCCAGCCAAAGGGAAGCTGGGGGAGGGGGAAGTGGTCTCTGAGATTTCTACAGGTAAGGGAAAGATTCTAGAACTTTCCCAGGCTGTGGAACAGAAGCCCAGCAAACCTGGAGTTTAAAGGAGCAAAGAAGCCGCTAATGCTGGGCTATACCGTAGGAGGGGGACTGGGCACTGGGTGTGGCCACCACAGAGTCACAGGAACAGGTCTCTACTGTCACAAGAGACCCCGTCTGCTGGGGCATTATTCCTGTCAAACCCTGCTAGGTTTGCAGCTGTTTTTCCATTCATTTTCCTAGGAGTAATGTCCCAAGTTTACAGGTGGGAAAATTGAGGCAGAGTAGGCCCAAGCATTCCATAACTCAGGAGGCACCATCCTGCCACCTGCTGGGGTAGACTGGAACTGCAGGCATTCTTGGAGGCTCCTACCTGTGAGGCCTGTATTACCACTTCTCCATGGCTAATCCTAAGGTGCCTGCACCCTGCCCCAGCCCTTCACAACTGTATGAGAATGATTGCTGTGGTTCAAGCCACCACAGCTCTGGTTACGTAGCATTGGTTATACCGGTGCAGAAGCCCCTGCAGTCTTGTCTCTTGTCTAGAAAGGGACCTCCATCCCTTTATAGGAATCATCCCTCACTCCTTTTACCACCTACACAGTTGAGTCTCAGTCCTCTTCAGGCTGATGTTAAAAACACAGCTGGGTTCAGGCTGCCTCTCATCCCTTCCATGCTGCCATTGTTCCAGCCATCACATACCCAGCCACATTGTTGAAAAATAGGGCCCTACACTCGGTCCATCTTTATAATCTCAATATGATTTACCTTTCCTTGGACCAAAACCCTCATATGCTGTGTGTGCCCATCTCCAAGCAGAAGCCAAGGCCCTCGGCCACCTGAAGCTGCTCAAGGCCTGCTGGCTTCCTTACTGTTCCTCAGACAGGCGCCATGGTGCTACAAGCCTTACCCCTGCCTCTGCACCATTTGGGTGCCCTACCCAGAACTCCCTGCTCAAGGCTCATCTCCTGAGCTGGGGCAGCGGCTCGGAGGTTAGGGCACTTGCCACACAAGCATAAGGACGGAAGGTCAGAACCTCACAGGAATGCAGAGGAGCATGACAGCAAGTTGTAGTACCATTCCCAGAAGGCAGAGACAGGCGATCCCCAGAGCAAGCTAGCTAGCAAGACTAGTCTTATCAGTGAGCTCTGGGTTTGACTGAGAGAACCTGCCTCAGTAAATAAGGTGTGAAAACCATAACGATTATACTCTTCCAACTTCAAGCCACCACATACATGTGCACACATATGTGGGTCCACAGAAATGTATACCACACACACAAGAAATCCCATTCCCAGCCAGACCTCCTCTTCAATCCACTTGCTGGCTGGCGCTTTCAGCAGTACACGCTACCTAACACAGAGGTCAGGGACAGGAACCCTGCCCCTCAGACGATATCCAGGCTGCTAGCCAAGAATGCCTTTGCTAAGGCTTTTGCAAAACCAACTAGAGTGTGAACAGAGCTTGTGCAGAGCCCGAGCCTCAGTTTCCCCTGTCAAATGAGGACTGCCTGTGTGGCAGTGCTGTCCTAAGTGAGACGGACCAGGTTTGCTATGTCCCACCATGCAGCATGAACACGGGACTTACCTGGCTGAGTAACTGTACATGCTCCGTAAGGGTTTGTAGAGCCGCCTCAGGGCCCAGGAGACCTCAGCCTCAGCCCAGGACAGTGCATGGTGGGTGGCCTGGGTGGGGGCAGGGACAGCTGTCAGAGCGACCCTCGGTGAGCCCAACCCCACCCTGCCCTATCACGCACACCCTCACCAGCTCCAGGGCACCCATCATGGCTCCCAGGGCCACCTGGATGGGCCTTAGCCTCCAACTTCCTGGCAACCGGAGCAGCCAGGCCTGCAGCTGCTGCCTGGTCTCCTCAGCCCGCTCTCGCCACACCTCATCCAGGGGCCGCAGCATCACCTCCAAGTAGGCCTCCTTCAGTGTGGCCAGGGGCTCTGCAACAGGTAATCGCCTAAGGCCCCAGAGCTCCTGACTGCAGATGAGAACAGGGAAACCAGGAAAGCCAGTCATGGCTAACATCCCAGGCCTAGAGGACAGGAGGCCTGCGCCCTGCAGTGACGGATGGGGTAGAATTAAGGCATGGGCATCACAGTTCATTCCGGGGGAGTCAATGGCATCCAGCGTGACACAGTGAAGCTCTGGGTGCTGCATGTAGGGTCTCCCCATTGACAACTCTGCTCTGCACCCTTGGGCTGCCGTGAGTCACAGTCATGAGAATACCTGTGTGCTCCTGGCCAGGCACCAACACAGGGACTTTGGCATAGTTGACTGAGCTAGGAACAGACATGTCCCCACTGCTTGTTTCAGTCCTGGACTGATCAGGAGGATCAGGAATGGTCCTTAATTGTGGGGAGGCCAGGTTCTCTGCTTGCTTGGGAGCAGCGTCCTCAGGGCACAGCTATGTGCTAACCAGGACGGAAGCCTCACTGGAGCCCATAGACAGACACCCAGTGGTGGCCCCGGAAGCCTCCAGAGCAAGGCTGTGTGCATGAGAGAAGCCAGGCATTACTTTGAAGTCTACTTGGATGGAGACAGCATGCCAAAAGGGTACAGAGGTTGCAGGAGCCTATGAAATAAGGTTTGGGGGTCTAAAGAAATTAGACTGCTTTCCTGACTGAGGTAGTGGTATGAGAATAAGTCTGAAGACCTAGGGCCCCTGGGTCGAGGGTGGGGCTAGACTAGGACAGGGTCCATCTCCGCCTGCAGCCGCTCCAGGTAGAGAGGCAGGTGACCAGTCAGCACTTGCCTGGCCTGACCTTGGGCCCACAAGGTGGCTACCGCCTGGCCACCTGCCTGAACAGCGCCTAGCCCCACCTGGGTCAGCTGCACCAGGCACTCTGCTGCTCTGTCCAGAGCACCCACCGGCTGTACCTAGGCAGGGAAACCAAGGCAGGATCAGGGGGGAGACGATGGAGAAAACACTCTCCAGCCTTTCACGGCTGGAAAGGAGGGCTGCGGGCACAGGCCAGGTCCCAGGGTTCCCTGCTCCCTTAACAGGGACTACCCACCAGGTTCCAGAATCCGCTCACATAGTCATCCAGGCTTTGAATCTTCTCTTCCAGCTGGGCTCGCACCTGGGAGCCCATTGCTGTCATCCTGGACTGTGGGCCAGAGGGACAGGTGAGAACCAGAGAAGGGGGCCTCTAGGGACTGGAGAGAGTGCAGGCTGCCCTCAACTGTCCACTCTGATTCTCCAGGCCAGCAGTCCTCAATCCCAGACCCACTTACCTCCATGTAACTCAGCAGGGCCCCCTGACAGCCATGCGCAACTAGGAGGAGGCTCTGGTTGGCTGGCTGCAGGGTCAGGTGCCCCAGCGGCTGGGCACGCTGCCCACTCTTCTGGAGCAGGGCCTCCACCTCCACAGCTCTCCTGTGGGTGCATGCCTGTAGCATCACATGTTCCTCTCTGTTCCCTGGAGCCAGGAAGGAACTGAGGCTGCATCCTTGCCTTCTCTACCCCCCCCCCCCGCCCCCAGTGCCCTACACAAGGCCTCAAGATATGAGTGTTTAAGAGCCTTGAGCTGTACCACCAAAGTGGTTCCCTCTCCCCCTCTCCTGGTATACTTAAAGTCCTCACTTCACACTCACTTCTGGATAGACCAGCCAGGTCCACCCCAGCCTCACCCACCCCCACAGCCTCACCTGACTCAGCAAAGTCAGTACAGATGTGGACAAGTGCACCCCAAATCTGGTTTTTGGTTTGTTTGTTTGTTTGCTTGGTGTGTGTGTGTGTGTGTGTGTGTGTGTTTCTAAGTTCTCAACAGGACAGGAATAGGGGTCCCCTGTCCCTGCTTGGACAAAGGTGGGTCCTGGCTTATCAGCTGACTTGGGGGCCTGTTACCCTTCACTTACCTTCCACATGGGCAGCAGAAGCCTGAAGACAGCTCAGGGCCCAGGACACCAACAGCCTTAGTTTCTTGTCTTCATCCATGCTGCCCTCCAGCTGGACCATGCTTTGGGAAGCTGAGGCAGCAATATGGCCCAACAGGAGGAGCTGCTGAGCCCTGGGGCCTCGGAGCTACGAACCAGACAACAGAGACTTGGATGGGCCTGGCTGCTGCGGCTGCTCTGGTCTCTGGCCTCTGCCCGTCCCAGGCTCAGAAAAGAGCTGAGAGTGAATCAGTAGAGAAGGGATAGAAAAACGCCCACACCGTTCTTCCAGGAGCACTGGGTTCCCTGCCCTCCACGCCTGCTGCACGGCTCAGAATCCTACCACGTATAGCAAAGCCTGCCTTGTGGGTGTCTCCCCACCAACCCAGTCAAGGAGGCTTGGAACCACAGCCTTCACACTCTGAAGACCGATGCTGTTGGTCTGGGGATTCCAGGCACTTCCCCTTTGGCAGTCCAAGGGCACATGTGAGTAATATGTGGCATGGAGCCCGGGTCACTGTGTTCGCCCAAATCCATGTAGGCACCCATCTTCGAGGGAGGAGCCACAGGACGAAGTTTGTCAACTGAACTGGAGCAACATCAAAGGCTTCAAGGTCCCAGGGAAAGGGGCCATTGAAAATGACTAAGAGACTGGTAAAGAACCTTGGAGAAGAGAGGCACTTCTGCCCCAGCCTTGCTGCCCAGACTAGATCCTGCAACTGAAAGCTGTGCAACCACCTTCTCTGAGCCCCAGCTTCTAGCTGTAAAGGACCAGCGGTTCTCAAAGCTCAGCCGAAGTCAGAGGAGCCCTTGAGTCTTAGGGGTTGGGCCACATTCATCAGTCTGGTGTCTTTGCAGAGGTAGTCAAGGGAAAATGAGGTTAAATAGACCATGAATGCAAAATGCTGCGGTTCTGGGGGAGGTACACACTGGGGGCCGGGCCGAGGCTGTGCATCTCACAGACCCCAGAGTGGAGTAAGGGGAGATGAAGGGTGGGGACCAAGCATCTTGGGTGTCTGACAAGTGCTTGGCCTCTGATTCCAGGAGTGGCATCAAGCACCACTTTGTAGCTGGGGCAGAGCAGGCTTAGTTGTAAGTTAGGAAGTGGCAGGCCCAGAACTCATGACCTCTGTGTATGGCCTTATCTAGAAATGTCATCTGTGGTGGCCATTCTTGGTTGTCAACTTGACTACATCTGGAATTGACTAAAGCCCTAGTGTCTGGGCATACCTGCACCCCCAGACAGGGTTTCTCTGTGTAGCCCTGGCTGTCTTGGAAGTTCTCTGTGGACCAGGCAAGAGCCGTGGAGTAATGGAGGAACCACTCTGTTCCTGGACAGACCCAGGTGTTCAGCACATACTCCCCAGAAAGGAAGTACTGGACCAGCAGGGTGTAGGCCTGAAGGTCCACTGATGGCCACTAGATGGCAGGGCAGCCCATGCAGTGGGGCTGCTAGCATAGAAAACTGAGAGGGAGATTAGACATCTACCTCCAGCTGCCCACAGAAGTCCGGTGCATCAGGTCGGCTGTGGTTGTAGAGAGCGAGGCTAAAGTGCAGGCCCTGGTCAGGGTCTGGAGCAAGACCCAGCTGGCATTGAGAACGCAGTAGGAGTGCACGCTGGTCCAGACTGTGCTCCCCAGAGAATGAGAGGGCCTGAAGGAAGACAGCAGAAGTTCCAGAAATCAGAAGACACAGGCTCATCCCCCTGGACCCTGGTATGAGCCCTTACACCTGGATTGCTGTAAGCAGGCTGTGGAGGTGGCAGATCTTACTGACCCACCCACAATCTTCTCCAACAAGGCCCCTTAGACACTGAAGCATGCCTGCACAGGTGCCTGTGTGTGAGTGAAGCATACCTGCTGCATGGGTTCATATGTGTGAGTGCAGCATGCCTGCACGGTGCCTGTGTGAGTGCAGCATGCCTGCACGGGTGCCTGTATGAGTGCAGCATGCCTGCACGGGTGCCTGTGTGGGTGCAGCATGCCTGCACGGGTGCCTGTGTGGGTGCAGCATGCCTGCACAGGTGCCTGTGTGAGTGCAGCATGCCTGCACGGGTGCCTGTGTGGGTGCAGCATGCCTGCACAGGTGCCTGTGTGGGTGCAGCATGCCTGCACAGGTGCCTGTGTGAGTGAAGCATGCCTGCACAGGTGACTGTGTGGGTGCAGCATGCCTGCACGGGTGCCTGTGTGGGTGCAGCATGCCTGCTGCATTGGTTCATGTGTGTGAGTGAAGCATGCCTTCACGGGTGCCTGTGTGGGTGCAGCATGCCTGCTGCATTGGTTCATGTGTGTGAGTGAAGCATGCCTGCACGGGTGCCTGTGTGAGTGCAGCATGCCTGCACGGGTGCCTGTATGAGTGCAGCATGCCTGCACGGGTGCCTGTGTGGGTGCAGCATGCCTGCACGGGTGCCTGTGTGGGTGCAGCATGCCTGCACAGGTGCCTGTGTGAGTGCAGCATGCCTGCACGGGTGCCTGTGTGGGTGCAGCATGCCTGCACAGGTGCCTGTGTGGGTGCAGCATGCCTGCACAGGTGCCTGTGTGAGTGAAGCATGCCTGCACAGGTGACTGTGTGGGTGCAGCATGCCTGCACGGGTGCCTGTGTGGGTGCAGCATGCCTGCTGCATTGGTTCATGTGTGTGAGTGAAGCATGCCTTCACGGGTGCCTGTGTGGGTGCAGCATGCCTGCTGCATTGGTTCATGTGTGTGAGTGAAGCATGCCTGCACGGGTGCCTGTGTGGGTGCAGCATGCCTGCACAGGTGCCTGTGTGGGTGAAGCATGCCTCCATGGGTGCCCATGTGTGACCACTGCAGGACCTGTACATTCCCCGAGGCCACTTTTAAGCCCTGCTCCTATTCTTCCCACCGTCTGCCAGGCCCTAAGCACACAAGTTTGACCTGTCCACTCTGGACAGCTATCCAGGACAGTGGCAATGCCTTGCCTCTCACTCAGCAGAAAAGGCTTTCATGGCACAGCGGAGTGAACAGGATAATGAGAGACTTGATGGTTTGTTAAACCTTAAGCACCCTGACTGCCCTTTTGCAGAAGAGTTTATGACCCCTGGGAGGTAGGGGGTGAAGAGGTGGGGAGGGTGGTGAGCAGATGGATAGACAGATGTGTGGTGGTGAGTAGATGGATAGACAGATGTGGTGAGCAAAAGAATAGACAGATGTGTGGTGAGCAGATGGATAGACAGATGTGTGGTGAGCAGATGGATAGACAGATGTGGTGAGCAGATGGATACACAGATGTGTGGTGGTGAGTAGATGGATAGACAGATGTGTGGTGGTGAGCAGATGGATAGAGAGAGATATGGTGAGCAGATGGATAGACAGATGTGGTGAGTAGATGGATAGACAGATGTGGTGAGCAGATGGATAGACAGATGGGTGCTGAGTAGATGCATAGACAGATGTGTGGTGAGTAGATGGATAGACAGATGTGTAGTGAGTAGATGGATAGACAGATGTGTGGTGAGTAGATGCATAGACAGATGTGTGGTGAGCAGATGGATAGACAGATGTGTGGTGGTGAGCAGATGGATAGACAGATGTGTGGTGGTGAGCAGATGGATAGACAGATGTATGGTGATTAGATGGATAGACAGATTTGTGGTGAGCAGATGGATAGACAGATGTGTTGTGGTGAGCAGATGGATAGACAGATGTGTTGTGGTGAGCAGATGGATAGACAGATGTGTGGTGGGTGGGCAGATGGATAGACAGATGTTTGGTGGTGAGCAGATAGATAGACAGATGTGTGGTGAGCAGATGGATAGACAGATGTGGTGAGCAGATGGATAGACAGATGTGTTGTGAGCAGATGGATAGACAGATATGTGGTGAGCAGATGGATAGACAGATGTGTGGTGAGCAGATGGATAGACAGATGTGGTGAGCAGATGGATAGACAGATGTGTGGTGAGCAGATGGATAGACAGATGTGTGGTGAGCAGATGGATAGACAGATGTGGTGAGCAGATGGATAGACAGATGTGTGGTGAGCAGATGGATAGACAGATGTGTGGTGAGCAGATGGATAGACAGATGTGTTGTGGTGAGCAGATGGATAGACAGATATGTGGTGAGCAGATGGATAGACAGATGTGGTGAGCAGATGGATACACAGATGTGTGGTGGTGAGCAGATAGATAGATGTGTGGTAGACAGATGTGGTGAGCAGATGGATAGACAGATGTGGTGAGCAGATGGATACACAGATGTGTGGTGGTGAGTAGATGGATAGACAGATGTGTGGTGGTGAGCAGATGGATAGAGAGATATGTGGTGAGCAGATGGATAGACAGATGTGGTGAGTAGATGGATAGACAGATGGGTGCTGAGTAGATGCATAGACAGATGTGTGGTGAGCAGATGGATAGACAGATGGGGGATGGTGAGCAGATGGATAGACAGATGTGTGGTGAGCAGATGGATAGGCAGATGTGTTGTGGGTGGGCAGATGGATAGACAGATGTGGTGGGTTGGCAGGTGGATCCGTAAATGGGTGGGTGGGTGGTGGGTAGATAGCAGGAGGGTGGGGTGGGAAGGCAGGTAAGCATGCGTGTGGATGGGTAGGTGAAGGACAGGAAAGAGTAAGAGATGGATGGATAGGAGGACCTGAGAATGGTGGGGGCGCAGGGTAGTGTCAGGAACGGGTCCCAGTGTGTGCCTCAGCAATAGTGGTGGTAACAGCTGTTGTTTTCACAGCCTCCTGAAAGTCACAATCTCCCTATACACATCTTCCTTCTCTCACATAAACTAGACAGAGAAGACAGGTGCCACGCAGCTGGTGTGGGAAGAGCCAGTGACAGCTCTGCCTGGTTTGGTCACACCCTGCCTGTCCCAGGTGCTCCCCAGCCTCAGGGCCCCTGGCTCCCCTGCACCCCATCCTTCTCCGCAGACTCACCCTAGGCAAGTTGCAAAGCCCCAGGTGGAGGGTGTGGCATAACTTGTGTGTGTAGTCAGTTTCCACTGTCCCCTGGAAGCTGTGCTTGGCACAGGGGGCCGACAGGATGTGCTCTAGGGTGGCCTCTGCATAGACCTTGTCCCACTGGGGCAGCTGATGCTTCTGGAATAGCTCATGACATGGGGGTTATCACATAGGAGAGAATGTCCACAGTACCCACAGGGGTGACTGCCACCCACACAGAGACCAGGTGCCAGTGACCCCAGGTCTCAGAAGCCTGGCGAGGTACAGAAGGGCTGAGGGGTACATTCTCAGCCAGCCGTCACAATTTCAGTACAGTCTGGCTTTTGTCTCACACTCTGAAGAGCTTCACTTAGCCCCACTGGAAGCCCTAGTTGGTTGGGAGACACTGAGCCTTGCCGTTTCTGGGACGGTGGGCCCTCCCCTGCCTACTACCCCATGACTAGCAGACCTCCAGTACTACCAGTACTGTCTATTGCCAATCTAGTGTCTGATCTACTTTCTGGAAGGACATGACTATTGCACCCATTTCAGATGAAGCAAGGCTCAGCCAGAAGAATGAGTGGCCTAGATCCTGTGGCATAGCCAGCACTCGAACCCAGAACTGCACTGCCATAGCTGCCAAGGCCCCCTGTAAATGATCTGCCCTGAGCCTGGCTCTCTGTGCCTCACTGAACATGACTGGGGTCTGAGTCAGGGCTCCACAGGCCTGCAGAGGGCCCAGGCCCCTGGTTCCCTGGAGCTGACAAGAACAGGAGCCAGGGGCCTGCTTGGAGGCCCAGAATGAGGACCCTTGGCAAGAGCTCACCAGGGAGCCAGCATGTACCTGAGCAGCTAGGCAACCATCCCAGGCCACACTGTGCATAGAGGACCTCTCAGCCCAGGTGACCTCCAGAGTCACAGGTGAGCTTCTGTCCCTTGATTGCTGAACCTGCACGAGGGAGGAACAGATTTGAGGCTGTCACTGCCTCTGACAGGGAGATGCTGGCTAGATTGTGGCTGCCTTCATCTTCCCTGGAGAGGAAGTGGGGGTTACAGGGGCTTCTGCCTTCCTTGTTCAGAGCCCCCTACTGGGAAACTGGGAAAGGCCCTTCTTGATGACAGACAGCCCCTTTTGGGTCCTAAATGTCCTGCCCTACTGTCATCCAGCCTCTTCCTTCGGTGCCTCCTCTTAGCTCTGGCCTTAGGGCCTTTGCGCTTGCTGTCCTATAACTCATATTCCTGGGGTCCTTGGGTGATAGCCTTGTCTCCCATAAAGGGCTCACCTGGCCGTTCAGATCCAGTTCTCTGGACACTTGCTCCATGATGCTTGTCACAGATTCCGAGGTTTAAAAACAAAATCCCACGCACCTGCTTGTATTCTGCTGGCCTAATATATTGTTCACTGGTGATAAGAGGGGGCTCAGAGACACCACACAAGTTCAAGGATACACAGTGGGCTAGGGAGGCAAGCCACCCCCACTCAGCCCTCCCTGAGGAACTCAGAGCCTCTTGAGAACCATTTTCTTCATTAAAACCCAGAGTTTAGTGTGGTTGTGCACACCTTTAATCCCACCACTCGGGAGGGAGAGGCAGGCGAATTGCTGTGGGTTTGAGGCCAGCCTGGTCTACAGAGCGAGTTCCAGTCAAGGCTATTACATAGAGAAACCCAGTCTCGAAAAACCAAGAAAAAAAAAAGGAAAAGAAAAACAAAACAACAAACCCAGCGTCCACAGATGCAAAAACTAGGTCCAGGGCTCCAATGCTGGCACACAGTAGGCATCGCTGAAAGAGCAACTGAGAGGACCCTACGGGTCCCCAGGCAGGCATCTGTGAACAAGGCTTTCCCCTCCCCCATCTAGTGCTGAGCCACGCCCTTCCTTGACACGCCCTTCCCTCCCATTTACAGGGAAGGAGCCTGAGGCTGGGGAGACTTGGTACAACAGCTGCATGCCTGGGGGAGTGGCTAAAGACAGGCACCACCCTGGCTGTGACCCCAGAGGAGTGACAGCAGCTCTCTGTGCTCAGTCTCAGGTTCTGAAAACAAGCTGTGCTCCTCCTGAGGGACTGAAACCCAGGTCCTCTGACCCCACTTTTGGGCACCTAGCGCAGCTGACTGACTCCCATCAGGCCCCTGAGCAAGGCGCGCCCCTCCCAGGGTCTCCTGCCAGTCCTACCTGGTCTTGATTGTCCCAGGCCACAGACAGGTCACCACGGTGGCTGTCTCTTGAGTACTCCAAGGACAGGTGGAGGCTGCAGTGACGTGGCAGGGACACAGTCAGCCGGTGGGAGAGCTCCACTGTGGGGGACACGAGTGGAGAGGGTGGCAGTGAGGTCACAGCTGTGTGGTAAGGTCACAGCGGGAGACTGGTTCGGGGACTCAGCTGATAACAAAACCATTCAAGCAGGTGGCCACGTTCTCACCCACTCTACAGAACTTGGAAGCCACATGTTCGGTCCCAGTGTTACTTAAAGCATCCTAACTGTCCCCATGGGAACTCTGTTCTTTTTTCCTCCTATCCCAATCGCACTGAGCAGCCAACCCACACCAGCTCAGAGTCACCTCCGAGCCCCAGCCAGGGGCCTCAGGCCATGCCACTCTTCCTTGAGGCCAACAGGGCACCACATCCAAGTCATGGTCTTCAGGGGTCTGTTGTCACTTCCTCTCCTGACCCCTGAGCAGTCACCATGGGGCACACCCTGGCTGACTGTTGATGGCTTCAAACCAGGCTTCAGGTGACAGCCAGAGGGTGCTGAGATCAGCAGAGGTCCAGAGCCCTTCCCCTTAGTGGCTGTGACCTTGAGACCATAAAGCCTACCAGGGGCCTCCCTGCTGCTCCTCTGACCACTTTAAGGCACTTTGTTTCATTGAGGACAAGGGACTTTCATTATTTATTTGTATGTGCACATGAACATACACACTTCACTGCATGTGTGCGAGATTGTCTCCTTCAGTATGTGGGCCCAGCTCAGGCTGTCAGGGTTAATGACAAGCGCTTTACCCACCAAGCCGATTTGCTTTTGTTTTTAATTTTGATTTACTTGAGACAAGGTTTTATATAGCTGAGAATGACCTTGAACTCCTGACCTTCTGGCCTTTACTTCCTGGAAGTTGAGACTTCAGTCATACCCCCCATAAACACTGTTTTTTAAGGTGCTGGGGATCCCTACGCGCTCTGTGATTTTGCTGACATGGGGGTTCCTAGCTCTCTGCCTTTCCCCTCTGAGGGCTGAGCCTTGGCTATCTTGTGTCCTGAGGATTCCCTGGGGCCTAGAATAGCACCAAGGACAAGCAGGCACTCACCCATGGCAAGTGAGAGCACCCCTAACCCCATGCCTCCGCCTGCTCAGTCACTTACCCTGAAGACGGACATCACCCAAGAGCTCTGAGTGGGCCCCGGAGAGGCTCCCATTGAGGGCTGCCTCCCTGCCATTCCATTGCACCACCTGGTGCAGGATGTGGGTGCCTCGTGTCCTCTGGAACACGGTCCTCAGGGCCAGCTCTGGGGGAAGGGTGCTGAGCTGGAAAACAATAGGATAGCCAGTGCATGGCCTCTTGGAGCCAAGCCATACACCAGCCTGGGGTGGAGAGGGGAAGACAGGTCCAGAAAGGAAAAGAAGCTGTGTGTGGTCAGGACCACAGTGCTAAATACATCCTAAGTGTGAGCAGACAGCACGGAGGGAGAGGGTGAGGTGGTGCATTCCTTCCAGGGCCTGGAAGGAAGGTGGTTGTAGTGGAGACTCCAGCCTGGGTGGGCTGACGGGCCCGCATCTGCAGACTGAACTTCCTCCTGCCATCCCTATCTAACCTGTCCCGGCCCGGGGCCCCTAGCCAGTTCTCAGAGTGATCCCTACCCCAGGTGCTTAGCATAGGATGCTCTTTCCCCAGACATAGGATTGGCTCAAGTGTCACCTCCTCAGGTGACACCTCCTGACCCCATAATCATATATATGGTTTCTTTATGTGGCTTTTGTCACCTGCCTCAACTAGATTATGTATTCAATGACAGTCAGGGCCCACCAGTTCTGTCCTGTGCTTCTTCCTGGAACAATGCCTAGGATTAGGAGATGATCAATGAAGAATGAAGATGAGACACACAGCCAAGAGTCCCTTACAGTCAGTTTGCCCCCCTCAGAGCCTAGCTGCGCTGGGGCCTAAGCTAAGCCTCAAGCACAACTCCCCTTTTCTGAGGACCTAGGCACCTGGGGGAAGGTCTGTTGCAGCCGGATGACGCTGGCTAGGCCATCCTTAGCATCCAGTAGACCGGCACTGACATGGAAACGGCGCTCTTCCATCTCTAGTACAAAGGTGCTTTGGGTCTCATCCTTGGAGTACCGGAGCTGGTGAAGGGAAAAGTGCAGCGGAGAAACCGTCAGACCTCAGTCAGATGATGCTTGGCTCCAGACTCTGCTCCCAGAGCCCCAGAAAGGGACCTACAGCTACCTGAGATGAACAATCTGATGAAATAAGGGTCTTGTGTCTAGGCAGGCCCTGAGGTGCGATGCTGGCCGCACTCTTTATGCTCTTGGGCTGTAACAGTGATACAGATAGATACTAGCTCAAAAACAGCCAACAAGAATCTAGTTGTGGTATCGCTTGTGACCACAGAGGGCAGTGCTGCACAAGGACAATGCCTCAGAGTGGTAGACCAGGCTCCAGGCTGGCTCTCCTAGGCCTGGGTTGAGTTAGTGACAGTTAGGTCCTTGGTTTCCAGAGCCTTGGCCTTTTAATCTTATGGATAAGGATAAGGATGCTTGCTTTTTAAATGAATTGGCATGAAAATTGTATGAAATGATGTGCCACCTTCTGGGCTGGTGGAATAACTCTGTCATTTAGTATATATCCAGTCTCCCAGGGAAGAGTCACAAAGGCTTGGGGAAAGGGACAAGAATTGGTGCTCATATTTTGGTGTCAACATTGTCTTCATTCCTCTCCAAATCTAGCTGTTATTACTGGGTTAAGAGCACTGGCTACCCTTCCAGAGACTTGGGTTTGAGTCCCAAGCACTCTTAGTGGCTCATATCTGTCAGTAGCTCTGGTCCCTGAGAACCCATGACCTTTTCTGGCTTCTGAAGGCACCAAACATTCATATGATGCCCAGATATACATCATATGCTGCAGGCAAAACACCAACAACACACAAAATAATAAGAGAAAGTAAGAACCGGAATTTAAGAAAATGGCACTTTCAATAGGCTGAGAGGCAGTGTCGGCATGTTCAAGCTAAGCCTCGCCTGGTACAAACAATCCAAAGACACAAACAAGGATGTTCTGTGAACTGACTGCGTGGACATGTCAAGGTAGCAACATGAGGATTTTTAAAGAAATTTAGTGGTGAAAGATGAAAGGGAAAATCTAGGCAGTGGGTATAGAGGAGGGTGGTGAAAATTTAACTGTTTTGTATCTTAAAAGTTTCATAGGAAAACATTGGTGGCTGGAGAGACGACTCAGCAGTTAAGAATGCATACTGCTCTTCCACAGGACCCAGGTTTGGTTCTCAAACCCTGTGGAGTAGCTTCTAGCCTGTCACTCCAGGGGATCTGATGCCCACTTTTGGCCTCTGCAGGCACCTACACCCACATGCACATAGCAATACATACAGACATACACATAAAAATTTAAAACAATAATAAAAAGTCAGGTTACACAGAGAAGTAGAAGATTCCCTGCATTTGCTTTCTGGCTTTTTCAGCCAAGTTTTCAGACTTCTGTTCAAGGATAACAAAGTAAAAGTGGTATAGTACAGAGCATCCTGTGCAGCTCTGGGTCCTGCCATGGGTTTAAACCCAGGACTAAACATTTAAGAGGCCTTACTGAACAGTTGGGAATTTTATTATCCAAGTGTTATTTCAGCATTCAAGTTTGTACCACGCCTGGCGACATGGGCCTGTCGCCATGTACTTGGGGAATCTGAGATAGGGAAAGTAGGAGAGAGTGGTGGTGAGTTCAAGGTCATTGTGGACTACATAGTGAGTGTGATGGTTTGAAAGAAAACAACCCTGATAGGTTCATAGGGAGTGGCACTATGAGAGGATGTGGCCTTGTTGGAGTAGGTGTGGCCCTGATGGAGGAAGTGTGTCACTGTGAGGGTGGGCTTTGAGGTTCAGATGCTCAAGCCTGGCCCAATGCCACTCTCTTCCTGCTGTCGGATCTGGATGTAGCTCCTTCTCCAGCACTATATCTGCCTGCATACCACCATGTTTCCCATCATAATAACAACGGATTAAACCTCTGAACTGTAAGCCAGCCCCCATTAAATGTTTTCCCTTATAAGAGTTGCCACGGTCATGGTATCTCTTCACAGAAATAGAAATCCTAAGACAAAATTGATAACAGGAGTGTGGTATTACTGCCATAGACCAGACTAGTAATATGAAACACATTGGAATTTAGGACTAGAAAACCTACTGGGTACTTTAAACAGGCCTTAACGGGCCATACTAGTAGGAGCATGGACGACAGTGGTGCTGAAGGTGATTTGAACTATGGGGGCCCTGGCTCAAGAGGTTTCAGAGGAGAAGAATATTAATATGTGGTGGTACTTTGGTGAAGAATATGACTGAATTTTGCCCTTTTCCTAAAAGTCTGCCTGAGGCTAAATTGAAGAGTTATGGATTAACAGCTTCGACAGAGGAGATTTCCAGACATCCTGACTGTACTGGGTGGTTATTAGTGGCCAGTCTTTCTGTTTTGTTTTGTTTTGTTTTGTTTTGTTTTGTTTTGTTTTGTTTTGAGATAGGATTTCTCTTTGTCATCCTGGATATCCTGGAACTCACTCTGTAGACCAGACTGGCCTCAAACTCACAGTGATCCACCTGCCTCTGTCTTCTAAGCGATGTGATTAAATGAGTGTGCCACCACCACCTGGTTAGTGGCCCATCTTACACAGGTCTATAATGAAAAGGAGCAAGCTGAGCATGGAAATTTACAAAATGTACAGTTGGAGGGGAAAAGGAGCTCCAGGAGGTAAACATTAAAGAAAAATCCAATGCTAAGTGAAATCATGAGCAAGACCCCACCAAACTAAGCTCTAACTTGTGAAAAGGAATTAAAGAAAATCTTAGGGCCAGGCATGTGGTGCATATCTTTAATCCCAGCACTCAGAAGGCAGAGGCTGGCAGATCTCTGAGTCAGCCTGGTCTACAGAGCTAGTTTTAGGACAGCCAAGCTTTGACAATGAAGGAGATAATCAAAACAGAAAACTGATGAAAATGTGTTTGAAAAGGGGGCCATGTTCCAGCCCCAAGCAAGAAGCAGAACTTGGCAGCTTCGGCCATGTGGTTCTGACTTTTTAGAGTCAAGGATACAAAAAAGGGGTTATGGAATCTTCCACCATAGCTAAGGAGAGCTGCCAAGGCCAGGCCTGTGTCAGGGGTGTCCCTGCATGGAGGCCTAGAGAGCCATTGTGTGAAGCTGTGAAGGTGAAGCCTGGGTTGTGTTGGAGACCCCAAGATGTTGGAGATGATGGAGTTGTGGGATACCTGCTGAGGAGAGCTGCTAACAGGGAGTGGACCCAGCCCAAGAGAAAGAAGTGTGTTGTAGTCAACAAAGCTGAAAGGAGTTAAAGATCTGAAGAGCGTTTTCACATCAGACATGGAGATGCAGAGTTTGGAGTTTGCCCAGCTGTTTTTCAGTCTTGCTTTAGTTCAGTATTTCCTCATTATGCTCCCTTTCCTCCCTTTTGGAATGGTAATGTATATCCTGTGCCATTGTATGTTGGAAGGATGTGATCTGCTTTTTCATTTTGATTTTATACAGGATTACAGTGAAAGATTTCGAGAATCTCAGAAGAGACTTTGGACTTTTAAACTTTGTTGAGACTGTGATAGACTATGGGGACTTTTGAAGTTAGATTGAATGCTGTCTTGCATTATAATATGGCTACCAATCTATGGGAGCCAGGGAGTGGAATGTGGGGCTTTAAATGAAAATGGCCCCCAATAGGCTCTTTGGGATTGGTACCATTAAGAGGTGTGGCCTTGTTGGAGGAAGTGTGTGGGCTCTGAGGTTTCAGATGCTCAAGCCAGTCCCAGTGTCACTCTCGCTTGCTGCTGCCTTCAGATCCAGATGTGGAACTCCCAGCTCCTTCTCCATGTCCTCCTGCATGCCACAGTATTTCCCACCATTATAACAATGGACTAAACCTCTGAACTGCAAGTCAGTCCCTAATTAAAAGTTTTCCTTTATAAGAACTGCCATGGTTATGGTGTCTCTTCAAAGCAAGAAATCCTAACTAAGACAGTGAGTTCAAGACCAGCCTCGGCTGCATAAACAGACTGTCTCAAATTTTTAAGAATGGAGCTATGGATGTAGTTCAGTTAGTAGGTGATAATGATGATAATGAACTAAACCTCTGAACCTATTAGAAATCCCCAATTAAATGTTTTCCTTTATAAGAGTTGCTGTGGTCATGGTGTCTCTTCACAGCTATAGAAACCCTAATCCCCAGAACTGCATAATCTAGGTATGGGGGTGTACACTTATATTCATCTGAACATCTCAAATTCAAAAAAGCACTCAGATAAAAAGGAAGTTCTAGCCTGAGCTACATAAGACCAGGTCTCTAAGGAAATAAACATCCTGATTTTTGTAATTATACTGTGTTATATAAAAATCCTTGTTCTACAAAACACTTGAGGTCTTTAGGAGTAAAGACATAGCCTTGTTAACTCAATTACACTGAAAATGTGTAGTCTGCTCTGTCTCATGGTGACTTCTTTGTTGTTGATTGAGACAGGTCTCATGTAGCCCAGGCTGGCCCATAATGAACTATGTTGTTGAGATTGACCTTGACCTTCTGCTCCTCTCACTTCTACCTCCCTATCGTGGAGGTTACAGGTGTGTGCCACCACGCCTGGCTTATGGGATGTTGGGGCTAGTCACATGTGGGTGTCCAACAGTATGATCAGGAGGGCTTTGGATGAAGTCTGTGGCTAGTATGAAAATGCAGCGGCCGGGGATTGAGGTAGGAGCTGTGTAGCTCAGTGGTAGAGAGCTTGGCTAGCGTGCACAAAGCTCTGGGTCGGGTGTAGCACAGGACATTATAGCAAGACAAAGGGGAAGGCAACAGGGAGAATAGAAGAGGGAAGAGGAGGGGAGGGGAGGGGAGGTACTAGCTAGTTGGCAGACCTAATCATTCATTCTTTACCAAGCAGCTATTCTGTATTGGTCCCTGTGGCAAGAGTAGGCATTCTCTGTAGGAGCTCCTTATTTGGGGACTCAGAGACAGACAAGGACACGAACAGTGACAATGCAGAGGTAGCCTTCAGCCATGATCTAACAAGTCATCCTGTCTACCCAGGCCTCCCTGTAATGCATTCAGGGTGTGGTGGTGGAGTCAGCTCTGTTCAAGGGCCAGGCATCTGCTGCAGCTGGTGGGGGCACACCAGGTTGGGGGGTGGTGTCAGGCATCAGGTGCCAGGGTGGACAGACCTCCCAGCTCCAGGGGAGCCCCTCTGGAATGTAAACATCGGGATGTTTGGGAAAGTCAATGCTTGAGTTTTGGGGGTGGCCCATGGGGCCCACTGAAGGCCTCTGACAGACAAGGGCGTACACACACCCAGCTGCCCAGGATGCACAGGACTGCCTCTGGCAGTGTCTGGAGCTACTTAGAAGCCGGGGGTGCTAGGGCAGTTACCTTGGCTGTGGCAGAGACTGAGTGGGGACAGCAGTCCAGGAGAGCAGGGAGGTGGTGCCCACCCCACAGCAGCAGCTCTTTGCTGGAAGCAAGGAAAGAGAGGGCGGAGCTGGCGTGAGGGCATCCGGCTCAGCACTACCCCGGGAGAGGGGGTCAGGGGCCCCAAATGTGAGCCGTCCATCCAAGTGTGGTCACAGTCACCAGGGCACTGGGTCATGGGTCCCAACGCAGGTTCCACCTAGCTCCGGCCCTGTTTCTTGTCCCACACCCTTAATCTAGAATTGGCTCTGCCCAAACTCTTAGGTTTGCATAGCAGGAGCCCTCTGGGGTGTGGGCAACAGGCAACAGGCCTCCCAGCCTCCTCCCAGGAACCCTCCGCTAGCCCCCCCACCAGTGGCTTATACATGGGGCCGCGGTCTCTGCAGTTGGGGTTGTTCTATGCACCCAAGGGTGTTTAGCAGTCTTCCTCTCCTGGCCCAGCAATCAGAAATTTCCCCAGGCACTGCACAGCCTCACCCAGGTGAGAGCCATAGGGCGCACCTTTAACAAGTGGGGACTGAGTTCAAGAAGGGGAGCTGGTAACCCACACCCTTCTTAACAGAAAAGCGTCCCAAGCCCCAAGAGAGTTCCACCAAGACCAGTGGCTGGTAATAGAGAAAGTGTGTGTGTGTGTGTGTGTGTACTTATGCATGCTGTCCCAGAGGTCAGGGAATTTTTAAGAGCTTGGTGACCTTGACAAAGCTACTATGCCTCTCTAAGCCTCTATGCCTCTGTAATCTCAGTGGGTTGTGATCGTTGCCATGTCTCATTGAGGCCCAGCAGGGTCCAGATGCCAGATGCCTCCAGTTCCCCTTCTCCTAGGCAGCCCCCAGAACCATCAAGAGCTCCCACCTGTTGGCACGGTTCTGGCCACGGACATGGAGGGACAGAATATCTTGGGTGTCGCAAGTGATTTGCAGTGAGGAACTCATGTCTTCCGTGGTCCAGTATTCTTGGAATAGTAGCTGAGTAGGGGTGGGAGAGAAAACAAGACACATACTGTCGGGGTGCTGAGGGCCCTAGATATCGGTAGAGACGGCTATGTGACCTGTAGCCCCAGAACAAAATCTGCTCAGTCTGCAAGCATGCAGGCCCTGACTCCTGGCTGTCCCTGGACACGGGGCTCATGGGCAGGGCTCAGAACCAAATGGACTGGGGATAAGGGGAGTCTGGTATTCTCTGTTTTGGGGGACACCAGGAGCTGCCTCTCCTTTCTCAGCAGAATTGTAGAACAGACAGCAATGGCTGTGGGCGTTGACACGGGGACAAGGCACAGAGGCTGGAAGAGACAGGACCAGGGTGCAGCCCCATGCAGTGGGGACCACAGAAACACAAGGTTGAGTCCTCATTGCACTGCCTGCTTGCCACATGAATTTGAGCAAGTCACCTAAACCGCGTGTGTGACCCGCATTTTCACAGCCAATGGTGTCGCAGCACCCTCAGCTAACAACACGGATCTGCACAGCTCCACGCAACAGGAGTATTACTATTCACACATGAGGAGACTGGGGGCACAGAGAGGGCAAACTCAAGGTCACACAGCTGGGGTGACAGAGCTGGGTTGACTGGAGGTGGTGTTCACAGGATGTGCTGTCCTGCACCGCAGCGGGTGTCAGAAGGACGAAAAGCGTGGGACAGCCCGAGTTCTGCTCTTAGCACCGAGTACTGAGCCCAGAGCACTAAGCAAAGCTCATAACACTGAGCCTTATCTCCTCAGCAAAAACGAAGCTGGACTTCAGCTCTGATTCATTACTGGACAGGCAGAGAGTAGCTAGAACCATGGTTGTAGGTAGGGCACGAGGCCTGTGGCAGGAAGAGTTTGCTTCGTAGGCAATTGGCTACAACTGTCTGTTTTTCTGAGACAGGGTTTCTCAGTGTAGCCCTGGAACATGCTCTGTGGACCAGGCTGGCCTTGAATTTGTGATCCTCCTGCCTCTGCCTCCCGAGTACTGGGATTAAAGGCGTGCACCACCACAACCAGGCTACAACTTTTTTATTTGTTTGTCTGCTTGTTTAAAGACCCTCTGCAAACTACAAAGTGCTGTGACGGCTTGTCTGTCCTCTGCTCGGCACATGGGGACCTGGATGAGGGGTAACACATTTGGAGAGTGGCGGGCTGGCCCTGTGGCCCCTCACCTGGCTGCTGGAGGGCAGGCCCAGTCTCTGGAAAGCATGCACCGTGTGGCTGGTGTTCACTGTCGCCTCCAGTGTGCCATCTGGCAGCCAAGCCAGCAGGGCTGCCACATCCACACTCACCTTGCCGTCCCTGCCGCGGAGGACCATGTGAGCCCAAGTCTTGGTCTCTAAAGACAGAGTGGCAAGAACTGTGAGAACTTGAACTCCCCTCCCTCCCTGGAGAGGAGAGCAATGGAGACTGCAACAAGGACACGCTGCAACCCATGCACACTGGCAGAAAGGCTACCATGCAGGCCTGGAGGGATCATCGGCTGACCTCAGACCAGCTGCTCACCTTCCCAAGCCTCCATGATATCATCCATCACAAGACATCCCCGGACCCTCCTCTGAGAAGCCCCACCCCATTCCTGCCTGCCACCCTCATGGCTGGGCGTCTTCATCATATCACAAGGCACAGCAACTTGTGGCCCATGGGGACAACAGCCTAGGCAGGCATTATCTGTGCTCTGCAGTGCTGGCGGGTACAGCTGTTGGCCTAGCAGGCACTCAGAAACACCTGTCGAGTAAACTCGCAGAAGAGAGAATGGTTTGTCCTGAAAGTGGCATTGACCAGATACCAGCAGCTCTTCTTCAGTGAAGGACTCACAGGTCACCAAAGACCTGGCCCAGGCTGCAGCATCCACGCCTTCTGCCATGTGGACAGCTCTGGCAACTTTTGCCCCAAATTGGGTCACCTCTCCATGGCTGTCACACACAGTCCCTCCAGAACAGGCAGGTCCAAGAGCTCACACCCCCATGCTACGTATGGAAAATGACTGACAGAGCTAGGAGCCTAGGAGTAAGTGGTTCCTACTGTGTGTCATACTAGGTGAGGCTCACAGCTTAGGTCTGAGCCCAGGGGATAGCCAGTGCCTTGAAGCCCAAATCTTGATTTCCTCATCTGTAAAATGGTTGCAGCCCACCCACCTCAAGACAGCACCCAGGTGACGTCACCCCAGAGGAGCTGGAGATGGGAGTGTACTGGGTTAGAAAACATCCATTTTCGTCTTGCATCATCCAGTAGTCAATCACACACATCTACTATGTTTATAGTAAGGGGAGGGGATGTGGATCTTATGCTTGGGGACTCCTGGCTGTCAGGGACACCATGACAGCTAACACTGAACAGGAAGTGTCATTGTGGGCTGGGACAGTTAGGCATAGAGAGCAATGGAGGAAGGGAGGGGGCTCTCTGGGGGCTAGGAACTAGTATAATCCCCAGCAAGCCCAATGCCTTCTCATGAGTGACCTGAGGCCCCAGTGTGAGCAAAGTCCCCATTTACCACACCCCCAGGAGGCTGAATGACCAAGATGGAAACATTTGAGGTCAGAGGAAAATGATCCAGATGATAGGGAAACCACCCAGTGTCCAGAGTAGTCCAGAGCCAGAGCCTGCATCTATCTGGAGGACAGACAGAATGTAAAGTCAGACTCTGGAATCAGAGTTCAAGGCCTGGCTTCATTATAAGCCAGCTGCGAAGAACTTGAAGGGTAGGGTGGGGTGGGGTGGGGTGGGGTGGGGTGGGGTGGGGTGGGGTGGGGTGGTGCTCTGAGGCTCTGATGGTTAATATTGGTTGTCAACTTGACAGGATCTAGCATTACCAAAGACCTCAGTCTGTGCACATGTCTCCGAGAAACTTCGTAGAACTGGTACCTGAGGTGGGAAGATCCACCCTGAATGTGGGCAGCACCATCCCCCATCACCCTGACAGGAAAAAAAAGGAGAAAGTGAGCTGAAAGCCGGAATACATCTCACTCTGCTTCCGGACTGGGCTTGTGATGTGAGCAGCTACTGTGAGCTCCTGCTGCCTTGACTTCCCCATCACAATGAACTGTAAGCCAAAGTCAGTCTCCCTCCTTGAAGCTGCTGTTATCACTCTCACAGTGGCCCTTCCAGAGCTGACTTCCAGGGACCAGGAGAGCTGTGCAGTCAGTCACGGGGCACTGGCATGTGGCAGCAGGCTGGCCTGGCTGGAAGTGCACGGCCACTGCCGACTCCAGCCTTCTCCTCCTCTCAGTCATGGGTGGAACTGTGTCTGCACTCTAAAGTCTTACCTCTCCTATCTGTGAGTGTGACCTCAGAAAGTGGGCTTTACAGGTGTGACTAAATAAAACAAAAAGGTGACAATGGAGGTGCTGGGATCCAAAACCAGTCCTGGTGTCCTTGCAGGAGAACAGACAGACGCGGAAAGTTGGTGGTCCCATGCAGACAGAGGACAGGCCGGAGTGATCTGTGTAGCCAGGGGACATCCTGCCAGCAGAAGTCCCTTGGGACGGCTGGAGGGAGACCAGGCCACCTGTATTGTGATTTTAGATGCCTGGCCAGAATTCAGAGTAAAACTCCTGCAGTTTCTAGCCCCCCCCCCATTTTGGGAAATTGTGTATCTCTAAGGGGTAGCCTGTGGAGGATCAGGCTATCTTGGTCAGTCCTAGAGCCCAGAGCCAGCTAGGGTTTCCTGGGTCAAGGCTGGGACTAGATCTGGGCCCAGGGGATGCCCTGATGGGGACTGTTCTTCTGTACATATGTTTCTCTTATTGGTTGAAGAATAAAGCACTGTTTGGCCTATAGTCAGTAGAGGCAGGAAGATAGGCATGGCTAGGAGATGAGAATTCTGGAAAAGGTAGGCAGGGAGAGCCTACCAAGAAGAGACTCCATGTAGAGCCCAGGAAGACAGGATGCTCCAGGTATTCTCTGGTAAGACAAGTCCATGTAGAAATACACAGATTAGTAGTTATGGGTTAATAATTAAGAGAGAGCTAGCCAATAAGAAGCCCTAGACATTGGCCAACAGTTTAATAATTAATATAGTGTCCACATGTTTATTTGGGGCTCAAGGGCAGCCTGGCAGACAAGAAAACTTCAATACTGCCCTCTGGATCTAAGCTCACCCTGTATCTGTAGCTCAGCTTGCATGTTGTTTTCATCTGGCAGTCCGGCCTGCAACAGGACCTCACTGTTGTGTTGGCAGTGGCCCCATAGCTCCAGACGGCCGTCATGGGCCCAGTAGTTTATAGAGCAGTTGATGGATAGAGGGCCTGTTGAGATACGTTTGGAGTGCTCAAAGCTGGCAGCACCATCACAAGTGTCCACGGAGACCTGCGGGGACATGGTAGGGACAGACCATTCCAAGCTGGCCACACCCCAGAGCCCCAGGCCTGAAGTCATACAGGTTTCCATCAGTGAAGCAGGGTACAGAGAGTGTTCCAGGGAGGGACCCAAGGAGCACAGCCAGAGTGAGCCTGAGAAGGTGAAGACGTCCTAATGGTGGGAAACAGGGTCACAAACCTAGGGCTGCTCAGATCGTGCATCTGTTCTTGTTAATAAAGTCTTATTAGAACATGGCTCTGCTCCTTCATCAACTACTGTCAATGGTTGCTATCCCCTATGGGAGACTCCCAAGGCCTATAGGTTTTCTTCCTCCTCCTCCCCCTTCTTTCTTCTTTTTTGAGGCAGGGTCTCTTTATGTAGCCCTGGCTGTCCTGGAACTCACTCTGTAACCCAGGCTGGCCTCAGACTCACAGAGAGCCACCTGCCTCTGCCTCCAAGGGCTGGGGTTAAAGGCGTGCACTGCCACACCTGGCAGGTTTTCCCATCTTATCTCCTCTGTGGAGAAGCCTGCTGGCCTTTTCTGTAGCGCATTGCTCCCCCCTGCCCCCCTGCAGCTGTCTCTGGCCTTAGGTAAAATCTCAACCCCCATTACTGAAAAAGAGATGAGGATTAGGGTTAAGGTGGGCACCCCTGGCCATAGCTGTCTGCAGTGTTGGCTGTAGATCAGGATAGTTGGTTTACCCAGGCACATAGTCTCAAGCTGCCCCAAACCGGCCAGACCAGAGTTACATTTTAAAAACTATTATTTTATGTATATGGATGTTTTGTTTGTATGTATGTCTGTGTATCACACATGTGCAGTGCCTGGGGTTAGAAGGTGCTGGAGCCCTGGAGTTACAGATGGCTCTGAGCTGCCGTGTGAGTGCTGGGAGCTGACGGAGTCCTCTACAAGAGCAACAGGTATTCTTTACCACTCTACCAATTCCCCTGCCTCAGACTCACACTTTTAAAAACTCAATCTCAGAAGATGTTTAGCTTGTGGGTGTGCTTGGATAGAGTGGTGTCACTCATCAGGGTGCCACAGGAAGCCCCCCTCCACTGGGTCCTATCTTGTACCCAACCCCACAGTGCTGCCCCGGCTTCTGAGGCCCCAAGGTGTGACCAGCTCTGCTGGAATGTCTCCATCCTGGGCCGCCTGCCAGGCCTCTGCAGCCTCCTTCGGTGGGCTGTATGGTCAGGGAGAATGGTTATGCAAGGACAGAGGTGCCTCTGTTTCCCACTCCTCATGTGTCCCTCAGAACCACATCCAGTGGGACAAACCCACACAGCCACTGAAGCCTGGGTAGGCCTGTAGCCAGTTTCCCTGGAGAGCTCGCACAAGGTTGGCGGCAGTCCCAACTGTGGGTCCTGTGTGCAGTTCCCCCCTCAGCCTGGGTCCTGGAGCTTGGACAGGGCAGACACTGCCCTACATTCAACACATTAATCTGTAGGAAATCAGTTCCTCATCTGCACCCAGTCAAGGTAGCTCAGAATTAGCAGACCCCTGGAGTCTACCTGACCCATGATGCTTAGAGTGCCCACTACCCTGGCTGCCATGGCAGAGGCTGGAGAGAACCTCTTAGGTTCTGGGCTGATGTCCAACTGCAAAGGGATAGTTAATGGATCACTAAGAGGAACCAAGGCCATGTGGAGCTGGAGACCAGAGCATGTCACAGGGTAAGGAAGGGACTGGGGACAAGGACCACAAGGGTCAGTTCAAGTAGGCTTCAGCCCCAGCCGATACTGCCAGAAGTGCCCAGTGTCATGCAGTGTTACTCCCTGGTAGGTCTCCATGACTCACCACCCTACCCAGTCAGAGCCCTGGTACCTGGAGCTGAGCAGAAGAGGTGTCTCCACTGCAGGAGACTCGGGGAGACAGCCGGTGGGAAGTGGATATTTCTTCCCTAACCGGACCCCAAAGGAAGCATCTGTGTGTTCTGACACTAGGTACTGTTCTAGAAGGTTCAGTGACTGTTAATAGCTCACCTTGCAGATGGGGAAAAAGGCATAGAAATCTACATGCTCTCCATGATGGTTTGGTCAGTCTGTGACAGGCACAAAGGTGACTGTGTGTATGTGTGAGTGAGTGTGTGTGTGTAGGGATTGGATCCAGGACCTCACACAAGTTAGGTAAGCATTCTATCACTGGAGTCACAACTATAGCCATCTTTTCAATTTTCTTCTTGAGCTGGGTGGTGTTGGTACGTGCACATGCCTCTGTGCACATGCCTCTGAGAAACTTTGTAGAAACTGAGGTGGGAAGATCCACCCTGAATGTGGGCAGCACCATCCCCCACCACCCTGACGGGGGGGAAAAAAAAAGGAGAAAGTGAGCTGAAAGCCGGAATACATCTCACTCTGCTTCCGGACTGGGCTTGTGATGTGAGCAGCTACTGTGAGCTGCTGCTGCCTTGACTTCCCCGTCACAATGAACTGTAAGCCAAAGTCAGTCTCCCTCCTTGAAGCTGCTGAACTTGGGAGACAGAGGCAGGAGGATCTCCCAGCCAGCCAGCCTGGTCTACAGAATGAGTGCCAGGACAGAGGAGGCTACCCAGAGAAACCCTGTCTTGAAAAATATTTTTTTTCTTCTTGAGACAGGGTCTCACTAAGTTGCCCAAGCTGGCTTTGAACTTGCAATCCTCCTGCCTCAGCCTCCCAAGTAGCTAGGATAATAAGCCTGGCTCCACTCTTCACAACTATATGAGTGACAGTGACAATATCAGTGATGGTGATCATATGAGTGGCAGTGGATGACTGTGGGCATCTTCCTTGTGATGGCTGCTAGCAACTGCCAACCTCCGAGGATGTAGAACAGCAAACAGATAGCCCTCTGGGTGTGTCCCTGAGGGATTTTCTAGATTAGGCTGAGCTGGGAGGACCCGCCTGAATTTGGGCAGCAGCATTCCCTAGGCTACACTCCGGGACCAAATCAAATGGAGGGCGGGAGCTGAACACCACCATTCCCCTCTCTCTGCTTCCTGACTGCAGATGCCTCACGCTCCTGCCTCCATGCCCTTCCTACCACATGGACTGTGCCCTAAAACTGTGAGCCAAGACAAACCTTTTTCTAGGTACTGTATCCCAGCAACAAGAAAAACAACTATTTCACTTGTCTAACCTACAAGGTCCTTTGATTTCTGTCACACTGGGTGAGCCAAAGCCCAGTCCTCTTCTTACTCACCTGGATGTGCCTGTGGCCGTGTATGGAGGAGGGGACGGCCCCATGATGGTGACTGGGCATGGTGGGGCCTGAGGGGTCAAGGCTGGCATTGAGGCGACAGTTTGCACTCCACAATCCCATCTGTGCTGAGCGGTTGGAGGACTCCTGGGCACTGGTCACTTGCACCCCAGCCTTGGAGGTCTGTCCTGCAGGTGAGACACCAGAACAGATGATAGTGACTGGAAGCAGAGACCATCAAAAGGGCCCAATCCAGCCTACTGTGTCAGAATGGAAGCTGGAATTCTGCAGGGCTCCTGAGCCAAGACTCCTAGAGTCCCACTGTTCCCAAAGACTCCAGGTGTGTCACTCACGGCTTTTCCCATCCCTCAGAAGGGCTAAGTTCATCTGATCCACTGCGGTTCCCATTCATATTTAGGGTCAGACCATTGTCCCTGTGGACTCCCTGTTACTAAGAAAAAGGCTCCAGTCTTGTAACAAGAGGCTGGGGTGGCAGTATATCTGCACATTGCTGAGACATCTTGGGTCTCTCCAGTCATCTAAAGAGCAGCCCCTCAGAACTAGGACAGGAGGTCAGAGCTGTTCCACAAGTCTAGGTTGCAGAAAGGCCTGGAGCCACAGCTTTGGGCTCCAGGGGTCTTTTTTGCCCCTGCCCTCAGCTCTGGACTCTCAGACTCTGGGAGAAGCCACACAGCTGAGAAGCCTCCTACCTGCATCACCCAACAGGCCCAAGTTGTGAGTCAGGTTGCCTGAAATCTGACGATGCCCCAGATCCCAGGTGCAGGTCCCATCAAGGCCAGGCTGATCAAGTCACTGTGGATGCTGGCCTGGCCCCCAAGGGCTCCAGTGTAGGTCTGCTGCTGCCCTCTCAGCCGGAGCTCTGCCGGCAAGGCCTGGCTGTAATTCTGAGTGACCGTGCAGGTCATGCTGTGCAGACTGCTGTTCCCTGTCTCCTCATGCTTATCCCGCAGGAGGAAGCTCAGCATGGCTGAGTCAGTGGCCACCATAACGGAACCTGTGGGGGAGGGAAGGGAGGAACAGAATATTGGGTGGGAAGTTGCCAGATCTGTGGCACTGTGAGGCCAACACATGTAGAATGGACTGTGGTAGGGCCGACATGACTGAAGGCAGCTAGCCTGGATGTCTGCTGACTCCTGCCCTCCATTCCCACCACAGGCTCGCTGTGGCAGCCCGACATACGGTCAGCAGCATGGCAGCAAGGGAGCTCTGGGAGGCGCAGCCTGGAGTTACAGGCTAGGGTAGTGGCTCTGAGGGGCCTCCTGTGCAGGGAAGACTTGCACCTGGAGGCCCCCAGGGCTGTTGGGACAGCTCGGCATGATTGCAGGGTCCACGCATCTCCAGATACAACTTTCTCACAGAGTCTTCCAACATCTCCCCCACAAACTCGCAGTGTTCTGAGGGAAACCATGCTGCCATGCTCTGACAGTTCATCTCACAGGCTCTCGAGGAGCCTAGGAGGCAACCTCTGCGCGTGTCTGCCAGGGGGCTTCTAGGCTGGGTAAACGGATGTGGGAAGACCCACCCTAACTGTAGGCAGCACCACCCCTTGGCCTGGGGTCCTAGACTAAACAGAAAGACTATGGAAGCAATGGGACCAGCGGCTTCCTGCTCCCTCACCTTTCCTGCCATGATGCTGTAACCGCAAACTGTGGCCAATACACCCTTCCCTCCTTAAATTGTTTTTGTCAGGTGTTTCATTACAGCAATGAGAAAGGTAACAAAGAAATCTGTATTACAAAAATGTGAGCCTTTATCTCTACCCTTGACATGTGGATAGCAAGGGCCAGGCACTATAAGAATCTTGAAAATAAAAGGCCAGCCAATTCAGGTTCGCAGCCTGGGAACAACCCATGTGTGGTTAGCTGAGATGTTTGACAAAGGTTCAAAGGTAATTCAGTAGAGACCAGAAAAACTTTTCAATAAATAGTGTTGGAGTAATTAGATATTTAAATAAAATTACTTTTGCGATTACTAAGTTAAATAAAGACAGGTTGGGGATGTGGCTCATTTGGTAGAGTGCCTTGCATCCATGAAGCCACGACTTCCTTCCCTGGTGTGGTGGCACACATCTTCCATCCCCTCCCTGCCCACACCAAAGCACAGCACACCAGGGCTTGTAGAAGGGCAGAGAGTTTGGGTCTTGAAACCTAGGCTCCAGTGCTCTGTGGGAAGGATGCTGTGGTCGCATTTACTTTGTAGGAAGGGTACTGTGTTCAAACATACTCAGGTTGTGTCTTATTGTGAAGCCCTGACTACAGAAGCCTGTTAATGCTTCACTCCATCAAAACACCGAGTCAAATGCAGAGGGCTGAAACCTACAGGCAGAGTACAAACAGCCTGGGAACAAAATTCCATCTCAGAAAAAGGTAGACCCTTGCAAGGACGGGGCAGGAAGGAGCCCCAGCTGACTGTTTGGCCTCTGTTCGAGTGTGTGCCTACAGCCGTGAAAGGGAGATGCTGACTTCTGGCCACTAAGCTTGACTTCCTGAGACGTGTTATGGAGAATTCTGAAGCCATGGATTCTAGCTGGGTTCTGGCTGAACACAAATGCCAATCTATGGAGGCTCATTGCCGTCTGGGAAGGAAACAGAAGGGGGAAGGAGAGGGCTATTGAGATGGATCAGTGGTTAAGAGTGCTGGCCACTCCTCCAGAAGACCCCAGTTTCTGGCCTCTGTAGACACTGTATGCACATGGTGCTGACGTACATGCAGGCAAAACGCCCATACAAAGTCTTTAAATTTTTAAAAATGTCTTCAGAAAGAAAAGGGAAAAGGCTGGAATGAAGCTTTTGTTGGTTTACTTTGTTTCTGAGACAGGGCATCACTATGTAGGTCAGGCTGCCTCAGGCTCCCAAGCACTGGACGACAGGAGTGTACCACTGGACCTGGACAGCCACTCGTGCTTGTGGTGGGTTTGTGCTTTGGCTTGAGTGTGGAACGCAGGCATCCCCCTTCCCCAAGGCTCAGAAACTTGGTCCCCAGTGTGTGTGGCACGGGGGAACACTTGAAGTAGGTGGCGTAATGGTAGTGAGGAGACAGATGGGCAGGTAAAACACTACTCACACATTCATGTGAGAATGACAAAGCAAACGAGAATGTTTCCAACTAGCAGAGGGAGGTCAGATTCTTGGTGTCATTTCCAAAATTTCCCTGATGTCTACAATGATGTCAGAATAGCCAGTCATGTGGCCTAACAATCACATATCTGGCTTCAGAAGATTGAAAGTGGGTCAAAATAAAAAGCACTGCTGGGCAGTGGTGGCGCACACCTTTAATCCTGGCACTCACAGGCAGGCAGATCTCTGTAAGTTCAAGTCCAGCCTGGTCTACAAAGCTAGTTTTAAGACAACAAAGAAACTCTGTCTCAAAAAACAAGATATATGTGGAGAGAGAGAGAGTAGACAAACAGACTGACAGACAGACAGACAAACAGACATATAGATAGATAAAGCACCATGGAGGGCTGAAGACAGGGCATAATGGGTAGAGTGTTCACTGAGCATGCCCAGAGTTCTAGGTGCAAACCCCAGCACTACGGAAAGCAGATATAGTGGTGCACTTCTGTAACTCAGAACTAAGGAGGTACAGACAGGAGGATCAAGAGTTTAAATTCATCTTTGGCAACATAGAGAGTTGGAGGACAGCCTGGGTTACACAAGACCCTGTCTCAGAAAACAAAACAAAACAACCACATGACACAGCCTCAGTCTGAAAACCCAAAATGTTCTAAAATCCAAAACTCTTGAAGCACTGACTCCATTGTGGAGCACTTTGGATTTGAGGATTAAGACTCTATGCAGATACCAACCCAAAAGACTCTGAAACACAAAAGCACTCCCATCCCAAGCATTTTGGGTAAGGAGTTTCTTTTAAAATAAAAATGGGAGTGGGACCCAAACCACAGTGCAGATGTGGATCCTGGGGATCAATTCAGTTCTGTCGAGCTTGGCAGCAAGCACGCCTCAGCTGGGTATCTGGCCCAGGTAAGTGCTGCTGGTCTGTTCTAGACAGCACGCCTGAGAGGCTCTGTGCCAGCTGCCCTCTTTAGAGGTGGACTGTTTGTTTGAATGTTAGCAGCGCTGACAAGTCCTGCACGAGGGAGCCTCTGCAGTGTTGTTAGTAGGAGACTCTCTTTGCCAAGTTCTCTTGGTGTCGAAGTCAATCTACCCTGGGAGTTCACAGGAAGCAGCCACCCAAGATGACGCAGGCATCTGTGATGGCTATATGTGGAATTAACTGAAACCCCGTGGCTGGACACACTTAATTAAATCATTTGAAGTGGGAAGAACTTTTGACCTGGGCCACATCTTCTGCTGACAGTCTACATAAGGACATGGGAAATGAAGCTTTCGCTCTCTGCTGGCTTGCCCTCGCTCTAGATGGCATGCCCATTCCTTCACTGCAGGATAGCCTCATGGACTGAACAGTTTCTGGAATATTGGCCCTTCTGCTGGTAGACATCCATTGCTGGGCCAGCTGAACCACAGCCTGGGAGGCACTCCAATAACCCCCTATACACACACACTCACTCCATCGGCTCTGGCCCTCCAGAGGACCCTGACTGACACAGCGTTTCTCAGCTCTCACCCTCTCTGAAGGTCATCTTCTGCTTTAGCACACCCTGAGGTTAAGGACACGGGGCACTTTTGTCCAGCCAGCCACTGAATGCTGGGCCATGCTCCACAGGCTGAGGACCCAGACTCCCCATCTTCCCCGTCTTCCCTCAGATGTCTTGAGGAGCAACTGTGCTGAGTCCTGGTCCACCAGCACCTTGGAAAATAGCTGTACCCTAGGAAGAATGTGATACTGTTATGGTCTTCTGCAGGCTCAGATGTCTGAACACTTGGTCCCCAGCAGGAGGCGATGTTTAGGGAGCACTGCAGAGCCTTTGGGAGACAGAGAAGTGGGTCATTGAGGGCTTATCCCACTTCCTGTCCATTCTCCTCATGCTCCTGCTACAGCGTTGGGCTGCTCCCTCTTTGGTGGATTGCACCCTCAAATGCTGAGCCAAATTAATACCTTCCAAGGGGCTCCCCACAGCTGTTTTGTTCCAGAACCAGGAAAAGCAACAAACACAGAGATGGTAAATGGGTGGCCAATCCTGGAGGTCCCGGGGAGACCATTGCAGGGGTGCTGTACCAGGGCTTCATGCAAAGGGAGGCAGGGAAGTTGGGCATCCAGACCACCGGCTTTGGAGTCAGGCAAGCCTGGGTTCCAAACCCAGGGGCTCCACTCTCTAGCTGTGTGCCCTCAACATGGCGACCTCTCTGACTGTCCAGTAGGGAATCAGATGGAAATACTAACCCAGACAGGTATGAACCCTTGCGGGACCCTTCTGTGAACAGAAGGCCATCTCTCCATGTTCCTTTTCAAGGGGCTCTCATCACTTCTCCCATTAAGAGACAAGCAAGGCAGGCCTTGGGACATGGGCTTTGATTGATAAAATGAACTGGAGAAGAGGCTGAAGCTCAGTGGTCCCCAACCTGGCTAAGTGACGGGTTAGATGGGAACTGGTTGTGCAAAGGCTACAAGCAAACACTACACTTTGACCCCTGCTTCAGTGCTGTTACAGATCCATCTTAATGACGCACTGCCTCATACACGGTCACTGCCAAGCACCTTATCAGACCCCTCCCCGGGGCCCTGTGGGGGCTAACCACGTCATAATCTCCACCATCCTGGCGAGGAGACGGAGGCACGTGGCAGTAATTGGCCTGGAGCTCCTATGCTTATATTACTGTCGGTGCTTATCTTTACAATGCCTCTTCTGTGAGGTGGTTTACAGCTAAATGAACGTGGACTATTTGAGCTGGCTACGTTTTCTCTGGTGCACAGGCACACAGCTGTGTGGATGTGTGCTTAGAGCTACTACAGACATCGGTTGGTTTTTATCTTTTGCACTGGCTACTAGAAGCTCAGAGCCAACCTCCAGAGCAACACTAAAAGCACACTAAACCCTATGGCTTTGCGTTTTCCTTGTCACCTTAAGTGCCTCCCCCTTTCCTTCTGCTTTTCATTTCCCTCCTTGCCAGTTATTTGTTAACCTAGAACAAGGCTGCTAAACCAGTTTTCCCACACTGCTTTTGCAGTCAGGTTTTACTGGATGGAGATCCTGCCCTCTGTTTCCTAGCAGCCCACACTGCTGTGTTCTCAGCCTGTCACCACATGGCCTCAATGCTTGAGAACTTCACCATCCAGACCTCGATTGAGGCCTTCTAGGTCCTGATCTAGAGCAGGCTCTGTCGTGGTGACAGATGACAGATGTGCACTCATGTTTAATAATCTGCCTCAAATCAGCGTGGTGACCACATCTTTAATCCCAGCACTTGTGAGGCAGAAGCAGGTGGACCTATGTGAGGTTGAGGCCAGCCTGGTCTACAGGGTGAATTCCAGGACAGCCAGGGCTACACAATGAGACCCTATTTCAAAATAATAATGATGATGATAATGATAAAGTATTTTGCCCCAAGTCTTTATAGGTGGGGATAAGGATATAATCAGACAGATGGCTGAGCATCTGGGAAGGGAAATCCTGGAAGGAATAACAGACCTGGTCTGACCCAGTCCCCAGCTCCAGGTTCTCAACAATGCGGCATTCTGGGATGCCAATGAATGATCAGAGAGGAGGTGACAGGAGCAGGGCAGTTCCTGCAACTGTCTGGTGACTTGTTTATTCTTTTGAGGCAGGGTCTCTCTTTGCGTTCCTGCCTGGACTTAGCTCACAATCCTCCTGCTTCAGTTTCCACAGTGTGTGCCGATAGCTAACACTACCTTCCTGTCCTCTCAGAGCCTTCTTACTAAGAATGTCACATCAACACTGATCCAGGTGGTCTCAGGGCCCGTGGGGATGGCTTCTCCCAACAGAACACTAGCCCAGATCCCTGGGGGTCCTGAGGCTTTTTCAAGGCACACAGGGGCTGTTACCTTGCTGGGGTGACCATGGAGGACAACTGTAGCTGAAGAGCTCTGGGGGTGCTGAAGACAGCCTGGTGGAGGGAGACATTCATGTTCCAGCCCCGGCCGCTCCTCCTACGTTCCTTGCTAGTGTCCACCCCTAGCAGAAGCAGCACATGGCCAGACACATGCACAGACAGGGACATGTCCACTCTGCGTTCCTTGTGACATACTGTGGCAGCCTGCACCTGTGAGAAGGCAGAGGGCAGGAAGCTGGAAGAGCTGAAGGGTCAGCAGAGGCCTGCAAGAGCATGACCTCCTTCTAAGAGACACTCCAGCCCAGGGCAACTCCAAGGGCTCCCTGATGACAAATAGGAGAAACCAGGCCAAGGTCTCCAACCCCAGCTTCTGAGTCTGAGCCCTAGCTGATCCTTAGCCCAGCGCTCATGTCAATATTTGACAGAGCAGAGGAAGCAGCAGAGGACACCTAAGCTGGCACATGCTTGTCACCCCAGCACTTAGGAAACTGAGGTAGGAGGATCATGAGTTGGAGGACCCATGAGCCACAAAGGGAGACCTTGCCTCAAAAAGAGAGACGAGTGGAGAGAAAGAGGGATGACTTGAACTCCCATGTGTAACTGTGGCCAGGAGCTTCCAGAACACGCCCCAGTCACCTCTGATTTCCCCCAGTTCCCCAGGAGCCCAGCAGTCTGTACAGTCCCAGACCAGTCATTGTGGCTCCCCGTGGGCAAAACTTGGTTCTTCAGCCAGGTATGGTGGCACACGCCTGTAATTCCAGCACCTGGGCTTGAGATAAGGGGATTACTTATTTCAAGTCAGCCTGGGCTATACACCAAGACCCTGAGAAGTGGGGTGGGTACATAAAGTGGGTTTAGGGGTGCATGACTGTGATCCCAGCACTCTGGAGGGAGACACAGGAGGGTCCAGAGTTCAAAGTCATCTTAAACTGCATAACAAGCTCAAGGCTAGCCTAGGACAGGTGAGATTCTTTCTGTCTTTAAAACACACACACACACACACACACACACACACACACACACACGGAAGGAAGGAAAGGAGAGAGGGAGGGAAGTGTCCATCCTGAACACACATAGCTCAGAACGTACCACTGTTCCACCCCTCCATGCACACCCACCCTCAGCCCACAGGAGCGTAGCAGGCTTTGTGAATGGCTCTGAATGAAAGGCTGCCCACTCATGCTGTTCCACTGGACCTGGACCTGGAACTGTAGTTAGCTGTGAGCTGTCATGTGGGTGCTGGGAAGTGAGCCCACGTCCTCTGGAAGAGCAGTCAGTGCTCTTAACTGCTGAGCCATCTCTCCAGCCACCAAGTTCATATTTCCAATTTGTGCAGTTTAACATCTAGAAGTCTTTCTGGGCTCCTCCTTGATAGTATAGACTAAAACATGACAGTGTTCCTACCCCACACTGGACCAAATATTACCCTATGCCCCAAAAGTCCTTTCCAAAGGACTCCATGTGTGGTGATTTGAAAGAAGTGGCCCCCACAGGGAGTGGCACTATTAGGAGGTGTGGCTTTGTTGGAAGAAGTGTCTCACTGTGGGGGTGGGCTTGAGGTCTCCTATGCTCAAGCTATGCTCAGTGAGGTAGACAGTTCACTTCCTGTTGTCTATGGATCAAGATGTAGGACTCTCAGCTCCTTCTCCAGCAACCATGTCTGCCTGGACACCACCATGTCCCACCATGATGAGAATGGACTAAACTTTTAATTCTGTAAGCTACCCCATTAAATGTTTTTCTTTATAGGAGTTGCCATGGTCATGGTGTCTCTTCACAGCAATAGAGACCCTAAGTAAGACACCATGACTTTAACTAGACAACAACACAGGACAAGGTTGGGGGGAAAATTAGATGTCTCTCCATGTCTAAGGGAGAAACCCAAGCCTTTACACCTCAAAGTAAAAGACTACTTGGCCTAGGCAATGACTGAAAGCCCCCTGCCATCTGGCCTCAGTTCTGTTGGAGCTCCAAGGCTTCATCCCCTTCTCCCATCCACTCTTCTTGTGAGCTAGCGATGAGGAGACACCTGGGGGGGCAGTTCAAGGTCATCTCAGGAGCAATATCCATACCTGTAAGCTGGGTGGGAAGGCAAGGCCGTCTGGAGGTTGGAATTGCAAGGAAAATGTCAAGTGGGAGCTTGATTTGTTCAGTCTGACCGAGACCTATTTGAGTATGATAGGAGAGAAGAGAGTTAAGCTTCCAATGTCATTAGTAAGGCACAGGAGAGCTGGTTGCTGGGGTGCCCCTAGCTCTCCTCATGTTGCCTCTGCCTCCCATTGGACCCTGACCATGAATCTTGCACTGTGCTCCTGGCTCCCTGACCTTGTTGAACTGCATACTGCTCTGCTGGGTTAGTGCTAACACCCCACTTCCCAGCTGGCAAAACTGAGGCTCAGAGGCATTAAGTGACTTACCTAAGGTCACACAGCTAGTGAACATAGGACTAGGAACTGAACTTGAATGAGCTGGGCACCCACTGACAGCAGAGCTCCTTGGAGATGGAGACAAATCTAAGTCATCCATGCGACCTGTGGTTGTTAGAATAGGTATGGCCCCCACAGACTCTTGTGTTCAAAAGTTTGGCCTATAGGGAGTAACACTATTAGGAGGTGTGGCCTTGTTGGAGGAAGTGTGTCATTGTGGGGGTGGACTTTGAGATTTCATATGCTCAAGCTACACTCAGTGTGGTACATAGTCTTCACTCCTGCTCCCTGTGGATCCAGATGTAGAACTCTCAGCTCCTTCTCTAGTGCCAGGTCTGCCCGCACGCTGACCATGCTTCCCACCATGATGACAAGGGCCTAGACCTCTGAAACTGTAAGCCAGCCCCAGTTACATGTTTTCCTTTATAAGACTTGCTGTGGTCATGGTGTCTCTTGACAGCAATGAAACCCTAACTAAGACAACACCAGCAGAGGCTGGCAAACGGCAGGTGCCTGGTGTGCACATGGGAAAGAATGATTGCAGAAAAACACCCACAGCGGCTACTCTAGGGGATTTTCCTCCAAGACCCACAGCCAAACTACGTTTCTCAGATGTCCCCACAGCCAAGTGGGATTTCCTATGAGTTCTGGCCAGGCATATTGTCTGGAGTGATGGTGTTACTGAAAGCCCTAGCCCTCAGAAACACCTCATGAATTCTCTACCCTCTTCCTGACACCTGCCTGGATCCTTGAGTGGGCACATGGGGCAAGGCTACTCTGAGCTATAATGCAGGTGTGTGGGGCAGGGCGTCTCTGTGCTGCTGTGTGGGTGTGTGGGGCCAGGCTGCTTTGGGATGCAGTGTGGACAGAGAGTAAGGCAAACATCGACTGGGGAGACCCATCAGTGCTTCTCTCCTAAACAAGGACTGGGCTGCTAGCTTCCCAGGCCACCGTGTCATCCTCTTATGTCCCCATCACCTCTTATGTGGCCCCTTTTCTGGATGTGGTGGTTGGGATACTTGATTCCCTGTTGGTGGCTGTTTGGGAAGGATTAGGAGGTGTGCCATGTGGCAGGAGTGGGGGCGTGGTTAAAGTTTAAAGCCTTCCTAATATGCACCCTTTGCTTCCTGCTTGAGGGTCAAGGTGTGAGCTAAGCACTCAGCTGTTCCTGTGTTGTGTCTTTGCTTTACCTGCATGGACTCCAACCTCTGAATTAAACCCTTTCTTTTATAAGTTTCCTTGGCCATGATGCAATAGAAACTCTAACTGAGAGACTGGCTATTTTTATTTTTTGGAGAAAGGTCTCATATACCTCAGCCTGGCTCCAAACTCTATGTAGCTGAGAGTGGCCTTGAACCCCTGACTCTCCTGTGGGATTACAGGTGTGCACCACCATGCCTGAGTTAAGCTGTGCTGGGAATGGATGCCAGGACTTCATGCACACCAGGCAAGTGTTCTACCAACTGAGCCGCAGCCCTAGTCCCCTTCAGTAGATTATTAAGACCCTTTTCCTCATGTGGGGCAGAGTCCCGCCTCTGACCTGGGATGTGGCGTTGTGGTTGATAGAAGCTTGTACATCTACACTGAAGTCAAATGCTCCTTGTCGAGGATGCCTTGTGAGGTCAAAGCCACCATTCAAGTGGAGGATCTGGGGAAACAGCCAGGAGGAATCACACCCTTCACTCTTGAAGGCCCCCCTCAGCTCCCTCAGCATGTTCCATGTTTTATTTTGTCTTGTTTTGTCTTATTTAGTTTTCTGTGAGTGTAAGTGTATGTGTGCTTGTGTATATATATATATGTGTGTGTGTGTGTGTGTGTGTGTGTGTGTGTGTGTGTGTGGTGTGTGTATTAACTAAAAAATAAAAAAGTAAAAGTTTAAAAGGAAAGCACTCACATACCCAGGCTAAACAGCTAAGGCTGCAGTTAAGGAAGACCTTGAACCCCCAATCTTCCCTATTCACCTCTCTGAGTGCTGGGATTACAGGCATGTACCCCATAGCAGTTCTCAGGCTCCCCTTGGCAAACAATAGCTAATGTTTGCTCAGCCCAGGGACACTCACTTGGGAGGAATGGGTGGCATCCAAAGCTACACTGTGCTGGATCCTTCCATGCTGAGAGCTGCCCTGGTGTAAACCCTTCAGATACAGAATGACTTTCTGGTTGACTTTTAATGTAGCCTTGAGTTCACTGTTCTTAGCCTGCATGTGTGAGACTCAGAGGTATAGAGAAAGGTCACCATTGTGTCCACATGCAACAGAAGCAACATCAGAATTCAGAGGCTGAAAGCAAGTGGTCTAGAGGGAGTAAAAAGACAGGTGCATGCTGGACTTTCCAAGAGGGCAACCCCAGTACTCTGAGCTAGAGGTGGGCTTAATGGAAGTGATGTTAAGACTCTCCCCACAAAGTGGGGCTCAGTCTATTTTTTTCACTGCTACCTTCCTAGTACTTAGATGCCAACACACAGTAGGTACTTAGTAAATGCAGAATCATTAGTTCTAGCCTGAAATGGCAATGTTAAAGCTGAACTGCAGTGGTCAAAGGGCACAGAGTAGGAAAGGGAACAAAAGACCCACATCCTAACCCCTGGAGCCTGAGGCAACATGCCCTTCTGGAGAAAGGAGATTCAGGGATCTGGAGATAGGGACAGGTTTCCATCTTCATCTAAATGAAGATCGTATGAGGGCAGCAGGAGGGTCACAGTCAGACACACAGAAAGTGGACTCTCCTGCTGTCTTTGGAAGAGTCAAGGAGTGCAGATGGTCTCTGAAGCAGAATGGGAAGAGAGGGGCTTCTTCTAGAGCATTTCTGTAAGCAAGACTGTGGTACCGGTTCCAGTTTTAATCCACTGAGATTCCTTTGCTCCTCTGAGCTCAGGGACAGAAAGACGGTTTGAAGTTGCTACATTTGGGGCAATATGTAACCTAACAAAAGGAAACACAGTATCAATTATTCACTCAGGGGCTAAAGGAGGCCGATGATACCTTTGCTGGTTGATTTCACTCCTTCCTGTGTGTATGATGAAGAATTCCAATCGCCTGCCCCAGGACATGGTGGCTCACACTATATAAACAAGCATGGTTTATCTTGGAACCAAGGTGGCAGGAAAGGAAGCAGCCAGGGAGGGAAATGTGTGTGACAAAATCTTTTGGTTCTTTTTTGAGTGCAGGACCAGCACCTAGAGCCTAGGCAATTACTCTCCCATGGAGCTACCTTCCCAGCCAAGGCACAGCTCTGAGTAGAGTAGACAGCAGAAGGATAGTAAATGGAGGACTCTCCAGCCCCTGATCCTGGCCAGATGTTGTCAGCTGGGATTTGAGTCTAAGCAGGACCAGACCTTCTTATTTTTCTTTTCTTATAAACAGCAGAAATCCTGGCTTCGTCTAAAATCTCCTAATTCTCAAGATAGGCAGGCCATAAAAACACACATATGGCTGTGTTTGGCCTGGAGTGTCACTAGGCAGTCTCTGGCTGAGGAACCCATAAAAGCCACCGAGAGCCACCCTTGCAGGTGTCTGGCTTGGCATTCTGTACTGTTTCTCTCAGGTGTTACTGGCTAGCATGGGAGGAATCACTGAGCCTCCCTGACTCATGGGAAGTGAAGTCCTGGAATCTGCTTGGCCCCCACTGCCTGCTTGGCTCCATCTTCCTTCCGGGAGGAGAGAAGCACTATTTTGTTCCTTGTGCACAGCAGGTGTTCAATAAAAGCTTGTTGGAGATTGTGGTGATCCCACCACGCCTCCCCCCCCCCCCCCCCGAAAGTCAGGAAAAATTGTCTAAGGAGGCCTGGCAAACCTGTCGTACGCAAAGTGCTTAGGGGGAGGTTACTAATTATATTGTGAGCTGTGGCTGCTGTGTGAAAAGGGACACACTGCACACTTCACAGTAAAAGGAACTGAGGTCTAGGGACACAGACTTGTAGTGACATACAGGCACTGTGAGTCTAGGGTGTGTGTGCTAAAGTTTTGCAAATCAAGACTATGGACTGTAGCCAACTTGGCCAATGCAGCCAGTTTCGTCTGCTAGATTTTAAAACGGCTTTAATTTTTATTTATTTTTAAATTTCATTTGGACACAGGGTCTCACCATATAGTCCTTGCTGGTCTGGAATTTGACCAGCTTCAAACTCCCAGAGACCCTCCTGACTCTGCCTTCTGCTATTCGCCCTTTTAATCATGTGTCTGTATGTGTGAGCGCAGGTGCCTATGGAGGCCATAAGAGGCCATCACATGCCTGGGGCTGGAGTTAAGGGTGGTGTGGCTGCTGGGAACTGAACTAGGATCCTCTGAATGAGGAGCAGGTCTTCTTAGCTAATGAGCCATCCCTCCAGTCCTATAAAGTTATATTGGGACAGTCACATGTACTCACTAAACAATTGCTTAATGTACTTTCACACTGAACAGGGACATGAAGTCACTGTAACAGAGGCCATGAACCCACAGGCCTAAAGAGATGCTGTCAGCTCCGAAGGCTAACAGAATATAAATAGCATTAAGCTAACTGAATTATAGTGACTCATCAAGCCATTATGCAGCATACCCCTTGCAGTGTGGAGAAGTGGTGACTGCGAGAACCCGTGGGACCATTACAGACCAGCAGAGCAACCAAGATGGGCAGAAAGATGATGTAAATGTGAGTGGACGTGTCATATAGGTGCTCAAAGCTGAACTGGGAATGGGGATGGGAGGGGCTGTGGGGGGTGGGCAGGAAAGTGTACCAGGAGACCTGAGGTGTGACTACCCAGATGGCAGAGGGAAGAGAAGCTCAAGAAGCAGCGACAGCTCCAGCCTCAGAATGTGCCGTGTTCCTGAATCGGGAAAGATGTGTGCTAGGTGGTGGATGGCCTGGATGAAGCAGCTGCAGCAGCACGGAGTCAGGCTCGCCGTCCTGAGACAGCTGTGAGGAGCGGGGGAGTAACAAACTGTGCGAGCATCTTGTAAAGGTTCTTGTGGAGTGCAGAGTGCAGCAGAGGCACGGGGCAGACAGAGAATCCAGGCGGGGAGACATTGTGCTTGTCTGCGTCAGAGGTGATAAAACTGAACAGGGACAAGTGGATTGGAAAAGTCACTTACATTGCTCAGATTCCAAGCCACCAGGCACCCCTCCAGGCTCCTGGGGATAGTCTTATCATCAAAGGGGTGCCTCAGGCCTGTGCAGATCTGGGAGAGACATATGTGTGCAGAGGTCAGCAGGTGCCCTGCTTCCAGAGTCCACCTTCCCTACAGCCCACTCACATAGGGGTGTCCAGCCTGGAAGCCCAGCACCACAGTGTGGAGGATCTCCTCCTGGCCATTCAGGATAGCCTTGGTCTCCAGGGAGTGATGCTGGCGCTGTTTGTCCACCATCAAGGTCCCCTGCAAGAGGAGGCTCTGAGGGATCAGGAGGTGCCAGGGGTGCCTGGGGTGGAGAAAAGACAGGCTGCAGACATTAAGACAGCTGGCAAGATTGGGGACAGCTGTGTTCTCCAGTCACATGTATCTTGTCCTAAACTCACAGAGAGTGACCCTGGAGGGCACACAGCAGCCCTGAGCACTAAGATTTGCCCATCGAAGTTTGGCATGGAGCCAGGGAGATGGCTCAGTGGTTAAAATGCTTGCCACCAGCGAGAAGACCAGAGTTCAGAGTCCAGAACCCACATAAATCCCAGCTGGGTGTGGCGACTCATTTTTAATCTAGTCTGGGAAGGGGCAGGCGGGACCCCAAATGCAAATAGACATATTGGTGAGCTTGGGCTTTGGTTAAGAGATTCTGCCTCATAGGACAAGGTGGGGAATGATTCAGGGTGATTCCTGAGATTAACCTGGGCCTTCCACATGCAAGTGCACACACATGCCCCCCCACACATGTACACACACACACACACACACACACACACACGTGGAAAAAGACAAGGAAATAAGAAGCCTAGCATGGAGGCACATAGCTGTAATCCTGGTGTTTAAAAGCCAGAGACAGGCAGATCACGCATTCTAGGTCAACCTGGGCTACATACTGTAACCTCATCTCAGCATGCATACTCATGTACAGTTTGCCGGTCAACCCCCATCTGCCATCTCACTACAGCAATGAGATCAGCAGTTGGAATGAAAGCCCAGGACCATGTCTGGAATCCAGGTTCAGTCTTCAGCTAGATGAACAACCTTGGGTAAAGGGCCTAATGTCCTATGCCTCAGTTTCCTCACCCTTAAAATGGGACAATAATGGCAGTCATTTTTGTGTCCTATAGGGAGGTCATTTAAGATGAATTCTATGTATTAAGGTCAAGCATTCCCTTCTTTTCTTTTTTTCTCTGTCACTTTCCTTGAGACTGAATCAAGGCTTGGCACATAGCATGTGGCAGTAAACACCAACCAACATGGACAAATGAGTTCTCTGCCAACTCTTGGCATTACTGGTTTTTTTTTTTTTTACTATCACAGTTCTGATAGGGGAGGCAACTCTCTCAAGGTCACAGAGTGGCAGAACCTGGGTTCTAGAAGGGGTCTGCTTCTTCTAACGCTTCTGTTTCCTCAATAGTGTTGAACTTTTGATCATTCTGCCTCTGAGTGCAGCGATTACAAGCACGTGCCACCAGACCTGGTTTAAAGTACCGGGGACTGACATAGACCTCCATGCAGGCTAGCCAAATACTATCAGCTGAGCCACAAGCCAAGCCTGAACAGCTTCATCAGCTGAGCCACAAGCCATGCCCGAACAGCTTTCCACCAGCCGTTCTACAGGTAAAGCGCTAAGATTCCTGGGGGCAGCTCTCAGGCTCAACCATGAGCTGCCAGCTCCCATTCATACCTCTGCCAACTGATGGGGCCACTGGAAGGAGCTGCAGGGCTGGTGGCCTGACACCATGTGATCTTTTTGAACTGTAGCACAGTTTCTTTAGAAGCCCCCAGAGATCCTCCATACTGGAGGAATGGTATTGTGGACAGCTCCCTAGGGGCGATGGCTTCAGGGAAGGGGCACAGACCTGAGGAGCAGTGTTCCTCGCTTCCAGTACACCGTCTTGCCTCACTGCAGCCGCTCCAGCTCTCCCTTCAGCTGCAGGCCTTGAGGCTGGCCCAGGATACCAGTCCCCAGGACTGTCAGCAGCACCTGGGTCTTTGGGGGCTGTGATGAGAACAGAGCTTGGAGGGTGGGTGAAGGACCCACTGCTAGGGGAAAGCCAGCTGCTGACCCTTATACATAGAGGGACAAAGGCTGCCTCCTACTGCCTGTGCCCTGGGATTGACTGCCGGAATGGCTACTGAGCCTGGCTGCAGCCTATGGGCCAGCCCACAAGGTCCTCAGGGCTAACTACCAAACTCTCCCTCCCAGGCACCCCTCCACCCACCAGCATCTGGAACTTCTAGGCTAAGGAAGCTGAGTCCCCAACTCCTTGACCCTACGGTCTACACTAACATGCCTGTTGTCTAGAAGAAATCGATGCTCTAAGAGGCCCAAGGTCACAGGCCAAACAGAGAGGGGGAAGGGGACCCAGGGTCCCCCAGCTGCAAGGGCAACCTGGCCCTCACCTTCTGTGCGTGCTTGTAGGCTGCGGTGAGGTTCAGCTCCCTTTGGAGACTCTTCAGCCAGCAGTGCAGGACCTTCCTGTCCTGGCTGTTCTCTGCATGAATCTCACTCTGCACAGCTGTACTCCAGGCTGTCTCAAGCTCATTCCTGCTGTGGAAGAGGCCTGGCATCAAGGTTGTCACCATGGAAACCTGCAGAAGGCCAGGTTGAATGAGCAGGGCCTTCGAAACATTTATCCCCTCCTGCTAGCTGCCCCTCGTTCTCTTTTCTGCTTGGTGAACTCCTGTTCATCCTTCGCAGCTCCTCCAGGCAAGACTGTCTGTGGGTGGGTTGGCTCTTCCTTATAGGACCCAAAAGAAAAAGCCTTTCTATAACTCTGAGCCAAGCAAGCCAACCCTCCTCTTTGATTTAGGGTAAGACTATTATCTTGCTAGGCCAACCATTCTTAGCAGACACCATCTCTGCATTCCAAGGGGCACATTCTAGCAAGCAGCTTCTGCTCCCTAGGTCACCCTGTGGTCTCCAGAGCCTGGAGGAGCAGGTGTTACTCTGGTTTGTACTGGGGTTGGAGGAGGCCTATGACCATGGCCCTTTCCCAGCCCCCAGTCCCCAGCCCAAGCCCTCATGCAGTGCCTTCTACTCTAGAGCCATGTCTTGGGTCACACTCTTTGAAGACCTAATTGAGTAAGGCCATTGCTGACACTCCAGCCAAATGCCAGACCCTGTGATGGGCTTCCCCATCTTAGCTTCTCCAACCAGATGTTCAGGTGGAAACCACAGTGTGTCACTTTTCCCTTCCTTAAAACCCATCCGCTGCCACTCTGCAGCAGGCCCAGCCTCTCCGGAACCTGGGCTCATCTAAGTTACCTTCCCCACCAGCTGGTGGTGACCCATAGGAACCAGCTGCCACCTCTTTCTCACAGTCCTACCCTGACTGTCCCTGACACCCAGCCACCTCCTCACATCACCTGAGATCGTCAGGAATAACTCACCAGTGTTGTCTACCCAGTGCTGCCCGAGAGGGGACTGTGCTGTCACAGAGGGGACCACACTGTCCCAGGGAACTGTGCTGCCCCAGAGGAGACTGTGCTGTCCCAGAGGGGACTGCGCTGCCCAAGAAGGAATCAAGTTGCCCACAAAGGCTGAGGTAGGATGGACCCTTCCTGGTTCTGCACTGCTCCAGGAAAGAAGAGGTTTGGAGCAGGACTTTCTGGGGCTCAGTCTGGGTGACAATGCCTGTCCTTACCATGCTCATGGCATAGTCAGAGAAAGGCCCTTCACTGAAGTCACTGAATAATGCCAGCTGTGGCCTCAAGCTGTCGTTCTGGTGGCCTAATGTCTGCAAGGGGCCATCTGACCACTCACCACCCCAGAAGCTGCTAAGCAAACTACAGGATCTGGACTGTCTTTATGGAGTCTCTTTTTAGATTCTCTTGATGACAGTTCTGGTAACTCTGGCTGAGTCCAGTCCCTGTGTCTGCGGGGTGATATCAGCCACAGGCCTCCAGTTTTCCCTGTGTGTAGGCGGTGTCAACAGCAGGGAGTCCAGCTCCTGTGCAAGTGATGACAGGGGGAGGCAGCAGGACACAGGGCTTGTCTAGGTTCAAGGCACCCTTGTTCTGTCTACACCCAGCCCAGTACACATACATCCAAACACGCATGCTCACACACACACACATACACACACACACACAAATCCATGTGTGTGCGTGCATAGATAGGCACATATGCACATACATACATACATACACACCTACACAGCACATACACAAATATTCACAAACACTGTCTTAGGGTTTCTATTGCAGCGATAAAATACCATGACCCAAAGCAACTTGGGAGGAGTACGTTTCCTCTTATGAGTCTCAGGCCACACCCCATCACCGAGGGAAGTCAGGGCAGGAACTTTAGGTAGGAATCTGGAGATGGGAACCAGAGATGGAGGTGTGGAGGAGTGTTGCTCGCTGGCTTGCTCCTGGTGACTTTTTTCAGACTGTTTTCTTATATCACTCAGGACCACTTGCCCAAGGGCGGCATCACTCACAATGGGTTAGGACCCCCCCCCCATCAATCACTAATTACAAAAATGCACTATAGACTCCCCTACTGGCAATCTGATGGAAGTGTTTTCTCAACTAAGTTTAATTTGTGTAAAGTTGACAAAAAAAAAAAAAGCCAGGGACAAATACACCAAGCTGTGTGCATACTTGCATATGCACAAGCAAAGACAGTCATACACTTGCATGCACGTGCATGCCCACGAGGTGACAGGGGTGCCACCTGCACTGCTCACCCAGAGATAGGTGGTGGCTTCAGTGTACACCTGGATCTTGACTTCCCTGTCATGGCCCTGCCTCCTGCAGGTCATGCTGACCACCAAATCCTTGAGAGTCCAGGCCTTGGCCAGTGTCAGCTCTGAGACAGCCTGGAACATGGCCCAGTGTGGCCAGTTGAGCCTGTGAGCTGCAGACACTGTTAGCCATGGGCTGTCCAAGTTCAAGGCTCCTGCAAGAGCACAGAGAGAAGCTGGTGTGGGGGACAAGAAAGTGATTGGCATATACCAGGAGGCCACCCTTCACAGTCTTATCACAGCCGTGCAAAGCTGGGGGTTCCTGGGTTTGGGCACCAGAATTCCTTTATAGGATGAAAGAAATGTGGGTTTTGGTAGGAACGTGGACTGCAGTGCATTCACACCTCTCAAAACTCACCCAGTGGCACCCTAGGGATTACTGTGTTCCTTTCTAGTTAATGAAATACAGGTTACAATGCTTGGGTGAAGGACTGATGTTTGCAAGGTCTGTGAACCTTTTACACTACGGTATGACACTGCTGCCTATAAAGTTGATGTCTGAGACCTGTAACTGTGTTAAAAGCAAACAAAACACTAAATATGGAGTGTTAATGAGGGTGCTATGGCCTTTAGATGTCAGGTGATGTCCTTGGGTTGAGAAAGGGGTTATGGCAACTATAGTTAAGATGAGGTCATCCTGGTGGCTGGCCCTTAAATCAATATAACTGGGGTACTTATAAAAAGAAGGGAATGTGGGCTCAGAGACACACAGAGAATGACAAGTGACAATGAAACAGCTGCAAACCAAGGAACAAGCCTTGACGCCTTCTCCAGAAGCCACGAAAGAGCAAGGAAGTGCTCTCAGGGTGCAGCAGAGCTCTGATGACCCTTCAACAGGCACGGCCTTCAGGACTACAAAAGGCTTTCTCTCTTTAAGCTCCCCTGTTAGTGACCATTTGTTATAGCAGCCACTGGAAACTAGTGCACCTGCCTGGAAGCTACTGGAAGGCGTACTCCGTCTGAACAAAGGAGCATGCAAAAGATTCCAAAGGCCCAAAACACAGGGACAAGTGGCATGAGCTCCTAATGGGACAACAGAGGGGTAGAGGTAATGGTGCCAGGAAGAGCCTTCAGGGCAGCTCTGAAGTAACTAAAACCCAGAAGCACTCAGACAAACCTGACCATTGGAGAAGATTCCAGGAAAGTTGTTAAAAGCCCTGGGAATAATTAAAAGGAGGAAGACAGGAAGCTTATAAAACATTAGAAGAGGTAATTGTAAGCACTGTTCCTACACATCCTGCCAGGAAGGCATGTACATGGTCCCGCTACATAAACACAGAGCAGCAGCAAACAGCTCTTTCTGGAGGATGGGAGGAAATGGATATTTGGAAAAGGGCCCTTGTGAGAACTGGATTCTCATCTTCTTCCAAGAATGCCTACTGAAATGCAATGGCAGTGAGGCTGTGTTGTTTTCAAATGAGTATCTGAAGACATAGCTGAGACAATTCACACTAGTTACTGCCGGGAGCAAGAGTTGGGGTGGGAAGACAGGCAGGGGGTTCCTTCTGTAAGCTTTACTGCTGAAAATGCACTTCATGGAATGCAGATTTTAAATGGCAAGCAGGCTACCAACTGAGTTCCATCCCCAGCACTGTATAAAACTGGGGCATGGTTATGCACACCTGCAATCCCAGCCCTTGGAAAGCAGAGGCAGGAGAATCAGAAGTTCAGGGTCATCCTCAGCTCTGTGAGAAGTTTGAGGTCAGACAGCCTGACCTATATGTAAGACCTTATCTCAAAAAATAAAAGCACTTTAAGTACTCCTCTGATCATAGCATGAGCCCCTGGGGAATACTAACCCACACTCAGAAATGCCCAATGAATAGTCTAAATTCTGGTTAAGCTTTGTATTGCTTGGATAAAAACAAAAGCTAATTCTAAAAGGTTAAATTAGAAACAAACTATAGCAAACACATGTTTCAGAAGTGGTAAAAGGTATTTTGCAAGGGAAAGGAACTAGAGCCAAGGCCCTGAGGTGTGTTTAGGGAACAGAAACAGGGGGCTGCAAATCAACAGGCTTCAGAGAGATGGGGGAGATTATGTAGAGGAAGATGACAAGGGGACACTTAGGACATCTTTGTGCCACAGCTTTGCTTGAGTAAGACCAGCACATGGATGCAAAGGTGTTCCAAGGAGAAGACACAGTCTAGTAGAAGCCTGGAAGTCATAGAAGCCAGTGGCTCAGGAGGACCCAGAGTTGGCACTCACCTTCCCATCTCCACAGGGTGGCCTTGGATGTGTCCTTCCAGTGCAAGCCTGCCACAAAGGGCAGCTGCCCATTGAACAGCACCTTCAGGTATGTGCTGCTTTCGATATGGGGCTGCTGGAGGCTCAAGTGGTACAGCTGCATGAGGCAATCCACTCACCTCTCTGGGACCTGCAGTGCCAGCTGGAGAATACACCCCAGGCACCCCGGCAGTCCCCGCTCCAAACGTAGAGCACCCCACTCTCCCATCCAGCCAGGGTGCCCTAGCCCACCACCCCCCTACACTTCACCTCTAAGTAGAAAGCAAGCCTGGGCTAAGCACAGTGTGGTGGCACATGCCATCCCTTGCAAAGCCTCACACTGAGGACACGGGTGAGGAGATGGGTAAGGGACATCATCAAGCCTGATGGTCTGCGAACATGTCTGCACTGGAACACGTCCGGCGCCCCCACACCCTTCTAGGCTGGTTGGCAAGGTCTTGGCTCTGCTCTGGCTGCAGGCTCACCTCCAGGAAGTAATTGCGGAGTGCTAGTCCCGAATCATTCTTGAAGGTCTGGCTGACACGCAAGAATCTCTTGTTGCCTCTTGCAGCCCACTGCTCCCCGTAGCTGGCCTCCAGCTGCCAGCGTAGGTGGTCCAGGTCCTGTTTGTGCTGTAGCTGAACCTGGGGACACACCCATACTGAATTCCCTGAGGAGGCTTGCCACACAGCCCAGAGCCGTCACCCCTCCCCAAGAGTCAGCTTGTTTTCTGCAGACACGGGTTCTTCAGACAGGGTAATGCACACTGGATTGTCCCTTGATGCTGGGGATGGCCCAAGGCCTTACACACGCTGGGCAAGTGCTTTCACCCTAATTGATTATGTATGTGTGTGTGTGTGTGTGTGTATGTGTGAGAGAGAGAGGGAGGGAGGGAGGGAGAGAAAGAGAGACAGAGACAGAGACAGAGACAGAGAGAGAATGAGTGTGTATAAGCATGTGTGTTTGTTTCAGTGTAGAGGCCAGGGGACAGTCCCAGATACCATTCCTCAGGTGCTATCTGTCTTTTGGGGGGTTGTTTGTTTGTTTTTTGAGACAGGGTCTCAGACTGTAGCTCTGGCCGTCCTGGAACTCATTCTGTAGACCAGACTGGCCTGAAACTCAGAGATCACCTGCCTCTGCTCACTGAGTGCTGGGATTAAAGATAGGAAATTCCATACCTAGCCTTATGTGTCTTTTTAAAAAATACACAGCAGTGTAACGTTTAAATTTTTATTATTTTAAAATTAATTAATACTCTATTTATACAAATGTCTTGCCTGTATGTATGCGCATGCACCATTCATGTGTCTGACACCCATGGAGGCCAGAAGAGGAAATAACTAGTCAGATGGTTGTGAGCCACCACGTGGGTGCTGGTAACCAAACCAGTGTCTTCTTCAAGAATGGTGAGTTGTTGGGTGTGCACACCTTTAATCCCAGACTCTGGAGATAGTGGCAAGAGGATCTCTTTGAGTTTGAGGCCAGCCTGGTCTACATAGGGAGTTTTGGGGGCAGCCAGGGCTACACAGAGACCCTGTCTCAAAAGGAAGGAAGGAGAGAAAGGAAAGCAAAGGAAGTGAGCACTCCTAAGTCTGAGCCATCTCTCTGGTCCTAACGCCTGCCTCTGTGTGTGTGTGTGTGTGTGTGTGTGTGTGTGTGTGTGTGTGTGTGTGTGTGTGTGTGTGTGAATTCTCTGGTTCAAACGCAGGTTCTTAGACTTCTATGACAAGCACTTTACCAACAAAGCCGTCTCCCCTGTCCTCATTTGCCTGTCCACACACTGCATTGCTCCTGAGAGACAGGCGAGGCTGAGTGTACTGCTACATATCAGGTACCTAAAAATAAACAAGCCTGAAGTCATGAGCCCCGCACCCTCACCAGGGCAACAGGGCAACAGCCAATGGGAGAAGGCAGCTCTAAGAAGGTAAGGCTGAGGGCTGGAGGGACGGCTGGGGGGATAAGAGCACTTGCTGCTCAATTATAAGGGCCAGAATCCTAGCACCCTCATCAGGTAGCTCACTGAAACCTGTAACTCCAGCTCCAAGGAACCGATGTCCTCTTCTGGGGTCTTTGAGTATCTGCACACACGTGTGTACATGCACTCACACATGTGCACACGTGTGCACACACACACATGCTAGCACATGCACACACATACATACACTTTAACAAAATAGAAAGTAACAGGCTGGAGGACAGCTCAGTAGTTAATGCTGCTCTTGCAGAGGGCACCAGTTCTCAGCACCCAAGTCTGGTGGCTCACAACCAACCGAAGGGCTCTGAAACCCCCTTCTGGCCTGTGCAGGTACTGCACTCACATGCACAAACCCACACACAGGTACACATAATTAAAAATATGGGTTGGAGAGATGGCTCAGTGGTTAAGAGCACTAGCTTCCCTTCCACAGGACATGGGTTTGATTCCCAGGACTTCCAACGCCCTCTCCTGGCTTCCATGGGCACTGCATGTGTGTGGTACACAGACATGCACACAGGCAAAGCACCCATGCACACAAAAAAAACGAAGGTTAAAAACTGAATAAAAATGGCAGGGTGGCGGTGGAGCACACCCTTTAATCCCAGCACTCAAGAGGCAGAGACAGGCGGATCTCTGTGAGTTCGAGACCAGCCTGGTCTACACAGAATGAGTTCCAGTTCCAGGGCTGTTACACAGAGAAACCCTGTCTTGGAAAAAAAAATCTCTCTTGAAAAAATAATAAAGAAGAAAGTAAATTAATAAAGATGATCTGGCAATGAGGCTCAGTGGGAAAGCACTTTCCCAGCATGTATGAGGCCCTGGGTTCAATCTCCACACTGCACACAAATAACCTCCCCCCAACAAAAGCAACATCCCTGCCCCCTTTTCTTTGCTCTTCTAGCTAACATCTCATGACCCCTCCCCCTCTCTCCTGCCCAGGACCTTGGTACTCACCCTCCCCTCTGCCCAGGACACACTTCTATGGGGATGAAGTCACCTTATATTTTAATTTACAGTGGAAACTTACTTGACCAGAGATGTCTTCCCACGGGTACTGTCTCAAACAAGGTCGCCTGTGTTCAGCTCTCCCACCCCACTCAGGCAATCATATTTTCCATGATTTCAGTTCTCTCTGTTACTTTATCTACACCAATCAATCAGGTGGCAAGCATCAACCCTGTTTCCCTATGGCTCTCTGCTCCAGGCTGGGTAAACAGTAGGTATTTAATAAAAGCAACCCACCAAAGAGCCTGGAGCTGTGTGACCCACCCCTCCAAGAATGGTGACAGGCTTTGAAATCCTCAGTTCCCCGCCCAAGTGCCAACCTTGTGACTGATGATCGGGAGCTGTGTGCAGTGGAACTCGTGGGCCAGCTCCAACTCATGGGTGTCCTTGGGGCCATTCTCCATCCTCAGCCTCTGGTGGGTACTGCACTCATGGGCAACATGCCTCGTCTCACCTGTGTGGGTCAGCCCAGAGCCCTGCCTCCTTTTGCCCAGCGTGTCTGCCAAGCTCCAAGGAGAGGTGAGCCCCAACCCGACCCAGGGCTTCAGGCACCCTAAGTAAGCATGCCACCAGGGCACCCCCACTTTGCTTTTGGAGACAGGGTTTCATGCAGTAAGTTGGCCAGTGGTTATGTGGTTAAGGTCGATCTTAGACTCCTGGTTCTCCTTCTCCAGCTCCTATGTGCTTGGATCACAGGCCTGTGACACAACGCATGGTTTACTAAATGCTAGGGATGGAACCTCCCATGCAGCTGGACAAGCACTCTACCAACTGTGTTAAATCCCTAGCCTCTCGACGCAGCTTTCTAAGGGACAGGTGAGCAGCCCTCCAACGCCCACTGTTGTTTGTATTTAGCAGTGTGTCTGATCAAGGGCAGTGCCAACAGAATGCTGGCAGTGTGGGGAAGGTGGCATCCTAGCCCCTAGGCACAGTGTAGGGTACGTTCCCCCGGCCCCAGTACCGTACCCAGGAGGCCATACTTGATCCTCAGAGTGCTGCTTCCCACAGGACCATGCTGCTCCAGCAGGCCCTGTATGTGGAGCTCTACCACACCAGGGACCTGCAGCTGGATGTCCAGAATGGCCGAATGTAGCCCAGCCTCTGTCTTCTTCTCCAGCAACACTGTGGGACAGTAGGCACCATCATTGGTGACTGACCCCCAGCACACTCCCCACCTTGGGGACTCAGAGACCCCACCCCTGCTTCTCCTGTGTCTCAGGAGCATTGACAGCAGGGCACAGACAGTGTGATGTCCACCATCTGGGGCGATTGTGTCATCTCGGCAGGTTGCGGCCTGTGAAGAGAGATGAAACAATGCAGAGTGGGACAGGAGAGGAGAGAACAAAATGTCCCAGGTAACTGGGCTTATCTTACTCTCTAGAACGTTCGGCTCTGCAAGTCTGTCATGCAGCCAAAGTGCACAGAGCTAAACCATGCTACAGGACCCCAAATTGCCTACACCAGGCAATCAACAGCCACTGCTCCAAGTTCCTCCAGCCCAGGCCTGGAGAATCTTTCAGAACATCACAAGGAGCATAGCCAAGGGCTAAGCTGATTAGCACCAGAGCCAGTACTGCTCTCATGGGACCTGGCTGGGCTGCGTTCAGTTAGTACCCTGGGACTAGGGATTTAGCTCAGTTGGTTAGGTGTCTGTCTAGCATTCTGCCCTGGGTGTGACTCTCCACACTGAAACCTGGGTGTGGTGGTGCACACCTGTGACAGGGGGAGTTAGAAGTTCAAGGTCATCCTCAGCTACCTATAATAGACTATCACAAAACAAAACCTACATGATGTATGTTCTAAATCCAGAAGCTAAATCTGCTTCTCACAGTGGGTTAGAGTCAAAATGGTCCCAAAGCTGTCACCTTAGACAGTGGGCAAGTGGGTGGGAGCCCACAGGGCCTGGTACCTGTTAGATGGACATCAGTGTGAAGGAGGCCTAGCTGGTGGGGGTCACACAGGACACTGGGCCATCCATCCCCAACCTGACCACAGAACAAGGGTGCTGGTTACTACCTGTTACATGAGTCCGGTCATTGAACGTGCGCCTCAGACACACAGAGATGGACAGCCTGCTGCCTGTCTGCCACGTGATGTTTCCATCAAGGGCTATAGGTCTGCCTGCTGTCACCAGCTTTGCCTCCACCTGGGCCTCAAACCATTGTGTCTTGTTGCCTGACTCTGGTTGCAGGTGACTCTGGCCCTGAAAAAGTCCCAGCGGGGGAAGGGGAGAGGGGGGCAGGAGACACACGACAGAGCTTACCTGATGACCTTCTACTATGGCCTTGGCTTCATTTTTAAAGACAGAGTCTCAGGTAGCCCAGGCTGGCCTCAAACTCCCTATGTAGCTGAGGATGACCTTGAACCTCTGAGAGCTGGGTTTATAGGTGTGTACCACCATGCCAGTGTTTGTGGTCTGGGAATCAAGTCCACAGTAGGCAAGCATTCTACACCTGAACCACATCCCCAACCCTGAGCCTGGGTTTTAAAACCCTGAATTGTTTGAAATAGGTTCCCTAGACCATAGTCAGGGGAAGCAGGAGAGACTTCCTGCCCCGCCCCATCTTACCTTGTTACATGACAGACCAGCTGCCCAGGCCGTGCCTAGAATCTGAGCACCTCTGTGTCAAGGGTACAGACAGGAGGCAGGACAATGTGGCAGGAACACAAGGCCACCTTTGGGGCTTGCTGGGGAACTACGGACAGTTGCAACCATCACTTTCAATGGCAGGTGCCGAGTTGAAGGGATAGCCACAGGCCTCTGCTGGCCACCAGTAATCAGTGGATACAGAGCTGTGGGAGCAGAGGCCAGTGTGGCAGTGCACACTGCAGCTCCAGGACTCAGTGCATAGCAAGACTGTAATAGCGTCCTGGGCTACAGAATGAGTTTGAGGAGAGACTGCTCAGTGGTTAGACAACTTGCTGCCCTTCCAGAGGTCCTGGGTTTGGTTCCAGCACCCACAAGAGTGGCTAACAACTGCCTGTCACTCCAGTTCTAGGGGATCTGATTCCTTCTTCTGGTCTCCAAGGGCACCAGACATGAACATTGTACACATGCATATTCTCGGGCCTAAACACGTAAACATAAAATAGTAAAGTATTTTTTGAAAAAGAAGAGGAGGAAGGAAGGAGGATAGAGAGGAGAGAGGGATGGGGAGAGGAGGAGGAAGATGAAGGCCAGGAGGAAGAAGTAGCACAGACAGACATAGTAATACAGGACTGTAGTCCCAGTGCTAGAGAAACAGAGACAGGAGGACCACAAGTTCTAGATTAGCCTGGGCTACGCAATGAGAACTGTTTCAAGAGACAAACAGATAAGAGACAACATGGTTTATACATGTTCGAGTGTGTGTGCATGCATGTGAATACATGTGGGCATGTGTGCACACAAGCGTACACACTCGCTTTTTACAACAATGCCTACAGGTCGTGCACTGTGTGCCCCGTGATAGCATCCTCAGCTCTGCATGAGGGGCTGTGGGTGGCAGCACATCCCAGACCCGGCACCCACAGGAGACTCCAGTTATAGTCTCTGTATCAAGGACAGGCCGCTGGTCTCTTCAGGCCAGTCACTATGTATGACCCCCAACATGCCACACCCCATCAACTCAGCTGAACCCCGCACAGCTGCCTGAATTCAGGGGCTCCCCTGCCTCAGTTCCCTCACCTGCTCTGGGGTTTCCTGAAATCAGGGGGTGGGGAGGTGGGGACCTGGGAGCTATGAGAACAGGCTTTAGTGAGTTCCACAGCTCCAGATGCTGGCGTTACTGCAGTGGTCAGAGGTGTGAGAGCTGCGGAAGACACTCTGAGAGGCCTCGGGGCTTTTCCATGCTGGCACCAAGGACTCAAGGCTCCTGGACTGAGACTGAGGAGTCTTAGCCTAGGCACCGGGGCTTGAAGGAAGACGAACTTTCCTGGTAAGTCTCTCCCCACTGGGCACTCAAGAGGTAGAGTCAGGTGGTGGTTAGGATCAGAAGTGATGGTGAGGGTGCGGGTCAGAGGTCAGGGGCACCTCATCTGGAAACAGGATCTTTGTATCTGGTGGCATTAAAAGAGGTTATTAGCCTGAATCCAGTATGGCAGGTGTCCCCTAAAAAGGGGCATTTTGAAATGACCCGTAGAGGGATGACAGTTTAACCAAAAGGGAGAAAGCCATCTCTGGGAATTCTGCAGTTACAACCCAACAGGTCTGGGCACACAGGCTTCTCAGAGCCTTCCAGAGCAGCTGCACTCCCGCTTCATGTTCCCCACTAGCCTTCAGAGCTAAAGGGGTACACTGGGTTAAATCACCCAGTTCTGAGAACTTCAATCTGACATCAAGAAACTTGGGGTGGCCTGTTTAACTTGTTCTAATATCTGCTGTGAACTTGTGAAAGCTTCTATTATGGTTCTTTTAAAGATTTATTATCTGTTTATGTGCATGTATCTATTGTGTGCATGTGTCTATTGTGTGCATGTATCTATTGTGTGCATGTGTCTATTGTGTGCATGTGTCTATTGTGTGCATGTGTCTATTGTGTGCATGTGTCTATTGTATGCATGTGTCTATTGTGTGCATGTGTCTATTGTGTGCATGTGTCTGTGTGCACGTGTCTATTGTGTGCATGTATCTATTGTGTGCATGTATCTGTTGTGTGCATGTGTCTATTGTGTGCATGTGTCTATTGTGTGCATGTATCTATCGTGTGCATGTGTCTATTGTATGCATGTATCTGTTGTGTGCATGTATCTATTGTGTGCATGTGTCTATTGTGTGCATGTGTCTATTGTGTGCATGTATCTATTATGTGCATGTATCTATTGTGTGCATGTGTCTATTGTGTGCATGTGTCTATTGTGTGCATGTATCTATTGTGTGCATGTGTCTATTGTATGCATGTGTCTATTGTGTGCATGTGTCTATTGTGTGCATGTGCACATGCATGCTGGTTCCCATAGAAGCCAAAAGAGGGTGTCAGATCTCCTGAAACTGGAGTTCCGGGCAGTTGTGAGTCACTGGGTGTCGGGTGCTAGTCCTCTGCAAGAGCAGCAAGCACTCTGAATTGTTGAGCTGTCCCCAGTCCCCGAACTTTCTATTAATGATTCCATGCATTTTTCATATCAGTGCTGAGAGGGAGGCTTTGTTGGGCCAGGACACTGGCTGGGGCAGGGAGACCTGGGGTGGGAGCAGGGCTAATGCAGGTGTGCCAGGAATACAGAGCAAACCTTGATGTAATAGACATCCCTGTCGTCAAGTACCAGCTCCAGATGGCCCATGTGTGCACTCTTGAGAACCTCCATTTTACCTGGGGACAAGGCCAAGTTCAGAGGCGGAGGCTCCACCTTTAGCCCATTTTCTATCCCCTTAGCCATCAAGTGAACCCACGGATAAATGTATGGTAGGCACACTGCTCACACTGCAGCTGCCAAGGGGTCTGGTGACCAGGGATAGTGCTGTTCTCACCATCCAGCTGAATTTTCTTTTTGGGGTGCAGCAGCTTGAGCCAGCACTTCCTCTGGGGCACACTGTAGCTGATTTCCAGCCCAACGTCCCTGGCCACTTCTGACTGGGGTGTACCCATGAAAAGGTGGGCTGTGGCTTCTTCAGGGAGCCAGCTGTCCTTCTGCAAACACAATGGGGTTCCTCTTCTAAAACAGTGCCTCCTATCCGTGCAGGAGCAAGCCCAGCAAGCATCTCCCAGGCTCTGAAGAGCAGCACGGGAAAGGTGGTTTTCAGGACAGTCTAGCACAGGACTTTTGATTGTCTCTCAGTGTTGGAGCCCAAGGCTTTGTTGCATTCTAGGCAAATGCTTTTCCACTGAGCTACACTCAAGTCTCTCCGGGTCTTGATTGACAGGGTAAATGGCCAGAGTGGGGCTTCTGCAGTACACAACTACAGCATCCTAGCAATGCTGCCTAATCCCAGGCTAGCCCTGTGCAAGTCCCTCCTCTTTCTCATGCTTTGCTATGCATAGAGGACATCTGCAACACTCAGGACACAGTCCTATGCTCTGGAGACAAAACTCTACCATCTTGTGCTTGCTGTTACCAACCCTGCTCCAGAATCTCTGTGGGTGAGGGTTGGTGAAGCCAGGGTCAGCCTCTATCTTTCCTAGCCTTTTTACTTCCCCTCTGGCTCAAGGGCCTTTGTTTAACAAACTTCCTTTACCCCAAGCCTCTGCAAGTGAAGCTGAGAAAAGCATCTTTGAGCTCAAGCTGCTTCTAGAACCCAGAGCCAAGATTGGAGTGAGGCTCTGTGGGACACTACAGGCATTGCACAATGCACAAGCCCCCAGCTCCTCCCCTAGACTGCAAAAGAGTCAAATAAAATACCACATCCCTGTTCGCTCATTTAGCACTTCTTGTGAAGCTAGCCTGAAGCATGGGGAGCCCTAGGTATGCAAAGCTCCTGCCCCTGGGGGCTGACTCCCTGGAGTTGGGGGCACGCAACAACCAGACACAGAATCACATAGGAAAACAGCCAGAAAATGTTGTCATGTGAGTACATGAGTGGTCCTGAAAGGGATATGCATTTTGTGTCGGGTGGTAAGGGACAGGCTGCCTCTGATGGCCTGTGAAGAGAGAATACGGAATATGAGGCTACCTGGCATTGGAAGAAAGAGAGTCTTGGGCACAGGAAAGAGTCAGTGCAAAGATCTGGGCAGAGTTAAAGCATGGTGTTAGACAGAGTCAACACATGCAGAGTTAAAACAGGTGCTAGACAGAGTCAACACATGCAGAGGCCCTGAAGCAGCGAGGAGACAGCTCAAGGCCTCAGAGTCAAAACCTGTGTCTTTGTGCCCAAGTCCTTGGTGCTGATGTGAATGGGGAGATACACAGCCAACCATGGAGGAGGGAGCTGTTCCACCCTGCCCACCTGGAAATGGAAGGTGTAGGCAGCTTCCAGCAGGTATAGCTTCAGTCCTGGGTCTTGCTTCCTCTGAGTCAAATCCATGAACATGGGTGCTGAGAGCAAGAAGGGCTGGCCAGGCCCTGGCCAGGCCACATTAGTACACAGCTGCCAACCCCAGACTTGGGACACTGCAAAGACAATTGAGTGGCAGTTGTGGTTAGCAGAACTCAGGCCCTGGGGCCAGCCACCCATGTTAGCATTTCCTTCTGAGAACCAATGCCTTATAGACATTACTTCTAAAAGGCAGGACTGTATAGGCCAGAGCTCCTCAGCCTAAGCACGCTGTTGATCTGAGGCCCAGTAATAATCTGAGAGTATCATATATATTGTGCAGTGTTCTATATCATTCCTGGCCCTTACCAATCAGATGCCAGAAACTACCATCAATGCCAGTTACAGACACCTGCAATTTTACTAGTCATTCCCTTAATTGCTACCCACCTCAATCCAGGTGTGGTGTATAGGCAAAAAAACAAAACAAAACAAAACAAAACAAAACAAAAAACCAACTACACTGAGAACTACTGGTACAGACTTGTATTACTTTTAATGATTTGTTTCTGTGTGTGTGTGTGTGTGTGTGTGTATTTGTTTCTGTGTGTATGGACATATGAGTAAAGGTACCCAAGGTCTGGAATGCACCAAAATGGGGTTTATAGTTTGGGATAAACATAGCTAACAAACAATTTCATTTCTATTGTGCAGAGATGTAATGTAAAAATGACTTATAGGATGTGTTTTTTAGAAAACAGGTAACTTGACAGTAATATGCTGAAGGAACTCTCCTGCTGAAGCCTATGTGATGGGATGAACACTCCAACTGGGATGCCTCAGAGTTCAGGGGGATGCCTAGCTTCCGATTAGTCACCAGAATCGGATCAATCTGCTCTTGTTTTATCTAGAATGGCTTGGCAAAGAAAGATTCCACACATCTTCAGGTAAAATGCTTTGATATAATTTGTGTTGTTTTCAGAATGGGAGACGTAATTTTGATCAATGGCAAATTCCAGCTCCCTTCATGGCTTGATGAGGCTCCTTGGCAAAGAAAGTTAGGATGCTAGCGGCATACTTCACAATGACTCTGAAGCACTTCTCAATGTCGCCCTTCCATTCCCGACCCAGAACTCTGTTCATGCTACTCACTGAATTGGCATAATTCTGAAAAACTCCAACAAGATGGGCATAGCGTCTAGACCAGGCTTGCATTAGTAAGTGCAAATTGACCACCTCCTTTCTCTGGTGGCACCCAAAGCCAGCATCCATATAAGCCAAATCTTGATTTCCACTCAAATCCTCCCAACAGTCACCCTGGGGCAAGAGAAAGCAATGCCATTGGCAAGTCTAGATGTATCCGAGGTGTTGTCTTGGCTGGATCTCTTTTTAGATCTTCTTTCTAGTCTCTTAATTTCTCTGGTTCCAAGTCCCTTCATGGCTCACAGGTCGTTTGCATCAAGCTGGGCTGTTGAGTTTTAGCTCTGAGAGCCTCTTCCTCCAGGTGACCCGTGAGGGCTCCCTCTGAGCTTCCTCCTCGTGTGTCCCCAGAGGTGTACTGTCTTCCCCTGCATTGCTGAACTCTGGTTCTCTTGGTGAGAATGTCGGTGATGATTACTTCATCTACACCTTTAACTGTTATAGCTTTGTGCAAGACAGCAACATTCGAGGATGGATTAAAGCTAGGTAGAGTAGGGGCTCACTGTGGACCTGGGACCACTTCTGGAGATTTCATGGCTTGAGTGAATCTTAGTTACTTTTCTATTGTTATGAAGAGACACCATAACCTAGGCAACTTATAAAGAGTATTTAATTTGGGGGCTCACAGTTCCAGAGTGTTCACAGTAATCATGGCAGCAAGTAGGTAGACATAATGCTAGAGCAGTAGCTAAAGCTTACATCCTGATACACAAGCTAGAGTCAGGGAGGGAGGGAGGGAGGGAGGGAGGGAGGGAATGAGCATTAACTGGGAATGGTGGGAGCTTTTGAAACCACAAAGCTAGCCCCTGGTGACACACCACCTCCAACAAGGCCACACCCCCTAATCCTTCGGATCCTATGGGGGTTAATTCTTATTAAACACCACAGAACATGTTCCTGTTCTTGAGGGCCAATAAACCAGGCTTGCCAGAGGAATTCTGGTGTCACTGACATTGTAAAGAAGAGTCTTTTTATTTCCCTTCTTCTAAGGATCTAAAGAGAGGCTTTGTCCTGGAGGTTTCAATGTGCTGCCAGGCTATCTCCACCATGTGCCATGCATGCTCCTGGGAACGGTCTAGCCCAGTCAGTCTGCTTGGCCCGTGGGCCTGGTAACATCCCCACTTGGCTGAAGCAGAGATTAACAAACTGACCAAGAAAGGATGGACCCCCTTCTCCTCAGATTGGTGGATCCTGAGGGACTTACGTGGCTTTACACAACAATGTTGTGTGAAGGACTCACTCTGACCCTTTGCAGAACTCTGTCACATAAGACAGCTACAGCAGGACAGAGTGGAACACACCTTTAGTCCTTTAGTCTCAGCACTCAGGAGGCAGAGGCAGGCAGATCTCTGTGAGTTCGAGGCCAGCCTGATCTACAACATGGATACACAGAGAAATCCTGTCTTGAAAAACTTAAAAAAAATCAGCTGTTCCTCCCAAGCACCTTAAGAGGAAGGAGGAGCCAAGTCCCATCTGATGCTGGCATCTGAGGCACCAATTACTGTTACTGGAGACCAAGTGCATCCTCTCTGCCCCTGGAAAACTAAGCCTTTGGACTAGTGCCATAAATATGTCAAGCAGTAAAGTCACTTTAAATAATTAACTTGAAAAAGAAGACAGTGGAGGATGGGGAGGAGGAGGAGGAAGAGGAGGAGGGAGAGGAGGAAGGGAAGGAGGGGGAGGAGAGGGAAGAGGAGGAGAGAGGGCTGGTAAAGACATTTGCTGCCAAGCCTGCCAACCAGAGTTCTCTCCCCAGAACATACATGGGAGAAGAGAAGAGACCCCCAAATTGTGCCCCCTACATACATACATATAAATAAATAAATAACAATTTTTAAAGAAAGGAAAAATCCTACAGAAGAAATTTAAAGGATAAGAAGAAGAAGAAAAAAAGGAAAGTACCTTAGAAACACACTGTCTCTAGTCACTAACCCTGTCTCCTCCTTCACATTACTCAAAAGCAAAATCAGGATCAGGAATTCAAGGTCATCCTTGGCTACATAGAACTGGGAACCAGGCTGTCTCAAAAAGCAATAACTATGACTGGGGATGTAGCTCAGTTGTATAACAGTCATTGCTGTCACCTTGACAGGATCTAGAGTCCTGTAGGAGGCAAATCTGGTCTACAAGGTATTATTTAGATTAGGTTAGCCTCTGGGCAGGGCTTTTCCAGGTTAGGTCAATGAGGGAGGGAAGGCCCACATCAATGTGGGTCTAGGACTGAATCAAAAGGAGATGGAGAACCACACAGCAGCATTCACCCCTGCCCGTGTCCTGACTACACGTGCAACACAGACAGTCGGCTTCTGCTCCTGTGGCCACGCCTTCCCCACCATGTGAAATGGTCCCCTGAAGATGTGAGCTGGAATAAACCCTTTTCCCTTAAGCAGTTTTTGGAGGTAGGAGGATCATGTGTTCTGCTGCTCATAAGTTTGAGGCCAGCCTGGGCTACATAAGACCTTGTCTCAAACAAACAAAAAAATTTAGCAGACACCATTTGCGTGAGCATTTCAAAGTGACTGGGTTTCCCCAGGGTGCAATACTAGAAGTCAGGTTGCTGGGAGACTAAATATCAGTGACACCAATACCTTCAGAGAGTAACTTGGAGGTCATTCCCTCTACACCCAGGACGCCCATCTCGGGCTGAGAACCAGTTGCCTACCTTCCTCGTGGGTACAGGACTGGGACTCAGAGAAGCTGTGACCTTCAGTTAAGTTCTTCACACTGTCCCCAGTGACAAGATACAGCCTGGAGCTAGGGGAAGAGGATGAGTCTGACAAATTGTCTTTGTGCACCTGCAGGCTACTCCCTGCAACCTGCCCACCCAGCCACTCCCCCATGCAAGCCCCACCCACCCCATCTCTTCCCATAAGCAGTTTACCCCCCCACCCTCTCACCCCCCACCCCCTTTGCAAGCTCTGCCCACTCCCAGTTCTCCTGGTGGTGAAGGCCCCACCTGAAGCTGAGTAGCTCCACAGAGTCCTCTGGGGCATTCAGATGCACTTTGAGGTCCTGACCCTTCCTAGCTTGGATCCCACCATCTAAGCTGGCGGCGCCACGGACGCGGGTCAACCATCTCAGCCCAGCCTGCCCCAGGGCCCCTGCAGTGCCCATCTGAGCCAAGACCTGAAGGAGGGCACTAAGAGAGAAAGAACAAGGTCTGATGCCCGCACCATCTGGCCCACCTGCTAGCCCCCATCCAGCCCTTACTGTCACCAGCCCATTGTACAGATGGAGACACTGAGCCTCTGAAGGGTAGAACCACCTCCCCCCACCACGGCTGGGGGTCAGGACACAGCCAGGCTTCTTGAGCCCCACTTCTAAGGCCTACTTCAGCCCCACTCCCATCCCTCCACCCACGGCATACAAATGGTAGACTGGGATGTGAGGCCTGTGCTTCTGGCCCAGAAGTGAGACCATGACTTACACACATTCGGTGCTGCCCCTTCTAAGCCACACAGCTGGTCCTGTGGCAGCCTCCCTTGAGTCCCTTTCCTTACCAAGAGTGGAGCTAAAAGAGGGCCCATCCTCCTTGCTCCATGGCCACTGGGGTTGGTGAGCTTGGGTTTGGCTCCTCCTTGGGAGGCAGCATGTGGTGATTCTGATGAAAGACCCTGTGACCTGACTCTGCTGTGCAGCCCTGAGCATACAGCTTCACCTCTCTGGGCCTGTCTTCTTAGATGTAAAAGAACCTCATAGCCCAAGACACCCTCACAGTTGCTTGGTTTAGCCAAAAACAGGTTGACAGGCAGGCTACAGAATGGGTACCTCCCCACAGCCTGTATGATGCCCAGTACCCTCACATCCTCAAGCCCCTACTCACCCCAACTTGGAGAAGTCTGTTACCTGGGCTTGATGTGACCCCTCAGGGAGAAATCTGAGAGTTGCTGGAAGTCAGCCACTCCTTGGGCATGGATGCTGACTGTAGCCAAGGCATGTAGAGTAAGTCTGGCTGGAATGCCAGACACTGTAGGAAAGAAGAGTTCTCCCACAGCCAGACTCAGCCTCCAGGTCACCTGTACCTCCTGCCCCTGTGGCCAGAGAACCATAGCAACAGTCCACAGCCATGGTGAGGGACAGGTGACCTTAGCATGAAGCACAGTTTGCCCACTTGTCCTCCAAATGCATTTCATTTCAGAGACACAGATGGGGAAAATGAGGCTAGGGACATGAATGGTTTACCCAAGGCCACATAGCTAGCAGGAGTAGAGCCATTCAGAGAGCACAGTGGTCTGCTTACTGATCAAAGGTGAGCTAGACAAGGGGGGACAGCAGGTATCAGGCCAACCAGTAACACATCATTCAGTGTGTCCTAAGCAGACCTGGGGCCCCTCTGAAAGAACCATGATGTTTTTATTTAACATCTCTGTTTGAAGACTTGGGTATGGCTCAGTAAAGAGTGCTTGCCTAGCATGCATGAGGCCTTGCACTCTACCCCCAGCACTTGAAAAGATAAAAAGAGATAAATATCTCCATGTCTGAAGCAGGAGTCAAGACTACGGCAAGACCCACAACAGGCCCAAAGTGGGAAGTGGTGTGAGGGAGGCCGTGTGCTCAGGTACAGCCCTAAATTTCACGTCCCAGGGTCAAAGGGCCAGGAGGCAGATGTAGGGGACAGATGGAGGGGATGGAGGGGAGGGGCAGGAGTAGGAACCAGGCCAGAGAACTGTAATCAGAGGCAGAGGGACAGGGATAGGGACAGGAGAAAGACATGAGACAGGGTGCAGTGTTGTAGAATATTAGTTAAAGATGTGTTACATTTGCTTATGCTGTGGAACATTTGTTTTAATGACGCAAAGATGTGTTGTATTCTTTTATGTTACATTTGTCTAACTCTGTGAAGCTCTGTTACTTTGCCTGTCTAAAACACCTGATTGGTTTAATAAAGAGTGGAACAGCCAATAGCTAGATAGGAGAAAGTCTAGGTGGGGTTGGCAGGCAGAAAAAATAATAGGAGGAGAAATCTGGGGGGAAGGAAAGCTCTAGGATCGAGAGAAAGAGGAGTACTTCAGGGGCCAGCCACAAAGCCAGACATGGACTAAGAAGGAAAGAAAGGATATACAGAAATAGAGAAAGATAAAAGCCCAGAGGCAAAGGGTAGACAGGATAATTAAGAAAAGCTGGCTAGAAACAAGCCAGGCTAAAGCTGGGCATTCATAAGAAAGAATAAGTCTCCATGTGATTTATTTTGGAGCTGGGTGGTGATCTCCCAAAGAGCCAAAAAGTAAAAAAAACCAACCAGCTACAGCTGAGGACTGGAGGCAGAGCATGAGGCAGGCAGAGCACAGGGCTGGGGACAGAAGATGGAGAAAGGGGAAAGTGACAGGAAAGGGATAGCAGCTAGTAGGGACAGAATGCAGGAGTCACGGGAGAGGGGTCACAGGCAGGGATTGGACAGCGACAGTGGGGAGAGGACAGTACCTTGAGAAGTTTTCTGGCGAGTTCAGCCAGGGGGAGAGACCAGCATCTCCTGAGGCCCCCCAAAGGCCCACAGTCCAGGAAACTCAGCTCATGCCCAAACACTTTGACATTCAGATGGCAGCTTGGTGTCCGTCTTGCCCTAGACCACTGGGCTACCTGAGAAGAACCCAGAATGAAGGCAGAGAAACTTAGGGTGAGCACAGCAAAGGCTTCTGGAGCAGGAGGTAGGGTGGGCTGCTAGAAATGTCAGGGGTGTGCGGGGCCCAGCTCACCAAACACACTCTACCGCACATGTTCTTTGACATGCATGGTGGTGCCCACGGCCAGTGCAGACATGTCTTCCCCGGGCAGGTGTGAACAAGAAGCTGTGACGAGCCAGCTGTGAACCGCAGCTGCTTTTCCTTGGTTCCCCCTTCAGCATCCCTGTCTGGGATCCCGTCCAGCCACCTGAGCTGCACTCTGGTCCATGATGGTCTCCTACTCCCTCATCGTTTTTTCATGCTATGACATGGACTTTATAACATTTGAAAGTTAGGAGATCTTATATAAAATCCAAACCCATGGCTTCTTTTGAAGACAGAAATATTAGTGTGTCTACCCATCCCTCAGTAAGGGGTGACCAGAGCCAAGGGAAGCTGCCAGTGTATGACATGGCTGTTCTGTGCACCACAGACCCCGCCCTCCTGTTGTCTTGCCAATATGGAGATGGAGTATCTGTCGTTATTCTCTTTGTCTTAGCCAAATACTTCCTGGGATGTGAGTATGAAACACGAGAAGATAACAGACTATGGAGACTGCGTTCTAAGACAAAAATGTTTGTTTTGTTTTTGTTAAACAGAGTCCCAACCCACAGTGAGGCTGAGGCTTGCCTAAAAATCCCTCTGCATTCTAAGTGCTAGGGTTACAGGCACATGCCACCATGCCCAGCTAGAAAAAAAAAAAGTGTTTATAACTAGCCCACCTGGGCTTTGGGCTAACATCTGGTCTATGTATAAACATGTCAGTACACACCCAAGCCACCCACGTTGCTGGCTCTCAGATGTACACAGAATGGCATTTTACAAGAGCAAATGCTGGGGGCAGAGGGAGTGCCTATCATGGTCCCCACCCTCCACAATGCACATGAAAACCTGTGCCCGGAGTCTCTGCTAAGACAATAACCAGCAATGGGACTTCATCAACTCAGCTGAAGACAGGCTTCCAACAACAAGGCACATACCACAAAAGCACACCCAAGACCACTCATAGCACGACTTTTCATTTTTATCTTTTGATAGGATCTCATGTAACCCAGGCTGTCCTCAAACTTGCTGGATAGCTGAGAACGACTCTGAACTCCCGAGCCTCCTGCCTCCATCTACTGCGTGCTGTGATTGCCACCACGTCTGGTTTCATGTGGTGCTGGGGATCCAGCATGCACTGGGGAGGTGGGGCAGGAGGTTGTCAGTGTGAGGCCAACCTGGGCTACATAGTGAAATTTTTTTAAACTCAAATAAAATAAAACATTTTTTAAAAAATACCACAGGGACAGAGAGATGGCTCAGTCAATAGAGCACTTGTCACAAGCACGAAGAACTGAGTCTGGGTTCCCAGTACTCAAGAAAAACATAAGGCAAGCATAATAACAGTATGTCCTTAATCCCAGTGCTGGGGAGGTACAGTCAGGAGAGCACCTGGGGCCAGCCACTCTAGTGGAATGGGGGTGAGCTCCAGGAGCAGTGAGAAACTGTGTCCCAAAAACTAAGGTAGAGGGACTGGAGAGATGCCTCAGCAACTAAGAGCACTGGCTGCTCTTGCAGAAGATCCAAGTTCAGTTTTCGGTCCCCACATGGAGACCAACAGTTCCAGGGGATTTAATGCTCTATTCTGATCTTTATGGCTACTGCATACACACGGTGGAAACACTCAAATATAAAATAAAAAAATTTAAAAGGTATAGACATGATAGAAGAAGATACTCAAGATCAACACAGGTACACACAAAAATATTCACATCCACAATAACACACATAATGTACACATACACACATGCATGCACACACATGCAAGCACATACATGTACACACATACATATACACATGCACACACATGCATGCACAGACACACATATCACAGAAAAGCGAAGAAAACCCCAAACTCAACAACAAAACCATTCTCACTAGAAGAGAATAAAGAGACACACCATAAACTATGAGATAGCATTTCCAAGTCACATATCTGACAATATGACTTACTTCTAAAATACAGAATTTCTAAAACCCATGTAAGAAAATAACCCAGCCAGTGTTGGCACATGCCAGCACTTGGGAGGCAGAGGCAGGTGGATCTCTGAATTCAAGATCAGCCTGGTCTACAGAGCGAGTTCCAGGACAACCAGGGCTACAAACCCTGTCTCAAACAACCAAAAGAAAATTACCCCCCAAAATAAAATGAACCTAATATTTGAATATGCATTTCACCAAAGAAGACACCTGGATAGCAGATAAGCCCGTGAAGAACTGCCCAGAAGGCTGGCAAGATGGCTCAGGTACTTGCAGCCAAGCCTGCTAACCTTCATCCACATGATGGAAGGAGAGAACCAACAGCTGCAAGCTGTCCTCTGACCTCCACACACATTCTGTGCCATGTCCATGTGGGTGTGTGCACACATGAGCACACACAGGTGCACACATTTGCAATAAAAATCCATAAGCCTGGGCATGGTATACACCTTCCATCCCAGCACATGGAAGGCAGAGACAGGCAAATCTCTGAATTTGAAGCCAACTGATCTAATAGTAAGACCCTGTTACAAAAAAAAATACATAAAATAAAATAATAAATAGGTTCATCACAATTAGCCATTAGGGAAACAGATTAAAATAAGATACTAGCCTGGCAGATGGAGTAGGCCTGAGATCCCAGCACGAGAAGGATGAGGCAGGAGAATCACGTGTTTGAAGGTATGCATGAGCTGAAGAGTAAGTTCCAGGCCACCCCAACCCATATGGAGGGTTTGACGCCCACCTAAGCTACATAGTGAGACCCTGCCTAAAAAAAGAGAGAAATAAAAAGAAAAAAGAAAAAGAAAAAAGGCTGGGATAGCTCAGCAGTAGTGTTACCTAGCATGGGAAAGGCTCCAGGTTCTACCCCCCAGCCTTGCACAGGGACGCGGGGCAGCTCACAGCAGTGGGTAAATGAAACAGAGCAAGAGTGAATGCAAGCTTTAAATACATGTTGCAATTTATGTAACGTCTGAGAAAGTGTGGAGCAGTCTGCAGCTTCTCAGTAGCTCCCCAGGGTGGAGCAGGACGGGAAGAAGGAGTATGATAGGAGATGAAGAAGTTTGTCAGATGGGCATGGTGGTCCTCAACTGTGATCGCATCAGCAAAGAGGCTGAGGCAGGAGGATGGCAAGTTGGAGGCCAGCATGAGCTACAGGGTAAAAGTATCTCAAAGGAAACAAATCAAAATGACTCCTCTGAGCATGATAGGGTCATCAGCTCTTCGGTGAGAGTGACGTCAGTATTCTCAGATCATAGAGTGTCTGAGCGCGCGCACACACGAGCGCTATCCACTTTTTTCTTTGAGGCAGAGTCTCTCAGTGAAGCTGGAGCACCCTGGTCATGCCAGGCTAGCTAACCATCAGGGGCCTGTCTCACTACCCCAGCACTGGGGTTGTAGGTGGATGTCTCTGCACCAGCTTTACAAAGCTAATTTTAAAAAGCAGGAGTCAGCAGGATGAGAGATACCATAATAGAAGGAGTCATCCTAGGTTTGAGGGGAGATCTGGCACTAGTGAGATCTCCAGAGATCTACAAGGATGATACCAACTGGCAAACTAAGCAGTAGCAGAGAGACTACTTTAAATGCCTCTCCCTGATAATGATTTTTGACGACTATCTTATATAGCATCCTAGAACCTCCATCCAGTGACAGACGGAAGCAGAGGCAGACACCCACAGCTAAACACTGAACTGAACTCCTGGAACCCAGTGACAGAGAGGGAGGAGTGATGAGCAAAGGAATCAAGACTGGGCTGGTGAATCCCAGAGAAACAGCTGACCTGAAAAAGGGGGAGATCTTGGACCCCAGATTGATGGCTGAGAGGCCAGCATGGGACTGATCCAGACCCCTGAATGTGGGTGTCAGTGAGGAGGCCTAGGCAATCTATGGGGCTTTGGGTAGTTGATCAGTATTTATCCCTGACACACAAATGGACTTTGGGTGCCCATTCCACAATGAAGGATGCTCTCTCAATCTGGACACTTGGGGGAGGGCCTGGGCCCTCCCCAGAATGAAATAACAGACTGTAGAGATCCCCATGGAGGGCCTCACCCTCCCTGGGGAATAGAGTGGGGATTGGGCAGGGGGCTGGGGGCTTAGTGGGGGGGGGAGTGGGCATGGAGGGGAGGGAGAGGGAACTGGGACTGACATGGGAAGCAAGCTTGTTTCTAATTTAAATATATAATAAAAAAGTTAAAAAAATAAAGCAAGAGTCATTGGCACTGTCAGAAGCTAGGTCCGGGGTTACCTTGGTTAGGGATGGGTGCTGAGTAGAAGAGAGTGCAGAGGGTTCCCTGGGGTATTGGCCTCACTGGTACACAGAAGTAGACACATATCCTGATGGGGCTTTGGGACTTTTCCATGTAGAGGTTACACTTAGACAAACACCTTTTCAACACCAGGCAGGCCTAGTCAGCAGCTGTCCACGAGGGATGTATGGGCAGCTACAGTCTTTCCGGGAGCCTGGGTTGGGGACATCTGATTTATTACCTTCTCCTGGAGGTCCTTCATCCTTCTGGATCTTTCCCCCGCACAGCCAGAGCCATCCAGGCCTGGCTCTGGCCCTGAAGGGTTCCCTGGCTCAGTCTCTCTCTTCTCTTCCTGCTTCCAGAAGGATTTGCGGCCCAGCACACTGCCAATGATGTCCTCTGCACTTTCCAGCTGGAGTCCCAGCTGGAGAGAGAAACCAGAGGCTCACTAATGAGGAAGCCAGTCACACAGGTAGTCAAGGGCTATGGGACTGGGAACAAGGCCCTGGGAGGCTAGCCTGGAGCACTCCGGTCCCTGGGGGCCACCCGGGCTCAGGAAACAGGAAACAGGGCCCTGGGAGGCTAGCCTGGAGAACTCGGAGTCCCTGAGGGCCACCTGGGCTCAGGAAACAGGAAACAGGGCTCTGGGAGGCTAGCCTGGAGAACTCGGGGTCCCTGGGAGGCTAGCCTGGAGCACTCGGGGCCCCTGGGAAGCTAGCCTGGAGCACTCGGGGTCCCTGGGGGCCACGCGGGCTCAGGAAACAGGGAACAGCTTTGGAATTTCAGACAAAATGTCCTATGGACTCTGGCAGCTTCAAATGTCACCTCTTCTGGGCAGCCCCCTTCTCACATCCCCATCCCAGGCCACACGTGTCACACCCCCACCTGGGTTTCCCGTACACAGCAGCAAGGTAACGCCCAGACCCTGTTGTGGAATCCCCTTGAGGGGCATGGGGACTCAGGAATTACCCATGAGGCATCTACTAGCCCGGAAGATTCCTGGATGAATCCTTCCTCTGACCATCCTCCCATCTGCCATCTTCCTGTTGACTCACCCCTCCCTCCACTCTGTTCCTCTCTGCTCCCCCCTCCTCTCCACTCTGTTCCTCTCTGCTCCCCCTCCTCCCTCAGCTCTGTTCCTTGTGAACACTTCTCTTCCTCTTCTGGGACCTTTGCATTCACTAGCAGCCTGCTCAGCTCTGCAGAGGTCCACCTGACTGAACTTAGAGCCACCATCCATGGAAACACACCCTGGGTCCATCCATAAGGTGTCTGCAAAGAGCTAGAGTGAGAAAGAAAGACCCACTCGGAACGCGCTCCATTCTATGGACTGGAGTCTGGCCTGAATAAAAAAGGAGAAAGTCAGCCAGTGATATGGTCCAGCAGATAAGGGGCTTGCAGCCAGTGCTGACGATGTGAGTTCTAACCTCAAACCTACATGATGGAAGGAGACATTTGAATTCCTCCCTCCTCATGCACATCGTGGTGCCCAAGGCCGCACCTCTGACAATAAATCAATATTTTAAAATAAAAGAGAGAAAGCAAGCTGTGCATCAGCATATGTGTACATTTATGTGTGTGTGCACATATAACACACATACATTATACGCTTCCCAACTGTGGACGCAATGTGGCCAGCCACCTCACACTCCTGCTCCACCATGACTTCCCACATAATACACTGCACTATTGAATTGAGCCAAAGCAAACTCTTCTTTCCTTCAGCTGATTTTGCCATGGATCTTGTCACAGCAACAAGAAATTTAATACAATATCCATCCTTCCAGTCTCAGTTCAAACCTCATGCCCCAAAATAAACAGTTTACTTTCAGACATTTCCCTCTGTTGTAAGACCCTGTTCAGAACAACACTGCCTGCCATATTCACGAGATCAGCTTTGTCTGCTCGCAAATGGTCACTACTGGACTCGTTGATGGTTGATCCCTCGTGGAAAGGGGTGAGGAGAGCCATCGCTCCTCCCAGTCAGTTATATGCAATTCTGTCCCAACTGCATGTGGCTTCTTGGCCTTAGAGAAGGACTAGAGTATACAGACTAAGAAGGCTAGGGACAGGGGTTCTATCTATGTTGTCTCGGAAGAGCCGTCAACTTCCAGCATAGCTGCTCTGTAAGTAAGATTAATGAATTCATTGGTTCCTCGGAGCAAACTCTAGTGAATTCAAACTTTTGTTTGTAATTTGGACTTTAGATGGAGGAGGTAGGAGTTTCTTAGTACTCCCCAGTCCAGGGAGAAAATTCCCATAATAGTCTCTCAGAATGGAAAGTACCAGGAGTGCAGGGACCACACCTTAATTGTTTATCACCATGTATCCAGAGCCAAGCACATTGCTTGGTACAGTGTCAGCTAGAAGAGGAATATTTCTCAATGGATGGTAGGTAGACAGATGGATAAATGTAGATGGGGGGTAGGTGGATAGAATGTGGATGGATGAATGGGTGGAGACAGATGGAAGGTAGAAATACAAATTGATGGACGAGTGAATGTGAGTGATAGATGGATAGATATGTGGGGAAGGGAATGGATGAGTAACTGGATTAGAAGGATAGATGGATGGATCAGAGATATGAATGGAAGGATAGATGAGTGAGTGGGATGGATGGATGGATGGATGGATGGATGGATGGATGGATGGATGGATGGATGGATGGATAAGAGGGTGGATAATGAGAGGGGTGAGCTGGATGGAAGGACACTTGGATAACATGTGTGGACAGATGTATTGCAATATCTGTGGAAAGGTTAGAAGGGTCAAAAAATGATAGAATGAGTGTTGAACAACAGGATCAAGGGACAGGTGGACAGATGAATGGGCATATGGGATCACTCCTTGCCCTGCCTCCAGGACAGGCGCTAAGGAGACTACAAGCCCAGCACTCTTACCTCCAGCAAGTTAAAGGCCCAGCCAGCAGCATGAACAGTGAGGTTCACCGTGGCAGAACAAGGGAGAAAAGATCTGGGAGAGAAGAGGAGGATCCTCTCCAGGTTGCCTCCCAGGTTGCCAGATGCTAAGAGGAAAGAGAGGATCCTGGGAACTAGAAAGAGAGGCTATACCCACAGTGCCTGCTGCCCCAGGGGAGGGTTAAGCATCATTTCCTTCACCCGATGAGGGCTGAGGGTGACTCCAGAGCATCCCTTCATACCCTCCACTCCCCAGGATGGCTGAGGTGGTTCAGGGACCTCAGCTGAAGACTCCCGCAGTTTCCCCCACTGCCCACATGGAGACCTAATGCAGGCCCTTGTGCAGCATGGTAAGTGCTTCCGCTACTTTTTAGGACAGGTTCTCACTAAGTTGTCCAGGCTGGCCCTGAACATGTTCCATGTCACCCAGGCAAGGGAAATAGTATCCTTAGTCCCCGTGTTCTTAGAGATTGGAGCTCTGGTGTCCCCAGGCCGTGTGGCACCCAGGTGAGCCGTACTTGAGTGGAAGGTGACATCAGAGTAAGATGAGTGTTTCCAGGTTTCCGTCTGGAACTGCTGACTGAGGATGTCCTTAGAAAGGGAGTCCCGAAGGTCACGTTTCAGGGGATCATCCGTCTCCAGCAGCTGCAGGATGTGACTCCACACAAAGGAGCCCACTGGGGCAGAGTGGCAGCAACAGGCACACAGTCAGCCACTGGCCAAGACTCTCTGGCTCAGCCCCGGCCTGCCACACACCCATGCCAGGGCTGCTCAGCACCCTGCAGCCTGAAGGTAACAGGAGTAGGATCCAGCCTGTGTACGGATCCTAATAAGTTTGCCTGAAGGCAAAGGAAAAGTATGAAGTGGGACGCCCTGACTTGAAAGTCATACCCAAGTCAGAACCCTAGTTCAGATGCAGGGATGCAAGCTGTGTCACCTCAAGATGTTGCTACCACCTCTCTCCACCTCATCTGTGAAATGGGATATCAAGCTGCATTTGGAATCCTCAGTCTACACAGAGCCTTTTAAAACCTTGTGTATAAGCAGGTGTACACATACATGCACCATGTGGAGACCGGGGGACAGCTGCAGATGTTTCTTGGGCACCATCCACGTTGTTTGTTTGGGGGCAGGGTTTCTCACTTTTCTCAGTGATCTTGAGAGGTCCACCTGTGTCCCCTCCGCAGCACTGATTACAAACATGTGATGACACACTCTTTCTATGTGGGCTCTGGAGATCAAAGGCATGTCTTTGCCTTTTACTGGCTGAGCCGCCCCTGGGCCTCACTTCTGTTACTTCTGAGTGCACTGGGGATGTTCACTCTAGCTCTGAGCCTCGTGATCCTCATCAATGAAATGAAGTAACATTTCTCAAGGGACTGTTGGCAAAGGTCAGTCAAAGCCAGAGCCAGAACTAGAGAGCCTAATTATCTCAGAGCAGACAACGGGGTGACGCGTGGTCCATGATGGAGACCCTGGCAGGGTCCTGCAGGGGTGAGAAGAAATGGGTGCACTAGTAGGCGAGGGTCCATAGGGATATCAGCCCGATGGGAACCCTGGCATAAGATACTGTAAGCTCCCAGAAGGCACAGCTAGAAGTTTTCCAAACATCTGACCATGGAACAGGCCTGGGGCAGGGCACCCATTTATCCCACCGGGCAGCATACAGCCTGGCATCTACAGCTCCTGGCTGATCCCTTAGAAGCTTAGCAGGCTGACTACTGTGATTCAAGACAAAGTCCCAACATCACCCCCTTCCTCATGCCCAAGCCTGACACTAGGGTTACATCTTCTGGTGACCCTATTTCCTCAGAGGATCATTTGAAACATGGGACTGGTTTGTTATTTTGTTTCATTTTGCTGTGCGAAAGATGGAGGCAAAGGCCTCATTGCACATGCAATGCAAGCGCTCTGTCACTGAACCAGGTCATTGGCCCTGCATCTACTTCAAATGAACACACCACTTGAATAGGTGGTTTAGTTTCAGGAAAACGTCAAGTCACCTCAGGCAGATGTGTGGGCAGGTCACGCTGGGTCCTTGATGCTAATGGCTCATAACTAGAAACAGCCTCCAGTCCTCGGTGGAGACAAGTAAAACGGAAGGGGGCGCACATGTGTGCTGTTTGCCTCTGTGCTCCAAGATGTTTGTTGATTGGCTGGTTGGCTGGTTGGCTGCAGTGCTAGGGGCAGAGCCAGGCAAACTCTCTAGCACTGTGTTGAAGTTTTGATGCCACTCTGGAAAGCTGGTCTCAGGGAATGCATCCCTGGGTTGGGGGAAGAAGGCCTTCACTGTCCACTCATCTTCCTGCCCTGCCCTTTCAAACATGACTGCAGAGAAGGAAAGACCCCCACATCCTCATGCCTCAGCTCATCGGCCCCTCAGCACACCCTGAGGTACATGCAGTCCCCATTTCAAAGACATAGAATCAGAGGCTTATAGCAACGGGAGTCCCTCTCCTGGGACACACAGGCAAGGGAGGGCTGTGCTGGGCTTGAAACCCAGATGCTAACATGCTATGCATTGCATAAATTTTTAAATTGTGTCACGTCTGCTGCGTGGCCTGTGTCCGAGAACGTGCGGAGGGTGTCAGGGATTGACAACACAGAGACTCGTTCAACGATGTAAAGAAAACTTTAAACAGGCTCCAAAAAGGTTCAAGAAAACTTCCTAAGAAAGGCTCCCACCAGAGAAGCTTCTGCTCTCTCCTCTCCCCTGGCTGGTTCTGCTCTGACCCCAAAGGTGGATGTGTGTGGGTTTTGAAGGTGCGGTTAGTCTTTTGACAAGGTCGAGGTCAGGGCGGTTTCCGTGGGAAGGTCTTTTCCAGGAACTTATTGTATCGTTTTTAGTAAACATGTTTTTACTAAACATTGTCTTACAGCTGCCTACTCCCAGGCAGAAGGGGAAATGGGTCTCTGCTCAAGGTCTGGTGTTCCCACAATTCACCCCTTTTTATTTTCAAATGAGGCACTCCTGGCTTAGGTCAAGTAGAGTCACCCTCCCTTTCCCGTCTTTGGGGGACCTTGAACCCCTGTCTTAGGTGGGAGGGGTCTTCCCCACAGGTTGCCCGTCGTCGGAGTGACCCCAACCTTAAATCATCTGTAACCAACCTTCATGGCTATCGGGATTGCCATGGGCTAAGCTAAGCAATACTTGGTTACGGATCTCTTGCCTCTGGAACAAGGCACATTTGAGCTCGGCATAAAGCCAGAATGCTTACTGCCACTGCCACCATTTCCAGGACCCCCATTGACATAGCGCCTCTCCATCACCATACCCATCACCAGATCTGGGCCATAACATTCTACCAGCCTTCATCTGTTACAAGGGTAACATGCACGTGATTTACATTCTGTTACAAGGGTAACCCGTATGTGATTTACATTTACAATTTGATAGAGTTTACAATCGTTTCAAGATCTGCTCAGGAAAGCATTTAGAAAGTGCACTTGCACAGATACATTGGGCACAATCATTGATGTTACACATGTAGCATTATGAAAAATATGAACAATAGTTGTCACATTAGGACAAGTTGCATTTCTCCAGAAAAATACACTGGCCTAGTCATGATTCCAGAAACAGGAACCATCAAGTCTGATATTTCAAGTGACCATGTCCTGTTCAAATACTGAAAAGAGGCTTTTGCCACTCATCATAGTCCATACCAATGTCCAAATGCTTTAAATGGGTCCTTTTTTCTCTGTTGGCTTCACGATGAAAACTCATGGGTCCGGAAGGTTGATGCAGCAGGTCTGTTGAGAAACTGGAAATCTCGAACTGCCTGTTTTCTTTCTTTCTTGGGCTCTAGATTCGATGACATCAAGGGTCAGGAACACTGATTTAGGAGATCTCACTCAAACTGGCTTAGGTAGGCTCCCATGGTCTCAGGTCCAGTTTTTCTCTGCTCCATGTATCTCACTAAATGGTCTGACAGCTGCCAAAGCTTTATTCTTTTCCTGCAAGAAAACACAAACATGCCCTCAACCCCAAATTAGGGTCTTCTCCACTGTCTAGTGTATGGATGTCTCCATTTGACCTGAGCAATGGTTGCTCAAGTTCCATCATGCCAGAATCTGTCTGAAGCTCACTGGCATTCACATTATACAATTTTTAAATGAGGAGTGTATTATTTGATGAGTCATGTGGGGACTGGGGGCATTATTCCCCCTTTTTTATTTTCTAAAAAATTTTTTTGAACTGTTGAAGCTGGACCATAACAGTAGAAGGATTTGTCTACCCTCCTTGGTTAACTATCTAGATAAATTGGGATTACTACTTAGATTATTTGTAGATGCCCATTAAAAAGGACATATCCATTAAGTATTTCCAAAAAACTTCTGAAAATCACTCAAAGATTGTAAACTATACTGTGTCCAAATAACTTTTGAAAATTATTTGAAGTCTGTGAGCAGTCTTTCCCAATCTAACCTGTAGAGCTCTCACTAGCTGACAAGGCCTCATTTGTATCTTAAATTTTTCTGTTAAAACATTAACAGACTGGCTGGATGTTCCTTTTGGCTGTATATAAAGCAATCTAGGTAGCTTCTGAACTATTTTTGAAGGGATTTAAGTATCCTTTTAATCATATAAGCAGTTCACACTCACGCATTCACAATCACATTTCATACATACCAGTATGGCCACACCATACATTCAGAACATACATGTATCTTTTAGTCATCCTTTTTCCCTAGGTCATGATTAGTCTGTTGCAATGAAGCTCCCTTAATTGAAATCTATGTAAAAGAACAACTCCAGCCAATCCTTGAACTAAAAAGGTTAAAAAGTCCTGTATGTTTTTTTATCATTCCTCCATTTGAGCTATAGTCATGGGGTACAGCCGTACCTACTCCTTGTAACTCTGTAGATGCAAGGTGGAGAGGCCAGGCTTTTGGCCAAAAGTTTATAGAGATGACTCACAAAATAGAACTTAAATGTAAACAAAAATTTCCATTCCATATACCTTTGTCTTTTTCTTTTTCTTTTACTTAATACCAGTACCTCCTTTATTAACCGTTACCAATTTTCAATTCACCCACTTTTAATCCATCCTCCAACTGAGGGTGATCTCTCAGGTTCCCCTTTCTTTCCTGACCTTGGTGTCAGGCAAAGGCCTGGAGATTTAATCCAATCCACCCCCCATCTGAGGGCAATCTCTCAGGGTCCCCTTACTTTCCTGACCTTTGTCAGGCGAAGGCCTGGAGATTTAATCCGGTACCCCTAGTTTGGTACCCCTTTTTAACACATCCGCATAGCCTTACTGGCCAGCCTTTTAGATCTCTCAGTTCCCCTTTACTTTCCTGACCTCAGTGTGAAAGACCCCAGGCGGGGGACTTTCACGGGAAGGAGACCCGAACCCAAGGAACAACGAGACCACGAGCTTGGATGCAACAGCAAGAGGCTTTATTTACACATGGGTACCCGGGCTACGGGGTCTAATCTCTTAGATAGATAGGCGACCGGTCGTCTCCAGGGCCCAAGTTTTTGAGTTAGGACCCCCTTCGCATAACCCTCTTGCTCAGCCACGAATAAGTCAAAGGGTTTAGTCAGATCAGGTAACCCCAGAGCTGGGGAGCAGAGCAGAGCCTTCTTGATGTCCATGAAGGCTTTTTCCTGGCTCTCCCCCCAGTCAAAAGCAGCCCCCGTCTTGGTGAGGGGGTACAGGGGTGCTGCCATCTCCGCAAACCCGGGGATCCACAGTCTACAGAAACCTGCCGTTCCCAAGAATTCCCTTAGTTTTCGGGGGGTCTTGGGAGGAGGGATGTCAAGTATGGCCTGTTTGCAGGCTTCTGTTAGCCAACGTTTTCCATCCTGGATTTTGTACCCCAAGTAGGTGACCTGGGTCCGGCAGATTTGGGCCTTTTTGGCAGAGGCCCTATACCCCAAGTCTCCTAAAGTCTTTAAGAGAGCTTCTGTCCCCCTCAGGCATTCCTCCTCTGTTTTGGTGGCTATCAGGATGTCATCCACATATTGTAAGAGGATGACCTCAGGGTGGTGGACTCTAAATCCGGCCAAATCCTGATGCAAGGCCTCATCAAAGAGGGTGGGGCTATTTTTGAACCCTTGGGGCAACCTAGTCCATGTAAGTTGTCCCGAGATTCCCAGGTCTGCATCCTGCCACTCAAAGGCAAACAGTGGCTGACTGTCTTTGTGTAACCGTAGGCAGAAGAAGGCATCCTTTAAATCCAGGACTGAGTACCAAACATAGTCAGGTGGCAGTCCACTCAGGAGGTTATAGGGATTGGGGACCGTGGGGTGTATGTCCTCAACTCGCTTATTGACTTCCCGGAGGTCCTGGACCGGCCTATAGTCATTGGTTCCAGGCTTCTTGACTGGCAACAGGGGAGTGTTCCAGGGGGACCGGCAGGGAGTTAGAATGCCCTGCTCCAGTAGCCTCCTAATGTGAGGTTTGATCCCATCGCGGGCCTCCCGGGACATAGGATATTGTTTAATTGAGGCCGGGAGAGCAGATGCCTTTAAATGGACTATGATGGGAGCCTGCTGGAGGGCTAGTCCCATTCCTCCAGTCTCTGCCCAGGACTGGGGAAAGTCGGTCAGCCAGCGGTCCTCGACCTTAAAAGAGTCATCCTTGGGCTCATGTATTCTATATTCTTCTTCTAAGGCTATGGTCAGCACCGTGAGTGGGGCCCCTTCTGGCCCCGTGACTCTTATGTTGGCTTTCTCGAAATGTACTTGAGCCTTTAACTTCGTTAGGAGGTCTCGACCCAGGAGGGGGTATGGACAGTCAGGAACATGTAAAAAGGAGTGCATCACCTTACCGGTCGCTAGGTGGAGCTGGCGGTCCGTGGTCCATCGATATTGTTTCCCGCCGGTGGCTCCTTGTACCCAGGCAGTTCGGCGGCTCAGGGGGCCGGGTGACCGATTTAGAACAGAGTGTTGAGCCCCCGTGTCAACCAGGAAGGTGACCGGGCACCCCCCTACTGGTATGGTTATCCGGGGCTCAGGGGGGGGCTCCTGGCCCTGACCTCCCTAATCTTCGAGGCTCAGGAGGTCAGAGGTCTGAGAACGAGGTTTGGGCCTTTGAAATGCCCTTCTCTGTTTCTTGTTCTTGGGGCATTCTCTAGCCCAGTGTCCTCTCTCCTTGCAATATGCACATTGGTCTCTTTCTAGGCGAGGCCCCCTTTGTCCCTCTCTCTGCCTGTCCTGTCTCTGCTCTGCTACTACTGTGGCCAACAGTTTAGTCATTTCTCTATTACGCTTCTTGTCCCTCTCTCTCTCCTTCTCTTCCATTTCCTGTCTCTGACGTTCTGCCCTTTCTTGGTCCTCTTTTCTCCATCTCTCTTCCCTTTCCTCCCGTGTTTCTCTCTTGTTAAAGATGCGCTCCGCCTCTTTTAATACATCTGGTAGAGTATAACCCTGTAAATTCTCTAGCCGCTGCAATTTGTTTCTGATGTCAGCAGCCGACTGCCAAATGAAGGACATGGTCAGGCTAGTAGCTTGCCCGGGGTCCTCAGGGTCATATGGAGTATACATTCTGTAAGCCTCCTTAAGTCTCTCTAAAAATGCGGCTGGCGATTCCTCTGCCTTCTGAACTATCTGTCTTACCTGGGCCAAATTGGTAGGACGCTTACCTGCCCCTCGGAGACCCGCTACAAGCAACTGGCAATAAAGACGTAGATGGGTCCTACCTGCCTCAGTGGTGAAGTCCCAGTCTGGGTGGTCGAGGGGAAAAGCAGCATCAATTTCATTTGGAAGCTGCGTAGGTTGTCCATTTGCCCCAGGAACATTCTTCCGGGCTTCAAGAAGGACCCGCTGTTTTTCCTCCGAAGTGAGGAGGACCTGTAAAAGCTGTTGGCAATCGTCCCAGGTGGGCTGATGAGTAGTAAGAACCGACTCCAATAAATCAGTCAGTCTCACAGGATCTGCTGAAAAGGAGGGGTTATTATTTTTCCAGTTATAAAGATCAGAGGCAGAAAACGGCCAGTACTGTAATTGGCCATCATGGCCCGTCCGGAGGGGCAGGGCAGTGGAATCCGGAGCGGGCTGCTCCCTGCGGCCTCGCAGTCTAGAGGCCATAGCTGAGGGCTCCGGGTCGGTGGGAGGCGAAGGTTGGGCCTCTGCGGCTGCTGCTGCGGCCTCAGCTGCTGCCTGTTGACCTGCCGGAGGAGCCTGGTACGGGGGAGGTTCCTCCGTCAGTAAATCCAACAGGAGACCGTCTTCTGGAGGGAGGACTTTGGGGTCTCCTTTTTTCTCTTTCTGCTTAGTTACGGTGGGGTACAGGCCAGAATGGGAGGACTGAGGATGCGGGGAGGGGGTCAAAGGGGGCGGAAGGGGGGTGCGGATGGTTTGGAATTGGCGGGGGTTAGGGAGGAGGAGGAGGGGGGCCCTCCGGGGTGCACAAAGGGACACACCCAGGTAGGAGGATTATGAACTAACGCTTCCCAGGTGACTATGTAGGGTACTTGGTTCGGACGGCCGTGGGGCCCAGGATCCATCACTTTCTCTTTCACCTGGAAGATAATTTGAGAGTTAAAGGTGCCATCCCGGGGCCAGCCAACATTAAAAGCTGGCCACTCGGAAGAGCAGAAGGTGATCCATTCCTTCTTGCGCACATCGACAGTCCAGTTACGAGCATACTCCTGAACCTGTGGCCAATGTGAGAGGGTCAAACTGAGCGGAGTGGTAACTGTCTGGCCCATCTTCTCGAGAGTGATGACTAAGACAAACAAACAAATAAGAAACAAAAGCGAACAGATTTTCGCTGCGCGGCTTTTACGTAAAGTCAAAAGCAAAACTTCAGTTGGGCTCGGGGACGGGGGCCTCCCGCCCTCGTCCCCTACCAGGATGGAAAATCCCTCTGTCAGAGGGGGGTTCCCCAAACAGACGGGGCAGATTCCTAGGCATCTACCCCAAACAAACGAGTCCCTAAGGACTCCAAATACAAATGGGGCAGATTGACATCTACCCCAAACAAACGAGTCCCTAAGGACTCCAAACGCTACCAGGACGTCTCCTGGAGCTGCGGTCGGGAGTACGAATCCGTCAATTCCTCCTCGGTGCCGCCAAATACAAATGTATACAGCTGTATACTACAAACGCAGGCGCGAGAAAATAACAGGCATAGACAGACAGCAGACAACAGAAACAACAGAAATTTAGTCCGGACAATTCTTACCTCCCAGAAGTGGGTCGGTGGTCCCTGGGCGGGGGTCTCACATTCCCGGCCAACGCACCAAATGAAAGACCCCAGGCGGGGGACTTTCACGGGAAGGAGACCCGAACCCAAGGAACAACGAGACCACGAGCTTGGATGCAACAGCAAGAGGCTTTATTTACACACGGGTACCCGGGCGTCTCAGTCTTGGGGGGCTGAGCGCCCCGAGCTGGGGACTCAGGGGTTCTTTTATAGCAAAAAAGCGTAGTACAGAAGCGAGAAGCCTAGTTACAGGTCCCTGATTGGACAATTTAAATGAGGCTGGGGCTCAGAATCGAGAGCAATTGAGGTTTTGCTTGGAACTCAAGTCTCGGCCTTGGCCCTATCTGAGGAACAATAGGTTTCTGTGTGGCTATGCAGACAGTGGACACCTGTGTCCCTGCCTGGACAGAGTTCCCTTCTGATAGTAAGTGACTATTCAGCCATGAAGACCTTGAGCTGAGCTCTCTTCTGATAAAGAAGAATGACTATTCAGCCGAGCTGTGGGGGAAACGGAATTTTCCATAAGCCTCAGCTGCCTGTGCTGGGCCAGGGTCTTTCAAGTGGATCAGGTGAAAGACTGGAGATTTTTTATTTTATTTCTTATTTTACCCTTTTTTTATTTCTTTTTTTTTTCTTTTTCTTTTTCTTTTTTTCTTTTTTTTCTTTTTTTTTTTTTTTTGAGACTGGGTTTCTCTCTATCCTTTTGGAGGCTGTCCTGGAACTTGCTCTATAGACCAGGATGGCCTCATTCCTTCCTATCTCTGCCTCCCGAGTGTTGGGATTAAAGGCGTATGCCACCAACACCCAGCTCTCTGAATATCATAGCAAACATCCTCCCAATCTGGGACATTTAAGCCTTCCCCAGTAATGAATCATGGACTCCCTCGTTCAATCCATTTTAAAAAGCCTGCCATGGTTGTAGTCCCCTGTTCTTCAAGCAACTTTTTTACGTGATACTGTAATTTAAATTTCCAGGGACTATTTCCTATTGTTTCTTTTCCTATTTTCCTCCATTTGTCCCTGGCTGGCAAAAGGGAAGGCCCCGTCCACTTACCTCGCTTTCACGATCTCAGTAGGACCTCCAATTGTCACGTCTGCTGCGTGGCCTGTGTCCGAGAACGTGCGGAGGGTGTCAGGGATTGACAACACAGAGACTCGTTCAACGATGTAAAGAAAACTTTAAACAGGCTCCAAAAAGGTTCAAGAAAACTTCCTAAGAAAGGCTCCCACCAGAGAAGCTTCTGCTCTCTCCTCTCCCCTGGCTGGTTCTGCTCTGACCCCAGAGGTAGATGTGTGTGGGTTTTGAAGGTGCGGTTAGTCTTTTGACAAGGTCGAGGTCAGGGCGGTTTCCGTGGGAAGGCCTTTTCCAGGAACTTATTGTATCGTTTTTAGTAAACATGTTTTTACTAAACATTGTCTTACAGCTGCCTACTCCCAGGCAGAAGGGGAAGTGGGTCTCTGCTCAAGGTCTGGTGTTCCTGCAAAATTGTTCTTAAATTTTAATTGCAGTGCAGGATGAAGGCCAGGCCTTTCAAATATTAGGCAAGTAGTCTACCACTGAGCCCCAGTCCCGCTCCTAACCCCGCCCCCACTCCCAGTCTTTGTTCTTTAAAAACAGGGCCATGGTATGTGCAGTCCAAGCAGGCATGGAACTCATGATTCTTCTGCCGCATCACCTCTAGCGCAAGAGTTACAGATGTGCACCATCATAGCTGTCCAGCTGTTATTGGGTTTGTGTTTTTCTTTAGTCAGCTGAACTTATCTCATATATTCACACCCCAAGTTCATGAACTATGTTCAGAGTTCCCTTTTAAACGGAACTTGCTGATTGTCAAAGGGACCCAAGATTTGTAGCCACCATCTCTGTCTTAGTGGTTCTCTCTTCCTTGCACCAGGGTCTCCTGTAGACCAGGCTGGCCCTGTGTCTCTCACAGAACTGCTGTGCCTCTGGCCAGAGTGGGCAGACCTCAAAGAAACTGAGGATCTGAGAGAAGGACTTTTCCCTAGTTATCCGTGGGCAGGATGGGGGCTGTGGCTGCCATGTGGGGGAACACACTGAGTCAATTGTCTAGTGCGACTAAAGAAGTAAAGGGTGGGGGAGCTCCTAACCACACTGCCCCACCCCAAGAGACACACAGCCCCATCCATAACACCCCATACTACCCTACTCACCCTGGGTGGACCGCTCAGTTGCCTGTGTGTGCCGCACCTGGGCAAACACCTCCTCACTGGGGCACCTCATCAGAGCCAGATAGGCGTTGATGCGGAGTTCTGTGTCCTCCTCGGGAGCTTGGTACAGGCGAGACAGCACTGACCTCTGGTTGGAGAAAGACATCCATCACTCAGCACTCAACCCCATAGTGGCCCTGTTCCTACAGTTGACCCTGTGACCCCACCAGCTTCCTTGATGTCAATACCATAAGCAATTTATCTGGCACACTGTCACCTGTGGCCCTACTGTGGCATGTAGTGGGACTATGTCTATTCCCCAGACCTCTTATCCCAGAGCCTGGTCAGTTTCCATGCATACCAATATATATATATATATATATATGTATATATATATATATATCAGATGTACATGGATGCATTCCAATAAAGCTTTATTACAAAACAACATAAACACAGAATATAAATGTCTTGTCGCTCTCAGGCCCAGTCCTAAGGAAGTCACCTCTAGACTCTATGACTGTCCATCAGCCCCTCCTGACTTCCCTCTTGGTGTAGCCATCTGGTCACCCATTTGTTGCAAATACTTTCTGAGCATCTACTATGTACCTGATGGGATAGATGACATCATGAACATGACTGGTCCAGCCCTCATACACTTAACACTCAGGTTCTTGAGCAATGTGGGTTCACATTTGACATATATAACACATAAGGAAACACTGAGAGGCTAGACCAGAAACTCTGGGGATTTAGTAGGTTCAGTTTCAGGTGAAACAGCAATGAAGATGGCTGAGTGAAGAGGACTTTGTGTGTGTGTGTGTGTGTGTGTGTGTGTGTGTGTGTGTGTGTGTACACCATGGGCAACTTCCCCAGTACACTGTCACCTGTGGCCCACTGTAAGAGGTAGTTTGGCCACTACCTAGGTCTCCTGCAAGAGCAGGAAATGCTCTTAATTTCTGGAATTATCTATACAGCCCCTCTCCATCTTATACTTTTTAAGATCTTTTATTTTATTTATGTGTGTTTGCTTTTATGAATTTATGTACATCATGTGTGTACACACATGCATACATGTATAAATGCCAGAGGCCAACATCAATTCCTTCCCTCAATCACTTTTCATCTTATTTTTAAATTTTATTTTATCTGCATGAGTATTTTTCCTGCTTGTATGCTTGTATACCATATGTGTGTTTAAAGAGACCACTGATTCCCCTAGAACTGGAGTTACAGATGGTTGTGAGCTGCTGTGTGGGTGCTGGGACCTGAACCCCGGTCTTCTGCAAGAGCAACAAGTGTTCTTAACTTCTGAGACATCTCTCTGGCCCCACTCTGCCTTTTTTAAAGGATTTTTTATTTTATTTATGTATGTGTCCTTATATGAGTTTATGTGCAGCATATGTGCACATATTCTATTTATGCATGTGTCCTTGTATGAGTTACGTGCAGCATATGTACACATATTCTATTTGTGCCTTTTTCCATGCATGAGTTATGTGCGGCACGTGTGTACATATTCTGTTTATGCCCATTTCAATGAGTGAATTTATGTGTGGCATGTGTGTTTAGGAGCCCATGGAGGCCAGCTTCCCTGGAACTGGCGTTGCAGGTAGTGTGGTAGTAAGTCACCATATGGGTGCCGGGAACTGACCCAAGTTCCCTGTAAGGGCAGCAGAGCCTTTTCTCCAGGAGTTCTTCAGCTTAGTGTTTAGAAAGATTTACATATTGCTTATTTAAGGTCTCCCACTAAGCCTGGAGCCCAGTAGTTCAGCTAGACTGGATGGCCAGCAAACCCCATGGATTCTCCCATCTTTGTCCCCCTCCTCAGAGCTGGGATTGCAGGCATGGTCCATCATGCTCAGCTTTTATTGGGTGCTAGGGATGAAGCTCAGGTCCCCATGCTTGCACAGTGGGCCCTTTACCAACTGAACCATCATCCTAGCCATCTTCTCTCCCCAGAAATGTTCTATACACAGTTACAGATTGAGGCCTGAGAACATCTGGAAGAAAAAGTAGTAGATGAGGCTAACATGTGCCAGCAGGTCAGAAAACCAGACGGCAGAGAGCTCAGTGGTTCATGGGTAAGGACCTGACCTTGACTGAGTGACAGGCAGGTGGGCAATCTTTTCCTATAACTACTCAGACAATAATTGTATTGGGACTGGCAACTTCTCTTGCAATGATTCCACTCAGCAGTTGTAGCAACAAAGTAGTCCAGAGCTATCTGTGTACCAATAAAGTTTTATTTACAAGAGCAGATAGCAGGTCAGGAGGTGGCTCACAGAGTCTGCCATTGCTGGTACATGTGGGTTTGGACCATGTAGCAGTACCAGAAATCACATACTTATAGTTGGGTTTATTAGGCTCTAGAGGACAGAGGCAAAATACCTGCTCACACTGGTACCCAGCAGGCACCCAGCGCACAGGAGCTGCTCAATGAATGTGTAATGGCTTTGAAGGAAGAGATGAACTGATGGCCTAGGTCAAGTCCTCGCATTGCCCAACTGCAGCCAGAGGGAAAAACAAAAGGACTTACATCTGCAGAGCAAGGGATCCTCCGGAAGGCCTGGATAGCCGCCAGCCCGATCTCCAGAGAGCTGCTCCTCAGGGATGCACAGGTGCTCAGTACAGGGGCGAGAGCTGCCGCCGCCAGTCCAGCATTGCCAATAGCCTTCAGCACAAGCTGAAGCTGTAAAATCAAGGAAGTGGGGTGAACTGTGAGGTCTGGAAGGGTCCCCCCCACCCCACTCACTTGTCTGAGGATGACATGCCAGGCTCACCTGGTCAGCATCCGCAGGCTCTGGGAAGCTGCAGTTCATGCCCAAAGCCTCTCCCAGAATCTTCACAAGGGATCCAACCCCAGGTTGCTGTTGGCAGTGCCCATCCAGACCAGCACAGAGGTTGTGTACCAGAGCTGAGATGCCGAGGAAGGCACCCGGGCTGGCGCCCAGCGACTGCAACAGTGGCTAGGGATACACAGCAGCCCACCCACCCCAAGAAGGCTGGTAAGTGACACACAAAGTGTCCTCAGCCCTCCTCGACCCTGAGCCAGCCTGGCACTGGGTCCCAAGCACGCAGCAGTCTGGTCCCTACCTCCTGCTGTGAATAAAGGACTCTGCATGAACTTGTTTCTAGAGAGGCCCCAGGGGTCCCTGCTGTGTAGCCAGGATAGAGATCTAGAGATCTATACTCTCAGGCTGAAGGGGGATAGGAACATTCATGCAATGTCTACGGATATTTGGGGGCATCATAACAGGAGTTAGAAGGGCTAGGGGTATAGCTCGGTGGCACAGCATCTGTCTAGCACGTGCAAGTTCCTTGATTCGATGCCTAGTATCAGAAAAAAAATTAGCGAAAATATCATGGCTGGATGTGATGGTGTAGGCCTGTAGTTGTAGCAGTAGGGAGGCTGAGGCAGGAGTTCAAAACCAGCCTAAGCCACATAGTAAAATGCTCTTTCCAAAGAGATGGGGCAAAGCAACAGCAAGAACACCAGCAATTAAGGAGGTAGAAGGACCGACACGACCCGAGACCATGCGTCCCGCTCAATGGCCTCTCTGGGGTAAGACACCCCATGACAGCTACCTGATCCAACCTGACACCAGCAGCACTGAGTTGAATGACCCTGGTCCAAGCTGCCAGCTTGTGTGAACAAGGCGAAGGCCCCTAAACACAAGTTGAGTAGAGAATCCCCACCACAGGGTCAGGCCACACCACACATGGCAGAACAGCTTCTGCTCTTTCCTGAGAGCAAGACATGAGCCAAAGTCCTCTCTGCACCGAGTGAATCACATGAGCTAGCAACCTGGACAGGCTGACACTTACACCGGGGAGCTGCACGAGAGAGGCCTCTTCCAGAGGCCAGGAGATCCCCAAGAGCAGGTGAGAGTCCCTCTGTGTACCCAGGGAGGCACCCCTGGAGGACTGAGAGGCCTGAGCTGGGGGCTGGAGTCAGCTCAGGTGTGTCACAAAGACAACTGGTCCGCTAGAGCTGTCAGAAGGCGTCTTGGAAGTATGAAATTTCTCTAAATGCAAGTTTGGGTCTCCTGATTGTTGGACTATGGCTGTCTAACCACCGGCTCAAAAGCTGCCTGTGAACCTAGCAACCGGCTCCCACACCCAGTGTGCCTTGCAGCACACACGGCCCGTCTCCAGCTCATCCCTGCTCTCACTGCACACCAGCCCCCTGCCATCTCCTCTCCTCCATGCACTTTCTTATCAATGCTGTTTAGCTGTTGTAGAAGCCTCTCAGACAGGTGAAGTGATCTGCCTCACATGACCTCACATTGCCCAGCCTGAAGGTGATGAAGCCCTGCCTTAGTCCTGGGTTGGGTTCCCAGGTTCGGCTCTTGCTGCTTCTCAGAACAGCTCTAGGCTCAGTTCTGGAGAAAGAAAAGAAAGAAGAAAGGAAGGAAGGAAGGAAGGAAGGAAGGAAGGAAGGAAGGAAGGAAGGAAGGAAGGAAGGAAGGAAGGAAAGAAGACTGTGCGAGTGGGAGCTCTGGTGCCCTGGGTGTATGTAATGTTAGCTTGAGACCATCTAGTGCTGGCCAAGTTGGGAAAGGGGGTGGCTGGCTCTGTCCTGCTGGGCTTGCAAGATGGTGCACTGGTTCACACGAGTAGTCAAGGCACAAGGTATTCACATGGCGGGCCACCAGTGCACCTCTATACCAGCGGGTGTTTTGGAATTTCAGCATTTATATTTATGGGTGTGTACATGTAAAAGAGAGAGAATGTGTATGTGAAATTTGTATGTGTGAATATGTAGAAGTGTGTATGTGTGAATGTTGGCATGTGGATATCTGTGTGTGAATGTGTGTTCTGTGTAAATGTGTTATGTGTGTATGTGCATGAGTGTATATAAAGATGTATGTGTATGAATGTGTGTGCATCTCAGAGTCCATGAATTCTGGAACATACATCTCAGCATGTATCTTCTATGAAAACGAACACACACATATAGCCTGAAAGCACATTCTGGGGTTTGTTTGTTTGTTTGTTTGACTTGTCAAAGTAAAAGGACCCTCCATGCTGCAGACAAGAGGCTGCAGAGGCAGCAGGTGGGAGAAAGCCCGCAGGCCTGGTGAGCCGAGCTGATCCCTGGACGCCAGGGTGGAGGGAAAGGACTGTCCAGTGCTGTACTCTGGCACCCACACATGTGCCTCACATACACAGTAGTAATCAGATAATTTTCTAAAAGTTAAAAACATGATCATAGACTAAACTTTTAAAAATTAGAGACACGGGCGCATCAGACAGATTCACTGTACCTTGAAGGAGAAAAAGGTGTTTGTTGTGGCCTTGACCAAGAGCCCATAGCTCCACTGCCAGGCTGTCCTCACACTGTCTGTCTGTCCCACTCACTCCACTGCCAGGCTGTCCCCACACTGTCTGTCTGTCCCACTCACTCCACTGCCAGGCTGTCCCCACACTGTCTGTCTGTCCCACTCACTCCACTGCCAGGCTGTCCCCACACTGTCTGTCTGTCCCACTCACTCCACTGCCAGGCTGTCCCCACACTGTCTGTCCCACTCACTCGCTTTTTCCAGCTGTCTCCTGACGCACAGCACAGCTCCACCATACAGACAGGAAACTCAGGGAACGCTGGCTGTGTCCAAAAAGCTGCTGGGCCTCAGAGACACCATGACCCTCATCATCATGATGCTGCAGGGGACTCTGGCTGACTAGTCCCAGCCATTGAGTGTGTCACAACCACTGGCTGCTGTGCCCTCATCTGCTTCCAGTCTAGGATAGTCGGATGAGGACCCTCAAGAGGCACCTCTGCCCCTGAGGCCAACAGGAATGCAGAAGCTGGAGCAGAATTACGGAGCAGGATCCCAACATGGGCAAGCTGCCCTGCCTGGTGACCTGAGTTTTTCCATCTGTGAATCTGTAATGGTGACAGCGCCTACCTCTTACAGACATTGACAGGGAATGTGGCTCACTGATGGAAACTGCTGGCTAGCTTCACAGGGATTCCCAATTGCAGCACTCCCAAATAAATCTGCTTATAAAAAAATAGCTGCTCTGATATTTTTAATTGTGTGTATGTGAGAGAGTGTGCCTGTATGTGTACATGCCATCTGTCATAATCAGAAGATCCTCTGGAACTTGAACTAGTTGTGGGTCACCCTGTGAAGGTTCTGCAAAGACAGCCAGTGCTCCTAACCGCTAAGCTACCTCTCTAGCTCTGCAGAGGCCCTTAAAATTGCTTTACACACAGCATATAATTTCTCACCACAAGCGTAAGTCAAAATAACTAGGTCCATCCTTAGTTCCTGTACCAAAAACCAGTCTCAGAGGGCTAAGGAGACAGCCCCACATAAACCCTGGTGGGAGTGGTGGCCCACCTGTAATTACAGCATTCAAAAGGAAGAGACAGAGGATCCTCAGAGTAAGCTGGTTATCTAGAGTAGCCTGCATCAGTGAGTTCTGGGTTGCCTCTATGGACATGTACCGGCACACGTGTAAACCTAAACCCACACACATGCAAACCCAAACCCTCATACATGCAAACCCAAATCCTCATACATGCAAATCCACACTCACACACATGCAAACCCACACCCACACATGCAAACCCATACCCATGTGCATATAAACATGAACCCATACACACGTAAACCTATACCTACCCACATGCAAACCTGAGCCCACACACAAACAAACATGCATCCATTTGCACATTTTTTTAGAAAGGTCCAGACAGTTGACCCACATAGATCAAGGATATGGATCACTGAAATTCAAATCCAGATCTCACTGGTTTGACGGCACACACTTAGTTCTAGCACTTGGGAGGCAGAGGCAGAACAGTGCATAGTTTGAAGCCAACCTGGGATATATACCAAGCTCAGCTCCCTTCATATGAAAACCAAACCTATGATAGTAAATCCTGCCTTGTATACAGTACCACGGTTCAGCTCCATCCCTGGGCCATGAAGAGAATACACAATTCTAGCATGGGAGCAGATCACCCTCACGTGTCCAGCAACCCAGCCAAGGAGGGAGGTAGGGTCTGGGAGTGGGGGGCAGACTCACCAGCAGTGAATGCACCATGGCATCTGTTGGCTTTGGGATGAAGGCCAGTGACCACAGCCATGCCTCTGCCTGGTCTGCCTTCACCTCCCTAGCCAAGATGAGCTGCTTCATAAGGCCCACACAGTTCTGGGAGCCACAGGAGGGCAAAGCATCTACCAGCGGATGCCTGTGGAGCAACACTCACACGGGGACAAGCCAAGGCTAGGGAAAAGGGAGGGACAGGCCTGAACTCTCTGAGGAAGGAGCCATGCTAGGCCTGTGTTCATCTTGCTATGCCCAGCTAGCAAATGCAAGAGCCTTGTTCACCCTCCGCCAGGACCCACCAAGGGGTTGGTATGGGATGATGAGGCCCTGGATAGGCTGGTGGTTTCTATTTAGCCATCTAATGCTCTCAGCCCAACACCAAAGAATGTGCGGCTTGACTGATTTTACTGTCTTATTTCACAGTGCTCGGAATGGGGCCCCAGGGCCTCGCACGCTAGGTAAGCTCTATCCTGTGCTAGTGCCCTGCATTGGTTTGGTTTTTCATTTTGAGACAGAATCTCTATATATATTGCTTAGACTAGCATTGAACTCACTCTGTACCCAGGTCAGCCTTGGATTCATGGTTCCCCTGTTCCAGGCTCCAATTTAGCTGAGATTTCAAGCCTGGGCCAGGGGCTTATTTATTTATTTATTTATTATATATAAGGAATTTATTGTCCTTGTCTATTTTTGTTAAGACTGAAAAAAAGGTTAGAAGTCTCCAAAAAGATGTTGAGGTGTCCTGTTGTATGGGGGGGGCGGCAATATCTAGAGTGGGAACAATGACTGTATGGAGAGGTTCTCAGGTCATAGCCACCACCCATGGGCTCCAGCTGCAGGAGACTGTAGGGTGGAGACAGAGGTACCCCCGGCATTCCACACCATCTGCTCTGTGGATGACTCTCAGCTTGCTCAACTGTGGGATGGGAATGGGGTGACAATGACTTGCTCCAGGGCTGCAGGAATTCCCCCAGGGAGACGTGCTGTGGACAGAGAGTCATCCCCCAAACGATTTCCCTTGTTCGTCTGTGGGGCAAGGACAGCTGATACTGAAGAGAATACCTGCCCTCTTGAAACATACAGACCTGAGAAGGGGCTCCCTGCCTCTGAACCCAGAGATCCAGGCAGACAGATGGACAATATCTGCAGAGTTTGCCATGGAGAAGTACAGGCCCCTAAGGTTCAAGTTTCCATCCTAAGGCTGGAGTGGTGGCACAGGCCTGTGATCTTAGCATTTAGGAGAGTGAGGCAGGAGGATTGCTGTAAATTCTAGGCCAGCTGAGGGAGACAAACAGCCCTCCTCTGCCATGTGACTCCAGGGAAAGTGTCCTAAATGGTCTGTGCCTTCCCTAGAAATCCAAAGAGGAGAATAGCAGCAGCACTTGCAATGGGTTAATTTGAGGGTTTGATGAATGGATATCAACAGGGCCATAAAAGTCATGTGTTCCTTCTCATGTTATGTGGTCATTTTATAAAGGACAGGGGACTTCCCTCAGGTGACCCAGCACAGTCTGGAGTCCCTGGAGTGAGGTCCTCAGAGAGACCCCTGGGTCCCTTCACCCCCTTGCTGCCCCACCTCTGAGGGTGGGGATGAAGTTGAGGCAGAGTCGCAGCCTGCAGCACTGCATACTAGACACCTGGGAAATCTCCACAAGAGGGGACTCAAGGGACTTCAAATGCTGATCCCTGAGCATGTACAGATGCTGTACCCGGGGAAACAACACCATCTTTGTCGTGTCTGTCTGTCTGTCCGTCTGTCGCTCCACCTCCTGCCCCCCACCACCACGGTCGCCTTCAATCTCAGCCCGACAAAAGCTTGAATCTCAGGAGAAATTCCAGACTCCATGCAGGTAAGCTGGAGTCATACCCTGTCTGAAGACCCCAGAGAGTACCAGGGATACCCACCCCATCAAAGAATCCCCAGAGGCAGCCTACCTGTGGCTCCGCCTCCACCCAGAGTGAGGTCCTTACCGATCATCATGACGTCTAAAAGATGAAAGCTGCCAGACTTCAGTCAGCTCATCCACGGAAAGGCCTCGGAGCTCAGACACCAGCATCAGGAATATCTCTGCGGCCTGGGGTGCAGAGGTGACGAGATGTCACCTGGCCATCCCCTACTCCCAGGCAGAGACAGCTGAATGTCTGGACGGTGAAGTCACACATCCACCTTCCCGTCCAGAAAATACTGCATGTACTCCATCGACAAGTAGGATCTGTATCCCACACTAGGACGTGGTAGAGGAAGACAGGGCATGATCCCAGCACTCAGGAGGCTGAGGTAGGAAGACAAGTGTAAGGCCAGCCTGTCACAGGCTGAGACTCAGTGTCACAGAACCAAAAGAAAAAATGCCATGGAATCTGCAGGTGGGACAGTGGGCACCGGTGGAGGTCAGAGGTCAGCGTGGTGGAGCTGGCTTTCTCCTTCCACTTCACAGGGGCTCTGGGGACTGAACTCAGGTTACCAGACTTGTGTGGTCAGTGCCTTTACCCACTGAGTCATTTTGCTGGCCCTTGTTTTTGTGGTTTTGTTTTTTTGTTTTGATTTTGGTTGGGTTTTTGTTGTTGTTTGAGCTCTAGTCTCAAGTAGTTTGACCCGTCCTCAAACTCAATATGTAGCCAAGAATGACCTTGATTCTCCGGACTCTGCCTCCTGAGTGCTGGGACAGCGGACATTCACCACCGTGTCCCATCTCTGCATCTCCGGGGTCTTGTGCAAGCCAGAAAGGCACACTCTACCAGCTTAGCTCCATCCTTAGCTCCTTGGTGAAGCTTAGCTTGGATTCAATAGCTTTTCCTCTTTTACTTCAGTCGTCTTTAGTGAAAGCTGTGTGTGAGATTCAATCGTTTCTCCCTTAATTTGCCCTTTCCTGCTGGTCGAGACGTAGCTCTCCCTTCCAGGATTTTTTCCAGACTTTATCTAGTCTTAGGCTGGTGATAGTCCCATTGCTAGGGTGGATGCCCACGTGGACAGCTGTGCATTAGCCTTTTCTCGCCTCACTGTTCCATGGGAACGCCTCACTGTTCCATGGGAACACCACGTTTCTTTCCCACACGTGCACCACTTTGCTAATCTGCTGGCCTCCAGCGCACTTTCCAGTGGGCAGACAGCAAACTGGTACTTTTGTCTCTGCCCTGTGGAAAGAGGGGAAGACATGATCTTCCTCCTAGTGTGAGATGGTGCACTGAAATGTCGTTTGTGGTTCTTGTTCCGGCCAGCTGTCACAAAGGGATTGAACTTCATTTTTTCAGCTGCAATTCAGTGATGGCCACAAAACAAAAACAAAAACAAAATAAACCCCACTAGTTTGAATATTTAGTAAGGAACAAGCTCCAATTTGTAAATGTTACTAAATCATTCGTTAGTTTTTAAATTTTTACTTTTTTGTAGCATCGTCTGGCCTGGAACTCCTATACAGATATGTTAAGAGAAGCTTTTTCCTTGCTTGCCGATTTGGTTTATCCCCCGCCAGTCGCCTGGGCTCTGCCGCGCCAGCCTGGTTCTAGATCCGCATGAGTCCCAAATAAACACACAGGAGGCTGTATTAATTATGAAGCTGTTGGCCTTGTTCGTCTCTTACTGGCTAGCTCTGCCTTAAGTAATTACCCCATAATTGTTAATCTAAGTATGTTTCTTACCGGAGAATAGTTCCCGGTGTCCTACTCCCATGGCGTCACATGTTGACTCTCTTGTGTTTCTCCTACCCAGAATCCTCCTGGATTCCTAGCCCCACCTATCTAGATTCCTATTGGCCAGACAGTGCTTTATTAGCATAAGACTTCCCCAACATCTCCTCTTTTCTGTTTAAACAAAAAGAAAGGTCTTAACTTTAACACAGTCAAATTGTATATAACAGAACAGTTATCAAGTAAGAACATAGTTACAATATTTTAGCAAGATTTAAAGAAAATATCATCCATCCCATCCTTGTGAGTCCAAAGTCCTATATGTAGCTTATCTCTTATCATAACTAAGGTAAACTATAATTATAGCTATCTGTCTTCAACTCTATCAAAGACCACAGAAGGATAATATATAAACACTAGGATTGACAGAGACATCTTACTGCCTGGACAGTCACCCGAAGTTCCTCTGTAACGTTGGGACATCCATCTTCAGCCCATAGGCCACAATGTGTCTGGAACACTTCTCAGCAAAGCAGGAAATTTCAAACTGTCCATCTGCGTTGGCAGTCTGTCAGTCATTTTTCTTTGTCCTGCAGAAAGTCTCGTAGACTCTTCATCAAGCAGGAACCCTGTAAGACTGAGTTCAGTAGTCACTTTCCTGTGGGTCCTGCATGTCCAGATGATACAACAACAGTCAAGAAGTACAGGCAAGAGCAGTTCTTGCCCAAATGGCTAATCTTGCCATGTTGAAAGCAAACTTTATAACGAGTTTCTTCGATGCCCATCTTCCTCTCAGACGTAATTGGTGCTGCCAGGAGCAGACATTTCTCATTGTCAAGACAAACCCTAAACCATTTTAAATGCCATGTTCTGAAGGTCTTTGAGAGGTTTGAAGACTGTCCATCTCAAATATATTTCTGTATATCTAGAAACCTAACTTATGTAACTAGAAATTCTATTATAAGTAACTATCTATAGTCTGTATTCAATTATGCATTACGTTGTAAAAGATCAGTATAAGCACAATACTTAATCAAGAGGAGAAATATAAGCATCACAAAATTGACCTCGATTTTGTCTCAATAAATGAAAAACAATACCCATACCATAATTCCCCTTTTTACCATTAAAAGAGGATTGGCTGTGATCACTAGCCAATTATAAACAATCCCATTTAAATGAAAACAAAGTTTTATAAACAAGATGGGAATTGGGACGTCGCTTATTCCAAACTGCTTCCTGCTGGAAGGGGGCGCTGTTTATACCATGGGGATCATGACAAAACTCAGAAACCTGTATAAGTCCGTATTTTCGGGGTCTGTAAAGCTGTATCATCTTAGCTGTCTCAGTCGTTGAAACACCTGGTCCACTGCTTCCGGGGGTCTTGGTTCGTGAAACCACAGAAGCCTGGAAGGAATTCTCAGCTTTTCATTTTCTGTAGAAACATAAGCAAAAACTCCTTTTCCGAGTAACATATCCTTATACTTAAATTTTGAAGTCAAGTCATTTTCAAAAGATAGAAGTTGGATTAATTTAGCAGCCTTTATAATCAAGTGTACTTTAGCAGCTGTTCCTTCCTTAGCAATCAAAAAACTGAAAAACATAATAGCGTACAGTATCCAGACTCTCTGTGTATTTTCCATCTTTACGTGGCTTATTTATTTATTTATTATTACTTTATTTATTTTTCTTTGAGACAGGATTTCTCTTTGGAAATCTGCCTGCCTCTGCCTCTGCCTCTGGAGTAAATCCTACCAGCGTGCGCCACCACAACGCCGGCTTTTGTATTTATTTACCACTTTGCCATTTCATTTTCTCTCTCAGTCTCACGTATATTTTTAAACACACTGTAAACCTTTAAAGGTTTTGTTCATCCAAGTCTGACTTTACTGTAAATCTTTATGTTTTTCTGGCCACGTGTCTTATCTGTTAAAACCGCGGCAGTTTAAACTGACGGTTTTTTTCAAGATGGCGGGCGTAAGCATGACTCCAGCTTACCGCCTCAGTCCATGCTGACCCCCAGCAAAAACTGCCACTTCCAGCTGTACGTACACACCTTTCAATCGTTAGCAGAGTCTCTTAAAACAACCTTGCTGTTTTTTTTTTTTTTTTTGCTTAGTCAGGAAGACTCCGGTAAACGAGCCACGTGAATCTCGGCTTGTCGATAGCAAAACAGAGCACACCTGAGAAAAATGCTGCTACCAATAATCTGTGCTTCTCTCTGTTCTTCTGTTTCTAAAATTCCTTTAAAGCTTTTGTCATTCTGCGTGGAAATTCATCATCCCACTCCTGAGAGACCCACCTGCATCTGCATTAGAATGAAGGACCATCAGTGCTGTTACCTTCTCAGCTTGTTAGACCCAGCCTCACTCTTTAGCCCTGGCTGACCTCACACTCACCACCCTCCTTCCTCAGCCACTCAGGCACACCTCTGTCTGTGCCTGCCTTTCTGTTTGCATGTTGTGTTTATTTTCTATGGTTCTGAGGATGGAACCCAATGCCTTGTGCACACAGGAAAAGTGATCTACCCTCTGAGCTATGTCTGCAGCCCTTGAACTTTTTCCTACCAAAAGGTGACTGTCAGCAGTGACGGCAGGAAAGCATGGTCGCCTGAAGGCCGGTCATGGAGGGTCCAAACACTCCAGCAGACACAGGGCTGCCTTCAAAGCATATCCGTGATTCTTACAGTTGCTTAGTTTGGGGAGACTGACTCATTCCTCCCGTCTCAGCTTCCCTTTAGTCCCAGGTCCTTGCCACAACCTAAGCCCGAGGCCATGGGAGAAGTAAGCCCCGAGGAGCCATGCGAGGCCCATCTCCTGCTGCCTGCTCAGCAATGGGCCTGCCCAAGGCAGGGATAAGGCCCCCACTGCATGGCTGCCACCGTGACCAGCTTAGTCTCAGAACAACACAAGATGTACCCAGCATGGCTGTACATGCTGTAGTCCTAACCATTGAGATGCACAAATGGGGGTCATCATAAGTTACAGACAGCCTGGGCTACAGAGTAAGACCCTGTCTCAAAAACACAGAAAAAGAAAATTGCACAACATAAAGCAGACTCCTTGAGGCCAATATGTCCATCCCAGAATGCAGGGAGCCTCCCTGGGGTGGACCTTCTCTAATCACACTGTCTTCCCTTCCACTGGTGACACTCATGGGCAGCACCCATGACTGACTGCCACTGCTGCAGCTGGCCCTGACTCAGATAGCTACAGAGCCTCTCCATCACCCCACCATGCTATCTGGAGACCTCAGAGTCTTGGGCCCACTTCTCCATCTCTGACACCTGGCTGCAGGATTTAGGGACACCTATCTGCAGCCACCACCAGCATATAAATAAGCCCATGTTATATACCAAGGTATCTAGGGCATTTGGCTGAGGTATAAATCTGTGTTGGAGTGCTTCCCTAGCATGTGTAAGATCCTGGGTTCTGTCCCTAGTTCCATCAAAAAGGAGAAAGAAAAGAAAAGCAAACAAACAAACAAGAAACCCACTTGGCTCTACAGCCAGCATTTAATAAATGTGCACAACTTCAGTTTTCATTGAGAACACGTGTGCCTCGCTTCTCTCAGTCACCCCAGGGGACACATTCCCCTTCCCTGACTCCCGAGTGAAAGCTTTGGTTAGGGCTTCTCTCAGTCACCCCAGGGGACACATTCCCCTTCCCTGACTCCCGAGTGAAAGCTTTGGTTAGGCCATTCCCACCACTGTCCCCCCATATCACCAACACCAGCCCCCCCCAAGGAGGGCCACACTGGGAGTTTGCTTTCTATGGGGCACCAGGTCCTGGCTTTGTTTCAGGACTGGAAAAAAAAACCTTGTCTGGGGCCACTGGTTTTAGGAAGGGACTGAGACATTGTAGTCTCCTGGCAACACAGGCAGAGCGGTCCTCCCAGGGGGCTGCATATCTGGTGGGTGAGGGTAATGTCCCTGTAAGGCCTAACAAGGGACCTCCTAGGGAAGGAGGGGGCCCTCTGACACAGACACTGCTTGCCGCCTCAGGGAAACCCACACCCCATAGTGCACCTTGCCCCAGTCATGAGACCAAGGAACATGGGCAGCCTCTAATTCTGCACGAGTCCTTCAGCATGTTTGAGGCAAGCGGTTAGAGAGGCATGTATGAAGTCATAGTAGGCACTACCGAGGTGCCCATTCCCAGGGCATGGGCAGATCAGCAGGTGGAGGGTTGTGCAATGCTCACAGAAAAGGCAGGAAGTAACCTAAGCACTCATCTGTCAGATGGAGTACATTGGATTCTATTCCCAACAGTGTACAGTAAAGGTGATTCTTCTCTGGGAGGCCTGGGACTATGCCTTAGTTTGGGAACTGCTTGCCTAGTGTGCACCAAGTCCTGGGTTCAATACCCTAGCACAGAATAAACCAGACTCGATGGCACGTGTCTGTAATCCCAGCACTTAGGAGGGAAAAGTATCAGAACAAAAGTTGAAAGTCATCTTCAGCTACACAGCAAATTCTAGGTCAACCTAAACTAGATGAGACTCTTGCCAAAAACAAAACAAAGCTGCCCTGTCTGTGTGTGTTTGTCCATGATGCCCCTCTCTAGAGAAGTGTTAGCTTTACGGTGACAGGAACAAGCTGGCCATGTCGTAACTCTATGCCCAGAACCAGGTGCCTGATGCAAGAACAGAGTCACACTTGTACCTTAGGAGGTCCCTTATGTCAAAGCTGAAGACCAGACCACTTCATCTCCATGACAACCTCCAGGGGAAAGATGCTGAAGGCAGGCCTGAGTGGCTGGGCCGGGCTCTGAATTTGAAGAAGGGTTAAAGCCTGGCTTCTGACATGTGTCTTTGGGGAATTCAGGCTTTAAGGGAGCAGAATAGAGGAGGAGGGGCATGAATGCCACTCATAAATACCATTCACAGGTTGCTAGCTAAAGGGTGTGACATTTCCTTAACCCCTTGTAGGGAAATGGTCAGTATACCATATAGTCAGAGCTGAGGAAACCAAGGCAGCGAAGCACATGTCTCTGACAATGAGGTCCTACTCAGCACTGGCAAGGAATGGAGGCCAGATTCATGCTGCATAGTGGACTGATGGCTAATAAGTAGGGTTTGCCTTGGAGAGTGATGCACTCCAAAGTGATCTCAATGATGGGTATGCACCTCTGAGTAAGCCAGAGCAGATGCCGGATCAGACTCTCTGCTCTGCTTTGCTTTGGGTTTTGCTGTCCTGAACGCTCACCAATCCTCCTGCTTCCAGAGTCATCCTCTTCAGTGCTAGTGTGATGGATTCACCACACCCAGTTTGACTGGACACTTAAATGGGTGGCCAACATCATGTGTAAAACACATCTCAAGAAAGGTGGGTTTTGCTTGGGTTTTTGTACGTGTATGTGTGTGTGTGGTATGTGTATGCACATTTACATATATGTGGGTCCACATGTGTGTTGATATGCATGCATATGTGCTCATGTGAAGTCCAAGATCCAGATATTTTTGATTGCTCTTTTACATGTATTAAGGCAGGGACACTCACTTGAACCCCAAACTCGGCAATTTGGCTAGTCTAACCAGACAGTTTACTGCCCTTGGCTCTGCCTCCCATGCACTGGGATTGCAGGTGAGCTACCATGCCCACCCAACTTTTTTTACTTTTTAGATTTATTTTTATTCTTAATAACCTGCATTTGTCTATGTGTGGGTATGAGCATTTTTTCCAAGACAGAGTTTCTCTGTGTTGTCCTACAACTCACACTGTAGACCAGGTTGGCCTTGATCTCAGAGATTGGCCTGCCTTTGCCTCCTGAGGGCTGGGATGTGTAAGCAGTACATGCAGAGGCCAGAAGGGGGCACCAGATCCCCTGATGCTGGAGTTACAGGTGGCTATGTGCCACCCAACATGGGTGCTGGGATCCAAACTCAGGTCCTCTGCAAGAACAATGCATGCATCTAATCACTGAGCAACTCTCCAGCCCCAGCTGGCTTCTTATGTAGTTTCTGGGATCTGAGCTCCCTTGCTCATACTTTCATGACAGTGTTTTGCCTAACAGCCATCTCTCCATGGAGACCCTCAGTTAAGGAGTTTTTCAGAAAGACTAATTCTAGCAGGAGTGTAGATGTGGCTCAATGGTAGAGTACTTGCCTAGCTCTCACAAGGCCCTCGGTTCAATCCTGAGCATAGAAAAAAAGGAAAATAAGATAACAGAAACCATAGAAAGATGGAGAGTTTGGGACCAACCTAGGCCTTGTAACAAACACTCTTCCCAAAACAAAAACAAGAGCCAACCATGGTGGCACATGCCTGTAATCCCAGTGAGTTCAAGGCCATCTCCTGCTTCACAGTGAGTTCAAGGATAGTCTGGGCTACATGAGACTCTATCTCAAAAAACCGAAGCAGTAACAAAAAAGTGATAGTAAGAATAATGTTCTTGGGGTTGGAGAGATAGACCAGTGGTTAAGACCCTGTCTGCTCTTCCAGAAGACCCAGGTTCAGTTCTGAGCACCCACATGGTGCCTCACAAACATCTGAACTCCAATCCCAGGAGAGCCGATGCCCTCTGCTGGTCTTCACAGGCACTGCACACATGTGGTGCACAAACATAAGCAAGATACCCACACACATAAAGTAAAAATAAAGGTTAAAAATAATAATGAATTTTAAAAATTAAATGTATTGTTAATATTTCCTTATACAGAGGAATAATTGTCTCCTAAAAAGACAAAAAACAAACAAATAAAACCAAAAGTATTTCTCCTTGCCCCAGACATAGGCCTTATTCAACTCTTTCCATGTACCACTATAACAGAGAGGCACAGCACAGGGGAGCTTCATATTAGCAGGAACTTTCTAGAAAATCGGGAATCCTGAACCAATTTGTCCACAAAATAGACAGACTAAAAGCGTCGTTGAATTTAAAGCAAATTTCCTACAAAAGCCCAGACCAGGAAATTTCATCTGAAGACAATTCAGAGAGAAGGGAGAGCCAGTGCCCTCTGAGCTGGCAGAGAGCCCAGAGAAACATCTAGAAGAGGCTGGCCCTTGACAATGACCATTTCTGGGACAGTTCAGGGTTATACAGTCGGGGAAGGCCTCTGTGGAGACAACCGGCTTCCCACTATGGCCAGGGTGACCGCCGCGTGGAAAGGACAGCGTCACCTGTGATGGCTGGGTCCCGGACTTCCGTGTGCAGCAGTGTGATGGAGGACAGCACCAGTGTGTGCACAGCCCTGGCCTTCTGGAACAGGGGTCCCGCCGTGTGTAGCTCCTCACAGGCAGCATGGTGCAGTACGCCGGCCTGGAAGCTCTGCCGACAGCTGAAGCTGGAAGCTAGACTGGACTGGACCAGGGCAAGACGCACACTCAGACCACATCCTGGGGACCCAGGCAGGAGCTGCAGCAATCAGGAGGGCTAAGGGCCACAGAGGAGCTTCAGGGCCTCACCCCCCAGCTGGGCAGTAACACAGTAGACCAGGTAGAAGAGGGCGAGAGATTAGAATGGGAAAGTCTAGCGTTCAGGAGCTCAGGGACAGGAAAGACGCTGCAGTCGGGAGGGTAAGGGGTGGTGGGTGCTGTGCTGTGTGGACAAGGTTCTTGGCCTCTCTGGAATAGAGGTCGGTGTGAACACAAAACCCCTTTCTCCCTTATCCAGGCGGCCGCTGTCCAGAGCGCGTGTCTGTCACTACAGGAAGGTGTGAAGGAGAAAGTGGGAGAAGATATGATAGGTGGGAGGAGGACAGATGAAGGGGGATGCGGGAAGCGGGGAGGAGCAGGAAGGGCAAGAAGAGAGGAAGGAAGAGGGGAGGAGGGAGAAAAGAAGAGGAGGAGGGAAGGCAGGAGGCAGGCATTGCAGCACAAACCTTTAGTCCCAGCACTTGGGAGGCAGAGGCAATTGAAGGAGGAAGGGAGAGAGGAGGAGAGGATGGAGAAGAAAGGAAGGAAGGAGGGACAAAGAAAAGGGACAAGGAGAGGATGACAGCGGGAAGGAAACTGGGGGGGGGGGTACGCTTACCATCCCAGGCAGGGGCTGAGTGTTCAGGGAGGAGCGAGCTGTGCGCAGAGAGCATAGCGACAAGTCCTTGGTCTTCAGCAGCTGATCCCCTTGGCTCTGGTACGTGGTGGGGCACCGGCCCAGGATGTCTACCTGGGATGTTCCATAGAGCGGTCACCCCCTGCACCACCTCCACTCCGCTGCCCCTCCCTTCCGGCGCTGGTGCGCTGGTCTCACCTCCTCAAATGTCTTGGACTTGTGGACCCCTGGACAGCTCTGCACAAGGCTCAGAACCGATCGCTTCACGTTCAAGGCCCAGTGTGGCTCAGAGCGGTGGGGACACAAGTGGACCACGTGCCTGGCACTGAAGATGAAGCCAAGAGGATTGCGGCCCAGAGCAGCGCTGTGGGAGGAGGGATGGAGTCACAAGTGGCTGTGTCCTGCAGACCTCCCCATAAGGAACACCTGGGTACTGCTTCCCACTTCTCTCTGCTCCAGGATGTCTACTGGGCTTGTGAGCGTGGGGACAAAAGCCACAGGCAGGTGAGCTCGTACAGAAGAGGCTCAAGATCAGGCTGAGCTCTGAAACTTCCCCCTGAATTCAGAATCTGTTGCCCCAAATGACACCCCAAGGACACCCAGAAATCCATCCGTGTCAGACAAGCTTTCACTGGACCCATGAGGCAAGCCCCCCTACAGTGTCACCTACCAGAGAACAGCAACTCTATCACAGGAGAAAGGCAGATCGTCCAGACTCTGGTCAAGGTGTCACTATCAGTGCTGGGGACTGAATCTAGAACTTGACACATGCTAGGCAAACACTCCACCAATTAAGCTAGCCCCACATTTTATTATGACTGGGAGTAGGGGGTTGCATTAGTGAGGACTGAATCCAAGGCACCGCTCATGATGAGCAAGCACTCTCACTAAGCTATAACACCCTTTCTATCTGTCTTTCTTTCTCTTTTCTCTCTTTCTTCCTTTCTTTTTAGAGAGGTTTTGTTGTTGTTTTGGGTTTTTTTGTTTTTGTTTTTGTTTTTGTTCTTTGAGACAAGGTTTCTCTGTGCAGTCCTAGCTGTCCTGGAACTCACTCTATAGACTAGGCTGGCCTCAAACTCACAAAGATCTGCCTGCCTCTGCCTCCTGAGTGTTGGGATTAAAGACGTGCACCACCACCACCACCCCACTTCAGCACAGACAAGACATCATGGAGCTACAGCAGAGGCTAAGATCTGGTTCCAAGGTCAAAGGCCTCAGAACCATGGGAATTGCCTTGAGAGTCTGTCGCTGTGAAACAGGCCTTGGAAAACCAGTTTTTACGTTAAGCTTTGACTAGACAGAATTAAAGCATGATTTGTTATGTTGGACTCCTTCAAAGTGGACCACTGCTTTCCTCTACCGAGCAACACATGTGAGTCACTTGGGAAGTGGGAACAACTGAGCAATTGCCCAGATCAGACTGGCCTGAAAGATTGTCTTGATTGAGGACTGAAATAGGAGGCCCAGCCCACTGTAGGTGGCAGTGTCCCTAGTCAGATGGGCATGAACCTTACACAGCACCTATAGGAAGTTACAGAGTGAGCCAGTACCCAATGTTCACCCAATGGCTTCTGCACCGACTTCCCTCAGTTGCTATGGTCATAGTGTTGATCCCAGCTATAGAGCACAGACTGGAAGAGCATGCTACACTGTACAACCCATCTTATCCTTCAGGGCTGGAGGTACAGCAGGTCAGTTCTAACCCTGTGCTCACCTTGGATTCCAAGAAGAACAAAACAATAGGCACTTCAAGTAAGGCACATCACTCCCTAATAGAGGGCAATTAGCCACCAAAGAGCAGAGATGGTCACCTTGTGGGTACCAAGCAGCCCCTCGAGCGCTGACAGCGGTACGAACTTCTTCAGACCACCTTCACAGAACCAGACTGAGGCAAGGCCACACCTTGCCCATGTCATGCATACCTCTTCTGTACCCCAATTCTTCCTCCAAAGCTCATGTCAGCACCCAAAAGATGGATGAGGGACCTCTGCCCCCTGCGTCTGTTCTTCCCAGCATGCCATACTGATTAGGTTGCCTCTCTCTGTTTTTCACAATCATTCAGTATTCAAATTGATATATCAGGACTGTGGCCAAGCCCAGCTGGTGTGAACTGCAGGAGCTCTGGCTTTTGCCCTCAAACTCCAGGTTATGATCATTCAAACTAGGCACACAGTAGCCAGGAAGGTGCCAGGAGCAGGACCGAGCCTGTGCCTCTGGGCCCTGCTCTCACCTGGTAGGACTGCTGGTCAATGCCTGGTCCCTGGAAGGTGGTGGGGGGAAGGGTGCTGAGGTCTGCATCTCTATGTAGATACAGGAGACCAAGGTGATGCAGGACTAAGGGAAATGACCACACTCCAAGCCCACAAGCCGGTAATGCAGGCCCTTGAGCAAACAAAATTGTCCCCATTTCCACCTCCCAGGGAGACCCCTGTACCCTCCATCTCCAGTTGGTGTCAGGGGTGAGGGTCCTAAGGCAGTGCCTGGGATCTCAGACCCTGGGCTTACAGAAATGCTAATGGTACTTTCTCAGACTACAAGTGTCAGTCTGGTCCCAGGAGAGTGACAATCCCCAGGGCCCCTGACTTAGCATTTCTGATGAGGAGTGGGGGACAATAGGCCCCTTAGAGGAGACAGCCCCAAGCCTTTCAGGGGACCCATCTGACCCTGGCCAGTATCTCCCACTCTGTCCTGTCCCTGCATTCCTAGACAAAGGCTTTATTTTTTTTGTAACAAATGAATTTGCAATAAAAAAGGGAAGAGGAATCTGTCAGATGGGGCCGTCTTTGGGCTGACTGCCCCCGAAGCTTTGAGCCCATGTCAGGGAGCCCTGGGAAACCAGCATAAGGCAGAGTTCCAGGCTTGGCTGGGTCACAAAAGGGCAGCTTAGTCTGGGGGTAGGCAGGACATTGCCTTTTACCTCCTCAGACAATGGGAGAAGGGAGACCAGCTGGCCTCAGGGGGAACAGAGATCAGAGCCACCCAAAAATCACATAAGAGCTGTGCCCATTGGGTAGCTAGCAGATAGAGCTCTCTACCTGCCGCAAGTGAGTGGCAGGCAGTAATGGAGAGTCCCCTCCATCAGAAAAGAAGCCACCTGACCATGCTATTTGGAGTCATGAAAATTCCTGTTTCATTGGTGGTCTACCCGGATCACTTGACAGAGTCAAAACATGAACATGCTAGGTGTGGTGGTACACATCTGTGATCCCAGCACTCAGGAGGCAGAGAAGAATCAGGAGTTTAAGGCCAACCAAGGCCATGTAACAAATTTGGGGCCAACCTGGGCTACGATAAAACCCTGTTTGCAAACAAAACCTGTTTTGTTTTCCAAGATAAACCTTTATTTGGCCATCACTCCAAAGTGACATCTCTTTAGCATCCCCCTTCTTGGGTTTTCTGTTCTGGCTTAGTGTACCCAGAGCCCGTTAGTCATGGGAAGGGGTTACGGGCTCATACACAAACTCTCAGGCCAGGGTCTTACCTCAAACTCGCTGACTCCTTCAAAACCTTCACCTGGGACCCCAGAACAGATGTCACCTGGAAGTCTGGAAGCTGAAGCAAAGAGTACTATGAGGTGGTGGCCTCTCAGCTCCCTTCGTGATGGAGGCTAACGTCCCTTCCTCAGAGAGAAGGTTCTGCATCCCGGGTGGTGGCCACCCAGAGACTCCAGTCGTAAGTAATAGAATCGGTCTGATAGAAGGGATCCTATGACAGGAATCTATAGACTAAAATAAGTAGTGGTTGAGTGGTTGGAAGAAATGGTGCTTGCAGCCAAACCCAATGACCTGAGTTCAATCCCCGGGACCCACACAGTCGGAGGCGAGAACTGACTTCCCACAAGTTATCCTCCAGCCTCCACATGTACACTCACACAGAAATAAATTAATAAAGACTCTGCCAATGAGATGAGTTTAAGTGACAGTGTCAGCTGCTACTTTAGAGGGCTAATTTTGAACCCAGAGCACAACCAGTCAAAAACACGTACAAAAATTCACCAAAAACAAATGTGGTGGCATGCAACTGGATGCCCCGGCATCACCAGGGCTGGTGATATGTGTGCTTATTACAACAAAAATTAGGTTTTCAAGAATCAGGTATGGTGGTGTCTCCTGTGATTCCCTCACTCACGTAAAGCTGAGAAGCATGGCTCATGCCTGTAATCCTAGACCTGGAGCGGGTCTGAGGATGACCAACGCAGGAAGATGTGTGTTCAAGGGCCACTCTGGGCCACATTTGAGTTCCAGGCTAGCCTAGGCTACACAGTATCTGAAAAATAAAAGTAATTTTAAAAGTTGGGCTGGGGATATAGCTCCGTGGTTGACTGCCTAGAATGCATAAAATGAGCTCTACACCCAACACTGGGAGAAAATAGAAAGGAATTTTTAAAAAGTGTTTATTCTTCAGGTGTGGTACACACCTTTAATCCCAGAACTTTAACCCTAGAGGTGGGGGGGGGCATTCCCAGGTGTGCCTACGCCAGGGGTTGATATCAGCGTCCTCCTCTGTCACTCTTCACCTCATTTTTTGAGACAGAATAGCTCACTGAATTTGGAATTCACCAATTGGGCAAGACAAGCTGCCAGGGAGCCCTGAAGAATCCTCTATGCTCCACATCCTCAGGGCTAGAATCACAGGTGTGTGCCCAAGCCTAGCTTTTCCTGTCAGTGCTGGGGATTTGAACTCAGGTCCTCATGTTTGTCAGCAAGTGCTTTACCCACTGAGCATTTTACAAGCTCCCCAGAAGACAGGGCATAATGGAATGAAGATCTGGTACATGTTAGAATATAGGCAAGTTTTGAATGAGTCGTAATCAGTGAGAGAGAGCCAATAAAAAAAAAGCTTGCCAACCAAGTGACTCCACGTTACAGAAGTAAGAAAATCCCTAGACTCAAAACAAATAAACAACAACAAAAAAAGAATTCGGAGTTGACTTAGAACCATCACAAAAGACACCATTCTGTGGTCCATGTGAAAACACACAGAACAGTTTCTGAGAAACTCTTTCAGCAAGTGTTCCAGCCAGCTCAAGAATGTTGCATAAGTCCCATCAAAACCTCAGAGGAAACCAAGGCCATGTATATGGCATGGGAAGGTTTGTCTAAGAAGCAGGACAGTCCTCATAATAGGACACATGGGAGTAGGTGAGCAGTTCCCCTTAAAAGGATACAGGGGAGCTTTTGATACTTGGGAAAAAAATAAAAATAAAAACAATAAAAATTCAACCGCCCAGTGAATTGAGCCCACTGTTCTGCCAGGACAGACACCACTGCATCTAATGGCTCCTAAGCCTGTGGGCCAGGCAGTGCAAGGCCAGTGTCAGCAGAAAGAAAGACAAGGCAGCCTAGATGCTCAGCTGAACATGTTTCCACCAGTCTACTCGTGTTTGTGTGTGTGTGTGTGTGTGACTGTGTGACTGTGTGACTGTGTGTGTGTGGCTGTGTGTGTGTATGTAAGCCAGAGGTTAACTTTGAATGTTTTCTTATCACTCTCCATTTTTTTTAAATCTGAAGCTTGTGAATTTGGCTCCGATGAGCCTCCTGTCTCTGCTTCCCCATAGCCCAGTTACAGGGATACATGGCCACACCTGACTTTTGACATGGTTACTGGGGATGTAGCAAGCACTTCACCGACTGAGTCAGTCCCCAGCCCAGGTCCAACTCTGTCAAAGGCTTTGGCTTGTTTTGACTCACCCACACTTTGGACCTTCACACTTGACCCTCAGTTAAATTGTCCCCATGTCCTGTGCACCTGTTTCTTCCTGCTGGGCCACTGAAGTGTCACCTGCAACTAAAACAGTGTTCTTTCCACAACCCCTTCCTGGGAACCTCACCTCCTGAATCTGAGATACCTTGTAAAGATTTCTGTTGACAGATTGGAAATTCAGGGACTGTGTCACCTCCTTGTGCCACCACAACCTCCCAGCTATGCAGACACTCACCCATAAGGTCATCTGGCATGGGCCTAGCACTTCAAGGATGGCCAAGCCCTGGAGACCCAGGCCACTTGTCTCCAGTGGCACCCCCCTCAGGCTGGTGCTGGTGTTGCTGGAGAACCGGTAGGTGTATCTGGTGCCCACAGGGAGATGTGTCCCTGCTGTCTCTGGAACCAAATGGAGGGAGCAATGTCACCCTAGCAAATGTCACCCAGCATTGTTCCCACTCCCCTCTCTCCATGTGAACCCTGAGAGGCTGGCCTGGCTGGAGAAGCCAGGGAGCAGCAGATCCCCTGAAGGGCTCAGAAGAGAACAAAGACACTCCCAGAATGTGCTCAACCTTGGTGATACATAGGTATATGTACACACATGTACATGTGTCTATGTGTGCAAATGTATGTGGAAGCCAGAGGACACCCCGGCTGCTGTTCTTTGGCACCTAATTTTGTCTTTAGACAGGATCGCTCACAGGCCTGGAATCCTGAATTCAGCTGAGCTAGCTGCTCAGCTCAACAAACCCCAGGACCCAGGCAATGGTACTGCAAATGTGAACCACTATACCTGGGTGCTTTGTATGTGGATTTTGGCGATCGGGCTTGTATACTTATGTTTGCTCGGTAAGCATTCTATTGACTGAGCCATCTTCCCAACCACCCAAGTGGGTATTCCTTACTTTCATCATTTTACAGAAACTTAGCAAATACCACATTCAAGCCTCAGCAGCCTCCAGCCAGTGAGATGGCTCAGAGGGTCAAGGTCGTTGCCAACAAACCTAATGACTAGAGTTTGATTCTTGGAGCCCAAGAGTGGAAGAAGGAACTTACTCTTTGAAGGTGTCCTCTGACCCCTACACACGCATGCATCACCACACACACACACACACACACACACACACACACACACACACACACACACACACACACACAGGAACCAACCTTGGCAGCCCGGCTCCTCCTCCTCCTCTACTACCCTGATAATTATGAAGTAGGAATGGGCTGTTAGCTTCCTCTTAGTAACAATCCAGGCAGGAAAGGTGGCCAGCCTGGACAGAGGTCTTGTTGGGGGTGAGGAGGAATTGCTAGCAGGAAGAGTGGCTGTAAGGAATAGAGAGGGGTCTGGAATTTTCTAAGTCCACCTGATGGAGAAATGTGAACGTTACATTGTCCAGTGTCACTCTGCCATAGCCTCAGGATACTTATCTCTTTCTCACCAATTTGCTTCCAGAGTTTTCTGGTCTGCTCCACCCTAAAGACAAATGGGATGTAGGCCAAAGACATTTATCCACCTGGGCACTCCAAGGCAGAAGGAAAGTGTGGCTTGGGGCCGGGGTGGCTTGCTATTGGAAACTCACTGTGTGGGTGGCTTGGTTTCTGGAAGCACAGCCGAGGCTCTGTGGGACTGCTCCTCACCCCACCTTGCAGCCCTGCTGTGCTCTGCACCACCCTTGCTCCTGCTCAGAGGTGTGACTCAGTGTCCCTGGGACATGCACTCACCTTTGCAGGCCATCATGCAGGACGTCTCCTGTTTGACGCGTGAGCCTGCAATTTCTGAAAGCGCAATCAGAACCAGGGCAAGATGAGAAAGAGGCTTGGGATAGTACCCCACCCCGGGGACCACCCACCTGTTGAAGGAGAGGATGAGACAGAGCGGGCAGGAGTGAGGGAGCTCTCCAGCTCCTGCCCTTCCCCGGTTCAGACGCCAATACCAACGGCCCCGATGGCTCAGGCAGGTGGGCCTGGAAGTCCTGTGTGTCTCTGCTTTTTTCTTCTGCCCCAACCCCACGTCTGATGCATCCATGAGTCCTGTTAGTCCCACCAGCTAGCACTAGTCTTCCTCCCTCCCTCGTTCCCTCCCTCCCTTCACCCTTCTCTCCACCCACCTGTCCACCCATCCATACGGCCATGGCTTCAGGTCCATGCCTCCAGCAAAGCTACACCTTCTCTTGCCCAGACACCAGGGGAGCCCTCCAATGCTCCAGTGGCCACGGGAGACGGTCCAGTCAGTAAAGTACAATGGCTGGAGTTTGGATCCCAGAATCCATACAGAAGTCAGGCACTGTGGTGCAGACTTGTAATCCCAGCCAGTGCAGCCTGCTTGGCGAACTTCAGGCCAAATGCAAAAAAAAGCTAACTCAAAAAAACAGGATGGATGAGGGAGAATGACCCTAGGTTGACCTCTGACCTTTGCTTACACAGGCATATGCATGAGCACATACAAACACACACGGGGGGGGGGGTCTCCTTTTTTGTTATAAAGTCTCAGCCACAAAGCCAGCCTTCACCCACCCCTCTGGCCATACCCACTGTCTCTCACCCCCCTAGCCACACTGGGCTCAATGCCTTGTACAAGCTAATTCTGTCTAAAACTGTTCCTTCTACCCTCTGAACTTCCAGCTGCGTTAGGCCCCAGAAGAAATGCCTTTCCCCAGAGCCCCACCCTGCCTAGTGAAGGTCCCTGCCTGTCTTTCTCTACTTCTGCTCTTTATCCATAACTCTTGTAAAAATTTGTTTTAATTATTCTGACTTAGTTAACTTTGTAGCCTTCAGCTTCTGGAAAAGAACTCAGCACCCAGTAGAGAGTGGAAAGGTTAAATGAATGAATTCCAATCAAATTATATATTCCACCAATCCCATCTTCCTAATATCCAGAGAAGGCTTACTAGCAAAAGAAGCAAGTTCCAACACAGCTGGGCCCACTCCACAGTTTTATCACTATTCTATTACAAATAAGAGTTAGTAAGGGCCAGTGAGATGGCTCCGTGAGCAAGAACACTTGCTGCCAAAGCCGTATGACCTAAGTTCGATATCCAGGACTGACAGGGTGAAAAAAAAACCCAACTCTTGCAAGTTGTAATTTGACCTTCACATGTGTCCTGTGGCATGCAAAGCCAACACATCTACACACACAAAATAAATAAAATTTAAAATTCTTAAAACAATAGTACTAAATTTAGGAAAGAGTGGATGGATGGATGGATGGTTGGATGGATGATGGATAGATGGATAGATGGATGAATGGGTAGATGGATGGATGGATGGATGGATGGATGGATGGATGGATGGAAAGAAGAAAGTAAGGAGGAATTGAAGGACAGATGCACGGGTGGATGGATGCATGGATGGGTAGATGGATGAATGGGTAGATGGCTGGCTGGCTGGATGGATGGATGGATGGATGGATGGAAAGAAGAAAGTAAGGAGGAATTGAAGGACAGATGCACGGGTAGATGGATGCATGGATGGGTAGATGGATGAATGGTTAGATGGATGGATGGATGGATGGATGGATGGATGGATGGATGGATGGATGGAAAGAAGAAAGTAAGGAGGAATTGAAGGACAGATGCACGGGTGGATGGATGCATGGATGGGTAGATGGATGAATGGGTAGATGGCTGGCTGGCTGGATGGATGGATGGAAAGAAGAAAGTAAGGAGGAATTGAAGGACAGATGCACGGGTGGATGGATGCATGGATGGGTAGATGGATGAATGGGTGGATGGGTACATGGGTAGACACAGCAACCAAGAAAAGCTGGTGAATGGTGTCAGACAGTCACTGTTGTGACACAGAGGATATGCTGAGTATGAGCAGGTGCTGCACAATTCAGGTGTGGCCCAGTTTCCTACCTCAAGCTGCTGAATATACCAGGAAGGCCCCAAACCCTTCCTATTCCCCCATTCCACAGCCTCACAATGGGAAGTGGGTTTCACACCATGTTGCTTAGACCTTTACAAAGATTCCAACATCACAGACTATCTGGAAGGGTTGTCCCATCCTGGATACTTTGATTCACTGACCAAAACCTTCTTTCCAATAAAACAGAATATCAGTGAGGGAAAGCCCACATCTGAAAGACACTTAGCCCCCCTGATTTCCTCCCCATTTGTTTCAAGTCTTTGATAACTAGGACCCATCCGTGTTAAATCATGCCCCAAGTGTAAAATTCACCCCAGGTTTTACAGGATTTTTAAAAATCTCAATATTTTTCAGTATTGATCATGCTTGTTAATGGTAGTTTGGATATATAGGGTTAAGAAAATGTTTGGGAAGTAGGGGAAGCTCTGTGTGTGTGTGTGCTACAGCATATGTAGAATCAGAGGAGAACTAGCCAGAACTATTCTCCCATCTACCATGTGTATCCTGGGATCATACTCAGATCATCTGGCTTGGTGGTAAGCACCTTGACCCTCTAAGCCAACTCACTGACCCCATTTATTTATTTGGAAACAGGGTCTTGCTGTGTAACCAAGACTAGCCTAGAACTTCAATTGGTGTGCTCCAGCATGCCTGGTTCACACTCACTCACTTCTGAGAAGAGGTCTGAAATGGACTGAAGCCCATGTGTGCTTTACAGTCTGGAAGGTTTCTCACGTCCATGGTTGATGTAGATCCACCCTCAGTCAGCCAACAAGGGTTTACTGAATCCCCAGAGAAGGCAGAAAGCTTACTGCCATCTCTGCGCTCCACTGATAGTCACCTCTGGCTCCTAGGGCTTGAACCCTCACTAGTGTATGAGTCTGATACTTAACTCGGTTACTAGAACATTGTCCAACACATTGGGAACAATGGTGCCTGCCTCCTCCCTAAATCTAAAGACAAATAAAAATTTTTCAGTGAAACTTTAGTGTCCCAACTGAAAAAGCTACAAAGGTGTGGTGGCACACACCTGTAATCCCAGCTCTTGGGAGGCAGAGGCAAGCTGATCTCTGTAAATTCAAGGCCAGGCTGGTCTACAGAGTGAGTTCCAGGACAGCCAGAGCTACTCAAAGAAATCCTGTGTCAAAAAACAAAAACATGCAAGTAAGCATGCAATTCTGTCTCAGCATACTCCAGAACTTCACCCCTGCACGGGAGAGCAACTGTACACCTCTGCACACCACCTCCCCACCCCTCCCACAGGGTTCAGGTCTAGCTCCCAGCAGCTTCTATGAACCCTACCTTACCTGCTCCAGGAAGGCAAAAGAAGGAGAAGAGAGACAGGAATTTGCCTGTAAATTTAGCTCCTCTCTCTCCCAGTGAAGAGAAGCAAAGGGGTGTCGTCAGAGGGACAAAGGGGCATTTGGGGCGAACCTGACTCCTGCAGATCAGGGTGGCTGCCCTCTCCATGTCACTAAGACTCCGGAGAAGAAAAAGAAGAAAACTGCATGTTTACTTACTCCCCGAGGTCATTCCTGCCTGCACCCAAAGCAAGACCAGCTCCAGGAGCCCCGTGGGTACAAGCATCACCATCCTCCAGAGACAGGAACAGGGAGCCCACAAACCTCAGGTTGCTCCCTAGAGTGACTGGCTCAGCTCTCTCCAGACCAGGGGAGAGGGAGGGAGGTGGTGGGGCATAGGCCAGCCAATCAGAAGCTTGTGGGGACACTACTTGCTCCCTGGGGGCAGGGGGAGGAGGGGGCTGAGATCACTGAGGGGAAAGCCCTTTTTTGCCTTGGAGGAAGCTTTAGGAACCAGTGAGGTCTGGGGCAGACGGTACTGTATAGCTGTGTGGCTTTGTTCCTGTTAACATTTATTTGCATATATGTGCATGTGTGTATATGCATGTGTGTCACAGCATGCATTTGGAGGTCATAGGACAACTTTCAGGAGTGAGTTCTGTCATGTAGAGTTTGCAGATAGAGCTCCAGCTTGGCAGCAAGCTCCTTTACCTACTGAGCCCTCTCACTGGCCCTGCGGGGGTTTTGTTTGTTTATTGTTTGTTGTAATCTAATATAAAAGACATAAAATTGACTGTCTTAATGCACAAATTCAGTGACTTTGGGGACATCTAAGCCACTGAGCCATCGTCACCACCTGATAGGCCGTAGTCAGATAGTTGGCTTCTCTGCTGGAGAAGGTAGGGTGACTGTGAGGCATATCTACAAGACCTTGGGGACAGTGCTGGGGAGGGTGCCTGTCAGAGCTTTGGGCTCAGTCCCAGAGGACAGGGGAAGGCAGCTCTGCTCACATCTAGCTTGTTCTCCCCAAGCTGGCCTCAGTTTCCCTCACCCCAGAGTTCCCTCCACCTGGGCCTTTTTTGTCATGCTCCAGGTGCCAAAGCTAGACCTTTGTTTTTTGGTTTTTTTGTTTGCTTGTTTGTTTTTGTTTTTCGAGACAGGGTTTCTCTGTGGCTTTGGAGGCTGCCCTGGAACTAGCTCTTGTAGACCAGGCTGGTTTCGAACTCACAGAGATCCACCTACCTCTGCCTCTCAAGTGCTGGGATTAAAGGCGTGTGCCACCAACGCCCGGCCACTTCCTGTTTTTATGGGTGTGTCTCCTGGAGAGTTCACACAAACAAAAGCCTGGCATGTCCGCATGTGGCTTCCTTTTCAATCAGGTGATGTTCCCACCTCAAATATCTTACTGTCCAGAGCCCTGGCCACGTGGCTAAAGATGCAGCGACAATGGAGAGGCTACCTTAACTGCCCTTCCGGGATAATGAGACTGATGACTACCTTATATGCATCCTAGAGCCTTCATCCAGTGACTGATGGAAGCAGAGGCAAACACCCACAGCTAAACACTGAACTGAACTCCTGGAAACCAGTTGCAGAAAGGGGTAAGACAGGACTGGTGAAACCCACAGAGGCAGCTGACCTGAACAAGGGGGAGCCCTAGGACCCCAGACTGATGGCTGAGAGGCCAGCATGGGACTGATCCAGAGCCCCTGAACACGGGTGTCAGTGAGGAGGCCTCGGCAATCTATGGGGCCTAGTAGATCAGTATTTATCTCTGGCATACAAATGGACTTTGGGAGCCCATTCTACATGGAGGTATGCTCTCTCAGCCTGGACTCTTGGGGGAGAACCTAGGCCCTGCCCAGGATAATATGACAGATTTTGAAGATTCCCCATGGTGGGCAGTGGGGGGTTAGGGGGGTTGGGGGGGCGGGAGAGGCGGGGAGGGTGAGAGAGCTGGGATTGACATGTCTAGCAAACTTGTTTCTAATTTAAAGAAAATTTTAAAAATGGAAAAGAAAAAAGAAAGAGAGCACAAGAGGACAGCCTGTTCATTGATAATGAGGTTGAGAAGGCCAGGGGTGGGGGCGGGAGGAGAAATGACTCATTTCTGTTGACATGTTCAACCTGTGAAAATCAGTTTCTTGATGTTTCTGGGCTTGTTAATCCACTGGCAAAAAAAAAAAAAATCCAAGGTCTGGGAACCATAAGCAAAGGGTTTTCTTCTGTGTTTAGACAGAGAATGAAGGGGGATGCACAAAAGCTGTCTTGTGATGAGCCTAGCGTGACAGACTTGGGAGACAGACAGCTACACCATCCACACAGTGGACCAACACCCTGTTAACAACCAATGCTTGTGGGACTAAGGCGGCTCAACCTTGGGCACAAAAGCGATGCAGATCAAAACAAGCAACTGTGTGTTTCTTCACAGGTATCCATCTACCTTGGGCCCCAGCCATGTCACTCCCAAGTATTTACCCAATCAGATGGCTCAACTGGTAAGGGTGCCTGCTGCCAAGTCTGATGATGGGTTCAATCCCCAAGACCCACATTGTGAGGGGGGAGAAGACTAACCCTTGGAAGTTGTCCTCTGACCTGTACATGTTTGCCATGGTACGCATGTGCCTACACGTTCATACAACCAACAAATAAATGTGGGGTGCACAAGCTCACTCTACATGAGTGTTCACAGCTGCTTCTTTTGCTTAGACCTGGAGATAGCACAGATAAACACACATCCCTCAAAAGATAACTGGATGGACAAGCTGGGGTATGTCCATGAGGTGTATTGCTATGAAACAATAAAAAAGTGCAAGATCGGGCTAGGCAGTGGCAGTGGTGGTGCACGCCTTTAATCCCAGCACTCGGGAGGCAGAGGCAGGCAGATCTCTGTGAGTTCGAGGCTGGGCTGGATCGACAGCCTCCAAAACAATACAGAGAAACCCTGTCTCGAAAAACCAAAAAAAAAAAAAGTGCAAGATCTAAGGGTTGATATCATAGTCCACAAACTCAGTCCACAATGCTCCACAATGCTCTCTAGTAACTTGGATCAATAACATAACCCTGAACATTGCATATTTTCCTTTATTAGGGGAGGAGACACTTGCCAAACAACAGCAGAGTGTCTCCTATTCACACTGCCCTTGCTGATGATGTGGGGGTTCTGGAATGGCCCTTAATGGCAGTCTGACACACACAGACATGCTAATAAATCCTTACTCATTGCCAGCTGATACAATTTCCCAATCAAAGGCCAAGTTCCGGGCCACGAGAACCTCAGCCAGGCTGGGGGAGGCACACAAAGCTGGCCCAGGAGAGCAGCATGCAGGAAGGCAAAAACACTCCTCACTGCAACAGAGGCTGGAGAAGAGCTCCTCCTGTATCCCTGCGGGACACTCCCAGGTGTCCAGTTGTCCTAGTGTTGAACGGCTCTCAGCAGTTATACAAGGAGGGACCTAGACATGGACAGTTCCAAGTGCAGAGTCCCAGTCAGAAGAAAGGTCTAGAAACATGCTCCCCCCTTCCTCCCACACGAAGGTCTCAGGAGGGGCAGGTAAAGAAGATGGGCTGCCCAAGACCTCAGAAAAAGCACCCCAGAGATGGAGGCACCAGGTTAGTGATGTAGTTGTTCATAAGAGCATAAGCTGCTGGGCTGACCCTGGACCCTTTCCCATTTATTGTCCCTGGCCATGCACCCTGACTGCATGAAGCCTCATTGCTGTGTGCTCAGTCTAGGAAAGCAGCACATGGTCTTTATCCGAAGCCTGGCCCTCCTTCCTGAAGAGTGGGGTCCTCAGCTGTGCTTCTCTGAAGCTCAGAACTCCCACCTGGTCCTGGGAGGGACATGTGGCCCGACTGATAGTCTGGAAGTTTGTTTTTTGGAGGACTCTCTTTTGGTTTTTGTTTTGAGACAGGGTTGCAGTGTAGCTCAGGCTAGCCTGGAAATCCTCATCTTTCTTTCTCCTCTCCTGAAGTGCGGGGATCATAGGTATGCCTTGCCACGCCCCACTTTACACACCCGTTAATTATAACTTTCCATCTGTGACCACACCCACACAGACTTTCCAAAGAATATTAGGAGGGCGCTAGAGTATGTAGGGCTAGGCTGTGGCTCAGTAGATAGAGTGCTTGCCTAGCATGCATGAAGCTCTCGGTTCTGATCCCAGCACTGAATAAAGAAGGCATGGTAGTGCATGCCTGTGACTGTGGCACTGGGAGGTGGAGGTTTAGGTTGTCCTCTGCTACATAGTAAATCTGAGGACAACTGAAACTACATGTGACCCTCTCTCAAAACAAAACCATGAAGCCGCCATTTACTATCAAATATTAAATATGCATATTCATTTATTTCTGAGCAGCCCATACAAAGAGTAGCAGGTTCTAGAAGTCTAAGACTTGCTAAAGAGATAACCACCAACAGGTGAATAGATAAGGTCCACCTAGACTATGGAATATTACACAGTAGTGAAAAGGAAGGGAGCAAGCTACAACACACACGAACCTCAAAAATGTTAAGAAATCCAGACACACAGAGAAGCCCAGGCATCATGTGACTATTGCATGAGATATCCAGAATAAGCAAGTCTACAGAGGCAGGAAGCAGACTGAGTGGAGATGGAGGCACACACAACTCAAGGGTTCAAAATTCCTTCCTGAGGTAATGGAACGCTCACAACACCATGGATATACTCAAAACCATGCATTGCATGGAGGGGCCGGGTGCCTCACACCTGCCATTCCAGCACCTAGGAGGTAGAGGCAGAAGACTCAGGAATTTGGGGACAGCCTGAGCTACATGAGATTCAAAAACAAAACAAAACCAAAAACAAATGCATCAATACTTCAGGTGACTTTTGTGGAGTGTGAATTACATCAGTCTATAAAGATGAACGCCCCTTCCCCCCAAAGATAAATTCTTACCGCAAAATTCCAGTAGGTGGCTGTACTTCCTTCCTCCCTTCCTTCCTTCCTTCCTTCTTTCCTTCCTTCCTTCCTTCCTTCCCCTTTTTCTTTTTTGAGACAGGTCTCAATTTATAGTTCTAGCTAGCCTGGAGCTCATGGCCTCAAAATCACAGAGATCCTCCTGCCTCTACCTCCCCAGTGCTGGTATCAAAGGCGTGTGCCACCGCTACCTGCCCTCAGTCGCTGTTCTTAATGAACTCCCTCTGATCCTCTCATTTTAAATTTACATCCCAGGTTCCCAAGACGGTGACACTGATGCTCTCAAATCCCACTTTTATTTCCTTCCTTAGGGTCTCATACTATGGTCCAGACTGGAGTGGAACTTATACATAGCCTAAGCTAGCTTCGAATTTGTGGTAATATTCTTGCCTCAGCTCCCCCAAATGCTGGGATCACAGTTGTGAGCAAATACACCTCACTTCCCCTTGTAGAGCATGAGACTGCCCAAACTGTGTGTGTGTGTGTGTGTGTGTGTGTGTGTGTACAGGGTGGCCAAGGACAACCTTTGGTGTTGTTCCCCAGGGTGCTGTCTACCTTATTTTTTTTGAATCAGGGTTTCTCAGTAGCCTGGAATTCCACAGCAAGCTGGGCTGGCTGGCAAGCAATTCCCAGGATCCGCCTGCTTCTGTCTCTTGAGTCTCAGGGTTATAAACACACACCACCAAAACAGCTTTTTTTTTTTTTGAAAAACATGGGTGCTGGGATCAGGACTGATCCTCTCGCCATGAGCTCTTTGAAAATGTTACTTAAGTATAGTTTGAAGTCTCTTTATACATGTCAATGGTTGTCATTTCACTTAAATACCTATTTTTATTTCTGCTGTATTCATACTTCAACCCACTCCATTGTATTAATTGTTACAGTAAATTATATGACTTGGCATATTTAACATAGTGGATTGAACCCAAGGCCTTGGGGTGTACTTGCAGTCACCCCTCTTGTCTAACTCAAGACATTCCTATCACTGTCAAGGGATACCGCATGTCCAGGGAAATTGTTGCTACCACTCACCTACCCAGTGCCTCTGGATTTGCCTGTCCTATGTGTATGCCTTCCTTCCTTTTTTTCCTTCTGACAGGGTCACATGTAGCCCAGGCTGACCTCATGTTTTCTTTTTATAGCCATGGGTTGCCTTGAATGTATGATTTTCCTTCCTCCAGCTCCTGAGGGTCCAGGTAACAGGTGTGCACTGCATGGTGCTAAGAATGGAACCCAGGGCTTTGTGCATGCTGGGTAAGCAGGCTGCCACCCAAGCTACATCCCCACCCTGCCCTGTGCGTTTCAAGTTGTCTTAGGTATATAGCCTCTTACATCTATCTGGTTCTCTTTGAAGCCATGCTTTTTTGAGGCTCACCCACACAATGGGATGTGGACACGTTTTTCCTTTTGGGGGACTTACTATGTGTCTAACCACAAACTCACACCAGCCAGGGATATCCAGTCCTAAATGTGGAAGGGCTGGCTGCAAGCACTGCACTTTGCTGGGGCTCTGGAATAATTTTGTCCTCTAGGGGGCACTGAGCAATGTCTGGAGATACATATTTTTTAACCACAGCTGGTGGGAGACTATTGGGTAGAGACCCAGGAGGCCACTAAACATCTACCCTACAGCTCACAGGGACCACCAAAACACAGAATGATGCAGACACAGTGCCAGACTGTATTCTAATAGGCCTGGGTGAATTTTAGACTCTGGAGTTCCTCTTCTGTGAACAGTTCCAACATTGCTTACCCAGCATACACAGCTACTTCGAGCCCCCTTATTTTATTGGTAAGTGCCACCGAAGGCTGCCTTTCTTTCTGGAAGCTGAGTTCTTGGCAGGATTGATGGCATCTCAGTGTGAGTTTATAAGCAAGACTGTTGCTATGATAAAGTGAGGGGAAGTGATGTCATTCTTTTTTAAACACCCTTTTATAACATGTATTTATTGTATTTGTGAGTTGGTGCCACGGCACACGTGTGGAGGTCAGAGGACAATTGGCTGGAGAGAGGACAATTAGCTGGAGTTGATTCCCTCCTTCTACCATAGAGTCCAGGGACTGAACTGAGGTTGTCTAGTTCAGCAGCCCTCTCTTAGGCCCAAGGCATTTTTTTGATGGCACAACATTCTTCCCTCAAGTTCACCGATGTGTCCTGGAACGTGGCACACACCCAGTCAGTACTTACAGAACCATGCACACCCTAGGAACGCTATCCCATCCCAGACAGACGTCAGCCATGAAGGGATGAGTGCTCGCCTAGTATGTTCCAGGCTCTAGTTCCACACCCAGCACCCATAAACCCGGCAAAGTGTTCTCCCCTGGAAGGTGAGGCAGGAAGGTCAGAAGTTCAAGGTCATTCTTGGCTACATAGCCACATGGAAGTCCATGACCAGCATGGGCTATAGGACTGTCTCAAAAAGAGAAGGAAGGCAAGGAAATACAGTAGGGGAGGGTACAACCAGCCAAAACTGACCAAGGCAGTATTACTAATTCTTCTGGACTGCTTGCTGTAAAGTAATCAAGCCCAAGTCGGACTTGTTATCATCCTAAAGGGCTAGAGATAGCTCAGCTCTTCAGCTGTCGGGAACGCTTGCTATGGTCATATTTAGGCATTTTCACACCTAATTACAAAAACAATGCAATGAAAGCATCTCTGTGTCAGCCAGCCCACACTGGTCACGTGAAACTAAGACAGGATCCACGTTGTTGTTAAGAAGCCACACTGTTATACAATGTCGTTAAGTCTCCAGACCTTACAAGATTAAGTTTCTGTTTCCTACACCTAATGTATACTGCAATGATTTTCAACCTATGGCGAATTTGTGACTCCATGATGTGCTAAACTCCTGTGATAACTGCCTTCCACATGATGTGTTCTTGCCCTTATCTATCCCACAGGCAACCTGGAGCCCCGAGTTCTCCACCCTCTGTCCAGATCCTAACAGTCAATTATCTGAACCCTAACCCTTCTCCATAAATGGGACCTCAAAAGCCAGTGAGGGGCTGCTCTCTGAAACCCTGACTTAAGAGGAGGCAGTCGTCTGGCCAGGCCCTTGTATGCTTCTAGTCAGACTGTGGAAATGGCTTTTTTCTTGGGTCTAACCCACTAGAGGGCTGTGGGTGTCCCCCATGCGCTGTGTACAGCTGAGGCCAAGAACACTCACCCAGCCCAGCAAGTCTTTCCCACTATTATCTTAGTTGTTCTATTACCAATAGACTCAGATGTTGGGATAAAAACCTGATAGATTAAAGAAGCGATTGACCAGCTGACCTTCTCACAACACTTCCCAGACCAAAAAGAGCAGACAAAATGTCCTCAAATCTCCAAGTCCCTCCCTACTCTTCCCTATGCCTTTCTATCGTATCCTGGGTCCTCGTGGTAGTCTCTATGAATAATTCTTGTTAACTAGTCTCTGGCCCCGCCTCCTGATTCAAGGTTAACTTTATTAACCCAGTCTCAGGGTGTCAGGCCCTGGGTGGGATTCTGAACTACACTGAGTGGTTGACAGTGGAGAAAGCCAGGAGTATGCACAAGCCTTCCTCAATCCCCACATCAGCAAGGCATCCTATCAGCTTCTCTCATGGGTGTCGGCCCTCAGATCTAGAGCAAGCAGCCCTGTCCCTCCCTCGACAGGCAGACTGACTCACTACCATCAGGCACTCGCAAGCTGCATGTAAAACAAGAACAAGAAGTTAGAACAGCAGCAGAGCAGAGAGAGCTAAGCCAAAGCAACCACACAGAGCGGATCTCAGTGACGTAGGAAGGACCCTGTCATTATGCACCAGTGGTCACAAACAGCTGATTCTAGGCTGCAGCTGGTGAGATGGTCATGCCACTGTCACCAGAGACACTCCACTGCCACATGCGCACCCTTCCCCCAAAGCTCCCAGAGCACAGGGCTACGATGTCCATTAAAAGCTCATATAACAGACCCCACCCCCATGCACACACCTACATGCACACACCCAGTAAGGCACACATGGAAACACTCAGCCAGACACACACATCCATGGCTGTCTTAGGCCGAGGCCTACAGGAGGAGCCTGAGTCCCCAGCCACCACCTCCCATTTGGCATGGGGTGAGCATTCTTCCTACTGGTTTAATTTCAGGCACGAACACAAAATGCAAATTACAGCTTAGGAAAGCATTCTCAAGTTCCCCCACCCCCACAGTCTCGCCATGTGCCCTCTTCTGCATTCTAGAGTCTCTCAAAGAAGCCAGAAGAGGTGATGCGTCTCACCCCAGCACTGGGGTTATGCAGGGGGTAAGGTCCCAGCACTGGACTGTGGGGGGTAAGGTCCTGGCACTGGGATTGTGGTAGTGTGCTCAGGGTAAGGGGGGGGGCGCAGGACGGGGTGGCTTAGGTCCCAGCACTGTGCTGTGAAAGGATAAGGTGAAAAACTCCTCCCAGAGCTCCCTGCCAGTCTAAACTGTGTACCACAACCCAGTTCAAAAAATAGATAAAACCAGAAAAACTAGCAAATGGCCAAATCAAGGGCTTGAGCTGTCACAATGTTACTGAAATTCCTTCCAGTGAGGACATACCTCTCCTCTCCTCCCAAGATAGAAATGACAAATCAAGGCAGGGTTCCAACGAAGTTCACTCAGGCACTCCTTGGGAGCACAGCTGAGGAGCCCCCTACAAGGGTGTGGGTGCTGCTCCCCATAAAGTTGCAATGGGAAATCATTACTACACAGAGGTGAGGTTTTACCCAAAGCCACACTGATGGAGACCCCTCCCCTAGTCTTTCTGGGTCTCCAGGCCTCCCTGAGGCTACACTCAAACAACAGGAGGTGGAGAGTGGCTGGAGCATCAGGTGAAGGTCCCATGACCCTCCCTACCCCTCCATCGGGTGGGGGGCCAACAGTCAATGGGTCCAGGTGGGATGATCCGCACAGGTGCAGCTGAGCGCCCAGGGACGGCAGTATTCTGGCTTAGTCCTGTACAAAGCGGCTTCCTAGGGTGGAAGAGGCCCTGGATTCAGTCCTTAGTAGTGAGGTTAGTGAGGTAGGGATAGGCAGGAAAGAACAAGGAAATGGCACCCTCAGGGAGGTGCTTTCATGCCCACCCAGTGTTGCACGGCAATCAAAGGTGGTGGCTTAAGAGCAGAAACTGTCTGAAGCCACAGTCCACACCGCTTCCTGCATCACCTCCTGGCTTGGTCTCTCTTTTCCACCAACAGGCTTCATCAGGAAACACCCTCCTCTCCACATATGCAGGCAGTGAACACCTAGGACAACCGAGTTCAAAGCCCTTTCTTGGAGAGTCTGTGCAGGATCCCCACACAGGGCCTGTTAGGTCTCAGACCCGACAGATGCTGAGGTGCCTACCTAGTATATCCAAGCAGGCCTGGCCTCCAGGCTCTCCCTGAATCCACAGTCACCACCTGTTACAGGGTATGGCTGGGATACCCACCTTCTACCCTGAAGACCAGCCCAGGGACTGGGATGTCCTTCCCTACACAGTTCAGATATTTTGGTTCCCTGATCCCGTTTGTCTATTCTTTGGGCCTCCTGGCTGCTGCACCTGGTCCCCTCTCTTCCTTCCCTCCCTCTCTGCTCACTCAGCTCAGGGTCATGTCCACTCTGGACTCTCTCAGATGTCCCTACCTCTGGCTATGCTCTACAGTAAACTTTCTCCACCATGCCTAGGTGCAGTCACATCCATTCCTTGTTATTTCTTGTTTTCCTTTAGCCTCCATGCTGTTTTGGGGTGTGGTAAAAGGAAGCCTAGGATGTATTGTGACTGCATCAGCCAAGAAGCAGAGGCTGCCTATGTGGATCTCTGGATCTCGTGCCAGCTAGCATAGACTACTTGTCCAAAGTCCAAGAAACAGTGCCAGGAGAGTCTAAATTCACAAAAGTATGTAGCCATCTGGCATTAAACTCCGTATAATATATATTTTATAGTCTTCAACACACGGCCCTTGTTTGGAAGACTCTGCATGTGTAAAATAGTACAAGCCTGAGATCAGCTACACATCACAATGACTGACAGCCAAACTTCTGGCTGCATAGCCTTGAACTTGACCAAATGGAAGACCACACAATGGAGATGCCATGAGCAATGGTTTCACTAGAGCATAAATAGGGTGGGTTTCCCTGGCAATATAGGCCACAAGTGAATGACTTGGTTCCCCTCACACCTTCCAACATGAAGCTTTCACCACAGGTAGGAGAGAGGAAGGGGTGGTGCCCTCACTTCTGGCTGGGTACCCCCAACTCCCAGCATCACACAGCCACCCCAGTCAATGAACAAGGAGGGTTTTGTTCAGAAAATGAATGAGGACAGCTTTCTTCCTGGCATTTTATTAAATCTTGAAAGCCGTGGCCTGCTGCCATCGATGACGCCTGTGGGCTCCCAACAGCCAAACCTTCGAATGCCTCGTTAGCAACGGTCATCTTGCTATGGCTGAGCATTCAGCAAGCCTGAGGTGTGGGTCACGAAGGATTTTCTAATGTAACAGAGAAACTTAAGATTCTTTGGGCAATGCCTGGAAACACAACATAAGGCCTTTCTTCATACCATGTGAGCTGAATCACTCACCAAGTGACCAAAGATTTTATTTGTTTAAAAGCAGGTAACATCAAAGTCGTATATGGTACCCATAATTCACTGCAAAAGTGATGGCCAGTGTTTCTGGATCATTGCATGAACAGCTCAGACAATGGTTAGAACTGTATCTTAACCAATATGTAGTCCAGGAGCAGGCTGACTTCACACATTATTGTTTGCAACAGTTCCTATGTGGGTTTCAGATGGAGACAGCTGGCCTCCTGTAAAGCTGGCTGGGCTGTGTCATGTTAAATATGACAGAGTGGTCACCCTGGAAGGAGTCCCGACCTGCCTTTTGCATCCTCCCATCTGGTCCTTTGGAACTGAAGGCCATGCTGGGGCCACACCAGCTCATCTCTAAAAATAAAATCACACTTCAGGTTCTCTTGAGGGTGTTCCAGTGGCCCAACTCCCAGCATCCTAGCATGGGCTCAAATACGGGTTCCCTTATTCCCCTAAAGAAGCCCCACACAGACAAGGTTTTCAAAACCACATCAAACCCATTTGGCAGTAGATGATATTACCTATTTGCTGAAAAGCAAAACAAAACCCCAGGAGGGGCAGTAGCACATGTCTAGAGCTCTGGGTATTTAAGAGACGAAGACTGAAGGACCCACTTGAACTGAGGCATCCAAGGCTGGGCTGGGCCACAAAGCCAGACTGTATATCAAAACTAAACCAAAACCAACTAAAAACACACCAGCAAATGGAGAAATGAAGGCTGTATTATGATCATAAAAATTATTCTAGAAATGTCTCCCTGCCAAGTAACTTCCACATGTGTTTAAGAACAACAGGAACTCACAGGACAGTGAGGAAGAAGAAGCCTCCACCCCTACCCCAGGAGAGGGGCTGAGCAGGAGGGGCTGTGACTAAACCCAGCCCAACTGTTCTTTTTATTTTGTACTTGTAACCTTCTCCCTTCTCCGTATACATCTGGTGGGTGTTGGCAGCCTTTCTGTGTACTTGGAAAACAAAACAGAAACCAATGGGATTAAAGTGATTCTGAGAGCCAGAGAAGTCTGCAGTTCCAGAACCACAGTCTCTAAGGCAAGGTCTCTGCCATCAGGGATGGGGAGAGACAGAAGAGATCAGGTATAACAGTGGAAAATAAGGCAAACTGGCTTCTGGGTTTCAGACTGCCACCAGGAAGGCCCACTGAGGACGAAGAGGAGCCAGCCAACGGCAGATCAGTGGAGAGGTAAAGGGGTAACAGTCACAGTTAGTGGGGGCAACTTGGGCAGGCAGTAAGCCCTTGAAGCACTCAAGGTCCAGTCTTTGCATGTGCAGGGCATGACTCCAAGCAGCAACTTCTGGGGTTTGGAGGCTTGTTACTTTTTTGACACCCCCTCCCCCAAAAGACACGAAGATGGAGCCCATGAAGAGATGAAATCAAGGTAGGTGCCTCTTCTGGGTGGGCTGGGCAAGGGTCAGGTGATTTCCGGTAGCATGCATCTACCATATCCCCTATGACTGCCTGGCCAAGTCCTACAAGCGCTTGTAGGTGCCCAGGAGCGCTTTGCAGTTGGGGCAGTAATGATCCACATCTTGCAGGGCGTCTACGCAGAATGGGATGAAGCAGCAGCCAGCGATACACCTGGGAGGGAGGACAGAGAGACATATAAGGAGCATGTCACCAACACCAAGAACATGGGCTCACATCCTTGTGCTGCAACCTCCCGAGGGTCTTTGGTGGGCTAACCCGGAGCTGAAGACCTGTCTCTCTATGCACAAAGCCCAGTGACTGATCCCCAATATCAGGTGTGCAAACCTGTAATCCCAGCACTCAGGAGACGGAGGCAGGAGTTCAAGGTTATTGTTGACTCCCGGGAGGGTTGGAAGCCAGCCTTGGATACATGAGACCCTGACTCAAAAAGGAAAGGGGAGGATCTTTGCAAAAGCTATGAAGTATCTTGTTACAGGGACACCCTGGAAACTCTAGGTAGGCCCCTAAACCCAAAGATGGCATCCTCTCAAAAAGATATGCCAGAGTAAAGATGCCATGTGGCACGGCCAGGCATGAGGGTACATACCTACCATCCTATCACTAGAAAGACAGAGGCAGGAGGATGTTGAGCTCAAAGTCAGCCTGGGCTACACAGTGAGACTCAACAAAGCAACAAAACGCTAGCACTCAGAATGTAGCTCAGTGGTAGAGCACTTGCCCAGCACGTGGGAGGGCTGGGCTCCATCCGGGGCATTAGGAGGAGCATTCTGGGACTGTAGCTCCGTGGGCAGAGTGCTTGCTTAACATGCACAAAGCCCTGGGTTCCATCCCAAGCACCACATAAAACCAGACATGGTGGTGCTGGGCTATAACTAGATAGGTAGAGGCAGGACGAGCAGGAGTTCAAGGACATCCTTGGATACACTGTGACTTCAAGGCCAGCCTGAGCTACATTAGACCCTATATAAGACAAGGAGAGGGAGGAGGAGGGAGGGAAGGGGGAAGACGAGGAGGTCATCATTATCTTAGATGAGGGTTGGCGAATTGCTTTGTAAAGGGCACCGTCCATGTGTTAGACATGTTAGATGGCCTATGTTTTGTCTGTTCTCCAGCCCTGCCTGGCAGCATGAACGAGAAGAGTATGAACATGCAGAAACAATAAATGAGGCTGGCCGCAACCAGTCAGACTTAAACAGGAATGGCTGGGGTTAGCCTGGAGCAAAGGTGTCTTCAGGGTTCTCACGACTAGGAAATCCACGTCCCCGCGTGACTCTCCTAACAGCCCCGCGTGACTCTCCTAACAGCTCATGAATGGGACTTCCTAGAGCCTTGGGCCCATGGTGGGAACACAGCCTGCTGTTGCCTGCTCACTCCTCTCCCTGTGAGGTCCCTGCAACTCCAGATACACTGACCTCCTCCTCACCACACCCCCAGGAGGCAAGTGTGGGTACTCAACCCCAGAGAAGGGAAGTCATCTGCCTGAGGGAATCTGATTCACGGCAGCGAGGCCACGTCTCAAAATGATTAAAAAGTTGAGAAGAGGCAGAAAGTTAATGTAGACTTGAGAAGTTGGCTCAGATGAGGCTGACCTTGTGCTGCCCCATCCCCATTTCAGATTAAATATCTCAAAGCAGTGAAAGTCTCCTCCCTTTCCTTTTGAGACAGGATCTCACTGTGTAGCCCTGGCTAACATGGAACTCCCTATGTAAATCAGGCTGGCCTCAGACTCAGATCTGCCTTCCTGCGCCATCACAGCTGGCTGCTTTGTTTTTTTTTTTTTTTTTTATGAGATGGGGTCTTACCAGGTAGCCCAGCCTCGCCCTGAACTTACATCCTCCTATCTCTGCCTTCCAAGGCAAGGATGACAGATGTGTGCCATCAGGCCCAGCAGCAATCTGTGGCACGGGAGATGGAAACTGCCTCACACACACTAGGCGAGCTTTCCACCACTCCGTACTCTGGCGTATCCCCAGACCTTAGTTTACTTTTGTTTTTGAAAGCAGGGTCTCATGTAGCCCAGAGTAGCTTCAAACTCCCTATGTGGCAGAGGCTGGACTTACACTACTGATTCGCCTGCCTCAGCCTCAGGCATGCCGGCAGTCCAGGTGTATACCACTATGCACAGCTTTCTTGTGGACACTATCCACTCAGGTGCCCAGGTAAGCCCTGAGCTAGTGATCCTCCTGCTCACACCTAAGTGTTGAGATGGCAGACCCGGTCAGCAATGAACTTTTATTTAAGCCTTTTCTGCCCAGAGGATGGCTGTCAGAGTCCACAATGGAGCTGCAAAGGAATACAGAGAAGGATGGGTGGACAGGCCTGCATAGCCCACTTCTTCCCTGGAGAACAGAGGCTCCAGGGTTCTCCACCTTTGAAATAAGGAAGAACAATGCTGTCTCTTCTCCACCTAAAGTCACAAGCAGCCTGTGAGGAGACTGGGCCTCCCTGCTCTTCCAGGAAAGAGCACACAGTAGTGGCTTTCTAAGTGGCCCACAGGCCAGAAAGGGCAAGGCTCCTGCAATTACCTGCTTTAGGAAAAACATGCAATTGCTTTTGCTCAGATTTCTCTCCCACAGCAGAGACCAGCATCGCTTTTGGTGCAGACATAAATATTTATGTAATCCCTTGCACTGGCAATGGGAAAACATGGAGGTTGTAAGGGAGATGCCTGGGTGAGGGGAGGCCTGTAAAGTGTGTTACTGTACAGAATGTTTGAAGCTTCTCTCAGGGTCAAGCAAAAATTATTATTTAGGTCATGAAATTCTAGAAGAAGAAGCCCGAGGGTCCTACCCTCTGCAGATGTGAACAGCTGCTCAGTGGGGCTCTACAAGAACTCACCAGTGATTTCCACATGTGTTTGAGCAGAGTTCTCATCTAGGGGCACTCAGCAGGCACAGGGGTGATTTTTGGTGGCTGTCCTCTGGGGAGGGGGCACTATGAACTTCTAGAAAGCTGAGACCAGGTGTACTGCTCCAGGCTTTCATTTTTAATTATTACATCCACCCATTGATGGTGTATATGCGTCACAGCACAAATGTGAAAGTCAGGGGACAACTTTTGGGAGTCAGGTCTCTGTGTGGGTTCTGGGATCAAACTCAGGTTGTGAGGCTTGAGGGCAAGCACCCTTACTTGCTGAGCCATATTTCCAGCCCTGTTTTGTGTTTTACTGAGACGAAGTCTCACTCTGTAACCCAGGCTGCACTCAAATTTTCACTCCTCCTGCCTTCACCTCCGTCTGCTGGTGCTGAATAACAGGACTCTGCCAAGGTCAGCTTTAACATCCTCAAACAGGCTGGGGTATATAGATAGAGAGCTAGTCCAGCAAGCTGAGGTTGAGCTCTGGCCTAACTACCATAAAAACAAAAGAAAGAAAATCCCTACAGGTATTTGGGGGATAACTGAGTCAGTAAGGAACTTGACTTGAAAGTCTGAGAGCCTGAGTTCAATCCCCCTGAACCACGGGGTAAAAGGAAAGAAACTGACCACTGAAAGTTGTCCTCTGACCTTCACACACACACACACACACATATACACAAAAGATGAAAAAGGGAAGCAATTTTATAAATTATTTGTGAGGTAGTGAATGATGAACCAGGCACAATGGTACCAACTTGTAGTTCTGGAGTTGGGGAGGTAGAGACAGAGGGGTCTCTGGGGCTTACTGTCCAGCTACCCTAACCTACTTGGAGGTCTAAGAGCAGTGAGCACGTGTCTCAGTAGACAAGACAAACAGCTAACCTTAGCCTCTACACCGGCGCATACACATGTGGACCCACACAGACACACACATTCCTATAATGCAAAGGACAGCCCCTGCCACAGCTAAGTCCCCAGTCTGAATATCAAGATCCATAGAGGGAACCCTCCAGAGGCCACAGGGGTAAACTCACCCCAGCAGACACAGACTGCCACAGGACAGCCAGGTGAGGGCGCCGGCGTTGTAAGACAGCTGGGTCACGATCATCTTGCTGCAGGATGGACAGCACATCTGGACAGGGCGGTCATAAAAGGAGACAGGCTGCTGCACATACACTGTCTGCACGGCGACTGAGGGTAGAAGACAACACTATTCAGTGAACAAAGAAAAGAGCGCTTGCTCTGTGTCAACACATGAGAGCCGGGGTTACAGCGGGTACCCCAGAGCCCAAGCTCATAGTGGATCCCAAGGAAGAAAGGATAAATAAACTGTAGCTGCCTGGACAACAGCTCAGCCTTAAGGGAAAGGAGATTCTGACAGACACTATGCTGAGTGAAACAAGCCAGTCACAAAAGGATGAGACCGGGTGACTCCAGAGATGTCTACAGGAGCCCACTTGAGTCAACGCTTGGGGTGGGTGGGGGTGGAAGGTTCAGACACTCAGTGGAGGTGGACAGTGTATCTACCTAACACCACTGAGCTGTACTTTCAAATGGTTAAAGAGATAGGAAGGACTTGAAGCTGGGAAGGGGACAGCTAGAGAGAGCAGAGGGAGGTGGAGGGGGACGGACGTGGATACGATGAAGACTATAAATATATATGTGTATGCATGTGTGTGCAAACACATGGACGCATACACACACATATATATGCATGAAATGTTCTAAGAATAAACACAAGTATTTTTTCAACATATATTTATTTGTCTTCACTCTGCCAAACCCTGAGCCAATCACTTTCCCCAGACTTCCTGGGGAGGTACAGGAAAAGGACACACAGGGCAGACGGGACACGAGAGGACTATGGAGGTGGAAGTGGAGACGGCTGCTTCACATGGTGAAGAGGACGAGAAAGGCCACTGTCAGGCCAAAGAGCCCCATGGCCTCTGAGAGGGCAAAGCCCAGACTCGTGTAGGAGAAGAGCTGCTGTTTCAGAGAAGGGTTCCTAGCATAACCAATGATGAGGCTCCCAAAACAGTCCCAATCCCAGCCCCAGAGCCAGCCACCCCAACTGTAGCAGCCCAGCCCCAATGAGCTTGGCAGCTGTGTCGATGTCCCTGGAAATGACACTGGTTTGGAAGCTGTGGCTAGGGATGAGTGAGGTCAGAGGACGAGGGGCTGTCAAGCTGCTGAGGCCCTCATCTGTCCATGTCTGTGGTCGATTCAACTCCACTGCAGACAGTGAACGACTCAGCAGCTGAGAGGTGCTCCTGATCAAGGAGCAGGCGGAGATGAACTTGGAGCAGGCATACATTTTCAGGGGCGAGGGGCCAAGGCAGGAGAGCTGCTCCCAGGGTAGAAAAGACAGAGAGAGCATGCATCATTTTTTATTTTATTTATTTTTATTATATGAACATCAGTGTTTGCCTACATGTATGTCTGTGTGAGGGTGTCGGGTGCCCTGGAACTGGAGTTACAGAGAGTTGTGAGCTGCTATGCAGGTGCTGGGAATTGAACCAGGGTCCTTTGGAAGAGCAGATGGTGCTCTTAAGGTGGGAGCCATCTCTCCAGCCCCACAAGTGTTATTTTTTAAATGGGATAATTACAGTGGTTGATTTTTCCCATCTTTTTATGATCATATAGGCTACACTGCCTTTAAATTTGTGATCCCCCTGTCTCAGTAGCCTACTCAGTTCTGTACTTACAAGAATGTACCACTATACCATGCAGCCACATGGTAGATTCTATGCTATGTTGTATCTGTGTGCATACACTGTTTAGGAAGGGGTGGGATGGAACATGGCCTGTCTATGCAATCCTGGCTAGCCTGGAATTATTACATAGACCAGGCTGACCTTGAATTTATGGCCATGCCTCCTAAGTATCATGCATGTTTTAAAATATACATACACAGAAAAGAAAGAAAAATGACAAAAAGGAAATAGAAAACAGTGACAGATTTTCAGACTTTGCTGAGGAGTTCTTAAGTCTATAGAAAAGAGATAAAGACCTTGGGTCCTGCTGGCGGCCCTGGCTCTCCTAGACCACCTGTCCTGCATGATCCTTACTGAGTTCAGCAGTTTCCAGGATCTGGGCCTAGAGGTCAGACTCAAGCAGGGACCCCAAACTTCTCTTGAGTTCTGCAGACGGCTTTACTGAGGTGGTCTGCAGAAGGAGTTAGAGAAGCAGAGACATGCTGGGCTTTAGACCTGATTTTCTATAGCCAAGAGTGGCTGTGGGAAGCTAAGAGTGGGGGTGGGGATGAGGTGGGGATGTTCTGGAAGTGGTGACTGCCACCTGTGCTAAAGCAGTACAGAGTAAACAAGAGGGTTCTTGGATCCCTTCTCTGCATAGCTGGAGAGTTTTAAATAGTCTCTGCATATTTAAGTGGAAGGGACAATTGCTATTAGGATTCTTCGAGGCAAGTATAGTCTACAGTCTCTGGTGGTACCTAATGTACCCTCACCACCAACATCCTCCAACACACACACACACACACACACACACGCACGCACACGTGCACGCACGCTCCACTGCTCCCAGTTGAACCCTGACACCCGATGATAACCGTATGAAGTTTACCAACTGGGAAACATAAGCCCACTGCCAGGAAACCGAGCAGACACACAACTGGAACACTGCTAAGCGCCTTGAGCCATAGAGCAAGACACTCATGGAGGTCAGGGGGTGACCTCCAGTGACGGAGGTCCTGAAGTGCTGAGGCTGCTTCAGCTATGTTCCTGTCAGTGACTCCCCTCCACAGCTAGGTCCTTGGAACATCGTTTATACAACCTGGAGCTGGGGGGACTAGGGACTACCTAGAAGTAACCTGCTAGCACCAATACCCCACTTCAGAAAACAGGAAGAAACATACTTCAGGTATACAGGAATGGGCAGTAAGTAATTTTTGTTTTGTTTTGGTCCAAAAATAAGTTGTTTCTTGATCACAGGACAGTCTAAGTGACGAAAGTAGAGGGCTCCTGACATGGGCAGCTGGCTGAGAGGTGACTAATGTGTGCAACCCCCAGGATTTCATAAATTGGGCATGGTGATTCGCGGTTGCAACCCCAACACTCAGGCATTCAGGGCTAATAAAACCAGGAGTCCAAAGCTAGCCTGGTCTACACAGTGAGTTCCAGATCAACTAGGGCTACATATTAATACCCTGTCTGAAAAAGTTACTAGCTCACGTTCCACCTCAAGAAGTCAGAACTGGACACAATGGCCAGTTCTTCTTAGCAGGTGATGGCTCTGTGCTTGACCCAGGAAGTTAATTTTAACAGAATGACCCACTAACTCAGGGACGTGCTGACGAGGAAACTGAGCCATTAGGAAGGTGAGTAAGGGGTCTAGAGAGATGGCTCAGTCATTAAGAGCACTAGCTGCTTTTCCAGAATTCAGGTTCTATTCACACCCCCACATGGTGGCTCGCAACCACCTGTAAACCCAAAGGCTCCTTCCTTCTGCCCTCCCTGTGCGTCAGGCATGCAACATGGTGCGCATACATACATGCTAGCATTTACACACACACACACACACACACACACTTTTACAGAACAAGGTGGATAGCTCCTGCGGTTGACCTCTGACCTCCACAGGTACACACACACACAAACAAAACTAAAAACAGAAGGGCAGGGTACAAGCTCTGCTGGCCTGAGGTCAGAGGCTTACTCCCTCAGACGGCTCTCATCAGCTGATGATGCTCAGCAGTGCGTGCACGCGCGCGCGGCCATCGACAACTCTCACCAACCAGGACTCTAAGGAGGCCTCCCTAGGGTCCGGTCAGACCCTGCCCAGCAGGGGGTCAGCCGCTTTGCTTCCCTTTTCTGGCTCAGCACCGTTTCTGTTTCCTGCTCCTGTTCCCACCCCAGCTGGCCACAGAACAGTCCTCTATCCAGCGTTGGTTCTGAACTCAAAAACTCCCATTCCCAAATTTCCCTGGAGCAAGAGGCTGTAGCGGGTGCTGTGAGCTCAGCAGGCGTGTGGTTGCTGCTGTTTGCTTTGATTACATTGATGATTAACGCCTCTGCACACATGTGTGTGCGTGTGGAGCTCAGAGGGCAACTTTTGGAAGCCGTTTATTTTTTTTTTCTTTCCACCATTAGAGTCCTGAGGAGCAACTCAGGCTTAGCAGCAAGCACCTTTACCCACTGAGTCGTCCTGCTGCTGGCCCCTACACGTGTTTCATAGGAGGAAATTACGGGACTCAACAATGGGAAGTCCGAAATGTCCTATGGGAAACCAGGGTGGGGTGGATGTCTCAGTGCTTGTCGCTTGGCTTTGACATTTTGGCACCTTGCTGCTGTCCTCTACCTCTCAGGGTCCACGGGCTTGGTGACTAAGGAGGTGCAAAGAAGACCTGGGTGACATACATACTTGCGTTGGCGTTGGGAACAGGCACGGGCTGTGTATAGTACGAAGGAGGATTCATGCCCTTCCCATCCGGGCCTGTAATGAGTCCTGTGGCTGGCCCTGGCACAGGTGCTGGGGGCGCTGGGTAGTAACTGTTGACACCCACTGTCTCTTCATAAGTTGGGGGTGCGGTGGGAATTGCAGAGGGGCCTGCAGCCGCCTGGTAAGGTCCTGGAGCCGACATTTTACCTAAAGCAAAAATAGAGGACACCGTAAGAAATTCACCTGGCTGGGCATTGGTGGCACACACCTTTAATCCCAGCACTTGGGAGGGCAGAGGCAGGCGGATCTCTGTGAGTTCCAGGCCAGCCTGGTCTACGGAGTGAGTTCCAGGACAGCCTCCAAAAACAATACAGAGAAACCTGTCACGAAAAACCAGAAAGAAAGAAAGAAAGAAAGAAAGAAAGAAAGAAAGAAAGAAAGAAAGAAAGAAAGGAAGGAAGGAAGGAAGGAAGGAAGGAAGGAAGGAAGGAAGGAAGGAAGGAAGGAAGGAAGGAAGAAAGAAAGAAAGAAAGAAAGAAAGAAAGAAAGAAAGAAAGAAAGAAAGAAAGAAAGAAATTCACCTGATCTGGGGGGTGGACACATGCCTGAGACCCCAGTACTGGAGAGGTGAAGGCAGAAGTTCAAGACAGTGTTGGAGACCAGCCTGAGCCACTCGAGGAGCTCCCTTTGAACCCACACACTCCAAACCAGCATCTCTTCTGTTTAACCAACGTGGTTTTTTGTTAACTGTCTCATGTGATGGAAGTGATGGCAGCTTTTAAACGACAACCATCAGAAGATGTGAATAAAACCTGGTGCCCCAAAACCCATGGCACGGAGAAAAATCTAGAAGGGGACAGGAGGCTGGCCATGCTCTCTTTTGTCACTAGGGTCTGGTTACTTTTCACTTTATAAGATCTCAGATTGTACAACCAAGAGTTGACCATTTGTGTTGCTTTGTTGTTTTTGTTTTCAGAGTGAATGTGTGCAGGGTATGGTGCCTACACTGTATCTCAGCACTGGACGGGAGAAACAAGATCAAGGACAGTTCAAGGTGCCCAAATGAATCTGTCCCTTTTTTTATTTACTTTTGGAATCTTTATTTTTAACTGTGTGTTCCGTGCATGTGTGAATGCAGTGTCAGAAGAGGTCATCAAGCATCCTGGAGCTGGAGTGACAGACAGTTTTGAGGCACTTGTGGTGGATGCTGGGACCCAAACTCTAGGAGAACAATATATGCTCTTCACACCACTGAGCCATTACTCCAGTGCTAGACTACCACCTGGTAAAGTAAAACTACTCTTTCAGGACCTGGAGCCACCTGATCTGGGGGAGGCTCACAATTACCTGTAACTCCAGATCTAGGAAATTAGTGGGTTTTTTCCTGGCCTCTGCAGATACTACACGTATGTGATGCATAGACATATATGCAAGCAAAACACACAAATGCATCATTTTTTAAATCTTACAACGAAGCATAGTAGCTGGGAATATGGCTCTGTTGGTAAAGCGCTTGCCTAGCATGCATGAGGCCCTGGGCTTGATCCCCAACATTTCAAAACCTAGATACGGCAGCAAATATTTGTAATCTCAGCACTTGAGGCAGGAGGTGTAAGGATGCAGGCATTATGCTGGCCTGCCCCTGTCACCTGGCAGAATGCATTCAGGCAGTAACCTGGTCAGCCCAGAGTTCCATGAGTGCTAGTCTGCACACAGGTGCAAAGGACCCCTTTAAAAGACAGACCCCACCCACTTATGCTCTCTTTCGGGCTCTTCTCTCTCTCCCTGCTCTCCTCTCTTTCTGCCCTTTTCCAGCTCTCTTCCCAATTTCTCTTTCTGCCGTTCCCTGGGGCAGACAGGGCTTTTCCTGTCTCCCTCTTCTCTTCCGTCTTCTCTCTCTGTCTCTGTGTCTCTTTACCTCTTTTCTCTTTCCTTCCCCCTCCCTCCCCTTTTTAATAAAACTTCTCACTTAAGCTCTGTCTGCTTGGCGTGTTTGTCCCCCGACTTGGTCACCCTAGCCTGCCATGGAATCCTCCATGGCTCGGCACCCAAGGTCCCCCTTCAAGCTTTATCCTAATAGGAGGATTAGAGTTTAAGATCATCATTGGCTAGGTGGCAATTTTGAGGCCAGCCTGGGCTACATAATAAGATCCTGTCTCAAAATATCCCAAAAGTAAACCCCAGTACATCACTTCTCATTTGGAAAGTGGAGTCCCAGGGCAGCTAGGGACACAGTGACTTCAGTGAGGGAGAAGGTTTACTGCCCTTGGCGGAACTGTTGCTACCTGCCTAGTCTGCTACCTGCCTGGAATTACATTCTGGGACCAAGGCTGTGCCCTGGCCTGCTGATGCTCAGAAGTCATGGGGCAGCTGTGGTGGGACACAGGGCCTCCTTTGTGTGGCTGTTTCCCAATCAGACAGGACAGGCTCTGCAGCTTTTAAGTTCATCTCAGGAGACACTGGCAGCCAGGACCCAGGGCAGTGTGCCAACACATCGGGGCTGGACAGTGCTGTCACCTCCATCCACAAAAACCAGCTCCTGTTCCAGAATGTGTGGGAAGCAAAGAGATGGGCCCTTTGCAGAGTCCATCTTTAAAGAAATGCTACTGGACCCAAGGAGCGGAGTCTCAGGGAGTTTAGAAGGGCATTTCAAAGTGGGGAAAGAAGCCCGGGGGTGGGCCTGGAAATGCTTGGTAAAACAACACGAATAAAAGCCATGACGCCAGTGAGTAGAACATGATGACCCCAAGTTCAGTCCTTAAGACCCACATGGTGAAGAGAGAGACAGGGTTCCTGCAAACCGTGCTCTCTGACCTCCCTCCACAGATGTGCTGAGGCATGTGTGCCTGCCACCAACAGACAGATCAAGAGAGCAATCGATCAACACATGGATAGATGGGTGCCCACCCCAATAATTAATTAATAAACTAATGTATGCCCACCCCAATAAAAAATATCTATTTAAAAATTAACACCCACAAGGCAATAATGGTGCACCCTTTTAATCCCAGCACTCAGAAAGCAAAGGCAGGCAGATCTCTATGAGTTCAAGGTCAGCCTGGTCTACAGAGCCAGTTCCAGGACAGCAGGGCTACACAGAGAAACCATATCTGGAAAAACAAAAACAACACACACACACACACAAGAAGAACATCCAATATCAGGTAGGATGTTGATGTATAGTATAACCTAGATTTTAAAAACTTACTACATAAAACTAATGTAAGATAGTTCATCAATAACTTACACTGGCTATATGTTCAATGGTACTAGTTACATATGGAATTAAGTTAATTCTAGCTCCATCACTGTCTTGTTAAGAGCTTTAAGTGAGCTACATGGTTCAAGATGAAGTCTGTACGAGAAGCAAACCCACATGTAGTGTTGGGGAGGAGACACCAAGTTCTCCAGGAGGGCAGAAAGGGGGTTTCAGAAGATCACAGGAGTGTGCTGTGAAAACCACTTCAGAGCCAAAAATAAAAAGCCAGAAGAATGAGAAGGGGGCCCAAGAGCCGTTTGAGGTGCACTGTGGTTTTCCTCTGACAGGAAAAGAAATGCAGAGGCAAGGCCACAGGCAGACCCAAAATCAGCTGATTGTCTGGAAGATGACCCCACCCCCACCCCATCTGTTTGGAACACGGACCCAGCTTCACAACAGACACTCCTGACAAAAGGAACAATGCAACCACTGCGAAGCAGAGACTGACACTGTCCTGCCACGGGAGGGACAGATGTGAAGGACACACTGTCCTTTCTTGTTTCCCCAACGATCAGCCCCAAACCTGCTTCATACATTTACTATGAAAATTCAGACACGTGAAAAATTACAAGACGGGGTGTTTAGAATTCCTAAAATTGTCCCTGGCGGGGACAGGGACACACTTGGAGAGTCATCCTGGTACCTGCATTTGGGTTTTGGCTATCTTGAGACAAGACTTCTATGTTGACCAGGCTGGTCTAGAACACAAGACCTCCTCAGCTCCCCAGGTGCTGGGATTACAGCTCTGTACCACCATGCCTGGCTTTAATACTGCATTTTAAAAGAATAGAACTTCAGGTTTGGGGGATGAGGGTGGGGGTCTCATCACTTTCAAAGGGAGGGAGGGGATGGACTTCCTGGTTTGGAGAGTCAGGCCCTGGCCCCGCCCACACATGCCCTCATTAACTGAGTCACACTCCCATCTTCTGGAACACGCATACACATAAACACTTTTATTCTTCTACAAAAAAAAAAAAAAAAGGCAAGGGCCAGCAAATGGCTCAGACAAGGCGCTTGCCCCATGGTGGAGGAAGGAAACTGACTCCTGCAAGTCGTCCTATGACAAGATGTAAGTGTTCCCTGTCCCTCACAAAACAAATGAATTATGTTTGTTTGTTTGTTTGTTTGTTTGCTAAGTCCAGCCTTGTAACATCTCTGTGGCCCTGAGCAGTGGAGTGGTCACACTAGTCATATCAGGTGATCCTGACAGGATCTGGTTGTCATAGTTACTGAGAGCTGTGTAGAGGGAACAGAGCTGTTCCCCATTGTTTAACTGTCATTAAGTAAACATCTTTCAATTGCTCCTTCAGATGGGAACTGGAGAGATTGTCACCATCTCAGGATACTCTGTCACTAGACAGACCTGACAAGCCCAAATCTTGTCTGTTTGGTTTTTTGTTTTGAAGACAGGGTCTCACTATGTAGCCCTGGCTGTCCTGAAACTCACGTAGATCCACCTGTCACCACCTCCCAAACGCTGAGATTAAGGGGGCACGCCACTATGCCTAACTGCACACTACTTTTTAGAGTTGAGAACGGGAGTAGAGGCTGTCTTTACGGGAGGCATGCAGGGGTGACAAGGCCAGCTGCCTAGGTACTCCAGGTCCTACTTTTAGAAGGGCCTAGAGCAACAACAGTTCTCAACCTGTGGATCAAAACCTCTTTTGGGATCGAAGGACACTTTCACAGGGGATGCCTAAGACCACTGGAAAACATATATATTTACATTACAACTCATAACAGTAGCAAAACTACAATTATGAAGTAGTAATGAAAATAATTTTATGGTTGGGTCACTACAACATGAGGAACTGTATTAAAGGGTCCCAGCATTAGGGGTTAAGAAACAGTGGCCTGGAGAGTCATGCTTGACACAATGTCCCTGCTGTGGCCACCCTAAATAAAACTCTTGCCACTTTTGAACCCATGTATTAGCATGCTGTAGAGGGTCTGAGATCTAGGGAACCAACTCTCACCTCCACTGAGACTGGCAAAGAGAACTGGAGTCTGGGCCAGGTCTGACATGCCCCTGTCCTATCCCAGCCCACCACTTAAAATCCCAAGACTCCGTGTATGTGGGCCTTAGTGATCTGCTTTGAGGCAGATAACATCTTAACTGACTCATGGGAGAGGACGGGAACACACAGACCATTGTTGTCATCTCTGGCCTGCAGGACTGTCTAGGAGGGACTCGGCATGAACCTGCTACAGAGAGGGGCTTCTCACTCAGGCTTGTTTTCATTTCCACCACCCCATCCCTGACAGAATAATCAAATTATGTTTAACTCAATTAATTAATTAAAATATAATTTAATTTCTGCCTAACCGGGGAGAATTGAGTTTTGAGGGCCACACACCACTGTAATAACTATGATTTTGTTTTCACTTATCCCCTTGTCATTTTCCTAGTGCATGCACTCTTGAGAAGGCCAGCCGGTCCCTTAGCCAGGGGGAGCTATCACAGTGCTGTCACAGAGGCAACCCTCCCAATACAACGCTAACCCTTCACTGACTGAATCTGGCCCTCCTTCTCTGTCGATTCCTACCCAGTCCAGGCCCTCCAGGACCGTTTACAGCACACCTGTGGTGACACACACAGAGCCACAGAACAATCCCCTCTGCTGCTCTGGGGCCAAGCACAACCCAGCTGGCTGGTGTCCCCTTCCACCCTATCACTGGGTCACTCCTCAGTGTCCCCCTCAGGTCCTCCAGACTCATGTCTTGGGATTCACCACTAAAAATACTGTGTGCTTGGCCCACGAAGGAAGAAGGCCATGCCAAGTGGCACCCAACATGGCTGTTCGATCAGCAGGTTTCAGATGTACTGCAGAGTCTTAAATTTCCTCTGATTGTCTCCTAAAAGTACCCGTGCCTTTTAACCTAAAGCCATAGCCTTCTGCTAGGACACCAAGATGTACATCTGTTCCGGCTGCAACTTCCTGAGTGAAGTTCTGCTTCTGTAGCAAATAACTCTGGTCTGATAAAAAACTAACAGTCTCCAGAAACCCATCTGGACACCACCTACTTTTGAGTACATTTTACTGTTTCAATCCTCCTGCCTGGCCGACTCCAGCCCACAGAGGGTCCTCCAGATAACACCAGCACCTGTATCGCTCCTGGGACTTCACCATTGCAACCTGCTTTCTTTCCTGAGGTTTGTGGGATGGCAGCTAACCAGATGCTTCTCCCACCCACACCTCCCACTGAACATGAGCCCACCAACTCCTGACTCTCCTCCTCCTCCCCATCAAGAAGCCAGACACGAACCGGCATCCATATACCCAAAGCGTCTGGGATGTTATGGTGGAAGTTCCACCCAAGCCCCCTCCCCTATCTCTCTCCAAACCCTGCTGCATCTCAGAAAGCCTGCCAAATGATGGCCCCTCCCCAGAGATACTCAAGACCTCTCCCATAGGGTATTTAAACTGTCCCCCAAAGGAAACAACTCTTGTTTTTTCCAGTCTCCCTTTCCTGTCCTGGGGGACTGGAAGGCCATCCGGGAGCGTTGTATGCATTAAATGTGGGCTTTTTCTAATTTGGTCTGATTTGGATTGCTACATCGGCAGAGAGGCTTATCAGGGTGTAGAAACTTTTCAACTGTCATTTACTTTTGTGTCTGTGTATGTACATGTACTCACACATGCGTGCTTGTGCCGCGTAGGTCAGACGTCAGTGTCTTTCTTCATGCTCTCTGCAAATCTGATGTTCAGTGAGGTTGGCTACACTGGCTGGCCCAGGGTCTTCCAGTCTCAGCCCTCCGGCACTGGCTATTGCAGTCACACCTGGCTTTGATATGGGTTCTGGAGCTCTAAACTCAGGCCCTCATTCTCTGTGCAGCAGGCATGGCTTGGGCAGTCCTATTACGTAGTACTCATCTCTTTCCGTACCCACCCCTCTCTTGGATTCACACCAGGATGGGGGCTTGGGATGGGGACTCAGTGGTAAAGTTCTTGCCAGCATGTGCTCAGGCCCTAGGTTCCACCTCTAACACCATAAAACAAAACACCAAGATGAGTCTCGCCTTCCTCTCACGCTACCTAATAGACTAAATGGTCCCTTTACATGAGTCAGTGAGACAGAATACCATGATTATCATCCCAATTCGTACCTGAACAAACAGGCTCAGAGAGGTTAAAATGTTCATTCTAAGTCACACTAATAGGAAGATGAGAGGCTGGGGCTTGAACCATATCCGCCAAACCCCAGAGGTCTTTACACCTTACCAAAGCTCCTCCCAGCTGGAGAACATCAGAGGTGGCAGCCTTACTTTTCACAATTGCCCCCAAACCACGGTGACAGCCCCAGATCTGACTAGCAAGGGGCACCGCTTTCTCTGCCATTCTAACACACAAGACACATTTTTAGTAAAGAAAGATTTTTTTTGAATGGTAAAGTAAGATTCCCACACACCCACCCATACATGACATAAAACCTCCTCACCAAGTACAGATCTCGGCTATTTTATCCCCGAGCACTCTTGATTGAAAATTATCTTCTTCTTCCGAATCAGGGGTCTGGATCAGGTGGGGGTGGAGAGCTGCTCAGGGCTGGTACCTCTCCACCTGCTTCAGAGACGAAAGCCAAAGGTTCTGGGGCCCTTCGCCCGAAAGCACACTGGTAATGCCACTGAAGAGGCAAACACCCCAAAAACCCTGGGGAGAAGCCGCATTACTGGGCCCAGTGATCTTTAGTGTTCTGAACTATGGCCAGCGAACGTCAGGGTATGGAGAGGCACCCCATGTTCAGACAGATTTGTTTCTAAGGAATTTGTCCTGAACATCTTGGGAGAATCAGTTAGCCCAGGCGCTGCCCACAAACCCTAGAACTTCCGGGCCACAGCAGGTGTTCCTTCTACATTGACTGAACCAGACTGACTGTCCCCACACAGGCCAGCCTGAGCCCCCAATTTAAAATTAAAGACGAGGCTGCCAAAGGCCAAGAGCCTGCCAGGCCACCAGCTTCTCATTAGCGGTGCGGGCTCCCAGCCATGGCTTGTAAATGATCCTTGAAATCATTCTGCTAGAGTTCAGACACAAAAGGCTTCCGACCCTGCAGTCTTATTGATGCCAAATGCCCAGAACAGGGACGTCCACAGACATAGAAAGCAAGTTGGAGGTGACAATATGCTCTGAAACTAGACAGAGGTGGTAGTTATACAATGTGGTGAGGTATAAAAAGCCACTGTTGCCTTTAAATGACTAATTCTGCCAGGCATGAATAGTACATGCCTGTAACTTGGAACTCGGGCAGTAGAGATAAGAGGACCATAAATCCAAGGCCAGATTGGGCTACACAGCGAAACCATGTTGCAGAAACACTAACTAGGAGAGGGACAGATGGCTCAGTCTGCAAGTTCCATTCCCCATGTAATTGTAAGTACCTGGGTTCTGATCCCCACACCCACATAAAAACCCAGCTGTGGTGTCAGGCAGCTGTAATCCCAGCACTGAGGAAGTGTGGAGAGAACAAAGAGCCTTGGGCACACAGATGAGCACCAGAGAAGCCAGGGGAGTAAACACAGCTCACCTCTTCAGGGAAATGAGGTGCGAAGCTGCTCTTCCTGGAATGCTAAGAATGATGTCATTTTTTTTACAACGTGGTGGCCTTTTGCCGTCTGATGCAACAAGCTCTGTCTTATCTCCCAGAATTTAAGTTTTTATTTACCCAAGACCTTTTTTCCTACATCTTGAGCATTGCTTTTAGACCATAAAACACACTCTCATGAGTGAGGTCACTTGTGCTTTCTAATAGCCTAAAGTGACTTCTTTGTTATCTGAGGGCCGGGCCAATCCTGACACCCACAGGCACTATGTTTACCCCAGTCAAGTTCCCTAGACCCTAGATCTTGGGCACTATCTCTAAGTCAACGGTACCCATGGTTGTGAAAGAAACCAGATGTGCTTTGTAAACATATCCTCAACTGTTGTGACTCGGGACTTGGTTAATCGTTATCTGAATACTTTTTTCAAACACTGTGCTGTGCTTAAATATGGCTAAAGAAAATGATCTGGGCCAGTCTAGAAGTCCTGGTCCAGTCCAGTTACAGTAAAATCAGCTGAGTTTCATTCTTGTCTGGTCCTGATGTCTTTTCCCTACCTGCTGTAAAGCCTGCAGGGGGATCACCACAGAGGTGGAGAAAGCAGCACCCCCCGCCCCCAGGGACAAAGCCAGAGTAGCCAGCTAGTGGCTCTGAATTTGGTGAGAGACCCTATCTCAAAAGATCAAGTGGATAGACACACAAAGAGGTATGTCTTAGAAAACTAAATTATTTTTATATGATTTCATATGAGCAAGAGAAAAATCAGGCAACTCTCCCTTACTTTCTTCTGAGCACTTCTCCTAGCCCTGTACTTAAGCATACATTAAAATATCTTTCCTAAAATCTCCAACCCTTAGGGTAGCAGGGGTATGATGCATTGCCAGAACTTTCCAGGCACAACTTAATATTCAAGCCTGAGTATTGTTCTTCAGGCCTTCCAAAGACCAAAGACCTGAAACCAAGCCAGTGACCACCCACACCATGCCCTGACTAGGATGATCAATGTCCCGGCATTCAAAGTCCAAGAGGGTTTCCCTTACTGCCCACAGGATCTCTTGTTTCACCTCAGCCATCACTGCGAATGTCTGCATTGGCAGCTCATTCCCATGTCCCTATGCAGGCTTTCTCATTTTACCTCATAGGACTCCCTTTGATAGCTGGGCCAGCTCCTCCTCATTCCCTATACCCAGGCCTGCACTGTGTGCCTTTGGAGAAGCCACTCTGGCCTCCTTAGGCCTCTCTACAAAGCACAAGGGCAGGGTTCCCGCGCCCTGTGGTGGGATGTTAGTGCATGGGCTTGCCTGCCTGTAAAAGAGGCAAATGGCAGGCACTTCCTCCCACTCTTAGAAGTAAAGGAGCCCATTGGAGGAAAGAACACAGAACATGGGACAGGGGCCCTGCCTTGGCTGCCAGGGTCCCTGTTTTTTCTGTAGCTGTCCAGGGCACTTTTTCTTCACCTGTCTTCCTGACTGACTACCTTGAGGGTTCTTAAGAGCAAGAACAGAAATGTGTCCATAACTGCACTTCGACAGCTAGACCACGGTCAAAACATCAAGGTGACTGATAGCCGAGCTGTAGCCCAGCTCACTTGAAGCAGAGAGTTTTCATGAATAGGGAACACCTTCGGTACAAAACCCAGGAAAGTCCCAAGCAATGCAGGACAAAAGGGGCCCTCCCAGTGGTACTGAGGGAACACTTGCAGAGAACAGTAGCCATGTTAAAATGCCACAGGAGACCCATCTCCATCAATATCAAGATTTGGAAGCACAGAGTCAGGTGTGGTAGCATGGGACTGTAATTTCTGAGGAGACTGGGCAGGAGGCTTATAGCCAGCCTAGGCTACATAGACTCTCTCCAAAAAGTGGTGGGGTGCACTGGGAGATAGGTCAGTTGGTAATGTTTGTCTTGCAAACACAAAGACCTGAGTTGGATCCCCAGAACCCATGTTCTTGTTGTTGTTGTTTAAAGCTAGGCATAGTACTGCACGGTTGTGATAAAGCACTGGGGAGGTGGATACAGGTAGATCTCTGGGTCACTGCAAGGCCAGTGAGGGACTCCTGGGGGACTACAGCCAAGACTGACATCTGGCCTCCACAGGGGAGTACACACACATGCACGCACTGGATGATCTGGAAACAAAAGCCCTGACTTAGAATCTGAGAAGAGGAAGTGTTCATACGGGCACCCTCACACTTTTGTTCAGACACGAGGATCTGGTTATAACTGGGCAGTGTGGCGGGCCACCCTCAGAACAGAGCCAGCTGCCTTTTGCAACCTCCAGATTCCTGAGGGTGGAATATGGCTCAACCGAGTGCCCTGGAATGTCCAGGTAGGAGGTCAAGTCTTGATGTGGGTGGACAGATGTGGAACAGGGAAGGAGGAGGCGGCAGAGGAAGTAGAAACCAGAGAAAGGAAAAAAAAAAAAAAAGAAAGAAAATGCCAGTCTATTAGCTTCATGGTAATCCCTCATGAAAAGTCATGGCGACACACGTTCCCAGCTCTGTAAAAGGGACTTCTCCCTAGGTTTTGACTCCACCCACCCTTGGCTCTAGGAAAGAATAAGTAGGGTCTAGGGGATGGGTGGAAAGGCATAACCTCTCCTCTCTATCATGAGGGTCAAAGGGACAGACAGGTTGAAAGGTACTCAAGGTCAGACAAGGACCTTCTGAGCCTCCCAATGTCCTATAGGCTAAAGCCTTACAACTTGCCCCAGTGTCACTGCCATAAGCAGTCTATTCTGAGACCCACAGTGAGATCCCTTCAAGAGCTAGACTCAGGAGCAGGCTCCTCCTAGCAACTCCCTACTTGGCTCAGAAGTACCTGCCGATCTGAACTGGCCCTGCCTTTTCCTGGGACATAAGGAAATTCTGAAATTTTAACTTGGTGTACCCCAAGATGCTATACACATCAGAAATTCCTATAGGAAGTGTGTGGAGGGTTGCATGTCATCATAAAAGCTCTTATAAAAGGAAAGCGGGTCAGAGGCTATGCTGACATCTGAAATATAGAGGAAGAGATCATGGGCCAAGGTAGAGCCCCTGCCTCACCCCAGAAGTCAGGGAAGCCCAAAAGACACCCCCACTAGAGCAGAGCTAAGATAGCACCCAACTTTGGCCCAAGAAGACACCCAAGGATGTGTCTTGTCCCCTGCCATCCCTTAATTGTAAGCTTTTTTTACTGCTGTTTTTAGGTAGAGTCTGTGTATCCCAGGCTGGCTTCAAACTCACTATGAAGCTGAGGATGACCTTGAACTTCTGACCCTATGCAGAGGTGGGGAGGACAGCAGCTAGGAAAAAGAAGAGGAAAGTGGCCTTAAGGGGACTTCTGAGTGAGACCTCAGACAAAGACTGCAGGGCGTGAGACGATCCTGAGTCACCAGAGCAGTCACAGCCAGAAGCCCTGACTAGGGACAATACAGGCGTTTTGGCTGAGACCCCAGAAGAAAACTAGAGTAGCAAAAGCCGGGCAGAATCATGGGCATGCCCTGAGGAGCTGTGGGAGGCAGAATGGAAGAGCCACATTTGGCAGAAGATGCTGAAGTGCTATGTGACTGCTTTTAAACGCATCCAGGAAAATGAAGACAGAAATGACTTAGTGGCGCTCGTAAGTGACACGGAAGCAGAAGGGAGTCTGGAACCCTCAGCATGGCTAGATAAACAAACGGCATCCCTAGAGGAACGAGGGTGTGGCCCAGTGACCTAGAAGGGGTTTGTGGACAATGACAGCAGGCAGGCTTGTCGGGGATCTCCTAGGCAAGCTAGGATCTCAAGTCCAGGTTTCCAGACAAGCCCACCCTGACTCTAGGAGGAACCTTCCAATCCAGCAGGTGCTAGAGCGGATATAGGGGAAGGGGTGGCACATAGCTTCTCCCACCTAACCCTCAAAGATATGTAGGCAACCTTGGTGCTATCCAGGCAGAGGCTGATCAGTGGTGGAACCACAGGGGTGAAGCCAGACTGTGAACCTGTGAGAACTTGGCAAAGTTGGGAGAAATGGGGGACATGGCTGCCCAGGACTCCAGGAGCTGACACACAGAAGGAAAAAATATTCTTCCAGGGGTGGCACTGCTCAAGAAACAAAGGCTAAATAAATAAATAAATAAAGCCCAGGTGTGGTGACGTATGCCTTTGGGAGGCAGAGGCAGAGGGGAATCTCTGTGAGTTCAAGGCCAGCCTGGTCTACAAATTGAGTTCTAGGACAGCTAGGGCTGTTACACAGAGAAAGCCTGTCTCAAAAACAACAACAGTAACAAGAAAGAGAAAGGAAGGAAGGGAGGAAGGGAAGAAGGGAGGGAGGGGAAGAGGGAGGGAGAGAAAGCCAGGAGAATTAGGAATCCAAGGCCATTCTAGGCTACATAAGAGAAAGAAAAGTATATCTAAAAAAAATTGGGGGGTATGAACCCATGATCTCTGTAATCTTACTTTTCAAGGGGCAGAGGCAGAAAAATCACAAGTACAAAGTCAGCTTGATACACAACAAGACCCTGTCTCAAGGGGGCTAGAAAGATGGTGTAGTGGTTAAGAGCACATACTGCACTTGCAGAGGACCCAAGTTCATTTCCCAGCACCCACATCAAGTGGCTTACAGATACTTGTAACTAGCTCTAGATGATCCAACACCTTTAGCTTCTGCAGGCACTGGCCCCAGGACACTCATACACACCCATAATTTAAAAATAAATAAATCATTTAATAGTAAAACCAATAAACAAACAAAAAATAAACCCACAACTTTTGGCTTGGGAGAATATTCGTCAGGAAAGAGCTCATGCAAGCATATGCACTTGGGTCTCACCGTCCATGTGACATCAGAGCTGGGGGACAGAGGGTGTGGATCCCTGAAGCTACTGGACAGTTCAGTTAATCTGGGTCACGGTAGAGGTGCAGGTACAGTGAGAGACTCTGTCTCCAATGCTCACACCCAGATTAAACGCTGTCCTATTGGACCTGGCACTCCTGCCTTCTTGCCTGTTCCTTTCTAAGGGAATGTCCTCCACCCATAACTTTTTTCACAGGCTGAAAGCTGAAAGAGAAATCGCTGAGTTTGTGTCCCTAAGTTTCATCCATGTCTGTATTCTTTTTTTTTTTTTTTTTTTTTTGTTTTTTGAGACAGGGTTTCTCTGTATTGTTTTGGAGGCTGTCCTGGAACTCGTTCTGTAGACCAGGCTGGCCTCGAACTCACAGAGATCCGCCTGCCTCTGCCTACCGAGTGCTGGAATTAAAGGCGTGCGCCACCAACGCCTAGCTCTGAATGTATTCTATAACAACTCACCCCCACACTCTCCACATGGACCCTGAGAGGACACAGCAAAGGAAACCCTCACTAGATTCCAATATCTTGTAGTTCAGCCTCTAGACCCATGCTTCTATTTGTTCCAATTCGCTCAGCCTCTTATAGCAGCGAGGTGTACTAAGGGGACACTGGAATTTACTGGGCTAATCTGGCAGTTTTGTAACTACAGGGACTTGGGTTTAATCTGCAGTGGTAAACATAGAGTGTAGCAACATTCTTTGTAATCCCAGAGCTGGTGGGGACAGAGGTTTAGTTAACCCGGATCATGAGCTACAGTTTCAGTGAGAGACCCTGTCTCAAACGCACCCATGTAAGCCCAGCACTGGGCTCTCTGGCTAGTCAGCGTTGTCTGTTTGGTGAGCTTCAGGCTACTGAGAGACACTATTTCAAAAAGAAAGATGTGGACAGCATTTGAGGAATGACACCCAAGGTTGTCCTCTGGCCTACACACACACACACACACACACACACACACACACACACATACACTTGTGCACACACAAATATGAACACACACAAATAAAAAGCTCATCAGGGAGAAAAAAAAACCCACCACCTGGTTAAATTTCATGTGGAGCTAGCTGGGATGTAGATACACAGGTCTCCGTTGACGGTAAACTAAGGCTCATGGCTGAAAGTCGATGTGCATGAGTCTGTGGCCATAGATTTTCCCATCTGGGTGGTGGACCTCCAGGGCTCTCTCTGTAGAGCTGCTGGACGGGGCGGTGGACTGCCCAGGCACCCTGCCACACAAGGACATGGTATGCAGCCATCAAAGAAGAAGTCCTTCCATCACATGCATCACATGCCTGAGAGGACACAGAGAATGATGGAGGAAGCAGAGGCGGCCAGCAGAAGGAGGGGACCAGCCTTTGTCACTCTCATATTCTCCTTGGCCACAGCCATAATCACAACCAACAAACAAATCCTTTTCTTAGGGGAAAACAACGTCCTCAGCTAACCTGTCTCTACCTGCCCCCACTCCCAATCTCTCATCTATGCTAAAGTAACATGACCACAGCCCTTTGTCCTGTGAACTGTGTATCAGGCCCCTCCTGTTTGCAGAGTGATGAAGGCTCTAATTACATACAGGCTGAAGGAAGAACCTATCTGTGATGTCCACATCCGCACAGTCGACCAACCATGAAATAAAGACATTTGGAAAAAGCCAAACCAGCTGCGCTAAGTATGCACACACTTTTATTACTCCCAAGACAATGCAGTAGGATGATTATTTACCTATTGCTACACTGTTTTAGCATTTTTCTTTTGAATATAAAAATATTTTTACATGTATGTACATGTATATATTCACACATCAATATAGTTGACCACAGAGGCCAGGAAAAGGCCACTGAACCATGGAGGCTAGAGTTACAGACACTTTTGTGAGTCACCTACGTGGGTTCTGGGAACTGAATCTTGATCCTCTGCAAGGTGTAAGCCCTCTTAACCACTCAGCCACCTTTCCAAACCCCTTCTTTTGGATTTTTGAGACAGTCTTGAACCAGGTCCTTTTGCCTCAGCTTCCCAAATGCTGGGATTAAGGGCAGATGACAACACCCCTGGCTTTGTTTTAGATCTTATAAGTAATTACTAAAAAGGTCCCTGGGATGGGGAAATCTGTAGGTTCAACATAAATACCATACCTTTGTGTGTGTGTGTGTGTGTGTGTGTGTGTGTGTATGTGTGTGTGCCCAGAATACCCATACATTTTGATGTGTAAGGAGTCCTATGGTTAAAGGGCAGTTTTAACATTCTGCAAGAGGACTCTGACTCCATCATTCCCCCACTTTGCAGTTTCTTTGCTAGTTTTGTTGTTTGTTTTCCAGACAGGGTTTCTCTGTGTAACCCTGGCTGTCCTGGAACTCACTCTGTAGACCAAGCTGACCTTGAACTCGGAGATCTGCCTGCCGCTGTCTCCTGAGTCCTGAGATTAAAGGCATGTTCCAGCACCGCCTGGCTCTTTGCTGATATTTTGTGCTATGGCCCATTCTCATGCAGACTTCAGAAGGCCAAGGGTGAGCCAGGCATGGGAAGCTGTGCAGCCTTCCTGGCTGGCCTAATGACTCTGCAGAGAATCGAGACACAGGAGGGAATCAAGTCCAGCTTGATTCTTAGAGTGCAAGTTTTGGGAATGGGAAAGGCAAGAAGCAGGGTGGACATCTGCCCAGAGGCCGCACATCTGTGTCCTGGGATTGGGGTTGGGACAGCAGGAAGGTGCAGTCTAGCTTCAAGGGCCTTCACATCAAGGAAGTACAATCTGTGCCTCTGGAGGAACCAGTAAAGTTCCCCAAGGTAATTAACCCTTACCAAAGAAGGGAGTTCAAAACAATCCTCCAACCCCAGAATGCCAGAAGCCACCTAGCAACTCATGACAACACAAACACGCATCAAAAGTCAAGGACATCACTCGCAAATGGAAGAGTCCCAGGCCCCGGAAATGTATAATGCCATTTCAGTCCCATCCTCAATCTCTTTAAATGTGTCCACAAGACAGTATCTTTCAAAAAAGATTTATTTATTTTTCTTTTGCCCGAATGTAATGTATGTGCCTGCAGAGGTCAGAAGAGGGCACTGGGTACCCTAGAACTGGAGTTATGGATGGCTGTGTGGGTGCTGGCATCAAACGCGGGTCCTCTGCAAGAGCAGCCAGTGCTCTTAACCTCTGAGCCATCTCTCCAGCCCTCAGACTGTATCTTAACTTTCCTTTTAAAATTGAGCCCATATTTCTCTCTGTGTCCTTTAAGTCTGGGACAGAATAGGAAATGAAACACTGGAGAAAAGGGAGAGAGAGGGTCTGTCTGCATTCCTGGTTCTAATTCATCCCTAGCTACTCCAGGGGTCATAGCAGCACACCACCACCACCTTCTCCAACAAGCTGCTTTGAAGTTTCTGAGGACTTGGACCCCATCAGAACCAAGTGTGTAAGAACTCTATATAAACAGTTACTAGCGTTGTGACTCAAAACACTGGTGCCTCAGGACTGAGGGTGTGGCTCAGCTGGTAGAGCTGCATGCACGAAGCCCTGGGTTCACATTCCCAGAAACCCTAGTGGTGCAGGTCTGCAATCCCAGCACTCAGGAGGTGGAGGCAGAAGAACCAAAAATTCAAGGTCACGCTCAGCTACACAAAGGGTTTGAGACCAGCCTGGGCTACATGAGACCCTATCTCAAAGAAAGGGAAAGAAAACTTCAGGGCAGGAGAGAAGGCTCAACTATAAAAACACCAGCTGCTCCTGTAAAAGGCCCTGGCTGCCGGTCCCAGCACACACCAAACAGCTCACAACCCCTGTATTCCAGTTCTAGGGAACTCCAAGTCGTCTTGAGGCCTCTAAGAGCACACACACACACACACACACACACACACACACACACACACACACACACACACACACACGAGAAAAAATTACCCCCTCACCCTCTTTGGCCTAAAGGAGTTTCGGAACTAGAGGTGGGAGTGTTCTGATGGATTCCATTGTCCTGGCCCTCTGCCAGGAAGGTTCCTCACCAGATAGGCTCACACTTACAACTCAGGAGAGATGACCAAAACACCACGTGTGGCTGGGCTTTGTTGCAAGCTAACCGCCACCTGTTACGCAGACTGTCTTCCCGTCAGTCATGTCTAGAGGGCATGACTAAGTTCCTAGACGGTGCCTGCTTTCCTTTCTTGTGATGCATCTCCCAACAGTGTAAGTTATCTGTAAACATTTCCTCCTGCCAGAGAATAGCTGTTCCTGAGAGAGCCAGAGCCAGAGTGACCATCTGCTCTTGCCATAGGATCACTAGTCTCCCAGGGTTCCAGGATCTCCCTTGAAACAACTCAGCTAAAAGCCCAACATTATGGCACACACAGGCAATCCTAGCAAGTCTGCGACTAGCCAGGGCTACACAATGACTCAAGACTAAGGCAGAGTGTGCTCACATACATATAAGATAAATAAAAACTTTAAACATGAAAAAGAACCCAGACAAGACAGAGCAGAGACCAGAAGACAAGCAGAACTTCTTACAGACAGAGCATTCTTGGACAAGCATGAGCTGGCAATGGCCAAGGAGATCACGCTCCACTTCTGCAGGCTTTGTACTCTTTTTCCTTTTTTTTTTTTTAAGATATTTTATTTTGGAATGATCTTGCCAAGTAGACCTGGCTTGAACTTACAGTGATCCTCCTGCCTCTGATTCCCCAGTACTGGAATTACAAGTGTATATTACTACACCCAGCTTATTATGAAATCTCCAGAACATATAGTTTTTAAAAATCTATTTTTTATTACTATTGGGGGTGGAGAAAGGAGTTGGGGGGTCAGAGGGCAACTTTCTGAGTCAGTTCTCTCCTTCCTTCCACTGTGTATGGGTCTCGGGGACTGAACTCAGGTTGGCAGGCTTGTACAGCAAGCACCTTTACCTGCTGAGCCACCTCACCTGCCCCGAAACCGGAGACAGACAGACAGACAGACAGACACAGAGAGAGGGGGGAGGAAGGGATACAGGAAGGAAGGAAAGAAGAGGAGGAGGAAAGGAAAGAGGGAGGAAGGGAGGGAGGGAGGGAAGGAAGGAAGGACAGAAGGAAGGAAGGAAGGAAGGAAGGAAGGAAGGAAGGAAGGAAGGAAGGAAGGAAGGAAGGAAGGAAGGAAGGAAAGGAGGAAGGAAGGAAGGATAAAGAAAAGTAAGGATTGGAGGGCTATCTCAGTGAAGAGAGATTTACCCTACAAGTGTGAGGACCAGAGTTCAGATCCTGTAACCCATGTAAAAAAGGCAGGCATAGCAGCTGCCTGTAATTCCAGCATCCAGAGTCAGAAACAGGGGTTGGGGCTAGCTAGACTAGCCAATGGAGCTCTGGGTTCAGCACAAGACCCTGCATCAACAGCTAAGACACAGGTCAACTGAGGAAGAGATCTGACATCAACTTTGGGTGTATACACTCACCCACACAGATGTGCACCCCCATACATATGAACAGGAATATACACACAGGTTTAGTGGTAGATTCCTGTGACTCCAGAATTTAGGAAGTGGGGGCAGGAGGATCAGTTCAAACTTAGCCAGAACTGGAGCCTTAGAGGCCAACTTGGCTACATGAAGCCATCTCAAAAAGAGAGGGAAAAAAGTCTAAAAAAAATTTAAAAGAGATGAGACCCTAGAATGTCAGCAGATGGACAGTTTTGGAAGGCATGCCCAAGCTGGAGGGAGTTTCCTGGGCCTCCTATCCTCCCTCCGTTTTCAACCACATGTGGATGGTATGTGCTGTGGGAAATACAGGCTCCAGACAGGCTCCTGGCAGAGAATGGCTTCCTAGATTTAGGTATCAGATCAACACACAAAGGGCAAGGCCGTCACAGAGATAAAGCAGCTTTTTAACCACCAGCATAATCCCCTAAAATCAATTCTGCCAGATAGAAAGAGACTCTTCATTTCCACTCCTGTGCCCATTGCCCCACAGCCCCAGCCCCAGAAAGGAAACACAAGGTTTGGTAGCATTAATATGGAATCATAGAAATGACCCCAGTAAGGGGGAGGGGCTGCAGATGAAAGTGAGCCTTAGAAAATGGCCTAGTTTATAAACAGGACGGAAAAGCAGCTGAGAAGGCCAACGGGGTCTGTCTGGTCTGGACTCTGAGGTCTTGGAAGAGGGAGCAAAATATCCCTTAGGATAGTGTGTGTAGACACAGGACTGAACTAAACCTGGGACTGTATGGTCACGAGATCAAACATTGCTTAAAAATTCATAAATCCGGGGCACTGACCACAGTCTGTAAATACAAAAACTGCATCACATCTATTACTGTAATGAAATTTAACCTGCAGATGACTCTGGCAGCCATTCAAGGAGAATGAATGGGGCTTCTCAAACGCTACAGAACGATGAGGAAGCAGACTTAGACAAAGGGGCAACCTAGGGCCCTCTATGGTTTAGAAGGATAAGACTCTTTGGGGAAGGAAGAAACAGCTTTTGCAGGGTGGGCATCTGACTGCCCTGACAAATTTTATTCCATACACTCTAGAGAGGAACTCAGAAGCTCTTAGTAAAATATTTCAGAGAAATGTTTTTTCCAATTCCATCTTCTGAATTTCAGTGGTTTCTGCAGGGTCATTTGTCCCACAAGTCAAAGATAAAGTTACCACAAGCTTAAAGTCAGGTTAAATATGGCAGAACTACAAATTACATTGATTTGCGGAATGGAAAAATGCTTCCACGTCGAGCAGAACTGAGCCCTACAATCAGTATGGACCACTTCCCTGGGGATTCCGGATGAAATCACATCCCAGGCTCTCCCATGAATGCCAGCTTTTGATGAAATGGTACCAAAAACATCAATAAGCCTGCACCGGGCTATCAGATCCCGTGTGTCCTGATTAGTGAAGGGAGGGGAGGAACGGATAAGACAGGAACTCAATGACAAAAGACAGGGCCACCCAACAAAGAAAGCTGGTACGGCTTCATGTTGTTGCTCAAATTATGTCTGATTTCATCTTCCACATTTCCTGAAATCCTCCTGGGTTTTAGTATTTTAATTTTAAATTGCATTTATTTAGTTTGTGTGTATGTACACATGTGCATATGTGCACCATAGTCAAGTGTGGAGACCAGAGGACAACTTATGGAAGTCACTTCTTTCCTTCCTTCAAACACAGGTTTTGAAGACTGAAGTCAGATCACAGGACATGGCGGCAAGTGTCTTTACCTGCCGGGACAGTCCTTCTGCTGATTCTCAACATAAATTTTTCAAATATCAGTACATGGTCCATAAACTCCACTGGAATCAGAGTTGAGCAGGTCAGGTTTTCTGAAATAGGGTCTTGCTATGCAGCAACCCAAACTGGCCATGCAACAATTGCCCAGCCTAAGTATCCTGAGGGCAGAATGAGGTGTGTGGCAACCAGTCTGGCTAACACTGAACTCTTAAACTCCCCCAAGTTCGCTCAAGAGGCTCCATGAGCCAAATGGCTTAAATTCTCCATTGTTTTTTTTTCTGAAGTCTTCCAGGTGCATCCAACCTGTGTCCTGTGGGCCATTTGCACCCCATAGAGAATAAGAGCCAACATAATTCTCTTTTGTGACCTGACTGAAGGGGTCTCCCATGTGAGCTCTATAGATGACATCAGTAATGATGCCAGACACATATGCTAGGCTTTGGGCCCTGGGGAGTTAGCACTCTACATGAATTAGGGCTTAATGGAGAGCTGCTGCCTATTAACCTACTGGAGCACAGACAACAAAATTACACACAGCATATTGGAGACTGAACAGAAAGGACACTGGCTGGGCCTCAGAAACACAGCCTCCCTCTGACTTCTTCCTATCTTCCCTCCACAAGGGCAGGTCAAGGAATTAGAATTTCGCTACAAGGCTGTTGTAGAACCTGGAGCTATTGCTTTAAACCTGTAGGAGTCGTCTGGCTACAATGGTGCTGTGCTGGCCTGAGGGACCTGAGTTCAATATCCAGGACCTACAGAAGAAGCCAGGCATGGTAGTATACACTTGTAATCCCAGCGCTGGGGAGACAGACTTCACAACCAAGCGGTAAGCTCCAAGCCCATGAGAGATCCTGTTTCAAAGGAGGTAGGCAGTATCCCAGAAGATGGTCCAAAATTGTCTTCTAGTCTCCACGTACATGGTTACATGTACCCACCTGCACTTAAAAATGTCTTTAAGTTTTATTTTAAGTTTTTACTATGTATATGAGTTACAATGTCCAGATGTGGGTATATGCATGTGAGTGCAGTGCCCGCAAAGGCCAGGAGAGGGCATAAGATTCCCCTGGAGCTAGAGTTTCCGGCAGTTGTGACTGGCCTAACATGGGTGGTAGAAACCCAACTCAGGTCTTCTGGAAGAGCAGCAAGATATCGCTCTAGTCCCCATACACATGAATTTAAAGAAACAGGAAGAGGAAGAAGAAAAAAACTCTTCTCTTGCCTGATCATAGTTGTTCAAACCTGGGGGTCCTACCCCAACCCTAGGAGAAAGGAATTCAGAGTGCCGGAAAGACTGAGCAGACAAACTTGCTTCAGCTCCACCGTCTGTCATCCTTGTAGAAGTAAACATCTGTCTCAGGGCCTTTGGTCTTCATATATGAAAGCTCTTGGACTTGTTTTACTTTTCTGTAGTTAACTTGTCTTTTGTTGAAGGCATTAGGATGTTTAGACAGAGGCCATACTTTTCTATGTCTACAAACCTAACAAAATGGCACACAGTTCTCCAAAGATCTGTAGCCAAGCGACAGCTTCCCTGGTTCGTCTAATGCTGTCATCACTGCGTCTATCTAGAGTGTCAGTGAATGCTCAACAATGAAATGAAGTTATGAGGAACCCTGGAAAACAGCACTTGACCTCAAATACCAATTCCATGGCAAGTAAACACCAGTCATGTTCACAGCCAGCCAATGGTGGCCAGCGGGCTGCAAAGACAGAAATATAGACCTGTCTATTTACCTGTGGATATAAGCCACCTGGTTCCTTGGGCTATTTTCATGGCAGCAGAAAGCCAAAACAAACAGAATACAAGTGACTGGTGCCAAGACTCCACAGCTTCCTCTTACTAGTTCCCTTTTTTCCATCCTCATGGGGCTTTGGGGAAATTTGGTGGAGAATTTGAAGTTGGGGGTGGGGAGAGGTGGAGGGAGGCATCCTGTCATTCTCACAGCTATCTTCTTAGTATAGGTTGGGAATGCCTGCCAGCTCCTTCCTGTCAGTGGGCTCCCCTCTGACATCCTTCTGACCTCCACAGCAGCTTTGCTGGTATCCTGCTTAATGGTCCTGTGCTGGACCTCAGCTCTTCCATACACACAACTTTTCCAGTCTAGGAACGCCTCCCAGCGGCCTTAGCTGGGATTCTGAGCTGAGCTCTGAACTTTTCAACAGCATACTTGATTTTCACCCATAGCAGAAGCCACTCAGGACCAGGGGCCATTTTTTCTTTCAGCACCTTTATAGGACAAGGTGTGATTCTTTCCCCTCCCATGGCCAGCCCATAAGGAAGGACAGCATAAATGTAGCCAGAGACACAGAGCTACTTCTATCCAGTATTTTAAAGACTCAAGAAACTGAAACTGTTGACAGATTTTTAGAGCAGCCACCAAGTCACTTAATTCAGTAAAACATCACACAGACATTTTTTTTCAGGTAGGAATAAACCCATTCATTATTAGTGCTTTTAGTGTAACGGGAAAAGGAGGACAATGGGCCTTGCCCATAGTAGGTCTACAACAAATGTTTCTTAGCTGGCCTGTTCACTTTTATAAGGCTGGCAGAGACAAGAGCCAGGTGAAGAATGGGTGTTATTCTAGGCCAGGTAGAGCAAGTGACACACCCTCTGGTCCTGATGCATCTGATAAAGTCAAACACTGGAGGAATTCCCGGCGCCTTCCTCTACAGCCACCTACATTAGTTCTGTTTTGAAAGAGCCAATCTGGGAAGGCTGAAGTGGAGGGCAGAAAGGCAGGCAAGCACCTACTGGTGGAAGCAATCTTCCTTTAAAGGACTCCAATATGGAGCCTAGGAGTCCCTGAATCAGCTCCAGCTCACCATGCCAATGGGAGGGCGGCTAGAGTTTGAAAAGGCTGGAGGAGTGGGCTGGATGGCACAACCCTGTAATCTCTACACTGTGAAGGCAGAAAAGTCCAAGAGTTCAAGACCACCCTCGGCTATATATGCAGTTGGAATTCCAGTCTGGACTACATAAGACCCTGTCTCAAAGTAACAAAAAGCCGATGGGAATTCAGGACGTCCCGTGACTCCCACAAACTATTTCCCAACGACTACTGCTCAGTCCAACAGTGAATGACATCAGCTTCACTATCCGGAAGCACAAATCCGACAAAGTATTAAGGAAGGTCCAAGAGGCCTGATCACTGGAGCTTCGCCTTTCTAGAACACACCCATGTCCCCTCACCCCTTCCTCTTAAGCCTGAACGGAAGGTGTGGGCACTACACCGAATGACGATTAAGTGCACAGTCTGGACCCACGCTGACCTGGAAACCCCTGAGAAGCAAGAACTGGGCTGGCTGGTCAGGCAGGGGCCACTTCCACCTTCGTCGTCGCCGTCTGCGCTAGGAGTTCCGCGATCGTGCCGGATCCCTAGAGCACTGGCACGCCCGCACTCTGCTGGGAATCCGCGTGAAACTCCCAGGGATAAGTGCAGACTCGTGGGCCCTGAGAGCCACGGAGCATCTGGAAAGTTATTCTACTTTTTGTCTATTCGCTTCTGCTTTCAGACTCCGCGAGCGATCGCTCTCCAAATCACAATTTAGATTCTAAAGGCTACTAGAGAAAACCGCGCCGTTTCCTACAATCCCCAGGGGCATCATCCGGGGAGGTTCAGAGGAGAGCTGGGCAGTCCGGGCCTGAGGACCAAAGACTACCGGAGCACCGCTGGAACCCCTCGCTCTAAATCCCGCCCAAAGCGCGCCGCCCCGGGTCTCGCGACGTCGCTACTCGCCACCCTCGGAGAGCGCGGAGCCCCGGGGCTCTAGGCAGGTGCCAGAGCACGGCCTCCACCTCCGAAGCTGCCCCGCACCCCGCGCCTGGTGTTCCCCCACGCAGCACCCAGCAGCGCCACACTCACCGCCACCCGCGCCGCCTGTCGAGCCGTGAGGTCTGCACTGGCCGCGCGCGCGGGCCGGGAAAGCTCCAGGGAGGCAGGGCGAGCCGGGGGCGGGGATGTTTCGGGGCGTGGCCTGGGGCATGTGGGGCGGGGCCTGGGAGGTGCGGGGCGACAGCCTAAGGCTGACGGAATCGGGAGGAAGCTGCGACCTGAAAGGGCTCCCGAGAGGCGGGGCGCGGGGAGGCAAAGCCTGGAGGGTCTGGCAGAGGGCGGACTCGGCGAGTCGCGAGGCCTGGGAAAGGGCGGAGCAAGGAGATTATTCTTTGTTTCTAACAGCCCCAACCACGCACACCCCCAAAGGCATAAAGACAACCTACAGAAAGGAGACAATATTTGCAGGTTATGTAGCTGGTGAAGGTCTAATATTCAAAATATATAAAGAACTGTACAGGAGACAGACGCACGTATTCGAGGTCAGCCTTATCTACCGCAGTGAGTTTCAGGCAAGCTAGGGCTCCGTAGTGTCTCAAGATCTGTCTCAAGAAACCAAAAACCCGCCAGAGCTGCAGCTCAGCTGGTAAAGGGCTGTAGCATGCTTGAAAACCTGAGTTTGTCTCCAATGCCTCATAAGAACAGGCCTGCAACACCAACACTTTGGAAGGCTGAGAAATGGTTCCTCAAAAAGTTGAGGCTAACCTGTGAGGAAGTTTGAAGCCAGCCAAGGATACACAGTGAGACTCTGTCTCACTCCGTCCCTCGCACACAAAAAGACTCTTACAACGTGTGTGTGTGTGTGTGTGTGTGTGTGTGTGTGTGTGTGTGTGTGTGTGTGTGTATCTTACTATGTAGCCCTGGCTGGCCTGGAACTCAGAGATCTGCCTGCTTCTGTCTCCTTTGTGCTGGGGTAAAGACATGTGTTCACCACACCTGGCTTGGCTTCATTATTTACACAAGACCTAACAGAAACAGCGTAAAGAAGGAGAAAGGTTTATTTGGGATCATAGTTTTGGATGGTTTCAGTCCATCATCATGAGAAAAATCTGGCAAGAGATTATGCAGCAGAAGCTATGTAGAACGGTTCACATCACAGTAGACCAGGAGGGAGAGACAATCAGGACCCAGGGCCAGGAATAACCTTCAGAGGCCCAGCCCTAGCCACTTACTTTTACCAGATAGGCCCTGCCTCCTAAAGATTTCATAACTCCCAAAAGAGTTCAAATCATGAGAGTCTGGGGGATGGGGGGGTTCAGATTTAAGTTGTAGCATACTCAACAATAAGGAGACAACTCAGGTGGGTTTTTTGTTTGTTTGTGTTTGTGTTTGTTTGTTTGTTTGTTTGAGAC